>NW_017618908.1:805000-1525000 GCF_001879475.1 Ipomoea nil
AAGGGCGGGCTAAAATGCCCGCCTAAATATGAGCCCAAAATATCAAAGCCTGCCCTACTCTTTTTGATAAATTATTATGGGGACCATGATCCACATAGTGTTATGTGTAACAAAATGTATATTATTTTTGTGTTGAATGTACATTATTTTACAATATACAAAATAATAATTAGCCCTTTTCGCAGGACAGACTAACTGGACGAGCTAAGCTCGTTTTGACGACTCTAGTATTGGGGCATGGGGCATAGAGACAAGTAGACAAGCGATGACATATGTACACATCACTCCAGTGGTGCTCTTGTTTACGTGTCGATTTCTCCTCACATCGTACTCATTCTTGGTGGCCCTCTATCCACATCGTATCTATGGTCGAATCTTGTCTACTTTTGTTTTATGTGGTTCACTATTTTCTTTTTTCCTTTTTTGTTTTTGTTTTTTTTTGATTATTACATGTTATTATTAGTTGTTTTATAAATAATGTCTTCAAACATTTCCAACTCATTTTACACTAAAATATCAAATTTCTTCATCAAATATCATATTAAAAATAATATTTTTAGAACAAATTTTATTCATCTGATCTCCAACTCATTACACCAAAATATCAAATATTATTCGTACACTAAAATAATTTAGTTTCTCAAATTTTAAAATTGTATTAGCTTAAATTTAATTAGTTTAAAATAAAATATAATTTTTGAGGTAAATAATGATTTGTTGGTAACATGATTAGTCTTGTTTGATGTATTTAAAAC
Organism: Ipomoea nil; assembly: GCF_001879475.1. Lineage (NCBI taxonomy): Eukaryota > Viridiplantae > Streptophyta > Magnoliopsida > Solanales > Convolvulaceae > Ipomoea > Ipomoea nil. The sequence goes on from NW_017618908.1 coordinate 805,756, forward strand.
TTTAATTAATATATATTCAATATTAATCTTTTTCCAATAGTCTCAATGGGATCTTTAAAATGGTATAATTTATTTTTAATAATATAAATTTTAAATTTAAATATTGAACAAAATAAAAAATAGGTATAAAACAAATAAAAGATATATTTGAAATTGTATAAATAAAAAGGGCAAAAAAAGTAAAATTGCTCCTCATGTGAATAATGTCGGGCCATATATATACGGTGCGACACTGTTCATCTTCGCCAAAAAAATGACGTTTGTCAATAGTCTGGTGTGAATTAGAACACAACAAATTAAAATGCTGGAATGGTGGTTTCGCGATGAGATTTGCCTTTTCACCATTCCTTTGGAGATGACCTCAATTTTAAAACATTGTTATAATTTTGATTTTTCAATGGAATGAACTCTCAAACACCGATAGGGTTTTATGAGATTATAGCAAAAGGAATTTGTATTAAATTTTAAAATTATTTTAACTTATCTTGTAAATTAAATCGTGATAAAATAAATTGAAAATTTTTTGTATTAAATTTTAAAATTATTTTGACTTATCTTGTAAATTAAACCGTGATAAAATAAATTGAAAAAATATTTTTCATCACAACTTAAAGTTTAAGTGGTCCAGTGTCACACTACAAATAACGATTGTGAAGTTTTGATAGGTTAGACTCTAATCTTATACATCGATAGATTTTAATGAAATTATAACAAATTGTGATAAAGCAATTTGAAGATGGAGGATTCCGAGCAATACATGGCATGCATTTCGCATGTTAATAATTAGACTGTACATTTAATTAGAAGCATAATTTGTAATCAACATGATTGGCGTGGGGTTCAGCACTTCGTGTGCTGATAATAGGAACAGGAGATTAGTTTTCTGACTGTCGACTGAAATGATACTTTTGGACAAAAAAAAAAAGAAGAAGCATAATTTTAACTTTTGTGGGGACAACCAAAACAATATATATGGAGTGGCATATAACTGCCTAATATGGGTACATAATTTGTGGCTTTGGCTTGGCTTAGCAGTACGTGTATATATATATATATGTGTGTGTGTGTGTGTCGGCAAAGGTGAAGCTGTGTGTCATAGAAAAGTGGGGAATTAAAGATCAAAGTAAATTAACAGGTGGCCATACAGGCTGGACCCTGCCAAAAGAACCATGGTAATAATCTAAAGGACATTGTTATTGACAATTTTATTGTATTTTATTCAAAGCTACCTATAAATTAAAGAAAGATTTCAATAATTCTTATTTTGAGAGTGTAAAGGTAAATAACGAACTCAATTGAAAAAATATTGATAAGAATTAAACTTGTGAGTAGTGACTTTCTATTACTAAAATTATACTCCAGTCACTCAGTCACCCCTTTCAGGTCTATATATATATATATATATATATGTGTGTGTGTGTGTGTAAATATTTCTCTATATATGAATGTAGTGTACTGTGCACATGCATAAAGCCCCATTTGCAGGCTTTGGATATCAAAGAATCTATGACAAGTTACCAACCTCAGCTCTGCTGTTTTTAAACCAGTAATAGAATACAACACATATGAGATGTATACGTAATTGGTGTCGTCAAGGATTCATAGGACATTAATTAATCCTTAGTCTTGATTAAGATCATATCATATAGTTTTATATAGCTATTTGTACTAGGCTACTAGCTACTTTAACTTAATTTAATCATTATCTTACCTCTTTTGTTGCTTATTAATGCGTGGAACTATAAATCTAGATAGTATTCAAAGGTTTGCAAATGGCTAAAGTTAAATGATGTGTGTGTGTGTGTGTGTATGTGTGTGTGTGTGTGTGTGTGTTGCGAGAACCTTTATTAAATTTCCTGGCAATGGATGGGTAAGTCAGAGAGAAAAGTCTGCATCATATATATATATAAGTTTTATCGCGAATGTTCGTCTTTTTATATTGTGTATGTCTAATTATATTTTATTGGGAGATGACAAGTGATGGAACGAAGCAGAATGTGTGGAGGAGTGCCTCTAGTGTTTGATCGAACTTGATCAATTGGGTTCACTAGGTGAGTGGGGGTTTGAAGACAGCCCGTAGGTAATTTTGTAAATGTATCATTAAGGTTATGTCCGATGCTTCTTGCACGGGATATATAATAATCACAATTGATAAAAATTACCAAACGACATAATAAATTTGATGTTCTTCTTCGTTATCTTTGTTCTTGATTTGTTGGTCTTGTTTTCCTCAATTCTTTAATTAATCTAAAAAATAATCATGGTATCATGCATGTTATATAACATTACATAAACGTTTATAAAGCAACTACCCATACCAATTAATATGGACAAATTAAATTATTGTGTAGACCACGTCTAACAAAAAATCATAGTATCATACATGTTATATAACATAACATAAACATTTATATAGCGACTACCCAACCAATTAATATAGGCAATTTATTGTGTGGACCATGGTTCAAAACGACGTCGTTGAATTTTATGAGTTAGAATAATGTATTTTATGTGTTAGAATAATATACATTATGTGTCAGAATAACAAACTTTTGGGGTAAGATAATGTACTTTATGAGTTAGAATAATGTAAATTATACTTTAAAATAATGTACATTGTGAGTTATAAAAATGTATGTTGCAGTGGGTCGCGTGAAAAAGATTTACACGAAACGACGTCTCTTTTGGACCATGGTCCATGCAATAATGTAACTATTGTCTATTGATTAATATGGCCACCAGTTCTACAAGATTGAAAAAGAAAAACAAACCATATTGAATTGGATTCTAACTTGTCACACAAGTATTTGGCCATTGAATTGACCTTAAATATGCATCTTTTATCTCCTTTAATTTCCTCGCTTTTCACTTTTGTCATTAATTTTTTTTTAATAATATTATTTCACTTTTCTTTAATTTAATTTGCTTTTAAAACTTTGTGTTCCTTTGATTCCCATATGGATGGAATGTTTAAGAACATGCAGAGTTATGGAGTGCCATGCATGTCATGGATCTAAATTTTGATGCTCTTAATCTTTTTGAACATGTTTGTTAAAGTGTGTGTGTCTATATATATATATATATATATATATATATATATATATATATATATATATATATATATATATATATATATATATATATATATATATATATTCTATTGCATTTTTGCTTTATTCCCTCTAGCTAGCTTCTCTTTTTATTTTCATATTTTTTGTCCCCCCAAAATACATGTTCCTCCCATTTACAAAATCTTGCAAAAGATGGTTGTAGTTTAAGAACACTTCTATGTTTTGACTATAAACTTATGTGAATATATAAATACTTTTGTTGCATGTTATATATCTATCTCTTTTACTTGAAAAAATGGTGTATTTGATCCCTGCGTTATATCTTAGGTAAAGACTTAATCCATCAGTTTTATATATATATATATATATATATATATATATATATATATATATATATATATTGTTAATTAACAGGCTTAAATGACAAGGTTAAATTTGACATTTTGATTTTATCTTATCTTCTTCTCCTTTTATGAGACAGGAGTGACCAGTGTTCTAGTTAGTTTATTTGACAAATATAAGGTCAAATCCGGTTGTAAGAGTCTCATATATATATATATATATATATATATATATATATATATATATATATAGGAACTTGAAGTTTGTTAAATAAATTTACAGGGCGGTTGAGAACATCTATCGTACAAAAAAAAAAAAAAACAAAATTTTATGTTTACCTTTCACTTTTTTCATATGAATCTAATATAATATTAATAAAAATAGACCAAAATCGCTTCTTTAGGAATAACTGAGTGATTGAGTTATACTTCAGGAACCGAATATACTAGAATATAAATACATAAAAAGTCATATAGAGATACAACTTTAATTTTACATAGGCTTTGACATGAAAGGAAGGTGAGACTTAGCTATATGTGGGATGAGCAATAATTATATTGTAATTGTCATTATCCCAATAATTATATTTTAGCTAGCCAACACACATTAGCACTCGGAAAGAGATAGAAGTGGCAAACAAAAAGGAAAGTGCAGTAGAATGGAGGAAGAGATATGATCCAAGATTCATCATTAGGGTTTGGAGCCCCAACTTATAATAATTATGACTTTTTTGACTAACAAGACTATCTCTTAACTAATTCTTAATGCTGATTGCTTGTTCTTAACCATAATGACAAGAAAAGGGATAGATTAGACCTTAGGGCCATGTCAAATTAAGAATGTTGGATGAATGGTGTTGGTTTGGTGAGTGCCCATGATGACTTTGGGGATTTTGATTGTATTATATATATATATATATATATATATATATATATATATATATATATATATATATATATATATATATATATATACTGTTTATATATGGACCAATTTGTTCATGTTGTTAGGTGTTGGCATAAATGGTATTCTTGGGTAACGAGGTAAATTCACAGTTATGAGTTATTATTTAAGAGTGCGCACATGAATTTTTTTTGTTACTATGTAATAATGCAAATTAATTAACACAGACAAAAGTTAAGGTAAAATTTAGGTGGTGTCGTTATTAAATATATCTTCAAATTTATCATACAAATAATTATGTATTCAATAGATCTTCAAATTTATTGACATTATTGAAAGAATTTACTTGGGTGCAAAGCTCACCAAACTCAATAATACAATTAATAGACTTACAAAAAACATGATAATAATGTCAGAACTTAACGTAAAGTTACCTGAAGATACGCTTAAATTCCATAAGACAAATAATATCGACTAATTAGACTCACATAGAGAACATGAAAATAAAGTCAAACCTATAAAATTACTTGAAAGCACATTTAAACTCAATAATACAGTCAATATTGACTAGCTAGGTTCACACAAAGAACATGATAATAATGTTAAACTTAAATTTACCCAAAAGCACGCTTAATTAAACTCAATAATACAATCAATAATATCAACTAGCTAGCTAGACTCTCACACACACAAACTACTTGAGAATAATGTCAAACCTAAAGTTACCCGAAGGCATGCTTAAATTCAATAATGCAATCAATATCGACTAGCTAGACTCACAACAAAAATGATAATAAGATCAAACCTAAAGGTCTTGTGACCCTAACTGACAAAGGACCGCAAGGATGTAAGCTAACATAGGTTGCTCATAGTTGACTGACTCAAATAAAAAGATCTTTCATAGCATAAGTCGAATTTAAAACTTTATAGTTATCAAGTCAATTATTTAATCAATCTGACTTAGATTATCCCAATCTCACCTGTTCCAACAAAATATAATAAATATAAATATACTAATAATAACTGGCATGATCTTACATCAGCATTACTACATGCTTGACCAATCATCAAATTCACATTTTTGTGGGGGGCAATATTGTCCTTATCAATCATCAAATCAGTCTAATACTCATTTTCACACATTAAAATGAAAATTAAAGGACTGAAAAGAAAGCTGGAAGAACTAATAAGAGAGCAGAGTAAAAGGGAGGGGCAATTGCATGAAAAGGATAAGATGTAAGAGGATCTCAATCATTAAACAAAAAGCATTACATGCATATATTTACATATATATAGAGTAAATTTCACTTTTGATCATATAACTATTGGTTGTTGTCAATTACAGTTTACAAATTTCAAAATTGTCAATTTAGTACGTACTGTAACTATTCAATTTTTTAATGGGTGAAATAATGAAGGCAATTTAATCTTTTATTCTCCTTTTCTCTTTTTTCACCCATTAAAATTTTAGAAACTACATTAAAAATAATATTAAACGCAAAAAAAAAAAAAATCAAATTTAAAACAACTAAAAATTACTAAAGAAAATAAGTAGTGAAGAAAGTGTTGATTTAATTTGACTGACATGCAAAATATGAAAGACTGAATAATTATTAAGAGTTTTTGTGCAACATAAATTGTGAATGTGAATTGTATTCTGATTTCAATCAATTGAATGAAAGCTCATATCCCAACATAACATTGTGGCAAAATAAACCACTTGAAACAATCCCTACTCCATAGATTTGTCAATCACCAAATTAAATACATTTTTAAGAACTCTACATGCTATAATTATGTTCGATTAATAGGATATCAATCTAACTCAAAAATTATTTTACGCGAATCAGGCTAGACTTTTATTTTTTCTTTGTGGATCCCATAATTCTGATAAAAATCAATGCATTGTAGTTCTATTTTATTCTTTCTCATCTCAATCTCTCCAGTCTCCTCCATATAAATTTTGCTTCCTCAAAAGCCATATAAAAAATCACGATCGAGGATGACCTAAGCTTTTGCCTAAAGGTCCCCAAAACACATTGACACTCCATCGATTGATTTCAAAGGAAAAAGAAAAGTGTAATTTCAAAGAGTAAAACTTCCATTACATAGTTACATATTTCAATTTTAACATTGAAAGAAAATGTGATGAATAAAAAGCTTAATTCATTTTTTTTAAATCAATCAAAAAAAATCTCACAAATAGAGAGTACAAAAAATAATTCACATAAGGTCTCTGCGTCAAATGTCCATATTTGCATTGATTTTCGTGGCACGGCTAGTTAGAATGTCATGAAAAAAGTAGCTAATGAGTGTTCGCTATATCAAAAAATAAAATTTAAAGTGTATGATTTGAGAGTTCATGTAGTAGAACTCTTTACGTAATCAATTAGGACTGTTTCTTGTATAGATTTTACAGTTGTAATAGGTACATAGTACATTGTTGTATCGCACTTAAGTACTTGTTTATCCTTCCAAAAAAAAAAAGAAAAAATTAAAGAAAAAACTCACCGAGTAGTTTAAGTATTTGATCGATCAATCAACGTTTATTCATATTTTTAATAATAAGATGGGGCCACATGAATTTGAGGAACGTTGATCAATTAGTGGTAGTATAAATATTTCATGCGCAAAAGTGTACAAGCGACAGAGAACTTAGAATCATTTGGATAACTCAAGATTTTTTTCTTTTATTGGTATTAGAGCATATTTATGAGGTTTATGATATAGTCTGACGAAGTCGGGGTTATAAAATAAAAATAAAAAAAATTAATCGCAACCTCTACTCAAATATATGCTCACTCTTGGTGAAACCTGTTTTATAACTCTAATCGATAAAGAAATATACTCCGTAGTAACTTAATTTTAATTATTCATAGTTAATCGGTTCACACCGCACGTCAAAAAAAAAAAAAATCTTTATTTCACCACTCGCTTACAGGTATTTATAACAAAAACAACTGACAGCCGTGGCTCTGTCCGTCTTCGTATAATTGATTCATCGTCCTGCAACATAATGTCGTTCAACTTTTTGTCAAATACGACAAAATAATGTCCTTTCAACATTTTAATTTTTTTAAAATCATAATTTTATTAAAACAAATTGATACGGAGTATATAATTCTTTAAAATATATTACTCTGTAAATGTATTTAATATGTATTCTTAATCTTAAAATATATTACTATGTATTTAGTACCGCTTATGGTTTGTTCATATTAATTTTTAATTATCGACTTTTGATTTAACAGTTTTTGTCTTTTATTTTTTACAAAAATGAAAAAAAAAAAATTGGTTAAACATATTTAGAATACATACTCTCGTAGTCTCGTTTTCATTAAATTTTTCACTTCAATTCTTCATATGATTGCATTTTGGATATTTAATTTTAGAAAGAACACAAGTTTGTACAATGAGATTGCTCATACAATGATTAGGACGGTTAATCTTTATTATTCTAAGGATCCTAAGTATTGGAGCGATGCTCTGTCAAGTTGTATTCGTGATTTTTCTCTTTTTTTCTCTCCGATTAATTAAATTTGTTTATTTTTCAAAAGAAAAAAAGAACACAAGTTCTTCTTCTTCTTCAAAAAAAAAAAAAAAAAAAAAAAAAAAAAAAACTCCGACCGTGGAGACGAAGAAACTGGCCGGAGACGAAGAAGGTTTCTTCGTCTCTGGCCGGAGTTTTTTTTTTAATAAAATTAAATAACTAATTTTTAAAATTTATTTTTTTAAAATAATTAATTTGAGAGAATGACCCGTTGACCTGTTGAAAACCTTCATTAGAAGAATTGTTTGAAATTGGTTAGTTTGGGGACCTAATGGTTGGTTTTTTAAGTTCAGTGACTTAATTGCATTATCGTGTGCAGTTCAATGACCTATTTGACCCTTATTTTTTAAGTTTTCTAAGCCAATCACTAACAATCACACGTTGAAACTATAATAGCCCATTTGATTTGCTGGAAAATATTTAAAGAGGAATAAAATTGAAATTCCATTTAAAAAAATCCAAGAAAATAAATTTTATTGTTCGGTTGCTGGAAAATTAATTACTTGAAATATGAATTTCATTGTTTGGTTGGTTAGAAATGGTAAGGAATTATATATGAATATAAAGACCAATATGCCCTTAACAATAATAATGATAATAACTTATATTATTATATAACTATGTAATTAAGAAACTTTATGAGAGTATAACAGTCCATTCATGTTATATTTTCTTCCCAATGCATTCGGACAACAAAATACCACCCTTTTCCTCAGAATTTGTTTTCGTCAACTTTCAAGAACTCCACTTCCAAAGAAAAATGGTTCCCATCCAACAAGACAACATAAAACAAAAATTTCCTCCACTTTTAGGAACACATTTTCTAAGAAAAATATTTTTCAACGAACCAAACACCCCCTAAGATTCAAATCCGAGACATCTGATTAAGTAAGATAAATAATCAAGTACTTTGGTATTAATTAAAGAATTTTACTATACAACTCCCAAATTCTTCTCTCTAATGTGACAAGGATCGATTATTTTCACCATATATATCCAAAAAAATATATTTATATCAAGAATTTATAAGAGGAAGTAAGAGGTAAAAGAGTATAAAATGAGAGTCGACCAAATATTTTCCTAGAAATTCTACCGTGTATTCTCATTGTTTACTTTCAACTTGTATTCTCATACACAAAACTCTAAGGTAAACACTTATATCGAAATTCACATGAAAAAAAAATAAATAACTTATCAAAATTCGTCATATCAAAAAATTAAATTCAGAGAGTAAAATTTAAAATTATATTTAGTAGAACTCTTTCTTTAATTAAAATAGATATGATTTGTGTCATCTTGACGTGAATGAAAGAGACAGTGAATGAAATAGCAGCTGGCATGAACACCCACTTCCAAACTTCCAGGGCTGGACTTTCATCACTTCACTATACCATCAAATAATCAAATTTCAGATTTTATGCTCTGACCAACATCAAAATTCTGCCCACAACTGTCAACATGCCAACTGGCTTAAACAAAAGACGGAAGTTTAAGGATTAATACGAGTCGAGCGAAACATTATTTCCTTAAAATCTTATTTGCTACACTCCTTTGATGCTAGGAGAGTTGTAGCATAGATTTTTCAGTGTTTCGATTCTATGTTTAAGCACTAAAACAAAAGAATCCGACGAACTAAAACAGTGGATAGTGGTATGAACACATCAGGGAGTTAGCAAGTAGATCCCATTCCCCCATTCCCCACCCAAAAGGAGAAGGAATATAACAAGAAAAAAAGGGGAAGAAATCACAGGCAAAAGAATTGAAGCACCCCACCCCCACCCCCCTCCCCCAACCCCACCCCCACCCCGGGTATTGGGCTTCAGCTCTTTTCGAGCTGTTTTAGGTGCAAAGGAACATTCTTTCCCACATGCTTTCTTTTCCATAGAATACCAATCTGATCTGCAGCTTCATCTCTACGACAACCTCAACTCCACAAACTACTATGATTAAGGTTATAATTATGATAATAAATCAGAATTTAATTTAAAATTCGTGGCTAAGCTAAAATATACACCAAAAATTCCATTTTAATATTAATCTTCCATGTATGCAACTTTAGAAAAAGAAAACAGAGAGAGATAACGCGACACTAAAGTCTGGATAATTAAAAGTAACAATAGATACGTATCCCAAATTACATATATATAGGTAGAAATAATGTGTTCGCTCATTATTTCAGACTCGTTTCCTGACACAACAAACTGATAAGTGTTGGTGAAATCATCTTTAAGCGCATAAAAAATATGAGATTTTAGAAGGTTTTTGCAGGTGAGTTTCGCACATATAAAAGAGAGAAGATTTTGAGTCCTTAGCTAAGGACATGGTTTTCGTCTCCATAGTGGGTCCCACTAAGAAAGAAAAAAAAGGCTCAACTCTAATTACACGAGGCAAATAACAAGTGTCCAGCTGGACACGTGCATCCCACGCGCTTGTAATATGTCGTGTGATAGACCGATTTATGGAGTAGTATTTTAATTTACTATTCACATAGATAACATTTGGAATAAATGGATTAAAATATGTATGTAAGGATATGATGCATGCTAGCTTTCATATAATCCACATGCATTCTTGAATGTTCTTGGACTGTTTGGGCAGTGGATTCCTCACTATAAAATTATATAAAGAAAAAGGGAAAAAGTGGGTTAACGCGTTAATCAAATAAATTCAATCCAAACAGTGCCTAAGAGAATGTTTTATTCCGCTTTAATAATTTACATGAAAATTTTCGTTCTTGTCATTTACCTCGGGTAACTTTTTCCCACAGGTAAATCCAAAGATTTTGTAAGAGAAAACTTAATGTTTTACTGCGATTAATTACAGTAAGAATATTAATTAATCACTCTTTAAGCCATGCAGATTTACCAGTGGAGAATCACCAGCTTGAGCTAGCTGTGCTAAAAAGGCGGCTGCTTTTTAGCTGTAATTCCACAGAAAATTCTCTTCAGACCAAATATCAGCGTGAAACGGCTCGAATCCAGCCAGCTGGAGCCATGGCGAAGTGTAGCCGAACTCGGCGGCGGCTCGGTGGGCCGGGTTGAAGAGAAGATCCGGCAAGTCGAGAAACGGGTCCTCGTTGAAGCTCGACGGAGATTCCGACGAGGATTCGGATGTTGCGGTTTCCTCGGGGGAGAATGGCTCGGATTCGGGTTCGGCTTGGCTAGGCGTGGGCGGTTCCGGCGGGTAGTCGAGGGCAGCGGCTTTCGCGGCGGCGGCTTGGACGTCCTTGGCGGACTTGGAAGCCGGGCGGGGGAGCTTGGCGGCTAACTCGGGGAAATTAAGGACAGCCGAGGAGCCCTTAATGGCTATGGCGGCTACGTCGTGAGCCCGAGCCGCCATTTCCGCCGTGGCGAATGTTCCCAGCCAGATTCTCGACTTCTTCCTCGGCTCGCGAATTTCCGACACCCATCTCCCCCAGCTCCGCTTCCGCACGCCGCGGTAGATTGGGTGTTTCCCGTCGTCATTCTTCTTCTTCTTCTTCTCCGCCGCCGCGTTTGACGAATTTGACGGCGGCGAGACGGCGGTTGTGGTTGCCTGATATTTATTCGTCGGAATGTGGTCGTCCGATTCTTCCATGGAAGACAAAAGTGTGAAAGGAGAAGTATATGAGAGCATGTGGGGGGACACACCTAAGTACCTTAGCCTAAGCTTCTCTTATAGTGTAATGCTTCTTTAAATCTTTTTGAGGTGAGATGGAATAAAATAAAGTTACTTCAATTCTAATAATAAAAAGAAAAAGAACCCAAAAATAAAAATATACCCTTACACAATATTCATTATTGTCATATATAGCTTTGATTTTCACAAAACTTCGTAACTGTTACTTGAAAGATGTATTATGCAAGGTTGAAAAAATCGTTAGGCGCCCTCTAGGCGCCTGGGGACCGCCTAGAGCGCCTAGGCGGGCGCCTAGAGGGATTAATCGGCGCCTAGGCCCGATTTTTGCAACATTGGTATTATGACTTCTGAATGAAGCTTGTCTTATAACATATTGATATTAGCCGACAAAGGGTCACAAAAAGATAAATTAGCATAGGTTGCGAATAGCTGACCGACTTAAACTGAGAATACCAATAGGCCGCTCCCATTAGGAGTTGAACTTGAAACTTTGTAATTACTTTCATAGCTGCACTTTTAGTGTTGGTTAGTCGATGCAACTGTTACTAAAAACCATTCTCCTATTATATTGTAAATGAAAAAGAAATTTAGAATAATATGATTGGTTCACGGAATATGTTAAGAATGTAATCATTTTTCCGAATAAGTTAGAAATGAGATATAATCGTGCATAAATATATCCCTTTCTAATTTACAAGTGAGAGCAAAAATTAAGCGTACATTTTTGGCGTTGGTTATTTGAGTTTGTCGCGTTTCTTGGCGCATTAATTAGCTGGGTTTTGAAATTAGCATGTGCACATAATGCATGGGATTGGTGCACATGTCATATATAACGTAAGACCAGACATGGAAGGGCCACTTCCAACGTAGGCCACATAAACCATAACGTAATCAATTATTAAATTGATGGTATGTGAAAGTGCATGCTGCCTCTCTCTTGGATTCCAACTTAGTCATTAGTCATTACACACGTACGTACTTAACCTAAATGATTAACCTTTTAAGTTTTAACTTAATCAATTGGTTGTGTTTATCCAATGTAAATATATATTGTAGTTTTAACACAAAACTTTTTGAAATATTTAGATTTACCATGTAGTTTGAAGATTGATATAAAGATGACATTTATCTTTCAGACGACTTCGTAAGGATTCATGTTCCTTGCTTCAACGTGGACAGGGATACAACGCTCTCTTCTCCGTCTAATTTTCGATACATTATTATTTAAAGAAAATTATTTATTAATTGTGATGATAATATATTCAAGGTTATAAGTATTATATTTATAGATAACCATTGATGGATATATTAGAGACTCGACGGACCCGAACAAAACCGACCCGAGGAGAAGTGAGGACAACTCGGAGGACAATCGCCCAGGCTTGGGGCGGCCTCAGTCGGGGGTGGCCCTCGGCCTAGGGCTGCTCGGCTGGAGGTAGTCTTGGCCTGGGGTGGCCTCAGCCTTGGGTGCACGCGCGGACGCGGTCAAAGGAGATCCAACCACCCGTCATATTCTCATGGTGGCGGTTAGGAGGAAGCCTTAGTATAAATTAACTCATTATTGTCTTGTTAAGACATCTTTCAATTAATACATGCATTCAATTGTAATCATCTTACAACATTGTTACTAATACAAATTTTGTCTCCGCGACACATATTCCTTGTCTTTTTCATTTCATTATCCATTTATTTGTTCTTATTATTATTGGGTTAAGTAATTCGGACTACCCGAGTTAATTTAATCTATCAATCATAATAGTATGACAGGATAATAGGGCTGGCACCCGACCCGGATCACAAATGAGCATCTGACTCAGCATCACATGGGAACCCAACGGGCAGAACTCCAACGGTTAGAATCCAACAAGTGTCACATTTATTGTCATTGAAGCCACCTTTGATGCCACCATTGATGAGAGAGAGTTAAAGCCTCAACGCCTCATTCATGACTCTTCATATTCTTGCCGTTAGCTCAGCTCCCCAAAGATGTCTCTTCATGTTGTTACCGTTAGGACTTAGCATAAATAGAACTTCCCTCAGCTGAGCAGGGGACACACTGTACTTTCTATACTGAGACAAAGGCAATACAACTATTGTTACTCTCTTATTCGTTACTCTTATATTATATTTCCGGTAACATTATTACCGTCATTGGTGCTTTCATTGAGAGCCTGAGTCCAATACTCAAGCAGGCTACAACACAACTTTTTTTTCTCTTTCAACAGCAAGCTTGAAAGAATGGCGTCCCGCAGCTCCCACGGTTCTCGCAACGTGAACAATGGCAACGCCTCAGGTGACCTCCGTGACCTACTCACAAACAATCGCGGAGGGGACCTCCGAGAACATCTCAACAACGGGAGGCCCGAGGACCTTCGAGATCAACTCAACAATGGAGGAGACCTTCGAGACCAACTCAACAATGGAGGAGACCTCCGAGACCAACCCCACAATGGAGGGGCGAACCAAGTCATGAACCTCCAGGCGACTGCCGATGTCATTCAGCAAGCAGTGACGGCGGCGCTAAATCAGGTGGCGGTGGGACTGCAAGGTCAAGTGCCCCCGCCGCGGCCCTAGGAAATAAGGGTGGAGACCCAAAGAAGTGCACCGGCCAGACGACAACCAGGCCCTTCCCAATCTGCACCAGAACGACTGGGACAAAGGGCGCCCGTGCGGCAAAGATTAGGATCACGGGCCGAGGGATCCTTTACCAGAGGTCCTCGCCAACACGAAAACAGAGAAGCCGAGAGATCACCCACAGAGGAGGTGGGCGAGTCTCAGGAGCTGACCCCACGCCAACACGTTGATGAGTCGGCCTTACGTCGACACTTGGAGGAGCGACGCATCGAAGAGCCGGCTCCGCGATGGCACTCGGCGGGAAAGCGACGCGTTGATGAACTAGCTCCACGACGACACATGGAGGAGCGGCAGCCGGCCCCGCGCCGGCACCCTGACGAGTCAGCCCTGGTCGAGAGGCTGCAGAGAAGAATCGAGGAGTTAGCAAGAAGGGTGGAGGCACGGGAGCAGTCGCCGGAACCCGAGGTACGGATGACAGCACCATTCTCCCCAAGCATCATGGACGTACCTTTGCCGAGGACTTTAGGTTGCCCGCTATCAAGGAGTACACGGGGGCCACTGACCCACGTGTCCACATGACGAGGTACAAGGCTGCTATGGTAATGATCGGGGCAGGGGACGCCATCATGTGCCGAGCGTTCTTGTCCACCCTGGATGGAGCGACCCAAGACTGGTTCAACACCATCCCAGATGGGTCGATCCAAAACTTTGGGGAATTGTCCAAGAGCTTCCTAACATACTTCTCCGGTAGCATACAGCGTAAGAAACCCTTCTCTCACCTCTGTGTAGTGAAGCAAGATAGAGGCGAGAGCCTAAAAAACTTCCTGGTCAAATGGAAAAAGGAAGTCAGTAATGTCTACGACTTCGACTCCAAGGCGGCGATCCCAATATTTATCCATGCCTTAAGATCAGGGTATTTCCACAAGCAGCTGAACGCCCACCACCCCCGTTCTTACGAAGATTTGATGAGGACGGCTAGCCGCTATGCCGAGGCAGAGGACGTCAACAGGAAAAAGAAAGATGAGGAGGACAACAGGAAAAACGGGAAACCTGGGAAAGCTGGTCCGCCCAGCCAGGCACCACTCTCGAACCACCCGACCGCAGGGAAGGGCCGAGACTACGAACGACCTCGCCTAGTCCCCTTGCGTAATTTAACTCCTCTTACCCATCCCGTCAGTGTCATTCTAAAGCAAGCTGAGGAGATGGGAATGGTAGAATTCCCCGAGGAGTGCATGAAGGTCTCCCCAAAGGCAGACCAAACAAAGTACTGCAGGTTTCATAGGCATGCCGGACATGATACGGATGAGTGTCACGTTTTGAAGAGACAAATAGAAGACCTCATCCAGCAGGGCTACTTCCGACATTTCGTCAAGCGATCCAAGCAGCAGCAACAGCCGCAACACAATCCACCAAAAAATGTCTGGATGAATGAGGATGGCACCGAGCCATCCACCTCAAACGCCAAAAAAAAGAGACCACGACCAAATATCTTAGCAGAGTGATAGCGATCTATGGTGGACCGGCAGGGGGCGACACGCCCGCAGAAAGAAAGAAGTGGAGCCGACAGATATACGTGGGAGAAGTGGCGAGTCTTCCTAGAGAAAAGAAACAGAGACAGGAGGCCATCACCTTCTCTAATGATGACCTCCCAGAGGGCCCGCTACCCCATCGTGACGCCTTGGTGATTGAGATGGACGTCAACGATGTCATTATCCGCCGCATCTTAGTCGACACGGGAAGCTCAGTCAATGTGATGTATTACGATGCCTTCACCAAGTTGGGGATACCTAGGAACCAGCTCAAAGAAGTACGTACCCCACTCTCTGGATTTACGGGTGATTCAGTGGAGACGGAGGGGTCGGTGGCCTTACCAGTGGAGATAGGCACGAGCCCTAACATTCGCAAACTTGACATGGAATTCATCGTGGTAAGACTCACTTGTGCGCACAACATCATTTTGGGGAGGCCGGCACTGGAGGACCTCAAGGCCATAGTGTCGGTGGAACACTTGTGTATGAAGTTCCCTACTCCGAATGGGATAGGGGTCGTCAGAGGAAACCAGCGAGCAGCCTGCAGTTGTTACGTTAAAGCATGCATAAAGATTGGCAGAAATTATCCATAAGTCCACACCATCTGTAAAGATAATCGATCGGGTATGGAGCTAGGAACATTTGATTAAGTATTTTCCTTAATATTCTAGTAGTCGTTTGGGACTAGTGTTTGGTAATCGCGGTCCGCCCGCTTTGCATTCTGAAATCTTTTGGAATAGTATCTCGTGCTTGTGGTGCGCCCATGTTGTTTCCAAAAAAAAAAAAAAAAAAACGAGTCGCACGCCCCGGCCACAGGTTGGCCGAGACGTGACTCGACTCGGATGGCCGAGGCTTGCCTCGGCCAAAGTTCGGCCGAGGAGCCCGCCTCGGCCACAGTCTGACCGAGGCACGCCTTGGCCAAGTGTTGGCCGAGGCGCCCGCCTCGGCCAATGGTTAGCCGAGGCGCACACCTCGGCCACGGTTCGGCCGAGGCGCCCGCCTCGGCCAACGCCGAAGTCCGTCTCGGCCAAAGAAAAAAAGAAAAAAAGAAAAAAAAAAAGGCCGGAGCCTGCCCCAGCCACGATCGTTCGAGGCTACGCCTCGGCCGCGATCAGCCGAAGCGCACGCCTCGGCCACGATCGGTCGAGGCGACGCCTCGGCCACGATCGGATGAGGCGACGCCTCGGCCACGATCGGTCGAGGCGACGCCTCGTCCACGATCGGTCGAGGCGACGCCTCGTCCACGATCTGTCGAGGCGACGCCTCGGCCACGACCGGTCGAGGCCACGCCTCGGCCACGATCGGCCGAGGCGCACGCCTCGGCCACGGTCGGTCGAGGCGACGCCTCGGCCACGGTCGGTCGAGGCGACGCCTCGACCACGATCGGTCGAGGCCACGCCTCGGCCACGATCGGTCGAGGCCACGCCTCGGCCACGATCGGCCGAGGCGCACGCCTCGGCCACGGTCGGTCGAGGCGCACGCCTCGGCCACGATCGGTCGAGGCGACGCCTCGGCCACGATCAGTCGAAGCGCACGCCTCGGCCACGATCGGTCGAGGCGACGCCTCGGCCACGATCAGTCGAGGCGACGCCTCGGCCAAGATCGGTCGAGGCGCACGCCTCGGCCACGATCGGTCGAGGAGACGCCTCGGCCATGATCAGTCGAAGCGCACGCCTCGGCCACGATCAGTCGAGGCGACGCCTCGGCCAAGATCGGTCGAGGCGCACGCCTCGGCCACGATCGGCCGAGGCGCACGCCTCGGCCACGGTCGGTCGAGGCGCACGCCTCGGCCACGGTCGAAGTGCACGCCTCGGCCACGATCGGTCGGGGCGACGCCTCGGCCACGATCAGTCGAGGCGACGCCTCGGCCATGATCGGTCGAGGCGCACGCCTCGGCCACGATCGGTCGAGGAGACGCCTCGGCCATGACCAGTCGAAGCGCACGCCTCGGCCACGATCAGTCGAGGCGACGCCTCGGCCACGATCAGTCGAGGCAACGCCTCGGCCAAGATCGGTCGAGGCGCACGCCTCGGCCACAATCGGTCGAGGCGACGCCTCGGCCAGAGTCACGCACCTCTGCCAACCTAGGCCAAAGCCTATCTCGGCTAGCATAAGAAATGAAATAAAATTATATGTGATTAAAAAAAAAATATATATAAAATCACATACACAGGATCAAATAAAATCACATATCCTAAATCAAGCAGGATTCTACACAAGATCAAGATAGATTCAGCCTTACTCCCAAGTCAACTCAAACACATCCGTTGACTCAGGAGTAGGGGGGACTGGTGACAGGATAATAGGGCTGGCACCCGACCCGGATCACAAATGAGCATCTGACTCAGCATCACATGGGAACCCAACGGGCAGAACTCCAACGGTTAGAATCCAACAGGTGTCACATTTATTGTCATTGAAGCCACCTTTGATGCCACCATTGATGAGAGAGAGTTAAAGCCTCAACGCCTCATTCATGACTCTTCATATTCTTGCTGTTAGCTCAGCTCCCCAAAGATGTCTCTTCATGTTGTTACCGTTAGGACCTAGCATAAATAGAACTTCCCTCAGCTGAGCAGGGGACACACTGTACTTTCTATACTGAGACAAAGGCAATACAACTATTGTTACTCTCTTATTCGTTACTCTTATATTATATTTCCGGTAACATTATTACCGTCATAGTACATTTATAAAATTACACATGTATCATACCGTGGGGGCGCTGCCCCTACACCCCTAACTCACTCAGCGAACCCAATTCAAATTCAAACCATGAAGACAAGTGATGTCGATCACTCTGTTCCATTTCATTCGCTCCTTCAACCCGGCCAATTATTATCTCATAGTAACACATAAGACATACACAACAATTTACATATATATTCAAAATCAACATGTATCAATTCAAAGTTCTATCTTACTATGAATCTTAATCCACAATATAAATTTCGATAGATTTTATAATTACTTAAACCCTTGCCTTTTGGGCCAAGCACAATATAGCATCCTTAGCCCTATCCTTGCATCTTGGGTTGCCCCATAACTTAGGTTTGGGACCCATTTTCCAACAACCACATTTTATAATTAAGTTGGACTTGAGTCCTCTCTTTCACAAGTACATATCTATTAGGGCACGTGGCGAGACACATTCTATACGCAACAAATTATATGACTTTTGACATCCTTTGCTTTGCCCTACAACGTAACTCTACTTAATTGTTTATTACAATGTTTTAGATCTATCACCTATGACAAAACATTAGCTTAATTGTTTCCGATCCTATTGTCGGCAAACTCCCTTACTCCCCATACCATGTACATTTACTTGGTAGTTAATATTTAATAAGTTTTCTCATCACACTACCCGTTAATAAAAATAAATGTTAGAAGGTTAAATAAGCATTTTGAACTTTTAAAAGTTACAAGTAAACACATTAACTTATTATCTTTGTGCATGGACAATAATCGATAATTTGGATTCAGGCAACTGAAATCGACAATTGCCGACTGTTTGACGATCGGTGATTGCCTTTGCCATTGAAGAAGGCGGCCGACAACCGGTAATGCAAGAATTCTTACACGTCCTTACTGTAACCGGTGG
Organism: Ipomoea nil; assembly: GCF_001879475.1. NCBI lineage: Eukaryota > Viridiplantae > Streptophyta > Magnoliopsida > Solanales > Convolvulaceae > Ipomoea > Ipomoea nil. Next base: position 824,947 of record NW_017618908.1, read on the forward strand.
CCTTCCCACGGACTTTCCCACATGCAATGACTGTTTGAAATCTTGCATTCACAAAAATCTCGCAACTGCTACTTCAAGATGCATTTTGGATGAAGCATGCCCACCTTGTAACCCTATTCGGTCGAAGATTACAAGAAGGTGAACCAATTTAGATTGTCTATAATTGACCGGCTCAGACAGATATGACCCATAGGCAACTCATACAAGGAGTCAAACTTGAAATTAAACTTTGTGAATTTGTAATTACTAAGCTAACTACCTGACCAATTTGATTGGGATTACTGTACCCAATGTACGGGAACATAGAAATTGGTTGAGTAGTTGCACTCTAAGCAATTGAACGTATTAAGTAGACAAGAAGTTACAAGATGTATTATGCTAGACTATTTATTGACGGGCAAAACCGGCCACATATAATAAATGGCTTTGTTTGTGACACCAAAATGGAAAGTTATGCTAGAATGAGACCATCTTTTTGTTATTAATGGGTGCATTATATTATTAGTCTCCACTTGTGTAACGAAAATGATTGGTGTACTATTTAAGGTAAAAATCTTGCTATGTGTCTTAATTTTTATTGGAGCAAAACGAGTAAAAAACTATAGCCTATTTTTATTTTTAGATGAATAATCAATGTGTGCCAAGTCAGTTGGGAGTAGAAATAGATAAAAAGTGACAGTATATATGTGTGTATCAGTGTATGTATTAATTATGTACATGTTGGTGATAACCATTTACTTCAAATGGTGATGTAAACCCTAATCATTTATTTGCATGATTCTCGTGTTAAAAGATCATGTTGATTCTTGTCAATATATTCTTAGTCTAGCTGTCTACAGAATTTTCTTAGTACGGTTTACTTCTCCTGTGTGGCGTGCATACCCTTGAATAATTAATTAGATGTGCGTGGTTTGCTTCGTAAAGTGGTGTCTTATACTTTGTTAGAGAAATATATATGGAGAGTGAGCAAATTATTGTGTGGACCATGAATATCAGGTACATTTTTAATATACTAGAAGTACATTATTTAATTTGTATACTGAAGATACATTATTTGATAGTATATAAAATAAAGTATTTTCAGTACTCAAATAATGTACTTTCGAAAAATGTACTTTATGTTTACAAATAATGTACTTTAATATATTAAAAATGTATTTTTTTTTTTTTTTGTTTATAGTCCATGTAATAATGATTGTGGAGAGCGTACAACGTAACTTTATAAAATATAAATATACTTACGATATTTTAAATGTTCCTAATAATTTTGTATTTTTTAAATGGTATAGACAAAATAGTTGTGCATACCATAAAAAAAAAAAGTACAAAATAGTGGGGTTTCACTGACAATACACTAATGTCACGTTTGATTCGCGAAATAGGCGTGGAATGGAATAGCATTTTCAGGAATAGACATATTTCTTTGTTTACTCCTGCACACAAAGGCCTTGTTTGGTTAGCGGATCCGCCAAAATTTTGGCGGATCCACCATTTTGGCGTTTTTCCCAAAGAAATATAACAATCCCCTAGGAGTGAAACATACCCTCCACATAAAATTTTGAAGGGAATGTAATTCATTCACAATTCTTAAGTTATCTAAGATTATCATGGATATTTACAAATTTTGTCATTTTAATTCTAATTATTATAACAAATACGGAGTATATTTTACATTAACTTATTATATATATCATTTTTAATTATATATTTTATTTTTTGTTATATCATGTTAGCTTATAAAATACTTTTTGTTTCGAGTTCAAGCTTTAAGTTAATTATATTAATTTAAATCATGTAATTATATATAATATCATTATCTTATTTATTTATTTTAATTATAAAGTTTATTGAAATACATAAAAATATATTAAGTGTCTTAAAATATGTTAAGTATATAAAATACTTCACACTTGAGCTCCCCCTTATCCCTAACAAACCCAAAAATCTTTAGCTCCAATCACCAATCAGGACAACCTTCCAATCATCTGATGGTTAAACAAAAGTGGCTTGTAGTGAACTGAAATGTCTTGTCTGAATTCTAGCTTCCAGAATTTTTTTCCTTTTCTTTAAAATTCATATTTTTTTTATTTCTCTAAACTATATCTTGAACCGCATAAACCCAAGATCCATGGGTATACTTTATTATCAAGACCAAACAAGTGAAAAATATTACTACTTCTTAAGTGCTCAGTACAACATTATTCTATTCCCTAAATATGGATAACTGCTCAATCATAAAACCTGTTACACAAAATGGGCATTATTGTTATATTGTTATTTTTGGTACAAAGTTTAAGTTTATTATAAGTCTATAATAGCAGAATGGTTTCCATTTATATAGTAACACAGGAGATATATTCGATGGCGCTTTGATCATAGTCTGGCGCTTCGCAGTTGTTGCTTCAGGAGCGGCCTGATGTATTCATGGTAGCCATCGGGCACGACTGTTGCGTTCAAGGGATCTTTCCAAGCCTCCTCGTAAAGTTTTGGGTATACATTCCCATCGTAGCGACCAAGAATCGAGCCAAGGAAGTGGTCAGTGTAGTTAAATGCATCAACGAGTGCAACAGCATTCGGGCGCACCTGGTTTGATATCACGAGTTTAGGAATATGAACCGGAAAAGAGTGGAAAGCCTGGCAGATAAGTTTGCAAATCATATGTCGCTAACCTGGGTGTACAAAGCTCGGAGTTGATCGTTGGCAAGCGAGGCCTGCTTTGGCGTTATGTAGCCGGTGGCGAGGAAATCGCCTTGGTGTTTATGGAGGAGGAAGAGAGCGTAGACACTGCAAAGAGCTTCCAGCTGCTGCCTCACCCCTTTCCCCGGAATGTCTTGCTGTAATTTTTCGATAAACCTGAACAATATAGAACACGGCTCTTGAACATTCTGTAACATGCTTAATATTAACAATAACATTTGCCAATGTAATGGCACCTCTGTTACCATTCCAAGTGGGTGGTCACAAGATCGAACCCCCAGTGGTGGTGGGGGCATTGATTCTTTGGGCTCAAAAGATTGAGAAAGTATAGAACAGATACAAAAAACTTTTACTTCCATGACATAAACCATGCAGCAGCAAGAGCATGACTCCGCAAATGATCACTATTGAAAGATGCGGCATGCTAAAAACACAAAGGGAGTGTTTGGTAAATAGCTGTTAGCTGATTGGTTAGTGGGTTTGACTAGTTGATAGCATTAGCTGATTGTAGAAAGATGTTTGGTAAATTAACTGTTAGCTGATAGCTTATTACATACAAAATGACTTTCTCAAAAAGCTAATCGAAAAAGCTGCTTTGAGCAGAAGCAGCTTTTTGAATTTTAGTGTTTTGGAGCAATAAGTTGTTACAAAAAGCTAATTAATCAAACACTTGTATTAGTTGTTTAACTAAGTCAAACAAGCCAAAATTGGCTGATAGGCTAACTATTTTACCAAACAGGGAAATTAGAAACTAAGGCTTACTTGGAGACGACAATTAGTTGGCAGTGAGCAACTGCTGCTTCTGCCAAATCAGCCGAGAGTTCAGCAAAACCTGCAGAAAATAGGACAAAGTAGAAAACGCAAGAATTCTGCCTTGTCAAAAATTGTCTAGAAGCACACAACTTGAAATTGCTGAATATTGAAAAGTAATCAGAATGAATAACAAACTGAATAGATAGAAATGAATACCGTCTTCTGGATTGGCAAACTTGCTCACGTTCCTCGCACATGAAATAGACATTCTTGCGGCCCTCGCTTCAAACGCCTCCAAAACTGCACTAGGCTTCAGCCAGTCCTTGGCTGCATAGCATTATTTTTTAGTATCAACTCACCAATTTACCGACTTTAAGTCCAGAGCATTCTGAAGAGCCATTCGAAATGGCGATAAACATGTACAACAGAAATGTACGCAGTTGTTGCAGTCGAGATTTTGTGAAAAGCTAAAACATGCTCTTATATCGAAGAGCCGAGATTTTACCTTGCTGAACATTGGAACGACATTGCATTAGATGCTCAATTCTCCCCATATAAGCTATAGTCCCCACAGGCTGTTTACCAGATCCCAGCTGTGAAACAGTCTTCACAAGAAATCGAGCAACCTGTACCAAATCACAATAGTTTAGTTCACGGGATTGTCATTAATGGATAGACTAAGTTCAAGTACGGACTAAATGCAGCAAAGGATAAACTTATATCCAACAAATATATGTATTTGAATAGAACCGGTTCTCACATACTTGTAGAAGTAACACAATATTATCTCCTTCATATGTACATGCAGGGACATAAACAGCAAATAATTCTGGAAGCCCACTGCTACACAAATATCCATGGCCTCCGCATAATTTACGGCATTCTTCAATTCCATCCTGCAAAATTCAATATTAATCATGTCAGGAAAATGTTAAAAATGATATTGACACAACGAACTTAAAACTGAACAATATAAGGAGAACAAGTAATCAAGAATAAGAGGAAAAGTAAAATATAACATGCCAAGGACTCGAGGAGTGTCATAATGACTTCATTTATATGTCAACCATTAAATAACTAGAAAATGCCTAGTCCCGGATCCCAGTAGAAGCAACAAAAATGCAAGTAGCATACATAATAGAGATACAGTAAATCATTAGCGACTCATCGATGCATCAAAATTAAAAGGAGAAAAGGCAAAGGAGAGAGTCGAGAGACTCAGTCCCATGGGCAGAACAATATATAACTTGTCAATTTGCCATCGATCACTTACAGCTGTAGCAGAAGTAGTCAAAGACTTCAACCCTGCAGTACATGCATGAACTTCGGGCAATGTCGAGAAGTCACCAGCTTGCAGTTTTTGGGTTACATCAGTGTACAACCATTTCAGCCACTCACCAACAAATCTGAAGGCATAGGCAGAAGCCAACAAAGGGAAGAGCCTACTCTGCTGTGTTTTATAGTCTATTACCTAAAAGTAATACAAGTATCAAAGGCATCAATTACCGACCTCCAGGTTAGTTCAAAATTAATTTAGTTGAACAAGGATGGAACAAGTAACTACTCAAAATAGTTTCCAAGAAAAGAACTCATTAGAGACGTGAGAATGATAAATACAGAATCCATAATTGAAAGTCTAAAAGTGTGTAAAACTATTTACAAACACAGCCAACCAGCATCTTAATCAACAGACTTGCCAAAACATAAATTAGATTTTCAATAGGGATTTTACTAAAACTACAGTTGATACATAGTAGTAGAAAAGTTGGGGGAAATTCAAAGGCATGTCATTCCTAAACAGAGATGTTTGCTTAAGTTTTTAGGACATAAACAGATACACATTTGTAGCATAAACTAAAGCCAACAAAAAGAGAGATGCTTCAAGAAAAACCGAAAATGGATTCGTATGTGTTTAAAAAGAATAATTTTGATTGGTTTTTGTCCTGTTAGGTGCTAGACCAATAGAACTAAAATACAGACTATAATGTCAAGATTTCCAACCTGCATACACTAAACTGTAAGTCAATTTTGATGCACAAATTTTACACATATATACCTGTGTTTCCTGTCCACCATCTTGCGAACCAAATTGTCTACGCACAGCACTATATCTAGTAGCAATGCATACCGCACGGGACAAAGCAGAAGAAGCATCCGATACAATGGTTTGTCGGACAAACACCATAGTCCCATAAAGAATCTGTCGAGGAATATCAGATTGCACATATTTCCCCTCTCTTGTAACTTGTGAAACCCTGAGCATTCCAACAAATAAAAATCATTAAAGCCTATGTTAGGAAGATCTATACCCTGATGATAAAAGCAGAGTAAAAAAAAAAAGGTATTCTAGCAGTGTAGTGTCATCAAATTGAGTTTAGTAAAAGGCCCTCTATGCATTCAATAGAGTTGTTTTAAAGTGCTTCTCACAAAGAAAATTACTTATGAATTTTCTCACTCAAACTTGAGCCATAAAAACAAGCTGTACATGTAAGTAACATTCTCATTTCTCCCCCCCCCCCCCCCCCCCCCCCCCAAATTTATGGGGGTTAAGAGTTGCAATAAATTGCAGAGAAAGAAAATTAGGATTGCCACAATGATTGTAAAAGAAATTCATGCATTTTACGTACCTCATCAACATCTGATCTCTCGGAATACGCACGTGATCAAATCTCAACACCCCATTGTCCATGGTGTTATATGCACCATTTCCAAATTTCATTCCAATATCTCCAACAGTTATACCAGGAAGGGGTTTATGGTCCTCCAAGCTCCGCAGTTGAACAATAAATCCTAAAAGTATGTAAGTAAACATAAAGAATTATCATGTAAGAGATAAATGTTCTCTTACTTCCTATATGTGTTGTATTTATTAGTGCCATTATGATATGAAAAAACATTTGTCCTTAACTCCTTACCATGAACCCCATGGTCTTTACCCTCTGTTATAAGACGAGCAAAAGCAACAGCGTGGGTAGCGATTTTACCCAATCCACCAGGCCACCACTGTCAAGAATACAAAACCAGAAATTAGGGAGAAATCAACAATTGCATCCAAGATTAAATTGAATTGCAGTTAGAGAATTAGTTTATATGGTTGTTAACAAATCAATAGTTCAAATGATGCTTCATTTTATACTGGGTTAGTAAACAGATGAAATAAAATTAAGATAAATGTTTCCCTTGAGAATATTATTTTCTATAATTATAAGCCTATAAACCTCAAATTTAATACACAAATACAATCATAGAACTATGCCAGAAATTGCCTGGACATCTCACCTTGCTTGAAGTCAACGTAGGACTATGAATAATAAATTCATCTGTTTGGGGATCAAATGTGGCAGTGGTTTCTAGGCCTTGGACATTGGAACCATGGCCAAGTTCAGTTTGTGCGTAGCAGCCAATTATTTGCATCTTGTAGGCCAACGGCAACCACTTCTGTTGCTGTTCCTCCGAGCCAGATCCTTTAATAACTGGAATAAACATCGCCTGCAGAGGAATCGTAAGTGGTTAACTACAATGTTAAAGAAAGCATGAATACAAATTAAAAGAAAGGCAACACATTTACACAACAAGTGAATAGAGATGCTTGAAAACAAAAAAAGAATCAGTGAAAGAAATTACCCAATGAAGATCTGTAAAAGCAGGCTCGTCTATATAGACCCTAAGTTTAGTTGCCTCTTCCTCTGCAGCAGAAATAATAACATCACAAAATGCCAACTTTAAAAACTTTAAAAGTGATCACAGCCTACCAATAGAATAAAAGAAAAGTAAAGCAACAACCCTACCAGTAAGACGGAGTTCAATGATCCGTTTCCATGCATAAGTTGCCTTCCTTAAGGTATTTTTAAACAGCTCCTTCCTAGGCATCGTGGTCCTGCCATCCTTACTGAAGGCCTAAATCCACATTCAAAATGTAACAATAATTGGAAAAGCAGAAACACTAAACAGCTAAAAATAAAATAAGAGAAATCAAAGAAAAAAAAAAAAAAAAAAACAGTTTTCCAAGAATTCAAGTTGACCTCTTATCTGCTCACCTTCCAAAATATAAAAAGGCTATAAAATCAGGTATGGTACAGTGACAGTTAGTACTTTCTACGATTTCAATCAGTACTTTCAGATATACTTCTAAAGATTCTAAATTCTCTAGAATCACAATCTAGGGAATGTTTCCAGGGGATACACAAAAAAGCATCCATAATTCAACATCAAACATCACAGCTTTCATCCTAGATTCATATAACAAGCTAATCATGCTCCAAAGCAGCTCTCCCAAAAGAAAAATTACCAAAATTCATCCCCACCCCTAATTTCCCATGGAAGAAACTAGCAAATAAATGACCGTTACACCAAAATCACACACTGTCCTAAGCTCGATTCCGCCGATAAGTAGAAATATTTGGAGAGATAAGAGCAAGAGAAATCGTACAGGGTCACTTGCGACGAGCTTGGAGATTCGATCGGAGAGTTGGAAGGCGTGGCGAGAGCCGGCCCAGACGATCTTCATTTCGTCAACGTCGAACTCCGCCTTCCTCCTCTCGCCGGCTAAGTAATCCACTCCCTCCATGTTCCCCTCGGCTCAACCACCACACACCAAAATTGAAAGAAGTTTGAGGATTTTGTGCAAGGAATTGAAACACTTTAATGGCGAAGATATTTGTCTGCCTGCTCTGCTTAAAATGACGAAGAAAAAGCAATAACAAAAAAAAACAAAAAGGAAAGTATATAATTATTAAAAGAAATTTCTAACATGTGGATTTATATTTGGTATTTCTTTTATATTTGGATTGAGTTTTTTTTTTTTTTTTTTTTTTTTTTTTTTTTTGATAATACATTTGGATTGAGTTAATACTCAAAATAATGATTTCTCTCAATTTTGTGACTTTGGTAACCTATGTGTTTTTGCACAATTTCGTGGCTTTGGTAATTTAAATAGTGAAACAATTAAGTAATTTCAATATTACCAGGACTATGTGGTCCAATGGTATCCGGGTTGGACTTCCATTTGGAAGATTATAAGTTCTTTGTGTTTCAGTAGGTTGAGAAAGTATATGAACAGATACTACAATGTAATAGAGCCAGTAACTTTCAAAAAAAAAAAAAAAAAGTAATTTCAATATTAACATTTCTTTACTTCTCGACATACAAAATGTGAAATTTTTCTTTCTTTTACGAATTACTCTCAATCTTATGAATATAAAAATTTAATTAGCAGGTCTATGAATAATTCGTAAAAAAAGTGAGATTTCGCATGACTGAGAGTAAAGAGATGTTGATATTAAAATTATATAAATGTCCTTTTATTTAATATCAATTTGACAAAATAATAACAAATGAAGAATTAAATTGTGCAAAAATACAAAAATCAGAGACTATATTAGATTATTATAGTCGAAGACCATTTTGAATATTAACTCTATTTTGATATATATATATATATATATATATGTGTGTGTGTGTGTGTGTGTGTGTGTGTGTGTGTGTGTGTGTGTGTGTGTGTGTGTGTGTGTGTGTGTGTGTGTGTTCCACTAATACAAGTTACTACGCTTTTATCGAGGCTTGAATCCATCACCTCCAACATAGGGAAGCAACTGGGTACCATGGGACCACAAGGTCCTTGGTATGTATCCTCAAACATTCATGCACCTTGGTGCAATTACTTATAACTATTTGTGCAACTACTTAGAACTATAGTCTATAGGTGCAATTACTTAGAACTATAGGTGCACTTAGTATTGATGCTCAGTGTAAATTTTACTTGCACCTATAATACATTTTACATGCACTTGTAATACTTTTTAATTGCACTTCGATGTTCAATTATTTACAAAAATGCCACCGTATTTTATTTAAAAAATCAGTGTTTCTCATCCATTAGATCTGGACACGTGGACGGACAGAATCCATTCCTATTTCGCTCCTGGGCGAAGCATTCGCATGTGAGTGCGATTATATATATATATATATATATATTTTTTTTTTTAACATAAATTTTGGCCAAATAATTAGCGCGACTAAATATATAGATTTCAAAGTTGAGCATCAAAGATCATAAATCATGAACTTTAAAAATCATTTGATTTTCTTGCATTAAAAAAAAAACAAATTTGGGTTAAGTTTTTTTTTTTTGATTAATTAATCTTCTTTTGATTATTTAGAATAAAACTTAATATTTTAATTATGCTTTTGCATTATTTGAATGATTTAGGTTATTATTGTATTAATATTTTTTTGTATGTATTTTTATAATTGTACAATTGAATATTACTTTATAAATATTATTTTATTATTTTTTTTTATCGAACAAAATTGTTCTTACATCATTGTCGGACTTGCGCGACCTAACTACAAAGTTGTTGGTCATAAATACAATTACACTTGGACTCTAAAACGGTACAACCATTTTTCAAAGAATTGACAATGTTGACATCTCATTAGCCCCAATTGAATAAGTTTACACATAGGATAGTTATGTTGTGCATCCGTATGCACCATGCATGGTGCATACAGATGCAAAAACGACGTCGTTTTATTAAAAACGTGCATCTCACTTAAAAAAAAAAACAGGTTCGATTCCCCTCAACAGAATTATGTTGTTCATTCATTCTGGAATTTTAGTTCAAAGATTCTGGAATTTTAGTTCATTGATTCTGGATTTTTAGTTCATCGATTCTGGAATTTTAGTTCATCGATTCGGAAATTTTAGTTCATAGATTCTGGAATTTTAGTTCATTCATTCTGGAACTTTTAGTTCATAGATTAGATTCTGGAATTTTAGTTCATTCATTCTGCAATTTTAGTTCACAGATTCTGGAATTTTAGTTCATCTATTCTGGAATTTTAGTTCATATGTTGTTGCTGGGTATCGAAACTGATTTTTTTTAAGTGAGACGCGCGTTTTTAATAAAACGACGTCGTTTTTGCATCCGTATGCACCATTATGCACAACATAATTTTCAGAATATTATCAAAGCATGAAAAACTTCTAAAGAAATTTGTAAGTTAATTTAATTTTTACTATATCATTATAACAATATCTATTGTGACCATATATTTTGAATTATTTATTATCAATTGACAGCAATTGTCATTGACAAATTCTCAAAACAATTTGTCTGAACAACGAATGAAAATTAAAAAAATAATGATTTCATTATTGTTCGTCAAAAGTATGTAGACACTTTATTACTCTTATTAAATTAAAATAAATTAGTAGCTACAACAAAAAATCATACATATGTATTTAATTAATTTAAAATTAAATGTCTATTATGCCTGTATTTTTTAAAAATATTCATTATAAAAAATTTAATAAAAAGATATATAATTTCATTAGGTATATTATCTTTATTTTCTACAATTCAAAGATTCCTTACCTTCAAATTTATTAATTTATTATACACTACATTGTCCATTGTCTTCTTTTTACATCATCTTGTAATTAAATATAAAAGTTATAATACAAAATATGTTATATGTATTTATTTACCAAGTATTTTATACAAATATAATAAATATTAATATTTTGTTCAATATTTTCACATGATAACCTACCATACACATCTCACAACACAAAACATGTAGGGGAAAAACTACCACAACAAAATATCAATAGGTGCTTGTAAGATAAAGAGTTCATAGTACAACTAAGATTACAATCATATACACAGCAAGGAAAATCTAAACTTTTCTACACTATAATCTCATTGCACGATGTATCGCTCTATGCTACCAGTAGCTAGCCTTCTTAATTCACAAGGTACGGGATGGGATGAGCCTAAGATTCTGAATACTTTTATTAATAGAGATGCTAAGCTGATTTTAAGTATTCCCATATCTAGCCGCAAGCCTATCGACTCATGGTATTGGTTTTGGGATATGAAAGGTGAATATACTGTCAAATCGTGTTATAAACGATTGACGGGGTTACTGCATGTGCTAAGCCATGGTCACGAATTTGGAATATTGTTGTGCCGTCAAAGGTTAAGCAGTTTTGTTGGCAGTTGGCTTCTTCCTTTCTACCAACCAGAGACTCCATACAGCATAAAAATATTCATTGTTCTTTACTATGTCGTATGTGCAGGAGAGAACCTGAAAGTGCTTGTAATATGTTTATTCAGTGCGCCAAGGCTGTGGAAATTTGGAATAGACTTGGTTTACCAATGGCTAATCAATCTTACGGTAATGTTGTTGATTGGTTTTTCGATTTCATTACTTGTTTGAGTGGGGATATCCTTGCTAAGTTTGCTATGGTTTGTTGGGGGATTTGGTGCAGTAGGAATGAGTTTGTATGGAAGGGGATTGCTCATGACAATAATATAGTTTTGCGGCTGATAATACTGACTGCACAAGAGCTACTTCTACTGGCAATGACCGGTGGTTTAAACCGAAACCAGGGAGGATAAAATTGAACACCGATGCGTCGCTGGATATGAATAACAATGTTATGGGCTTGGGTGGGGTGTTACGTGATCATCAAGGCGAATTTTTGGCTGCAAACAATATTCGCATGGAAGGGGCTCTTACCGTCAATGAAGCCGAGGTAATGTGTGTAAGAGAGGCTCTCAGCTGGCTTAAGAATACTGGTATGGATAGTGATGGGGAATATACCACGGGTTCAGGCTCCTCGTATGCTCCGTGCTCCTATTTGGGTCGGGTCAAACAGTTCGGGTCAATGCCAACGGGTCAAGGTCAAACCCAACCTGGTTGCACCTATATAAGGACGCTTGACCCTTCATTTTGGGGGTCTTCTCCTCTTGCTCCCTAGACACAACTCGCTCTCTAGAGCACAACACAACTCTCTCCCTTCTCTCTAAACATGCAAGAACTACATTAATGAAAGAGTTCATCTTGCTATACCCTCTTGTCTACTACTATACCTTGTTCATACATATTATAGACCGTATATACATTTTACATACACACGGATGAATTATCCACATCAAATGGCGCTGTCTGTAGGGATCCGAGCGAAAGGTTCGTGTTCTCTATCCCAACCAGCTTCCCGACATCGCAATTGGGGCATCATCTATTCATCTCGGCCATCAGCAACATCTCATGATTGGTCGCCTCGCAACTGCCAAAGGTGTTTTTGCCGTGAAAGTTGTGGTGTGCTGCATGCGAAACAGATGAAACAAAAATAAAGAAGAGAAAGTGAAGTATAGTGTTACCAAGCAGAGTTCGTGGGTTTCAAGCTTCTTCCGGCGGTGTCCCTCGCGGCAGCCGGTGGGCTTTTGTCTCCTCCACAACAGCAGCGAGCAGCGGATCGACGGTGGCTGATCTCCCCGACGATGACGATGGATATATGAGCATTCTTCTTCAAATATTCCACAGCAGGGTGTTGACCTAAAATGAATTGTCAAAGTGGTAAATGCAAAAACCATATCCCAACCATAATAGGATGTCATAATCCAACTGTGATTAGGATTAAAAAACCCACTCATACACTGACTAAGGTTATTAAACTCCTATAAAAGAAGACACTCTCAATCACAAGAACTCACGCTTTCAGCACCTAATCGTGAGCACGAGAGTCATTGAGAGAGATACCCAAATTCCCTTGAAAAGTAGTACAAGTGTTTAGGTCTCAATAGCTTGATAGGAAATCATATTGTGTAATCCCCGTTCCCTAAACAAAGTGTACTTTAAATGTTGAGCTTTTAGTGGATTTAGGCAAATTCTCAATTTGAGAAGTGCCTCGCAGATTAGGGCTGCTTGCCCGAAACTGCGTTATAAATATTTGTGTCACAACGTCTGTTTCAACGTTACCAAATTCAAACGTCTATATTAATTTCAATTGGTATCAGAGCGGGTCTGCTCAAGTTACTAGCATGATCCAAATGGAATTCCCAAGAGAAGGTCTTTCAAACAATAGACCACTGGCTCTACTCGGCACAAACTTCTCCTACTGGAAAGCTCGAATGCAGATATACATTCTAGCACAAGGAGAAGGCGTCTGGAATGCAATAGAAAACGAATGGAAAACTCCAGTTGATGATAAAGGGAATGCAAAACCTAGAATTGATTGGAGCGAAGAAGAGAAAACTGAATATGACTTCAACTCAAAAGCTATGAATGCAATATATGGAGCAGTGAGCGAAGACACCTTTAAACTAATTGCATCAACTCGCATAGCCAAAATTGCATGGAGTATATTGTGCGATCATCATGAGGGAAACACAACTGTAAGACAATCTAAGCTTCAGATGATACAAACTGAATTTGAAAACCTGAAAATGGGGGAGGAAGAAAGCATCACACAATTCAGTGCCAGAGTTTTAAGTATATCCGGAGATGCATTCAACCTAGGCGAACCTATACCCGAACATAGGATCGTCAAAAAGGTACTACGCTCACTACCCGGAAGATTCCAAATGAAAGTCACCGCTATCCAAGAACATAAAGATCTGAATACATACAAACTAAGTGATCTAATAGGAAATCTTCAAACCTATGAACTCGAGATGCTACAAGGTCAGAAAAACAATGGTAAAGGAATAGCATTACAATCCAAACAAGAAGAGAACTCAGAAACTGATTCAGAAACCATGGAACAGTCAATTGCACTACTAACAAAGAATTTTAACCGAGTTCTCAAGAAGTTTAACAAGTCCAGGAATAAAAATTCCTCAAACAACCAAGTAAATTCTACAAATCAAAAACCATCCAACCCAAAGAGAAGAGATAATACAATTACTGAAGGAATACAATGCTATGAATGCAAAGGCTTTGGACACATTCAATCAGAATGTGCCACATACTTGAAAAGGAAAAATAAAACATATATAACAACTCTGAGCGATGACTCAGATAGTGAAGAAGATGATAACAACACGAACTTCGTAGCCTTCACTGCCAGTCATGAAGATAACAATAGTGATGACATGCAAGAGTTACTAGAGGCATACACTCAACTAAATGCCAAATGGGAGCAAATCATCAAGAAAAATTTGGAACTCATGGAAGATAATCACTATTTAAAGAATGAAAAAAGAACGAATAGAGAAACAGTACAAAGAAGCCCAGAACGAACTACTAGACCTCAAGAACAGAGAAACCAGACTGCTACAAGAAATTAAGGAGCTTACCGAAAGACCCAGGACTCCAAGCACGGACACTAGCGAGAATAACCAACCTGAAATACAGGAAGTGTCGCAACATCACTTCCGACATCGAAGAAGAATAAGGTGCTACTATTGTCACAAACTAGGACACATCAAAGCACATTGCTACAAAAGACAAAATGATCATTACTACAGACAAAACAACAGAGTATGGCCACCACACAACAGAAATAATAGCAAGAAAGTCTGGGTAAGAAAAGATCAAAATGTTGCATACACCTCCAAAACAAACAAAGAGCAAGATATATGGTATTTTGACAGCGGATGTTCCAGGCATATGACTGGAAATCCAGAAAATCTAGAGAACATACACTATAAAGATGAATGATATGTTACCTTTGGAGATGGAGGAAAAGGAAAAATTGTTGCAAATGGAACCCTGAATGTACATGGACTTCCAAAATTGTCAAAAGTCTTCTTAGTACTAGGGTTAAAAGCAAACCTGATTAGTATAAGTCAACTTTGTGAAGATGAACTTAAAGTGGAATTCTCAAAAGATAGTTGCAATGTTCTCAATCAAAATCATGAATGTGTTATGATCGGAAGGAAATCCACAAATAAATGCTACACATGGGACGGTGATCTATCTTGCCTACAGACAACCATCAATCAAACACAATTATGGCACCAACGGATGGGTCACATAAACTTTCATGACATGAAAAGGGGTTTAAAGAAGGGAGTCTATCGAGGAGTTCCAACACTCGACATAGATGAAAACAAAAAATGTGATGCATGCCTTGAAAACAAAATAACCCGAACAGCCCATAAGAAGACCTCAAGAATACACACTTCTAGAATCCTAGAACTACTTCACATGGACTTGTTTGGACCAACTCAGACTGAAAGCATAGGAGGAAAGAGATATGTCTATGTAACAGTTGATGATTTTTCACGATTCACATGGGTGAATTTCCTTAAAGAAAAATCTGAAGCATTCACAATATTCAAAACCCTCATTATCAAAATTCAGAATGAAAAAGACGGAAGAATAGGAAAAATCATTCGTCTAAGAAGTGATCATGGAAGGGAGTTCGAGAACTCAAAATTCAAGGAATACTGCACAGAAAATGGGATTCATCATGAATTCTCCGCACCAAAAACACCCCAACAAAATGGAGTAGTCGAACGAAAAAATCGAACTATCTAAGAAATGGCAAGGGTTCTCCTAAAAAGACTTCCATCAAAATTCTGGGCAGAAGCAGTTAACACAGCATGCTACTTGATAAATCGAGTATTCACTCGAAAAGAAACCAACATGACACCATACCAAATCTGGAAAAGAAGAACACCAAATTTGAAACACACACATGTGTTTGGAAGTAAGTGCTATATTCTAAAAGATAGGGAACCATTGGGAAAATTTGACATCAAAGGAGATAAGGGGATCTTCCTAGGATACTCCTCAAACAGCAGGGCATACCGAGTATATAACCTTAGGACAGACACTGTCATGGAATCTATCAACGTTGTGGTCAATGACACAACAGAAGATCCCTCCACAAATGATGAAGAGACAACTGTTGTTGAAACAACAGTTCCAACATCGCATAACCAGAAATCTGAATAAGAAACATTAGAGAAAGAAGAAGCTGTAGACCCTGAAGAAAAAGAAGAAATCCTCATCACTGATGAGACCAGATTACAGAAAAATCATCCAATAGAAAACATTATAGGAGGACTAAATGAAGGAATCAGAACTAGAGGAAAGAAACGAGACTATCAAAAAATGGAAGAAGGAGACTATGACTACTGCTACACCTCAAAAATTGAACCCAAAAACATCACGGAAGCATTAAAAGATGAATTTTGGGTGGGAGCCATGCACGAGGAATTACAACAGTTTGAAAGAAACAACGTCTGGCAATTAGTCACTAAGCCAGAGAATGCCAATGTCATAGGAACAAAATGGATCTACAGAAACAAAACAGATGAACAAGGGAACATTATAAGAAACAAAGCCCGATTAGTAGCACAAGGATACACTCAAGTTGAAGGAACATATTTTGAGGAAACGTCTGCCCCAGTGGCCAGAATTGAATCAATTCGGCTACTCATAGCAGTATCTTGCATACTCAAGATAAAACTCTACCAAATGGATGTGAAAACGGCATTCCTAAATGGATATCTAAAAGAAGAGGTCTATGTTGCTCAACCAAAAGGATTTGAAGACCCCCACTTTCCACAAAGTGTTTTTAAACTAAACAAAGCACTATATGGTCTAAAACAAGCACCACGGGCTTGGTACGAACGTCTCACTGAATTCCTAGTCAAAAAGGGCTACACAAGAGGCAGCGTGGACAAAACTCTATTCGTCAAACATTATGGTCAAGACATAGTCATTGCCCAAATCTATGTTGATGACATAGTATTTGGCTCAACACTTGAGGTCCACAAAAACCAATTCATCACTAACATGGAAGGAGAATTTGAGATGAGCATGGTTGGAGAACTAACCTACTTTCTAGGACTGCAAATCAAACAACAAGACAATGGGATCTTTATATCACAAAGCAAATATGCAAAAAATCTAGTCAAAAGATTCGGACTGAATGAAAGCAAAGTTGTCAGAACACCTGTTCCAACAACAGAAAAAATCTCAAAAGATACAGAAGGAAAACAAGTAGAGCAAACTTTGTATCACAGTATGATAGGAGGACTACTGTATCTGACTGCAAGTAGACCAGATCTAAGCTTCGGGGTAGGAATATGTGCAAGATATCAAGCAAATCCTACTGAACAACATTTAAAGGCAGTGAAAAGAGTCATTAAATATGTTAAAGGAACCACCGAATTAGGGTTATGGTATTCCTTCGACACCAACAATCACTTATCAGCTTATTGTGATGCCGATTGGGCAGGAAACATAGATGACAGAAAAAACACCTCAGGAGGTTGTTTCTTCCTAGGAACAAATCTCGTATCTTGGATAAGCAAAAAACAAAGCTCTATATCATTATCAACAGCAGAGGCAGAATACATTGCAGCCGGGAGCTGTTGCACTCAATTACTTTGGATGAAACAGATGCTAGAAGATTATGGAATACATCAAACAACCATGACCATACACTGTGACAACAAAAGTGCAATAGACATCTCCAAGAATCCAGTACAACACTCTCGAACAAAACACATCGACATCAGACACCATTTTATAAGAGAACTCGTTGAAAACAAAATTATCAATCTCACACATATCAACACAGATAACCAACTTGCAGATATACTCACAAAGGCACTTGATGGAAATAGATATGCAAAACTGAGAGTAGAATTAGGACTGTGTACTTTATAAACAAATACACAAGTCATTTTACCTTTAACTTTATTTACATTTATATATATATTCAAAAAAAAAAAAAAAAAGGTCTTACTATACCTATAAGCATGATCCACACCGCCATCTCCATGAGACTCTCATCCAGCCCACATCCGAAAGGTCCATACCCGGCCCACTTCTAAATCCCCAAAACTCAAAATCACATTTGAGGTCACCCGATTGCATCTTCTCATCCACAATCACCCTCACAGTTATCTCCTACTCACTACAACAAAGCGACTATGGTGAGAACAAGAAATCAAAGGCAAGGAAAAATACCTCGGAAAGGAACCGCCTCACAGCACGCCGGCACCGGAATCCCATCAAACCCGGTATGCATCGAAGAAGAGGACACCACCACCATCGTCATGGACCCAGTTCCCATCTCACAGGTTCCATTCGAAGAAGTCCAAAACCCTAGACCAGGTAATCTTACTGTTGATTTATATGGAGACCTCACGATTCCTCCATCCATCGAGGATGAATTAAGGGAGAGTAATGTTACTCCCACTCACGATGAAGAAGAACACCCGGTTGTAGAACCCTCACCTCCGCCCTCTCTGTCCAACAGAGAACAGAGAAAACGAAAGAGGGCAGACCCCAGAGCAAAACGGCCCAATGATTTCCCAATATCTGCTAGACCTCCCCGAAGAACCCCCAACATACCTCCCCCAAGACAGAGAATTACCAAGAAACAAAAAGGGAAAAATGTAGAAGAAGAACAAGACTGGATACCTGATGAGATAAGAGAGGATAATGAATGTGAAGAAGAAGGCTCAGAAAAGAAGAGAAAGAAATTGACAGCTAAGGAAAAAGGAAAACAAAAGGTAGTTGTTAGTAATTCTAAGAAAAAGACACTGCCTGCAAAGGATAAAGTGAAACAAAAGGAAGTTAGTGATGCTGACTTGACAAAGCTACCAAAACCCTATAGTCCAAAGTTTTTGTCTAAAGAAAATGCCAAAGATTGGAACAAATTTGTGGATAAAAACATCATCAACCAAAAAATCCTCATACTTGACAAACTAGAAAATTATGCCCAGATTTCTGAAACCCTAGCCAAAAACAACCTACTAGGGACAGTCACAAACATCTATCATTATGAGGAACAGGTCATTAGGAGTTCTATGGCAATCTCACCAAAGCCACCATCAACCCTAAAAACCCAATGTTTGGAATGGTATATCTACGTGGAAAATTCTTTGAATTCAATCCAGAAATCATCAATGAATACCTAGGGACATCCACAGGAGAACAAGAAATTCAACTACAAAATGAGCAGGTTGCTCATGAACTGACTGCTGGAAATGTAAGTTTTGATACAAACAAAATCAAGGTTGCTTCCCTAACGAGCAAGTATGCCATACTCCAAAAAATTGCTCTTGTCAATTGGATGCCATCACTACATGAGACAACAGTCAAATGGAGCCTAGCAGAATTGTTGTACAAAATAGGGAAGGGAATCAAAATCGATGTTGGAGTTATTATCCATTCACAGATCACACACTTTGTAGAAAACCGAGAAACAAAAGCCCACTTGATCTTTCCGAATCTGATCTACTCTATCCTAACCAAACAAGGACTAAAGTCACAAGAGCCGAAAGTGCTAGTCAAAACCCTAAACACAACAATAAAGCTAAAGAAAGGAGCCAACTGTTGAGATAATAACTCGGTGCCAGCAGATGACCCAACTAATCAGCAAACTTTGATCAGATACTTTGAGAAAAGACTAAGGGAATTGGATATTTCAGAAAAACAACTGTTGAGAAAACACATTGAAGTCAAAGAAGAAAAGGCAGAAATACTCCAGTGGTTGGCAGTTTTGAAAGCAAACAATGACAAAGAAGATAGTCAGCAAAATGAAGAAGCAACTGGCAATGAAAGTAATGAAGAAGAAGAGGAAAACAGTACTAGTAATCAAGATGGACAGGAGGCTGAAGAGGAACCTAATCAGGAAGATGATGAAGGCAGTGCTGCAGATGAAGGTGAAGAATCTGAAGATAGTGGCAGTGCTGCAGATGAAGGTGAAGAATCTACCTAGCAGCTTCAAACTTTTAAGCAAAAAAGGGGGAGAAACAATAAAAAATGATTCTGGAACTGGAGCTGAAAACTGTTGTCTGGAACTGGAGCTGAAAACTGTTGTGATTCAGAAACTGGAACTGAAAATTGTTACTTCTGGAACTTTTCCTGCAACTGGAAAACCTTTTGAAATGATTCTGGAACTGGAAATCTTTTTGGATTGTGAATTATGAACAGTGATTCTGGAACTGGAACTGAAAATTGTTACTTCTGAAACTTTTCTTGCAACTGGAAAACTTTTTGAAATGATTCTGGAACTGGAAATCTTTTTGGATTGAGAATCATGAATTGACCTCTGATTCAAGAATTTGATTATTGTGAAGTCTCTGGAAATATTCTATTCTGGAGCATACAACTTGATCATGAAGCTTTTTACAAATTTCTCAACTGATAAATGATCTATGTTTCTTTTGAAACTTAGCCGATCTAACCAAAAATGTCCTTTTTTCTAATAACATTGTTGATAGTCTCTGAAGTGTCCAGACAACCAGGTTGTTCATTTTGTGATCATCCTTCGAAGACTTAGAAATACCAAGATTGTCTGACTAGTCTCTATCTAGTCTCCACGTTGTAGCAATCTAAACAAATATCCCTGGCATAATTAATCACTTGAAGATATTAGACTATGGGTACTAAATCTAAGAAGATGACACATCAAGAGTGAGATCAAATCAAGGGGGAGACAAGCCAAAAATCAAGTATCTCTGAGGATCAAGGTTTTTGCAAAAGTTTGACAAAGGGGGAGAGTGTTGACCTAAAATGAATTGTCAAAGTAGTAAATGCA
This sequence comes from Ipomoea nil, assembly GCF_001879475.1. Lineage (NCBI taxonomy): Eukaryota > Viridiplantae > Streptophyta > Magnoliopsida > Solanales > Convolvulaceae > Ipomoea > Ipomoea nil. Next base: position 845,699 of record NW_017618908.1, read on the forward strand.
AAAACCATATCCCAACCATAATAGGATGTCATAATCCAACTGTGATTAGGATTAAAAAACCCACTCATACACAGACTAAGGTTATTAAACTCCTATAAAAGAAGACACTCTCAATCACAAGAACTCACGCTTTCAGCACCTAATCGTGAGCACGAGAGTCATTGAGAGAGATACCCAAATTCCCTTGAAAAGTAGTACAAGTGTTTAGGTCTCAATAGCTTGATAGGAAATCATATTGTGTAATCCTCGTTCCCTAAACAAAGTGTACTTTAAATGTTGAGCTTTTAGTGGATTTAGGCAAATTCTCAATTTGAGAAGTGCCTCGCAGATTAGGGCTGCTTGCCCGAAGCTGCGTTATAAATATTTGTGTCACAATGTCTGTTTCAACGTTACCAAATTCAAACGTCTATATTAATTTCACACGGAGCAAGTGCGTGCCGCCACGTCACCGGCAACCAAAGCTGCGTTTCTCAACCATCAAAAGCCGTCTCCGGAGTAATGCATGTGGTCCATCGTGGATTCTCGTAGCCTGCCATTTTTCCCTGAGAATACAAATGCTGGTATTCTGGATCAAAGAATCTTGATGGTTTTCATCAATTCACTTCCTCAAAAGATCACCGGCATGCACCACCGCTCGCCATCCTTGCCGGAGATCCCAAATCCGTCGCCCGCCGCCGCGCTCTCCGTCACAAATTCGAAAACCGAGGAGTTTAGGTTGGTCGTGATCAGAACCGTGGCGCTCTCCAGATTTCTGGCGTTCGAGGCCAGTCAATGATAAAAGGCCGGGAGAAGCGTTCGTTCTGGCTGAAAATAAAAGAAACAATTGGCGCCCTCTTCCCCTTGGCAGCAACGCTTCTACCACCACCACCATAACTTGTTGAATTCCTGGTTTGAATACTAAGCCTATGAGGAGAAAAATTTACTCCGTTATGCTCGTAGCTCAGCTCTATTCTCCTGGATTTAATCTGCCCAGGCAAAATGCAGTGGTTGAAACCGGAGCTCTCCGTTCAATTTCTTCGCGGCGGAACCGGAGCGATGGCGTGCTGCGACCTTGGACGGACGCCTCTTTTTCTTCTTTATTATTTGCCCCGTATTGTTCGAAGTTCTCCGCCAATGACCATCGCTGCGCCGCCCACCACCGCAAACAGTGTCGCCTGCCGTCCGCCGCCCGTGATTCCAAGTTGCGTCGTCAACTGTAGATGGAGAGTTCTACTCCACGTTGGTAGTGGCGGATGAGGTGATGGCTCTGGCATTCATCTGGAGGTGTGTCGGGCTTGCATGCAACGACATTGGCTGTGAAAGGTGGCAACACTATTTACTGATCATGGAAATTCAACAGCACTAATTAGCGTGGAAAATTGCACTATGGTTAAGTCAGATATTTGCTTCTAGTGGAAAGTGGAAATAATAAGTTTTATCTATTAAAAGGGCATGGCATGTTGATTTGGGCCCATGAATTTTAGCCACTTGGTTCGTTGGGCTTGAGTAGCCCCCACCCACTTGTTCGAAGTTGTGACCAAGAGCGAAATTATTAAATGTTGTAATATTTATTTTAGATTATAAATTGTATAGGCTACGTTATAGTTTGTAGAAATTATATAGATCGTAACCTTGTACTTTAGAAAATTGTAATAGCAAAATATATGTACGTTAAGCCTGGTTAGGTTGGTATTTCCACCACCGGCACCTAAAGCCCGGTTAGATCGGTCTTGCCATTACCGGCATAAACCCGGGTCCGTCCCGGCACAGTCGGTAAGCCACGAAGCCTTACGAGAGTAGGTTAAGCCCGGGTCCGTCCCGGCACGGTCGGTAGGCCATGAAGCCCTACGAGAGTAGGCTAAACCCGGGTCCGTCCCGGCATGGTCGGTAGGCCAAAAGCCCTACGAACGTAGGCATAAGCTCGGGTCCGTCCCGGCATGGTCGGTAGGCCAAGAAGCCCTGCGAGGGTAGGCATAAAAAAGTCCGGGTCTGTCCTGGCATGGTCGGTAGGCCAACAAGCCCTATGAACGTAGGCATTAGCCCGGGTCCGTCCCGGTATGGTCGGTAGGCCAACAAGCCCTACGAGGGTAGGCATAAGTCCGGGTCCGTCCCGGCATGGTCGGTAGGCCAACAAGCCCTACGAACGTAGGCATAAGCCCGGGTCCGTCCCGGCATGGTCGGTAGGCCAAGAAGCCCTACGAGGGTAGGCATAAGCCCGGGTCCGTCCTGGTATGATCAATAGGCTAATAAGCCTTACGAACGTAAGCCTATGGAGCTTGAGCACTGAAGTGCTTCCCGAGTAGCATGCAAACCCTCTATCATACTAAGAGGTCCGGTCTATTGATCGGTAAATTCAATCTTCGTAAATCCTCCAAGTCCTACAAGCTAGGCAAATCAACCGTCGATACCCTAAGTATAGTTTGATGCATCGACATCATGAGATCAGTCGGGTTATTTCCCGATCGCAATCTAAGTTGCAAAGCAAACTTGGAAAACTGTCGTATCTACTCCCTTAGGTTGACGATTCTCGCAACTAAGGGAGTGGGGGGCTAGCTACACTAGTAAGGTTGTAGAGTGCGCTCCCTCACCCTGTGGAGTTCGAGCACTAAGGTGCTTCCCGAGCAAAGCGACCTTCTCGGTTTCGTAGATCGACCTTCCTGGTCTCGTAGATCGACCTCCCCGGTCTCGTCATCGAGTCCCGATCAAAGGAGTAGATCGACCTCCCCGGTCTCGTCTTCATTAGACCTTCGAGTCTTCCAGCCCCTAGTGCTTCTCGATCAAAGTAACATTCCCGGTCTCGCTATCGTTAGACCATCGGGTCTCCAAGTTTCCCTACGCCTAGGACTTTCAAATCGCAAACCGAGCGCATCTCGCTATCGTTAGACCATCGGGTCTCCTAGCGTTAAGTCATAGAAAGTTCGATCCCCAAATCGCAAATAAATCTGACCTTTCAGTCGTACCCAGCAATCCAGTCGATAGAACAGTAAAGTAGACCTCTAGGTCGCAGCTAACCCGATCTCCCGATCTTAGCAAGCTTCTCGGCTGCTCGATTGGTAAAGATTCAACCTCGCGAATCATGTTGCAAACCCGACCCCTAGGTCGGGCAACCCCTTTCTTTAGTCCACCAGACTGCGTTTAGCGTTGTGCTCTTTTTCCCTTAGCTAGAATTTTTTCTCACTGGGTTTTTCCTAGTCTAAGATTTTTTAATGAGGCAATCGGCGCATGTCGCGGACCGTATAATCAGTTTTCCAGCCCGAACCCTTCCTCGCTAACTCATTGTCAGGGCACGGACTGGGGGGGGGGGGCTTCATGATGGGGAATATACCCCGGGTTCAGGCTCCTCGTATGCTCCGTGCTCCTATTTGGGTCGGGTCAAATGGTTCGGGTCAATGCCAACGGGTCAAGGTCAAACTCGACCTGGTTGCACCTATATAAGGGCACTTGACCCTTCATTTTGGGGGTCTTCTCCTCTTGCTCCCTAGACACAACTCTCTCTCTAGAGCACAACACAACTCTCTCCCTTCTCTCTAAACATGCAAGAACTACATTAATGAAAGAGGTTCATCTTGCTATACCCTCTTGTCTACTACCTTGTTCATACATATTATAGACCGTACATACATTTTACATACACACGGATGAATTATCCACATCAGATAGCATTGATGTGGAAATGGATTCACAAATTCTTTACCGTTGTCTTTCATCTTCTTCTTTTAATTCCATTTTTGGACTTTTAGTAGATGATATTAAAGAGTTGGTGTCCTCATTGGATGATGTTCAATTCCTATTTGTTAAACGATCTGCGAATTGTGCCGCCCACGCTGTTGCTAGCGAGGCTTTTTCTGAGTCAGGTTGTGGGGAGTGGTTTGATACTCCCCCTTTTCCTTGTAAACTGTCTTATTCGTGATTTAATGTGTTAATCTTTTAGCCTTAAAAAAAAAAAAAAAAAAAAAAAAAAAAAAAAAAAAAAGAAAACCCTGTGATAGCGTAGCTTTGTGCGTAGTTCTCGTGGTGTAGGAGTACAGCTTGGTGCGAAGTACTCGGGAAGGCGGAGTAACAAGATGAGCTTGTGAAAAACCTTGGTGGAGTGTAGCTTTGCGCGAAGCACTCGGGACAGTGTCGGCGGGCACTGATTCACTATTGTATCTGGGTGATCGAAGAATAGTGAATTTCCTCCTTGGAGTGAAAGGAGAAGAGTGGATTAGGAGAATTACACCATCTCCGAACCACTATAAATCTCTCTCTCTCTCTTTACTTTACTTATTGCTCACTTATTTATCTGCATGCCTTAACTACGAACTAACATGTAACGATTTATCGCATATCTTTATTAGTCTGGGTTTAATAGTTCCCACGCTTGCATGCGAACCATCTTTTGCACACATCATCCTTATATCATATCAAGTCATTCTAACGTGTTGCATGTTTAGAATCTCTCTTTGAGCACCGCACAAATAAGCATAACTCTTTACCATTAACTATTCCGCTGTGCATACTCTAAGTTGTTAAGTTCTTTATACTTGTTATTTAGAGTTGAAATTACCAAAATGTTGTGCATCCAAGAAAAGTTTGAAAAGTTAGAGAAGTTTATTCACCCCCTCTAGACTTCTCGACCACCCATTCGGGACCAACATAGACACATATATGTATTTGAATAGAACCGGTTCTCACATACTTGTATTTGAATAGAACCGGTTCTCACATACTTGTATTCGAATACAAACATTACAACGAAATTAAACCTAATCAGAATACTTTTTCCAGTATACATCTTAGGACTTTCTTGGCTCTTATATACATGCTTGGTCGTAAAACAAGAATTGAAGCACAATCAAAGTTAGGGTGGTGCATACATATAAAACCCTAGAAAGAAAAGGCTCTTCTACAATCAAGTGCAAAGAGTTCTTCCATGATCAAGAGGTATTTACATCTGCATGCCTGATTGTTGATTACAAATCTTTTTTTTTTTTAATGCATATGCACAGTCCAGATTGCATTTTTTTTAACATGGCAGTAAAAAGGAGATGGTTGTACAATGCATGATCCTGTTGGATGCAATTTAGTGGTAAAAAAAATGAAGTACCAAGAGGCAAGAGAACATGCATTCTATATGAAATTTTCAGTAAGATCTATAACTATAAAATAGGACCCTTTTATGAATAATATTACTATTTCTATACTTTAAATAATCAGTCCTATATGCCTTGTGGAGAAACACTCTTCTCTTTCTTTATCTTGATTTATGTTTCTATCCTTTAAAATACAATTTATTGTCATGTAGGCAGGCTGCTGTGAAGGAATCATATTTCAGGACAGTATGATAATAACTAATAAGCTCTAATAATCAATGCAGAACAATATTAAATGTGTATACAACTGTTACTATTCCAAGATGATATGCAGTGGGATACCACTATTTGAGTTGTACGATTCAATTTGATGAAACAACAAAATAGTGAAAGGATGGAGAAACTAACATGCTCAGCATGTTAGATATACAATAGTCTAACTATAATAAACCATAGTATACGAGAAACCTGACTCGTATGATAGCGAAAACGTAGCCATGTAGATCTCCAGCCATAGTTGATGTTCCTGTTGTGTTGCCTCTTAACGGTAGACCGTTAGCCATGTTTTGCCTCAGACCTGACTCAGAACCCTAGATGGTGTATTGGTATCTACTGAGCAGTCTGAGTACCGTAACTGAATGTGCTATCTAATCTATAATCCTGTATCCCATCAATCCAGGTTATATTAGGCACAGAGTTTGGTTGACTAACAACTACTAGTTATTAAGTCCAACCAGACTACTTAATAAGCCTAATCAACTTGCACCACTTAATTAAGGCCTTAATATATAATATATAATATATATTATTAGGGAAAATCTTACACAACAGTGATATGAAGGAAGATGAAACATTATGGGGACAACAAAGGTACCATCTGTTCATATCCTCTCAATGTTTGTTCTTAAAAAATATTGAATGTGCAGCAAAAGAAAGTGATATACCTAGGTCGGAGACAACGTATAACATCAGATTTTAAAGGACAAAGAAACTAATATGTAGTTTAAGATAAAATACGAAGTAGAGTAACCTGCGATGTGAAGGCGATGGTGTGGTAATACACTTTACCGTCTGCAGGTGACCTATAAGTTGCCGTTGCCTAAACCCATTGACATAAACATAAACTAATCGAATCACAAAATCAAGCTCCCAGCGGCTCAGAATCACTCGAACAGCCGATGTTCTCTTACAAGTAGTATTGACCGAGACAGAAGGATTTTGAATATAATTACGAGTAAAAGACAATTTTGGTCCTAGACTTATAGTGGCACGGACAATTTTAGTCCTTTATAAAAAAATCAGACAATTTTTGGACACTCTTATTATGACGAGGACAATTTTGGTCCTCCGTCTATATTTCTGTTAAATGACCGTTTGAGAGAAGGGCAATTGCGTCAATTCACTCCATCTTCTTCTCCAACCTTCAATTCTCTGACTTCCCAAAAAAAACAAAAAAAAAAAAAATCTTCAATTCTTTGTAAGTTGAACTAAATTTCAGTGGGTGATGATTTGAACAAGATAAAACACCTCTTAAAATTTTGACTTTTCAATCTATCTAAAAGCCTGCACCATTTCACTCTCTTCGTCTCTAAACCTCTCCTCTCATTCCAAAATGGATTCCCAAACAGAGCATACCCTTTCGAGAAATAGAGACCTCTCTCAGTTACTCCCTTCCTTTTTCGGCATCCCAAACCCTAACCCACTCCAAAATTCCTCGGACCCAGATCAGAAGACCAAAGGATTTCCCATCGCGCGTGACCAGATCGTCCTCATAAACCCGGTGACCCAAGGCATGATTGTCCTTGCCGAGTGTGGAGATTGGCGATGGCGAAGAGAACAATGAATGTGCGATTTGCTTGGAAGTGTGGGGTTTGGGTGGAGTGGCTAAAGAAATGTCTTGTAAGCACATATTTCACCACAAGTGTATTGATAAGTGGCTGTAGATTCATGGGTCTTGCCCAGTTTGTAGGTTCAAAATGCCAACCCAAAAAAATTGAAGGTTGAACACACAAAGAATTAAAGGTTCACTGGAAAGTCATCGAACTCCAGTGAAATTAAGTTCATCTTACAGAGAATTGAAGGTGGAAGACGAGATAGAGTGAATTGACGCAATTGTCCTCCTCTTTGACAGCCATCTAACAGAAATATAGACGGAGGACCAAAATTGTCCTCGTCATAATAAGAGTGTCCAAAAATTGTCTGATTTTTTTATAAAGGACTAAAATTGTCTGTGCCACTATAAGTCTAGGACCAAAATTGTCTTTTACTCTATAATTACAGAACAAAGACCACCTAGGGCGAGGGAGTAAATATATCAAGTTCTTAAAGTTGAACTACCGGAAAAAATGGCGTATGCTACTGGCTTAACAGATCTACGCTGATGCTTCGAGTCTAATGGAAGACTCTGGAAGGTGATGTTCAAAGCTTAGAGAGAACATAGAGTGAGTGATAAGAGGGAGAGTGTGTGATTTTCTCAAATTAAATTGTGTAATTCCTTAATTTGTATAACGATGTCAAAATTTTAATTGGTATATTTATTTGTTTTTTTTTTTAATTTTTTTTTTATTACCACTGACTCTATTTTGAATTATGATGTAGTATTTATTTTATACTTTCTTTGGGTACGGTGGTTGAAAGAGTCAATACCTTTCCACTGGAATTTGAATTCTGTAACCTTCTCTCTGGGGGGAGTCATAGATGTGCCATTTGAGTATAATGTGCTTGGCTTGAAGATTAATCCTTTATTATGTTTATTAAGTACATGTTTCATGTTTGGTAGAGAATGAATGTTTAATAGGGGTTAAGAATAAATTTGTAATGCATCCAAAAGTGTATGGTATCTTCTGAGCATCAATTAGTACGGTATATTGAGTGTGTTGGAAGATGGTTAGACCATAATAATTTGTAATACATCAACTACATATTAATGTTGTTTATGAAGAAGTTTTTAATTAATAATTTGTAATTTTAAGTCTCCCCACTTCTTAATAAATTATAATATAACTTTTGTATTTTCTTTAATTTGTCTATTTGGTTTTTATATTTAAATTTATAATTCAATCACTGTTTTTGTTATCAAATCAAAATAGGTATTTATCATTCTAATCTTCTTTCTTACTGTTACTATATAACAAAATACTTATAATATTTAGTTCGTGCATCGCACGGGTATCATACTAGTATATATATACACACATTTATTTATTTCTTATTTTACCCCTAATTAAATTTATTTCCTATTTCACTGCCACCATCACCCCACTGTCACCGCCGCCACCACCACATATTTTTATAAGGGTATTTATGTCCTTTAAAACATATTTAATTCTTAAAGTCTATTCCTTCCGCGAACCAATCAATAAAATACAATTTCTATTTTATTCATTGTCTATTTCATTCCTTATGAAATAACATTCCTATTACCCCAAAATTCATTCCGTGAACCAAACGTGTTGTTAATGTGCAATCCAACTATCAGCATAGACTTTTAGTTGAGATGGAACATATGCTTAAATTATTATAATAAAAGGTCATAAGTTCAATTCTAACCAACATTTTTCCGATCGAACCCATAGCATAAGGTCTTCTTAATAATTTATTTCTTTAATGCAATTTGAAAACAATTATACAAGAGTTAAATTTATTCCGTGCACCATAAAAATTAAAATAAAAAAAAAAAAGAATGGAAAAATAAAAACTAGCCTATAGATACGGATTCTTGTGGGAGTTCTTACAATTAATAATTCATATCCACCCATTAAAAAAAAAAAAAAAAACAAGGCTCAGAAATATAAAAATATATGGATGAAAATGTTTGTTCTTGAACAACATTCGATATTTCCAGCAGCAGATGTGAACTGTGAAGTGTGACAAGAATCTGCACGAACTGTTTTGTGTTCATTACACTATGAACCATATGTAAGCAGGGCGGTTCTAATAAAAATTTGGGACCTCCACAATACCTTAATTTGAGATTTTATTTTCAAGTAATTTTTATATACTTGTTTAAAAAGCTGTATCAAAATATAAATATTGTATAAAAATACATCTAAAATGTCATTTAACAAGTGATATGCGTCGTGCACATTTAGACACAGTGGCGGAGCTACATGTGTGCTCCAGGGGGCCTTCCCCCCCCCCACCCCCCCAAATTTTTCTTCTTTTTTTATTAGTATTGAGCAACCAGGGGACCTTGGCCTCCAAAAAATATATATATATTAATATATAATAATATTTGTGGCTTCTCTCACCAAAATATTTTCTCCCTCCAAAAAAACTTATAGAGTACAATTATTATTGTGTGGACCATATTTTGTATAGTGTAAAATAATATAAATTCAGTATAAAAATAATGTACATTTTATTCAGCAGATGTACATTATTTTTGTATTGAGTGTACATTATATTGTATAATGTACATTCAGTACAAAAATAATGTACATTTAGTATATTAAAAATGTACATTTTGTTATGGTCCACATAACACTATGTGGACCATGGTCCACACAATAATTTACTTCTAGAGTATGCTTTATATTCAAACTATCCAAACCAAACAGGCAGACAACAAATACACATGTAATTTCTATTCAATTTCAAAGCTGAAGTCTATAGGTAATTTTTTTTTTTATTCTTTAAATCTTTGGATATTTTAAATAAATTATTGTTTATTGGAGATGGATTCATCAATCCTCACCACATCAAAAAGTTTAGATGTTGTAATTAAATGGTAGCTAAATTCTCTCTTTCGTTTTCTCAGTTGATGATGTCAATTGCGGTGAACTCAGGCTACGAACAATGACGGCGGGATCATCTCTTTTGTGATTGGCCCCCCCGTATTCATAAATCCTGGTTCCGCCCCTCTTTAGACACAAAATCATCTATCAAACTTTTGATATCAACTCCTTCAAAAGTTCATTTTCAATAGAGATTAAAGCTAGTCCATTGATTCTCTTGCAACACACTTGATCGTAATTAAGATTTCAACAATTTCAACTTTTAAAAACTCTTTTCTGCAGAGGCAACGGTAATTGGGATAGTTAATAATATTCGATATGCAATAGTAGCATTTGGAAAACAAACCATCTGTTTCAATGACTTCAATATATTCACTACCCTCAATGTTGCAAAACACGTTAGGCGCGGATTTTTTTATTTTTTTTATTTTTTTTAATTAAAATTTAAAAAATAGCAAAATTCAGTAATAAAACATAAGGTTCCCATAGTTATTTCTAGGAAACTATTTACGTAAGTGGTCGTAAAATTTTTCAAAATATTGTTTTAAACCATCTAAATACATTAAAAAAAAAAAACTAAAATTAAGAGCTAAAGAAGCATTTTTTTTTTTTTTTGAAAAATTAGTGGGCCAAACCGATCTCGAAAAAAATACGCGATTTGAAAAAAAAACTGTCCAAAACAGACAACCGAGTCAAAAGTTACGCCTTCGCAAAGCTTTATACCCAAAAAAAAAAAAAAAAAAAAAAAAAAAAACGGTGGCTAGGCAGCCGCATAACCGGCCAGTCGCGGAGGAGTCCGATTCTGGCCTTCCTCGCGGCGGTCGGGGGCCGCCTAGGAGCGATTTTTGCAACACTGACTACCCTTATCTTTTCTTTTGATAAAACCACTCTAACCAATTTTAGCTCAATATACAATCCATTCCCATCAATATCATCACACTGTTCATCTCTCTTAAGAGCTGCATGCTAATTGAGATTTGGGAATTGAATTAAAAAATAAAAATAATGGTAATTATTGCTATTTAGCATAAAGTCGCGGTCGAAGATGTGTAATTGTTATTTGAGATTTGAATTGGGAATTATCATTCTTAATTAACAATGGTACTTGTTGGTTGACCAAAAAAAAAAAAACAATGGTACTTGTCAATTGAGATTTAGGAATATATATATATATATATATATATATATATATATATATATATATATATATATATATATATATATAATGCTTTTTTTAAATAAGTACTTTAAAGTATGTTAAAGCAAGATTATATTGGAATTGTTCATGCATAGATAATTCTTCCAAAAGGTTGAACCCCAACCCTAAGGGCCCCCCACACCCCGGCACGACAGAGCATTTGAGAGGTTCATGCATAGATAATTGAATGTTGAATTTGCGTAGTTAAATAGGTAATTCTAAGTTTACAAATGCAAGATAATATAGTCAAGATTGATTATAATTGTCAATAAAATAATTGTATAGGTATGGTTGAAACCAAATACGGGACATAAGGGAGAGCAAATATAATTTAGGGCATAAAATATTAAATATATACTAATATTGAAGAGTTAACTGCTGATTGCCAAACAATGATTGGCTTAATTATATTTTTTATTTTTTTAAAAACAGTTGTTGTTGTTGTCATTATTATTATTATTATTATTATTATTATTATTATTATTATTATTATTATTATTATTATTATTATTATTATTATTATTATTATTATTATGTATATCTTTGGGTCATTTTAAATGTTAATCTAAATAGCTAATTTTTTCAAATATCTTTTTACCAATCGTTGATATAATTCGCTGGTCAAATTCGCTAATATAATCCGCTAACCGCTAACTGCTAATTGTCAAATAAGGACATTGCGAGATAGTTCTCACTTCTCACTTTAATTTGTTGTGTGATTTGAATACTCTCTTTGTCAACAAATCCTTCAAGTAGTTAATATGATTGACTTTATTAATTATGTTTTTTTTATTGTTTTTTTTCATGGTATTAATAAAATACTTGGTAAATAAATATATAGCATTATTTTGTATATAAATTTGATATTTAATTAAAAAAAAATAGTGCACAAAAAAAGATAATAGACAATGTAGTGAATATAATCAATTGATGAATTTGAATGTAAAGAATTTTTACATTGGAGAAAAATAAAGACAATATAACTAAAAAATTATTTCTCTTAATTAATTGATTGATAATGAATATTTTTTTTTAATAAAGACATTGTAGGGACAATCTAGCGAATATAATCAAATTTGAATGTAAAGAATTTTTATATCGGAGAAAAATAAAGACAATATAACTAATGAAATTATTTATCTTATTTAATTTATTGATAATGAATATTTAATTTTAATAAAGACATTGTAGACTGTTAGGAATATTGTAAAGTTTTGATGAGCTAAATGTATTTTAGTATTCCCCATTTTATTTCTATTTGAGTCAGTCTGGTTCACAGAGTATGGTGCACCCATGCCATGAAAGCCTACGTGAAATTGCTAAAGGTACTTATGGTTAAGCGGGATTATAGCTTAACACATTTAAGCTGCATACAAGTCACCAAAGGTTAAGCTAGCAGAGATGGAAGAAGACTTGGAAGGGAAAATCAAGTGACCTAGAGTTCGACTCTTATCTCAAGCAAAGTATTTTTAGCTTGTTGTAACAAGGTAGCTTGTAACAAGGCAGGGCAAGTTACAAACGTAACACGGAATGGCGAGTTACAATTGTGACAAGGTACCAAGCTTGTAAAAGGTTGACAAGGAAAAGAAGTATAAGCAATTGGTTACACATATTACACTAGTCAAGATGGATGAAGACATGTTTATTCACATTGCTTCGTCTGCCATTAAAACTATTGAAAGCTGCAGCCAAGCCTTCCTCATTACTGGGATCTTGGCCAGAGTGTACTGCGTTAGCATGATTAATATCCAGGTTTCCCAAGCTCAGATTGGTTAGGTTAATCTGTCTTTCTAACTTTTCCGCCATTACAAAAACCTTATAAATCTCAGGTAGGGGATCCAACACAAGAACATTCGATTTCAGGCTATTGAAATCATCATTTAGACCTTGTAGAAAACGGATTACCTGGTCCGTGTCTCTGTCTTTTCTGATTTGATCCACTAAATTGCAGGAACATCTTGGAACGCATCTACAAACGGGAAGAGGCCTCAATGTATTCAATTCTTCCCACAGAGTTCGCGATTTGGTGTAGTAATCGCTTACTGATAATGACTGCTGCTTCAAGCTATATATGTCATTTTGTAGAATTGCGATCCTCTGAGCATCATGTTGTGAAAAACGTCTACTTAAATCCTCCCAAATCTCTCTGCTACTGTTAAAGTGTATCACACTTTGGGCTATGGACGGGTGCACTGACTTGAACAGCCATGAACACACCAAGAGGTTGCACGTCGCCACATGGGATACTGAGCGCTGTCTCTGCCTGGAGCTGTCGTACTGCCATCAACCAAACACCATTTGTTTTTAACTTCAAGTGCAATTCTCATGGAAATTGACCAGGTTCAATAGTTGGAACTTCCGATTAGGGGCGGATTGACCAAAATCGAGCTCGGATTGTCATTAGCGCCTAGGAGAAAAGAATTCTCCGATTCTTCTGAAATTAGGTTTCCCTGAGGGCGATTGAAGACGTTCCGCTGCGGAACGAGCTCTGGAGTGGTTTGAACGGGCGATTGGCCGGTTGGAGAGGCACCTTGTGTCTCCGGACTGTTGTTTCCGACGCCGGATGCGGCGGCGGCGTATGAACGGTATCGATGCTCTGATACCATAACGGAATGCGTGGAGAAGGAAAGGAAAATATGTTCAGAACATTGAAGAAAGTAATTGTGTATTGAATCTATCTCTTGAGCACGGTTACAGAGCTTTTAAGTATATGGAAGGAGACCGTTAAGACAGTTTAAGAGGTTAAGAGGTTATAACTATCACAAACAGATCCTTCTAAGTGTTGTCATTAGCTCCGTCTTCTAGCTCACGTGCACTGCCCTCTAATACTTAGAATAATAATTTTGATTATTAGCCTAGTACTTATATATAGTTGTACAAACTAACATTAACTTTGGATTAACTCTTTATTATTCAGGATTTTTTTTTTTTAAAATAACTTAGAATAATAATTTTGATTATTAGCCTAGTACTTATATATAGTTATACAAACTAACATTAACATTGGATTAACTCTTTATTATTCAGGAATGCTTGACATTATGTATTTGAATTTTGATTTTCTATGATCATAAATAGGCACACATATAATGAATTAATGACAAACTATTGTGAAAAATTACAACCAAATGGACAACAAACATAAACTATTGCTTAACAAAAAAAAACAAAAAAAAAAAGACAACAATTAAATACAAACGGATCGGATAAGAAAGATAATAATAAAAAAAATCATTGTCTATTACAAAAATACAATATTGGTTTATTGGGACAGAACAAAAAATGTTTTTCAGTGGAGGGGGGGGGGGGGTGGGGGGGGGGGACTTCAAAACGTGATAAAAGAATATTTATAATAAAATATGAAATGGTTGGAATAAATTGTATATCATCGCAATTAATATTATATTCATAAATATTTTTTTAATTTAATTAGATCAACTCTAAGTATTTTATATTAATTTGAATACGATAATACACAATTGAAACTTTTAGATTATATTAACTAGATAGTTCATAAAAATGAAATTTTCTTTAAAAATATTAACTGGATAGTTCAAATTGATCATTTGACTTTTAATTGCACCCAATGTAGTCCTCTGACTATAGTAAAGCACTGAATTACCAGTTTTACCCCTCATTTAAACAATCACTTAACAGTTAACACCAAAACTAACAGAGGATCATTTTGGCTAAAAATTCAATAGTCGAGGGACCACTTTTGGTGCAATTAAAAGTCAAGGAACTAATTTGAGAAAAGTCCATAGTCGGAGGACCATTTTGGGAATTAACTCTTTCTAAATCAATAGTTATCCTTGACAATCTCTGTCTTGTTTTTTTTTTTTTTTTTTTTTTTTTAAAAAAAAGGGAAAATTGCATCTTTAGTCTCTGAGTTATAACCAAGTTTCGACTCAGTCCCTAAGTTATGACAGTATTCGAGTTTAGTCCCTCAGTTATGAGCAAAGTGACGAGTTCGGTCCCTAGCGTTAATATTATGTCTGCAGCTAACGGAAAACTTAAAAACAATTTAATAATAGAAGGGTAAAATAGGAGTTTTAAATTATAATCCTCTTGTTATGTTGAAACTCATTGCGCAACAGTCATTATTTTTTTCTTATACATACAATTGAATGTATTTTTCTTTCCAACGCTCTGAAATCTCAAATTCATTCACTTTCAAGCTGCGAAATTCATATGTAAATTGTTTCTCTATTTTATATGTTTAAATAAATAATCAATATTCTCCGTATTTATGAGAAATAAAAAAATAATTGGGTTGAGGTGTTAATAATTGCACATGTCTTAAATTACATTGAGTTTTCCTCGTGCCTAGCACGGGACAATATTTGTTACCACCGCTATTTAATGAGACTTCTAGATGGTTTCACTTACTTCTTTTGTGTTTCTTACGAGATAAGAAAACTTATGTTTGAGTATAGAAATATAAGTATGCCATCTACCACGTACCCAAACAAGTGGAATGAGAGCAAAGACTTGGACAACGGCGTGTTTAGTTTGGGAATCGGAATTATAATGTGACTTAAATATTTAGTAATAGTATGGTTTTGTTATTTTAGTGAAAGTATTTTGTATGTTTGGTAGTATGGAGGAATTAGAATAATTATTACTATTGATGTTTGGTTATATATAATTCTGTAATGGGAATAATGGTTTAAAAAATACAAAACAAAAAATTAAGAGAGTTGATCATAATATAATGACATCCAAAACACCAATATGAACAAAAAAAAATCAAAATACAAATTTAAAAGCACTAATCCAAACTTAAAAATCATATTACCATTAAGATGGAATGACACCTTTTTAATTAGAGAATAGGTTTTTTTATTGAATGAGTAATCAAATCTCATAGTTGTATTTTAAAAAGTTGTCAACCAAACACTAACTATAATTTTGATTTTCATTCCTAATATGTAAACCCATGAACCAAACACACCCTAATGGGGTATTTGATTGGCATGAATTGCATTGGCATTGAGTTGCAATTCAATGAAATGATAAACTACATTGTTTGGTGGGAAGGAATTGCAGTTCCCTCAATTCATTGAATTGCAATTCATAGGTTCCCCCTATGAATTGCAATTCATCCGCACAAAGAAAAGGGAAAAGGAGGGAAATGACATATTTGTCCTTGAATGTTATTAATAATATTATTACACAAGGGTATTTTAGTCTTTATATCACTTTTTTCCTTTACCTCCTCAATAATTTTATTCATCCCTACCAAACAATGTAATTTGAATTCCTACTTTATTATCATCTTATTCTTTTCTCACGGAATTGCAATTCCTTTCCACCCTAATTCCTTCCTCCCAACCAAACGGCCTGTAAGTTTCTTTTGACACCTTCACATCTTTAGCACCACATGTTCCTAATGCAGCAAGCGGGATCGTTAGTTACTTCTGTTGAAAAATTCATTAAAAGGAAAAAATGCTTGTCCCACATTACTTTCTTAACTTGCTTTTTTCGATCCCGTTATTAAAGTCCATACTTTTTAAAGGGTTGAAGGCTTATGGAGAGGGAGAAAAGGAGAAAAAACATGTGTTGCCCACTCAGTTAGCATGCCTATTAGGTGTGGATCATAATAGAACTAGTGCATAAAGAACTACGAAGTTAGGTTTCTCGTAAAAGTTATTATTATTCATTATATTTAGATCTAATATATTAACTTTCAAAAAAAAAAAAAAGATCTAATATATTATATAGAAATTGATAAGGAAATAGATAGGACAGACATATGACCTGCTTTAGCACTCCAAAATTACTAGTTATAAGATCATGAATTGAAACATAGCAAGTACTTATAGCCTAGCTTCTGACTAAAAAAATCGTCCTTAGGGGCCGTTTGGTTCAGGTTATATTACATAACCAAGGGAATGTGACATTCCAGAGTTTAGATTCCCCTGTTTGGTTCAAATTATCTGAGGGAATCCAACATTCCCTGGGAATGGAACATTCCCGCCACATAGGATTTTGAAGGGAATGTGATTCCCTTCTCTTTCTTAGGTAATGTAAGATAACCTTGGATATTTATAAATTTTACAATTTTAATTCTAATTATTTAAAATATATATATATATATATATATATATATATATATATATATATATATATATATATATATATATATATATATATATATCAAGGTTGCAGTAGGCGCTAGGCGCTAGTCGGGCGGCCGGGCAGCGCCTAGCGCCTAGGCGGTCTAGGCGGCGCCTAGGCGGATTCTAGGCGGCGCTAGGCGGGCACCAAAAAAATTAAAAAAAATAGTGAGAGACTTGTAGTTCGACAATTTTAATGAGGTTGTTTTCAACGTTCACTCAAATAACACATCTAAATAAATGAAATAATGATAATTTATAAGTCATAATGTGATAATAATATTAAAATCAATAATTAATGAAAGACGACATCGGTCAAAATCAGACAAAATCGATCAAAATCGGTCAAAACGGTCAAAATTGGACGAAATCGGTCGACTCGGCCGAGTTGACCGACTCGGCCGAGTTTGACCGCCCAGGCGGCCGACCGAGTTTTGGCCGCCTATAGGCCAAAACTCCAAGGCAAGTGGCCGCCTAGCGCCTAGGCGGCCGAGTTTTACAACACTGATATATATATATATATATATATATCTATATATATATATATATATATATATATATATATATATATATATATATATATATATATATATATATATATATATATATAAGGTAACCCCAAACCAAACATTATATTACATACCTCAATTTTAACCAAACACAAGAATCTAACATTCCCAGTAATCTAACATTCCCAGCAATCTGACATTCCCTAAGGTAATCTAACATTCCGTGAACCAAACGGCCCCTTAAAGCTTATTATCATTATATTGTTTCACCATTATATACTTCCATTGAATCATCAGCCACTGTCTTCCTTGTGCATATAGAGTTCATAATAGAGTTAATTATTATCAAAATTGTATCTTGATTATAGTAAAATTATCGATTTAGTCATTGATTTTTTTTTTTTTTTTGACCAATTAAGTCCAGCCTTCAACTTTAAAAATCATAACCAATTTAATCATCCTTTTGTTTTTGCCGTTAAACATTCATTTCCTCCGAAAAGTTAATCACAGAGATGGAAATGAGATCAAAAGTAGTTTATTTCATCATATCATGCAATGTACTCGATCATTATATTGTTGATAACATGGCCAAAAAGATGCCTTGCTTAGCTGCTTGTTTATTCTTTTAGTTAATGCTTCAATTCGGATATAATATATATATATATATATATATATATATATATATATATATATATATATATGTGTGTGTGTGTGTGTGTATGTATATATATATGCTTCAGACTCTTAATATATAGTTTTGGTTAGGTTGGACTGCTATGCCATAATCAACCGTACCAGTCAACCTAAAGTGATATAAGATAATCCTTCAATTCTCTGGAACTCTGAAAACCTAACCATCTTCCGATCCGCATCTATCTCGGTCTCCTAGTAATTAATTAATTAATTAGCATTATCCAAACATCTAGTAAACCTCATTAACACGCTAAAAACAGCTTTAACAAACCATATATTATTACTAGTTTTAAACACGCATTGCGCGAATGAGTTAAATACCCAATGTTTATAATTAAATAAACATTTGAAAGTATATTAATGTAAGATTATATATGAGAAGTTAAATGTCGAATTTGTTTATTTAAATATGTAACTCATAATATATGAATACAAGATAATATAAGAGATTAATTATAATTATCACTCAACTTTTTTAAACTAGTAAACTAAGTATTTTTGTTGCAAATGGTTCTAATATATTTAATGAATGCACATACAAGATCAATGAATGAATCAACAGTATCAGTTCTTTAGGTGTTTTGCTCAGTGTTCATTTAATTCAACCATTATTGTTGAATGAATTATTATGAATAAAGAAATTCATAATTTAAGGAATTTAGATGAAGTAGTAAAGATTTAAATTTTTTAAATAAAACGTAACCCAAATTAAAGATATTGGACGGTTGGTAAATATGATGTAACTCAACGATCAAAATGCTAAATAAAGTGTTTGGTTATTCAACACTTTGGAGCAACAATTTGTTCCAAACCACTGAAAATACAAACACAACAATTTACAAAAAATCAAGACAATTTATTCTAATATAAAGACATTCAAAGCATCAATATATATGAAAAAAAAAATAAAAAATAAAAACAAAACTCTAAAAGCATTATTCCAAACTTAAAAATCAAATTATCAATTAGAGGGGAGAATAATGGAACAAAATCATTATTTTATTAGTAAATGAGTTTTGTATGGGGGGAAATCAAATCGCATAGTAGTGCTCTAGAAACATGTCAACCAAATAATAACAATGACTGTGATTCTCATTCCTGATAGCTAAACCCATGAAGCAAACACACCCTTAGTCTAGACTACTTGTGAACAACTGAACAAGTCAAATAAATTAAAACGTGATATGACAAGTTATTATTTAGGATTTGTTTGGTTCGCACATTGGAATCGGAATGGAAATCAAATACTTGGTAATGGTAATGGATTTTGGTGAAAGTATTTTGCATGTTTGGTAGTATAGTGGAATTGGAATGATTATCAATATTGATGTTTGGTTATGTATGATCTTATAATGAGAATAAAGGTTTTAAAAATACAAGAACAAAATTTTTAAAAAAAAAATACAAGAACAAAAAATCAAGACAATTTATTCTAATATAAAGACATCTAAAGCACCCATATGAACAAAAAAAAATAAAATTAAAAACACTAATCCAAACTTAAAAATCAAATTACCAATTAGGATGAGAAATAATGGAATGAAACCTCTTTTTTATTAGAGAATGTGTTTTCTAATTAAGAAGATAATCAAATCTCGTAGTAGTGTTCTAGAAACATGTTAACCAAACAAGGAATAATAAGGTTCAAATTGGCCATTGAACGTAACCTGAAAATGCAATTAGGCCACTGAACGAAAAAAAAAAAAAAAAAAAGTGCAATTAAGCCACTGAACACTTCAAAAACGTGCAATTATGCCACTAAACAGTCCAAATGTATGCAATTTCAACGGATAGCAGGTTACCTACTTACGTGGCAGTTGAGTTGTGATTTTTATTAAATTTTAATAATAAATTTTTAATAAATTAAAAATATATATAATAAATAAATAAAACGACGGGCCGGCCACCCCTTTCCCCCCTCCTTCGACTTTGCCGGAGACTAAGGAAGAGGGGGGGGGGGGGGGCGTCTTTTTTCTTTTTAAAAAAAAATTATAAAAATTTATTAAAAATGCCAACTCAGCTGCCACATAAGCAGGTAACCTGCTAAAATTGATGGTAACTTGCTATCAGGTGAAATTGCATACATTTGGAGTGTTCAGTGGCTTAACTGTATTTTTTTTCGCGTTTAGTGGCTAATTGCATTTTCATGTTACGTTCAGTGGTCAATTTGAACTTTATTCCACCAAACTGTATCACTGACTTTGATTCTCATTCCTAATAGTTAAACCCATGAACCAAACACACCTTTAATATTGAAATATAGTCTTTTACTCTGCTTGTATGTGTTTCACACGAAAATTAATAATATTTTAAAATGAAAATTATGTTTTTAAAATTTTATAGCCGATATTGGTTTTGTTTTAAAAGTCCCAATATTTTTTACTTTGAATGCTACTGACTCTATTATATTGTTAATACAAAGAGTCAACAACGCTTTCACTTAGACTCGATCTCATGACTTTCCATATGCGATATGCCACTACATGCTATTTGAGCACAAGATGCTTGGCGTTTTAAAAGTCCCAATAAACTTTTTAAATCTTTATAATTTATTTTTAATAGTATAAATTTTTTAAAGAAATAATTGACAAAAAAAAAAAAATGGTGTACACCAGAAGTTCTGGTGCCATGCTCTGACCAAATGAAGGCATGCAAAATGGATTAGATCTACATCAGTTTGATTTGTACGCTAACAACATACTCAGAAAATTTTTAAAAAAATTGTAAAAAGGGATTTATGCGCCCAGAGGGAGCGTTCAGTAAATGCGCCCTCTGGGCGCGTTAACTCGCAAGCAAGCAGAGCTCTTAAAGTTTTCTCTCTGCTTAGAATACCTTTACGTGTTTTTACACTCAATACTTGTAATAGAGGAGAAGTTGAAATATTTCAAGTCATATCAAAAATCAACATAATCCAGAAATACGTAAAAAAAAATTAAATTTTTATGCAGAAAAAAGTGACAAAAACAGCAAGTTAAATGAAAAATAACATGTTAGCATTTTGTGGGTTACTTGTTAGAAACTCGATAAAAATGCTAGATGAAAAATAATTGAGAGTGTAATAGCTTAGATGGACCATATTTTAATTCATGGGGCTAGATGAACCATCATTGTTAATACATGTGCCTATTTGACCCTTTTGTCTTTTGTTTGAAGCACAAAGAATCAATACCGCATCCATTGAAATTCGAACCTACAACTTTCCATATAGAGAGCAACTTGGTGCCACTAAACCACAAGGTCTTTGATATACATTATCATACTTTAAAATATTAATTTTTTAATAATAATTCATAAGAAATATCATATTCTAGGACTCCTATATTAATATTATATTTAAAATTTTAAACATATTTTCAAGTCAGGGTCACTTTCAGAAATGTGTCCACACGGCGTCTTATAAAAAATAATAAGGCTAATATTATTCCATGCAACTCTCTCTCACTTTCAATACAATAATTTAAAAATAAATTAAATAATAACTAAACATTGAAATAAATTAGTTAATACTACCTAACAAAATAAAAAACATTAACCAAAACTCTCTCTATATATATAAAAGAAGTAAAAAAAAAAAAAACAAAAAACAAAAAAACAAAAAAACAAAAAAAACAAAAAAAAAAACACAATAAAGTGATCTTTCTCAGCCGCTAAAGATCATTTTCTTGATGACCAGTCCCCTCCGACCCCTCCACCTCCATAGTCAGTGCTGCCGCAAACAACTGACAAGTCAAATAAACTAAAAAGTGATATGACAAATTATTATTTAATATTAAAATATGATCTTTACTCTTGGATGTGTTTAACACGAAAATTAATAATATTTTAAAAGGAAAATTATGTTTTTATGTATTTAAAATTTTAATTATTTTATAGTCAATATTGGTCTTATTTTAATTGTCTCAATGAGATCTTTAAATCTTTATAATTTATTTCTAAAATTATAAAATTTTTAAAGAAACAATTGACAAAAAAAAAAATTAAAATTAAAATGGTGTACACCAGAAGTTCTGGTCCCATGCTCTGACCAAATGAAGGCATGCAAAGAACAAACAACATTATCAGAAAAAATTTTAAAAAAATGTAAAAAACAGTTGAGACATGACTTGTTCAAAGAAAAGCCTACTAGGGCCAAACCAAGAAAGCACCCAGACCCTACATACCTCATACTAAGAAATGCAGACGTCACCCGCACGGGCTTAGCTCAATGGTTTAGTGGACAGTATTTGAGTTTGAGATCAAGGTTCGAACCTCGACGGCGGTAGTGTGGGAATTATGTCTACCGACCCGTTTCGAGTTCAACGAATTATGTCCACCGACCCGTTTCGGGTTCAACGAATTATGTCCACCGACCCGTTTCGGGTTCAACTACAGATTTCTTGTGCGTACTAACATTTGGCCCTGTCTACTAAACCATTGAGTCACTGTAAGCCGGATTCAACCTTTTGGGAGAAGAAAGCCAGACACCCCCTGTAACTCCAACCCCTCTCGAAACCCGAAAGGGGTTCAACCCGGACTAGGGTGCAGTGCCTCATATTGTTTGATTACGTGTTTCAAAAATTTGCATTATGACAAAAGATCACAACCTCTTACGAAGACTCAAACTTAAGCCTTGTGGTTATCAAATTGTTACGCACTATCATATTAATTTGGTTAGATTTGTCCCTATTACAGTTGTTTCAATTAATCAGCAGGTTAAATGCTCTACAAATCAAGTAGTTCATTTACTTGTTAGAGCAGCTGATTCTCCTTCTTGCTTAGGTTTATATTACGATCCGCTTTGTGATGCTTTGCTTATTACTCCGTAATTAATATCTAGTTTTTTCAAAAATAAATAAATAAATATTGATGGCATATTTGCATAGCAAAGAATGGAAATATCGGCCATATATAGCAAGGCAGTCAAGTGGATAAAGATCATAAATTCAATTCTTACCAATATCCTTCTAATCGAAATCATAGCATAGGGTCTTCCTGGTAATTTATTTCTTTGATGCAATTCGAAAACAATTATACAAGAGTGAAATTTATTTTATGCACTATAAAAAGAAATAATGGGAAAATAAAAACTAGCCTAAAGATACGGATTCTTGTCGGGAGTTCTTACAATTAATAATACATTAACATATACACGCATTAAAAAAAAAAAAAAAAAAAAAAAAAAAGATTCAGAAATATAAAAAAAAAATATGGATGAAAATGTTGATTCTTGAACAACATTCGATATTTCCAGCGGGAGATGTGAAGTGTGACAAGAATCTGCAAGAACCGTTTTATGTTCATTACACTATGAAGTATGAACCATATGTAAGCCTGAATCGCTCCTCCAAGTAGTCCCCAGAGCGAATAGGAGGGAATCTGTAAATACTCAAAAATAAAGCAAATAAGAAATCATCATAGGTTTGACATTCCACAAATTATATTGTGGACCAGGATCTAAATTATGTACTTTTAGTTAATAAATCCGAACAAGGTTCACAATGTGTGTGGTGAACTCTGATCGATGATATGACTATTGTGGGTCACACGGTCACAGGCTTGCAATCATTATTTTGTTGACCATACTATCAAATAATGTACTTTATATTAAGGAAAAGTAAATTATTTGAAGAGTTCTACTACATAGACTCCCAAATTCTACTCCCTCATTTCTACTCCCTGAGTTGGCAAATTAGGATTGGTTATTTTCATCATGTGGTCCACAGAAAAGTGTCAACATCAATAACATGTGAGAGGGAGTATAGAATGGGAGTACACCAAGTATTTTCCTTATTTGAATACTGAAAGTACATTATTTCGTATGATGTACATTCAATACACAAATAATGTACCTTTTGTAATGGTCCACACAGGATTGTGGACCATAACAATAATTTGGGTCGTTATATTATGCACCGCGCGCCAGACACTACAGTGTGTTTAAACCGACACTGTCAAAACGACGTCGTTTTATTTAAGTAAAGAAACGGCCCGCCGTTAGAGTTAACGGAGTCCGCTTGTTTGGTGTATTAAACACCAACTGACACTACAGTATATCTAAACCGACACTGCAGTTATATCAAAATGATACTGTAGTTATAGTGAAATGAAACTGCAGTGTATATAAAATGAAACTGAATAACATTTCACATATTTGAGTGTATATTGTACAATGAAGCTGTAATTATATCAAAATGATCATGTAGTTGTGTTTTAATGAAACTATAGTGTATATAAAATAAAATTAAATAACATTTTCACATATTTGAGTCTATAAATATCGAATGAAACTATAGTTATATCGAAATGAAACTGTAGTTGTGTTGAACTGAAACTGCAGTGTATACAAAATGACACTGAATAACAGAGTTACTTTTTGCAAAAGGGTGCGAAACGGCGAAAACAAACACGGTTTATTTTCATTTAAAAAAAAGACGCGCGGTGCATAATCGATTATGCACCGCGGTGCATAATATAATTTGCCCAATAATTTGCTGCAGGCTTGGGACATGGGCCAGCGCGAAACGCAATAAATGGGCTAGTCAAACAGTGGTAGCAGAATGGGCTGTGGGTTTGGACCAAGAAGAGGAGATCCGGTACAAGAGGGGTGAGTGGTTTAGCAAAAACAATATTCTAATTGACAAGAGGGAAAGAGATCTTATTAGGAATCTATATGTCTAGTTTGAATGTAAGGCAACTATCTTAGATTTTTAGTGGCTTATTCATTGCTAATGTTTTAGAGCAATAATACTCGCCCATCGGTCATCACAGCATTATTCTAAACTTATTACTTTTTACTTCTTAATCCCGAAACTATGCGTTGTAGGGCACAGATTTTTAGTGGCTTATGCGTTGTACGAAGTGGTTTGTTAACCCTCCCTTTTATTCATGTAACCTGTTATCTTCTGAAAAAAAAAAAAAAAGTCTTGCCTTGTTCTCTAATCTAAACTATAATAAAGCTATATGGTTTGGGAAGTAATTAATGTTACTTCCCAAACTATATAGTTAAGATTAATGTTACAATTAATTACCAATATTATTATTATTACTAGCTATAAATACAAAATAGCCACAACATCCTTTACTATAAAAATAAATAAAAAAAAAAACAAAAAAAAAAACACAACATTTGAAAAATAAAATAGCTATTTTTTTCTCGCCCATAACAAAGGATTACATTTATTGAATTAATGGAGTTATTAAATGTTATGATATTAGGATTAAGGATTCCGATTCCCGATTAATATAAAATATGAAACGATGCAATATCAATTAACTCTCTGGCTTTACAATGAAAATTTATTTGATATGCTTTTGTTATTTATGGTGCTTCTTGGAATTACAATATTAATTAAATTTTCGATGAAAGCCTATTCGATATCTGAAACAGTGCAATTAATGTAAGCCTCTACATATAATTTTTCTCCCTCTCAAATGCTTCAAAGAAATGGCAGAAGCGGGAAGGGATGAAAAAAGCAAATGTTGCGGGCCGTGGGTCAATTATTGGACTTCAGAATATAAAAAATAAAAAAAAATCATTTGAGCCATAAATAAAAATTTAAATATATATAAATGTATATTTCGTATGGGTCTTTAATAATGTTTTTCTGAATTTCTAAACTTAGGACTTTTAAAAGAAAAAATATACATTTGAATTATCTCCACAAAAAGTGGTCTTGGACTTATAGAATGACATTTGGGTTTATGGAATGACATGTGCATAAAGAATATATTATATAATCATATAAGAAAAAATGTGTCCAATTAGAGTTTAAATTTACTCATACAAAATTTGAAATTTTCTTTCTAAATGTAATTATCTTAGTTATTATTCGTATTGTGAAAATTATAATATAGATGGAATACAATTAAGAATAAATCAATGTAATTATGTAAATTCTCTCTATAAGTTTATTTGAATATGTACATAATTAGAGATTATATTAACCATACAAAATTTTAATTTTAATTTTAATTGTAATTTTGTATTTTATAAAAAAAAATAAATACTTGACCAATGGAAGCTCAAAAATATTATTATATTAAACAATTTAAAATATTTTTTTTCTTTTTTTTTTAATTTATATTTATAATAACATAATTTTTTTCCCGTACATCGCGCGGGTGATAATTATTAAATAACAAAAATTTTATATATGAATAAACCTCATATAAGGTATATTTTTATAACATATTTTCGTGCAACGCACGGGACAAATACTAGTAATAATAATAATAATGATAATAATAATAATAATAATAATAACTCTTGCCCTCTCTGCTTTTTCCACTACAATAATAACTCTTGCCCTCTCTGCTTTTTCCACTACAATTGCTTGAGAGCATTTGTTATTGATTTGAATGATAATTTCGAAACTGATTATCATTGTAATGAAATGAACAATGTAGATGAATGTCCTACTAGAAGGAAGAAAGAAAAGATGAAGGAAAAACTCTTAGATGAGTGCAATCAATTTATTGTCGCGATGGAACAACAAATTACACAATTCAAAAAAATGTTCAAACACAATCATGAGTCACTCCAAAAATAATATGAGCTTGATTTGTTTAAAGTTCAAACTGCGGCGAACAAAGTAGCATTGGCAAAAGAAAAAATATCATTGGAAAAACGAAAAGACGAAAACAAAAACAAAACAAAAAAAGGAATTACAAAAGAAGAGGGGTAAAAATTGAAAAAAAAAAAATATATCCAGGTTTGGTGCAAGGTGAACAGTGCTGCGCCAAATATAATGGTGCGCCATTTTTTTGGTGCGATAGCGAGAAGGTTGGAGGGCATTTCACGCCAAATATAATGGTGATTTGGTGCAATAGCGTGAAGATTGGAGATGGCCTTAGAGCAACATTATCAATGGTTTTTTGGAGAGAATAATACAATTTGTGATGAGTTGGAGGGAAGAGAAATGGGGAGAGAGAAAGTTGAGCCTCTTCTGCAAAGACCGCATAATTGAACAGTGTTGGTCAAAAATGGAGAGAGAGAAGCTTGAAAAGCGAAGCCACACGGGCGCGTGCTAGAATTTTTTTTAAATTTTTTTTTCTAATTTTAAAATAAGTTTTGTTTTATTTATTCTTTTTCTTTTCTCCCCCCTCATTTATTCTCTTTCATAATTACACCTACAATAATTCCTCAAAAACCCCTACTAGTGCGGATGCTCTTATCTTTCTTTCATGTTGGCAAGAATTTCTTGTATACCGTGAAGAAACCCTTTATTGAGGATGGTGTGGATTATTCAAGGTTTTTAAGACTTTTGTAGTAATGTGAAGGAGTGAAAAGTTGGATAGAGAGAAAATAATAATAATAATAATAATAAATCCTCCTGCGGCCAAGTTATTTCAGATGAAATGGTCCCAACATTTAAGAGTTTAAAGAAAACAGCATCTATCTCCACACTCCTGCATATATCCTCACTCCTACATGGTGAATAAAAAAACTCATTTTTACTTTTTGTGTGAGCATCTTATCTCCTCAATCATGCACACATAAAAATCCACAAAAAAACCCCATCTGAATAGACAAAGACATGTCTGCTCTTTGCGCTCAATTGGTGACTTCAAACTTAAAAAAGTATTTGACTTTGACGACAATTGGCATGGACTGTCTTGTGTTATCACTATAAATTCATCAAGGCTTCACCTTTTTCCGCCCCCCTCAAATCTCGAGATAGATATGGCCACTTCTTCTTTTCGTGAAATTTGGTCTGCAACTTCAAGACACTTGAACAGCATATTCTCCACGCGGCGTCTCCTCCGTCCCCCTCCGCCGTCCCCATTGAACCTACTCTTTCTCTGCTCGTCACACTACTCCAGCTTCAGTTCAACGGAAAACAGAGCTCTCCCTTTGAAATCCATCCCATCAGTATGACAATCGGAGTTGTCAGTTTGATACTTTATCTAATACTACGTGAAGCAGCGCATTGGCTTCCTTCAAACTCTCAGCCTCGACTCAATCTTTTTTCTGCAGTTTTTCGCAATTCAGTCTTGATATGTATTGCCTCCATTCTTTTGCCCAACAAGATCAAACCTTTCTTCTACATTTCCTGCTATTTCACCTTAGCTACTGTTACGGTGTATTCAGTATTCAAGCTTCTGCGTCGTCCCCCGGCAGAACAGAGGGCTCTTTGGTGGCAGAACAGAAGAGTCTTTGCTTGCTTCATTTGGGGCATGGAGAGATTCCAACCCAGACATGGAGATGGAGGTGGCCTTCCTGTAAGTTTTCCTCCTAGCTAGTGATCGGTTAGCTGTTGGGAAAAAGCAATTAGAGTTCAAGCAAATTCCGGCAATGTTTTAGTAAGGACAGGCGAAGTAATGGAAAAAAAAAAAAAAAAAAAAAAAAAAAAAGGCTATAGATACGGATTCTTGTCGGGAGTTCTTACAATTAATAATACATATCCACACATTAAAAAAAAAGGCTCAGAAATATAAAAATATATGGATGAAAATGTTTATTCTTGAGCAACATTCGATATTTCCAGCAGCAGATGTGAAGTGTGACAAGAATCTGCACGAACTGTGTTGTGTTCATTACACTATGAACGAGAAAATTTCAATTTTGATCACATGACTATAGGGGCTTTGTTAATTTTAGCACCTAACTTTCAAAAGTGTCAATTTAGTACCTTAAGTATGTAATTTTTGTCAATTTTAGTCACTCCGGCCAAATTGCCGGTCAAATTTGGCCGGAAAAATTTAGTCCAACATTTAGTCTAAACTCTGAGGGGCAAAAGACCATTTAGTCTAAACTCTGAGGGGCAAAAGACCATTTTGCCGATCAAATTTGGCTTGCAATTTGGCCGGAGTGACTAAAATTGACAAAAATTACATACTCAAGGTACTAAATTGACACTTTTAAAAGTTAGGTGCTGAAATTAATAAAGCCTCTATAGTCGTGTGACCAAAATTGAAATTTTCTCCACTATGAACCATATGTAAGCCTGAATCGCTCCTCCAAGTAGTCCCCGGAGCGAATAGGAGGGAATCTGTAAATACACAAAAATAAAGCAAATAAGAAATCATAGGTTTGACATCAAGCTGACAACGAGAATTACCATATTGCGGACCAGGATCCAAATTATGTACTTTTAATTAATACATTTGAATTTGAACAAGGTCCACAATGTGTATGGTGAACTCTGATCCATGATATAACTATTGTGGGTCACACTGTAACAAGCTTGCAATTATTATTGTGTGGACCATACTATCAAATAATGTACATTATATTCAAAAAAAAGTACATTATTTGAATATTGAAAGTACATTACATTCAGTACACGAATAATGTACTTTTAGTATATTAAAATGTACTTTTTGTAATGATCCACACAGCATTGTGGACCATAACAATAATTTGCCGCAGGCTTGGGACATGGGCCAGCCCAAAACATGACAAATGGGCTAGTCAAACAGTGGTAGCAGAATGGGCTGTGGGCTTGGACCAAGAAGAGGAGATCCCGTACAAGAGGGGTGAGTGGTTTAGCAAAAACAATATTCTAATTGACAAGAGGGAAAGAGATCTTATTAGGAATCTATATATCTAGTTTGAATGTAAGGCAACTATCTTAGATTTTTAGTGGCTTATTCATTGCTAATGTTTTAAAGCAATAATACTCACCCATAGGTAATCACAGCATTATTCTAAACTTATTACTGTTTACTCCTTAATCCCAAAACTAATTCATTGGTTGCCTATATCCAGGAAATCCTAGTTCTATCTCATTATCTTTCGGGATGGTAATTTATCATTACCCAAAAAAAAGAGCAATCTTTCTGACCTGACTGATTCAAGAAAGAACATAACTGCATAAATTCCAGAAATTTTGTAAGTTCAATAGTTTTTGAGTAGCCTACCTGCAAGGAGATGACTCGCTGCAGCAACTCTCCAGACATTCCACCAAACAATCTGGATTAGGATCTAGAAAGAAAGCTACCTAGTAGATATACAGACACTGTTAGTTTATGCAGCATAACGTATTGCTGCCAGCAAACCACTGTGAAGTGTGAAGTGCATCACAAATGAAATGGAAATCCATGCCTAGAAGGAAAAAATCGCATTGCGTTGTCAATTTTGATCTCTTCATGTAGATTGAGAATTTGAGAAACTAGCAGAGAACTTTTCTTTTTCGTTTGACTTAACCATGTAATATGAGCTTTAGAAAACATGTGAAGGTCATAATACGGGAGGGCAAAGATGTGAAAAGATTCAAAGAAAGCCAACAATGTGAAGAAATCTTGGTTACCGAATAACGTTCAGATCCAGTTGGCACCACTCTATGCAATGTTGATCTGAAAATTATTTTCAAAGGTACAAGAAAATTGAGCTTTTAGTGAATAAACATGAAACACCTAGCAGCAAATATAACAATTTCTCTCTTTAATGGGAATGGGTAGAACTAGAAGCTGCCTTACTGAAACAGACAGTTTGTCCACCTCTCAGTCATATCTCCGATGTTAACAATGAAAGCCCTGTAGAACCAATTTGAGAAAATTTTGAGTGGTTATGAAAACTTCTCTAAATCCTAGGGACATGCAAAAACTTGTAGACAAACCATTTACAGCTCTCCAGATTAAAAACCTCCAAATTAGAATGTATATATAGCAAAGGAGCATATGTGACTTTAATAATGTCAATAAGAAGATTAAAGTTTATAGACTATAGACCAAATAACATGAATATAGAATTAAATGTATTGAGTCGCCATTAACATCAACTTTTTGAAACCATTGATGGAATTATAAGCAACTACTAGACCTACCCACTAAGATTAGGCACATCTTCCCATATCCGTGGTTGTCTAAATTTCTCCCTGCAAACCTGTTAAACTAATTTGTTTACTACCATGAATTGTTATCTGTAAAAACAATACATTTGGATTAAACTGAATTTTAATAAACCATACCTGCAACCCCGGCACTCCATCTGTTGCTAGAAGAGTAATCATTCCATAGTCTGAATGAGCTGAAGCACCATATATTACTTGATCTGGAGATTCCAATGGACCTGGCACGGCTGAAGGGAAAAACATTGTTTCCAATTTTCGTATTTAGACCTAAACTTGAAACATATTACTGATAATGTTTTCATCCACATTTATCCAACCAAAAAGCGTATAAAGATCACTAATATATTCAAATGATTCACTTTTCACAGTATAGAAGCCTAGAAATATATCACACTCCTATTCCTATGGTTTTGAAGTGCATCAACAGAACTGGTATCGGAGAAAGAGAGATGCAATAGTAATCACAGATGTTGGCATAAATTAAACCTGGATAGTGTAACAGGCGGAGGAAACCATTTGGAGGATTAAATGCAACAGCTTTATCAAAGAAGTCTTCATCCAAGTTCAGTGCCAGGGCAATCAATGAAACTAGTTTCTTTCCAGCATTCCTGGGATACATCCGCAGAAAAACCATTACAAAAAACAAAAGAAACTACATAAATTGCCTCCCAGCATAGATTTATAAACTACAGGGGAAAATATCAAGAACCACACTACAATATCAAGAAGAAGGTTAACATGTCAATGTTCCAACTGATACTTATTAGTGCAATGAGTCAACTTTAAATGCCTTAATCATTACTAAAAAGAAAATATTACAGAAAGTTGAAATAAACAATAATGAGTAGCTCTTATGTGATAAGCTCTTATATTGTTTTACCTTTTTGCAACGTGCTATTCTATTTATCCCTCAAAAATTTTTACATTTCCCTTTTTAAGTCTCCACAATTTCACTCTTCATGGGAAAAGAACATGGATGAATAAATAAATAAAAACAATTGAATCATTAAGCAAATTTAAATGAATTATGAGATGCTCATAACAATTAAGTAGGTTATTTTAACAATTCCCTCAAGACAAAGATGAAAATGATACTTACAACACTCTTTCATAGTAATCTTCCATTGTTGCTTTCCACAATGGCAGAACGCCTAGGATCCCATCACATCAAAACGAACCAAAAAAGCCATACAAATTCTCAGTGATTCAAAGGATTTAGGATCTAAAATGCATTTGGAAGCACACATAACAGCATACAAAACGATATCATATCATTTGCACCTAATCCTTAGATGCAAATGATATGATATCATTCTGTATACACTTCTGTGTGGTTCAAAATGTATCAATGGTTTCAAAAACTACCTTCAGAAGGCCACTGGTTCAAGTCACTGTGTTCCAAGGGACCAATATGGAAGTTTTCCTTCGAGTCACCTGCACAACAGCGAATGGAGCAGAGGAGAATCAACATTGAAATTTCCCAGATCTCTCTCCCTTACTACCACTTTCCAAATGCAAATCAGAAATTCAGAATAGAGAACATGATTTCGTTCAGGAATTTCGTAGAAAACGACTGTAGAAGGTTCAAACTAGCTAAGCTAGCATACATTAAACATCAAAAAACACTCGCCAATCAGTACATCGTGTTGAAACGGACCTTTGCAACTCGAAGAAGTATCCAGCTTCTCAGCATAGAGAGGAGTATAACCTCTGTTTAGCTTGCGATCAAGCTTCATCTTCTCTTCGAGCGGCAGCGAGAAAAACCGCCTGCTCTGTTCGAAAACCTGGCGGAATAGGGTTTCTTCTACTCCGTGGTTTATCAGGTAGAAGAAACCGTATTCCATACATGCCTACACCAATTGTTCTCTACTGTTAGCCGTATCGTATGAATTCTACTGTAAACTAACTTATTTGGATGGTTGAAGAGCTAAAGAAAAGAAGATACCCGGCGTACGGCACGAGCGGTGGCGGTGCGGTCCGGCGAACAAAGATCGATGACCGGAAGTTGAAGTGAGTTCGCCATTTCTGATAGAGTTTTCGGATATATAAATTTTATATAGAGGAAATACCGGCGGAGGTCCTCCGACTTTGGTGGCACTGTCACTTTTAGTCCTCAACTTTTAAATCAACCATTTTTAGTTTTTTTACTTTTTGTTTCTAGCCATCTATGGTCCTTTCGTTAAACTTGACCATCTAATGCCGTTTTTTAAAAGGTAATTCAGTCCTTTCATAATTAATTTATTAATTATTATGTTTAATTTTCTCATCTGAATAGTCAAACAATGGTTTCCCAGCTATGAACGTGTACAAAACCAGTTCGTGAATCAAAATGACGTACAAAAGCTGGTATGAGGGTTGTGCCAAAACGACGTCGGGATATCTCGGTATGACTCGGCAAACATAATAATTAATAAATTAATTATGAAAAGACTGAATTATCTTTGAGAAAACGGCATTAGATGGTCAAGTTTAACGGAAGGACCATAGATGGCTAGAAACAAAAAGTAAGAAGACTAAAAGTGGTTGGTTTAAAAGTTGAGGACTAAAAGTGACAGTGCCACCAAAGTCAGAGGACCTCCGCTGGTATTTACTCATTTTATATATTAACACATTACAAAATTTGAAATGATGGGAATATATAATATAATTATTGAAAGAAATATATCAAATAAAATCTTTTAACCAAATATTTATACTAAATAAAGAATTCAACTAATCTAATATATTTGTTGCCAAAAGTTGTTATAAATAAACAAATCAAAAACAATTGGGAAAAGGGTCAAATAGACCCTTAAACTTTAGCTTAAAAGTCAATTAGGCTCCTAAACTTTTTAAAGGTGTAATTACACCCATCAACAATTCATTTAGGTGCAATGAAGCTCAAAATCAGGTTAATGACCTGTGGTAGGGAATATCCCGACCGACATAGCTTCACCACGACCGAGGAGTCTTTGTCTCTTCCTCCTTGTCTTTGCAGGTAACAGGTCGGGCTCCCTGAGAAGAACCCGGTCGGGAACCGACCAGGAGTTGCCCGAGCGATGCTATGAACCCCGAGCGGTGGTCCTTAGGCGAGAGAGCTGGCTAAAGACACGTGGCGGCTCTCTACGACGACAGGCAGGGCACCCGGGAGGGGGACGCGTGGAGGCTACGTGGAGAGCATGCCGAACGGCCGGAAGCTTGTCTCCGGCGTCGCGGCTATAAGTACCCACAGTAGCTACAGTGTAGAGGACTTTTGGACGATCGATAGGTTGTAACTAGAGACTCCCGACCGCAGTCAGTCGGTACTCAGTGCAACCAAGTAGATTGTACTTAGGAACTCTACCTTGATCAATAAAGAATTACTTGCTTTACTTGGTCTTGTGTTATTTATATTGCTTGCGTAGAATTAGCAGTATCATTTTGGCGCCGTCTGTGGGGATCCGTGCAACAAGCCAACGTCTTGACGAGCACCCGGTCTCTTTTCCAACATGTATCCGTGGGCACACAACAACTTTGCCGACGACCAGGCGGATGCGGCGAGCTCCTCCGACCACTACGCTACCCAACAGCAGGGTCAGACGATGGACCTCAACCTCAACCTTTCACCGCCACATCCGTCAAATACATACCCGGCCGCCCAGCAGCCGGTGAATTATATACAACCGGGATACCCACCACCCGGTCTGCCATACCAACAGCAGCCGATGATGTATCCCGCCCAGTACCCGTATCCGGTTCCACCTCCACCATACGGGTTTTGGCCAGGCCAACCGATGTGCTACACTTCCCCGGTTGGCTATCCACCATATACGCCTGCCTATACAGCTCCAGCCGCCGCCCCTCCAGTACAGCCGACCGCACAAGTAGAGCCGCAGCGTCAGTCCACTTCCCGGGCTCGACGCTCGGCTCATTCGCGGTTGGGGTCGGGGGGTGCTGACGCGATGGAGGCACCAGTTCAGGCCGTTCAAGCGGAGGACCCAGAAGAGGTTGCCCGAGCGGTAGCTTTCGACCGCCTCCGACCAGAGATGCGCCAGCGTCTGGGACCCCAGGACCCGAACCCCAGGCAAGAGGACGTACAAATGCAGGAAGCTAGCCACGAGGCTTCGTCCGGGTACAGCGGGTCGAGATCACATCGACGTCGACGCGCTCGGGATACAGCCCAAGCCGCCCAGAACGCCGAGCTCAACGAAACCCGAGGGTTGCTCTACAACCTCCAGGCGGAAGTTGCGCAGCTAAGGAATGCATATCCTGCGGCACCCCCGGCCGACCGATCGACCCTCCACCAGACGCCTTTCACAGCAGCGGTAATGGCTCAGCCTTACCCGCTCGACTTAAAGGTCTCGGGAGAGAAGAGTTACGACGGTCGGACAGATCCTGAGGCTCACGTGAACGATTTTTTCAGCAACATGATGCTGAAGGGCGTTTCAGACGCCGTGATGTGCAGGGCCTTCTACTCAACCCTCACCGGTCGGGCAGCAGAGTGGTTCCGCACCTTACCCCCGGGGTCGATCGACAAATTTGAGACCCTGGCGATCAAGTTTGTACGGAAGTTCATTACTTCCAAAGTGGTGAGGAAGTCTTACATGTACCTCGAGAAGGCCAAGCAGCTCGAAGGGGAAAGCTTGACCGACTTCCTCATCAAGTGGAAAGCGGCGGTCGGGGAGGTCGAACCCATGGATGATGCGACCGCCACCCACATGCTTCACATCTCCCTCCGGGCGGGGTATCTATACCAGGATTTCATCCTTCACCCCCCGACCACATACGAGGAGGCCCTCCGAAGGGTCACGGATTACGCCAATGCTGGTGAGGCGAATGCCGTGAAACGTTCACAAGAGGTCGGTTCTTCGTCCCGTAAACCGGCCGGCCGGGCGGAACATCAACCGAGACACGATCGTCCCCGATCCCGCACCAGGCCTGGTGAGTTTACGGCCTTAAACCGATCTGCAGCGGAGGCCATGCAGTATGCCCAGTCTTGCAACCTCATCAAACTCCCCCATCCCGATCGAGACGGCCCTGATAAGAGTAAGCACTGTGCTTACCACCGATGCGCCGGGCATGATACCGAGGAGTGCACCCACCTGCGCCAATTGTTGGAAGATTTGCTCAATTTGGGGAAATTGGACAAGTGCGTGGGGAAGAGAGAAGAAAGCAAGAGGAATACCGATCGGAGGGATCACAGGCGATCTCATCACCGCTCCGATCGGTCGGGTCAGGACCGAAGAGACGATCGAAGGGACGATCGTCACGATGACCGACGGGACCCTGATCCCCCGACCAGCAGTCGCCCGGTCGGCAAGCCCACCATCCATGTCATATTTGGTGGCTTAGAAGACGCTTCCCAGCCGAGGACGAATTGCCCGGTTGCGATCGTGGATTCCCGAGAGACCGGGAAAAGACAAAAAATGGAGCCCATAACCTTCACCTTAGAGGACCAACCTAGCAGCAGTGACCACGGCATGGAGGCGCTCGTGGTCACAATCGACGTCAAGGGAACGGACGTCCAGAGGGTTATGGTGGACACGGGTAGCAGTGTGAACGTCCTATACTTGGACGTATTCGAGAAGCTTGGCCTTGACAGGAAGGAGCTGACTCCGGTCGGTGTACCACTGTCGGGATTTACCGGGGCCCTCATTTACCCCGAAGGCAAAATCACTCTCCCGGTCGAGATCGGCACCCCCCGAAGTCGATCAAGACAGAGCTTGAGTTCGTTGTGGTCAACCTCCATTGCGTCCACAACATCATCCTAGGCCGACCCGCCATCATGAAGATCGGTGGGATAATTTCCATGCCCCATCTCTGCATGAAATTCCCCACCCCAAATGGGGTCGGTGTGGTCCGTGGCGATGTCCAGTCCGCCCGGAAGTGCTACACCCGAGCGGTCAACAGACGCGATTCCGGTCCGTCTTCCCGGGTGAACACTATAGCCAAGGAGGAGGCTAAAGAACGGAAGGAACAACCCGAACCTTCCGAGGAGATAGAAGAAGTTCCCCTGTCCGAGGACCGCCCGGATAGGAAGATTAAGATTGGTCGGGCCCTCACCCCCGAGCTCCGAGCGGAGGTTCTGAGCATACTCAGGGAGTATGCTGATATTTTTGCGTGGGGACCCGAGGACATGCCCGGGATTGATCGATCGGTCATTTGCCATAAGCTAGCCGTCGATCCCGCAGCGAAACCGGTCGTGCAGAAGACACGACACCTATCTTCCGATCGCCGCGAGTTTGTCAGAGAGGAGGTCAAGAAAATGGCGGCGATCGAGCACATCCGCCCGGTTATCTATCCCGAGTGGGTGGCAAACATTGTTCTAGTTCCAAAGCCCCCAGCTTGGAGGATGTGCATAGACTTCACGGACCTCAACAAGGCCTGTCCGCTCGACCCTTATCCTCTACCGAGCATTCATCAAATGGTCGACGAGACGGCCGGGGCCGAGCTGATGAGCTTCATGGATGCCTTCAAGGGATATCACCAGATAATGATGCACCATGAAGACGAAAGCAAGACAGCCTTCGTAACCCCGGACGGGCTGTATTGCTATCGAGTGATGCCGTTCGGCCTCCGGAATGCAGGAGCGACTTACCAGAGGATGGTCAATATGCTCTTCGCCGATCTATTGGGCCGGACGATGGAGGCTTATATTGATGATATGCTGGTCAAGAGTCGGGACCGGTCCGACCACACTCGGGACCTCCGGGAGTGCTTCCAGATCATGAGGAAGTACCAGTTGCGGCTGAACCCGACCAAGTGTACATTCGCGGTTCAGACCGGCAAGTTCCTCGGCTACATGATGACCAAGAGAGGAATTGAGCCCAACCCGGCCAAAGTTAAAGCGATTCTGGACATGCAACCACCTTCTACCGTTCGGGAAGTCCAGCAATTGACTGGTCGGTTGGCAGCCCTCAGCCGGTTCCTCTCCAAGTTAGCCGAGCGCGCTTTACCTTTCTTCAAGGTATTGCGAAAAGTTAATGGGTTCGTCTGGGACGAAGAGTGCCGAGCAGCTTTCAATGAGCTGAAGGAGTACCTCATGTCACCTATTGTGCTCTCAAAGCCTGAGCTCGGAGAAGAGCTAGACGTGTACCTCGCCGTCTCCGATCGTGCAGTAAGCGCAGTGTTGTGCCGAACCGATCCGGAAGGGGTCCAGCGACCGGTGTACTATGTAAGCCACGCGCTACATGGTCCCGAGCTCCGGTACTCCCGGTTGGAGAAGGTCGTCTACGCCCTCTATACCGCCGCGAAGAAGTTGGCTCCCTACTTCCAGGGTCGAGCGATTCGCGTGTTGACCGATCAGCCGATCGGACCAGTCCTTCGCACCGCCTCTTCATCCGGTCGCCTAGTCAAATGGGCGTTAATGCTGACCCAGTACGCGATCGAATACCGACCGAGACCAGCAATCAAAGGTCAGGCTCTGGCAGATTTCTTGGTCGAGTGCACCGCCCGGGATACCCGACCCCCCGAGGTTGAGGATCCCGAGGCCGAGTGGTGGTCGCTAGCTACTGACGGGTCAAGTAGCAAAAAAGGAGCAGGCGGAGGAGTAGTGGTCACGAGCCCAGAAGGTTTCAAGGTGTATTTCGCTCTGATGTATCAGTTCCACCCGACCAACAACGAAGCCGAGTATGAAGCATTTGTGAATGGCTTGCAATGCGCTCGGGACTTGGGGGCTGAATACATCCGAGCCCAAACCGATTCTGCGCTCGTGGTCGGGCAAGTTCTCGGAGATTATGAGGTCAACGGAGAACGCCTACAATTATACCGAGACCTCGCCATGGAGAAGCTTGCACAGTTCCGGGGGTACACCGTCCGACACATCCCCCGATTAGATAACGCCGATGCGGATATCTTGTCTAAATTGGCCCAAGACGCCCCGGAACACATGTCGAAGATAGCTCGGATCTTGGTGATCCCCAAACACAGTATCCATCGCCTGCCGGTCAACCCAATCCAACCGGTGGAAGATAGCTGGATCACCGATCTGAAGGAATACCTCGAGCACGGTCGACTCCCAGACGACCCGCAGCGTGCTCGAAAGGCCAAGCTGAGAGCCCCGAGGTTCCAGGTCTCGGACGGTCGTCTATATCGACGATCGTATGGAGGTCCTCTCATGCGATGCCTGACCGCGTTTGAGGCGGATTTAGTGATGAAGGAGCTTCACTCAGGAATCTGCTCCTCACATCAGGGGGGTAGATCCCTAGCTCGTCGTATCATGGTGATCGGGTACTATTGGCCGTCCCTCCAGCTAGACTGTGAAAAGTTAGCTCGGGAATGTGAGACGTGCCAACTATACGCCCGGATGCCTGGACGCCCGGCAACGTTCTACCAGCCGGTCACGACCGCAATTCCTTTCGCTAGGTGGGGGGTAGACATCTTGGGCCCCTTTCCCCAGCTGTCCGGTCGGAGAAGGTTCGTGATCGTTGCAATAGACTACTTCTCCAAGTGGATAGAAGCCGAGCCCTTAGCCACGATCACATCTCAGCAGTGTGCTCGGTTCCTTTGGAGAAATGTCGTTTCCCGTTTTGGCGTGCCCGTACATCTCATCAGCGATAACGGTCGCCAATTTGTGAGCCAATATTTTCAGAATTTCTTGGCCACGATCGGGACAACTCATGTCCGGTCATCTGTCGCTTACCCGCAGGGAAATGGGCAAGTGGAAAACGCTAACCGGACGATTTTGGAAGGTCTGAAAAAGAAGTTACACTCGGCTGGTCGTAGTTGGGCCGATGAGTTGCCATATGTCTTATGGACTTATCGGACGACCCCGAGGGAAGCTACTTCGGAGACCCCTTTCGCCCTGGTTTACAGAGCTGAAGCCCGGCTCCCGATCGAGGCGTGGATCCCGACCGATCGAGAGAGAACCTACAACGCGGAGGACAATGAACATGCCATGGCTGTGGACCTCGATGCGGTCGAAGAAAAAAGAGAGCTAGCCGCTCGGCGTATGGCCGAGTACCAGAAGCGCGTCAAGAGCTCGAAGGACGTCCGGGTCAACCCTCGTTATTTTCAAGTCGGAGATTACGTCTTACGACGAAGGGAGGCCAGTCAACCTTTAGAAGGGGGAAAGCTAGCTCAGAATTGGGAAGGGCCGTACATCATCAACGCTGTCATCCGGCCGGGGACATACCGACTAGAGACAACGACGGGTCGGTTAATAGAGGGGACTTGGAATTCCGAGCACCTCGTTCTTTTTAGGCATTAGCCTATTTTTTGTATTTTTAGACGAAGTGGGGGCTGGACCTGCGAGTTAGTCCCGGTCGTCGTCTCTATGTAAATTTTATGATTGTAAAATTAGTTCAACCGCCTGCGAGCGGGAAAGTTTAATGTATATACGATCAATGATTGCTCGACCGTTTGTATGCGGCGGCACGATCGCTTATTTCCTTTCACCCTCGTCATGAGCAGATCATTTCAACATTCAATCGATCGGGCAAAGTCTGTCGACCGGTCAAAACGCACTCCACATAGGCGGACACTCAAGTCACGCCACCGATCGGGGAAGCCAGGAGCTCTCGGCATTGTTCCCCGATCCGTCCAACTTCTGTCCACTATCGCACCCACTCGTGCCTCGAGCGCACAATAGTGTGGGGGCTGGGATAAGGAAGTATGGTACAAGGCCCGTCGCTCGGTTACATTCCGACCGTAGAGGCTTATTCTCCTTATGGTACAAGGCCCGTCGCTCGGTTACATTCCGACCGTAGAGGCTTGCTTATTCTCGGCCCGTCGTTCGGTTGCATTCCGACCATAGAGGCTTGAAAATTTTTTCGGCGAAGGCCTGGAGATCGGATAAACCCGATCGTTTGGCCAGTTTTGAAGTCGAAACATCGAACGCATGACCAGGCCGTGAGGTCG
Source organism: Ipomoea nil (assembly GCF_001879475.1). Taxonomy (NCBI): domain Eukaryota; kingdom Viridiplantae; phylum Streptophyta; class Magnoliopsida; order Solanales; family Convolvulaceae; genus Ipomoea; species Ipomoea nil. The sequence goes on from NW_017618908.1 coordinate 886,594, forward strand.
TGAGGTCGGGCGTTGAGTGGATCGTGTATCGCGAGACCGGGCCTAAAGGCCAAGTGGTCGAGTGATTAAGATCAGTGTGTGCAAATTGAAAGGCAAGGAAATAAAAGACGAGCAGCACGAGATGGAGCAAAAATAGAACTTTATTAACAAACAGAAGTTGCCCGGTATAAATCGGGACCGGGCTCCCGACTAAGGTCTCTTACAAAAAGAAGGAAAGAAGCCTAAATCTACTTCTTCGCCTCCTGAGCGCCGGCGGTCGCCTCTTTCCCGCTCGGGGCAGCCGCCGACGAAGCCCCAGGCTCGGGTACCTTGGCTTTCGGGGTCGGGGTAAAGGGGGAGGGACCGGGATCTGCCACGTCCGGGGGCAAGGCCGACAAGACCAGTCGGAGATCATCGGCGTCGAGGGCCTCCTCCAACCGCTTGCGGGTGCGCTCGAGCATTTTCTGCTTCCCGGCCGTGAAGGCCCATTTCCCGAACGAGACGATCAACTCGTTCCCGACCTCGTCTCCTCGGGCTGCGGTCAGGAAGGCCGTGCCCAGCTCCTTGTTCTTGAAGGCCGCCCGCACCAGATCGCTCGGGTTCTCGAGCTGCGCCTTCAGCTCCCGGGCCTCCCCAATCGCCCGGCTGGCGACCTTCTCGGCCAGCACCCGTTCCTCGTCACCCTTCTTCAGGGCCTTCTGCGTTTTCTCCAGCTCGGCCTGGAGTTCCTTGATCTCCTTTAGACGACGAGCAGCCGTCTTCTTGTGGTGATCGGCTTCCTCGGCCAGCAAAGCTTGACCCTGAAGAAGTTGGGTCGCCCGGGAGATCTGCAACACAAAGAAGATAATCAAAGTTAGCCCGATCAACGATATTTGGGCAAAGAAAGATTAAAAGCTGGGACTCACCTCGGCCAGATCGTGGCCAATCCGTTCAGCCACCTGGGTCGGGGTCATTTTCCCCAAATCCGCTCGGGCTGGCGCGGCGTTACCGATCCGTGCCAGCACGGATGTAGGCTCCCTCTCCCGCCCGGCCGAAGGGGTCGGGCTGTGCTGCTCGCGGCGGCGCTTTAGGCCGCCCGCCTCGGTCGCGCCCTGGTCGGCGACCTTCTCCTTGCCCCGGGCGACCTCCACCCGGGTAACCAGGACGTCCGGCTGCTCCACGATGAAGCCCTCGCCCGTCGACACGGTCGAGGCGCTCAGAGGTCGGGCGGATGGGATCTCCTTCTCCCCGGCCGCCTTGGTCTTGGCCTTCTTCTTCCCGCCGAGCGAGATCTTGACGGGCGGGGGAAGGGCGGTGTCTTCGTCACCAAACTCGGCCATAGCTGCAAAACAAGAGCAGAGTTAGTTTGGTCAAAAATAAAGCTAGGTCGGGAAGAACAGCTCGAGCTAAACCTTTCTTCTTTCGTTTCGAAGGCTTGGCGACCGTCACGCCCATCGGAACGGGCAGATATTTCTCCGGCAGCTCGTACGTGGGGGGCGGGAGCATGGCAGCTGCGAGACTTTCAGCCGTCCGGTAGATTGTGTATTCGTGCACCTCGCTCGAGATCCGGCTGACCGCGTCCCTCAGCGCCTGCGTCTCGGCCGGCACCACTTGTTTCCGGAAATGTGTGCTCCAGACGCGATCGACCGGGAAGATCCAGGGCTCGTACTTGAGGGAGAAAATCCTGTTTTTCCACCCCTTGTTGTTCCCGGGCAAGCCTCTGATCGAGCACATATCCGTTCGGGACTGCAGCATCAGGAACCCACCCCCGTAGCGGCCCGGGAGAACCTTGATCTGGTAAATGAAGTTAAATAACTCCATCGTGCACTCGGCCCCGTGCCGAGCGCATATCTGTGGGAAGCAGGCCAAGATCCGATGTGCGTTCGGGCAGATCTGGGCCGGGACGACTCGGTAATAGGCCAAGAAGGCATTTAGGAGGGGGGTGAAGGGAATGGCGATCGGGGCTGTCAGGGAGTCATAGTGCATCCCGATCCACTTGCCCCGATGCCTGTCAATTACATTTCCCAGCTGCCGGCTCGTGTCGAATTCTGCCCGACCCCTGAGTATTTCGGCAATCCGAGCCGCCTCGCCTTTGGACAGTAGGCTCATTTCTTGCTCGACGCTTTCGCTGTTCAGGAACTCGAGCTCGACGGCTGGTCCGGCCGGCCCGGCCGGGTCTTCTTCGGTCTGTTCCGGGGTATTTTCTCGATCACCCCCTCGAGGAGCAGCTTCCGGGTGGTCCCCAACCACCCGGGTAGGCGTTTCCCTAACGCCCTCGGTTGGAGAACCCCGCCCGCTTGACGTGGCTCTCTCTTCTTCTTCCTCGCTGGAGCTCCCCGATCCGCTCGAACTCGAGCTTGACGATCCTGAGGAGCTCGATGCATTGTCTCGCTCGGCGGCTTGCTCGGGGGCTGGCGTCGCTCGGGGACTAGCGTCCGGGGTGTAGGACATTATGTCCACCTCCTCGTCGCTGATGCGCTCGACCTCCTCGTCGTAATCAGCAATCGAGGCGTTTTGACTGTCGGAGTCCGTCATATCGATCTACCTAAAGGTCGGTCGGAGTTAGTAAGGACTTGAGACGTCCGGGACAGTTAGTTGACCTAGCAGTTCTACCTATAAATGAGTGCCTAAAGTAAAGAGGAGGGTGAGAGCTTACCGATTGAAGGAAGATTGAAGTTTGAAGCTTGAAAGTTGAAGTTTGCTTGCTCGACTGCCTTGCTAAGCTGCTCTGCTCGGGACTCTCTGAGGGTACCGACCGATGCGAAAGAGTGAGGAAAGTTCAAATGAGGGCCTCAAGGGCCTATTTATAGGAGGACATTTAGGTGGGAAATGGGCCAACTTGCCTGACACGACCCGCGCTGAATCCAAGGCGACGGATGGGATCGCCAAGGCCGGCAGAGGCCGACACGTGGCGTAAGGGGAATGACAGCTGGCCGGTCGGTCTAATGCCTGACGGTTGGGCTTCTTCATCCCGTCCCGTTTTTTCCCGACTGATCAAAAAGGCCCGGGCTGGGGGGCTCTTGGTAGGGAATATCCCGACCGACATAGCTTCACCACGACCGAGGAGTCTTTGTCTCTTCCTCCTTGTCTTTGCAGGTAACAGGTCGGGCTCCCTGAGAAGAACCCGGTCGGGAACCGACCAGGAGTTGCCCGAGCGATGCTATGAACCCCGAGCGGTGGTCCTTAGGCGAGAGAGCTGGCTAAAGACACGTGGCGGCTCTCTACGACGACAGGCAGGGCACCCGGGAGGGGGACGCGTGGAGGCTACGTGGAGAGCATGCCGAACGGCCGGAAGCTTGTCTCCGGCGTCGCGGCTATAAGTACCCACAGTAGCTACAGTGTAGAGGACTTTTGGACGATCGATAGGTTGTAACTAGAGACTCCCGACCGCAGTCAGTCGGTACTCAGTGCAACCAAGTAGATTGTACTTAGGAACTCTACCTTGATCAATAAAGAATTACTTGCTTTACTTGGTCTTGTGTTATTTATATTGCTTGCGTAGAATTAGCAGTATCAACCTGCTATCACAAGTCATTAGGGTTCAGGCCACCTTCTGACGAATTTTTCGACAAAAAAAAAAATGACATTCTTCGTGATCGGCGACCGTTTGCCGGTCGCTGGTCACTTTTGTTTGCCGAAAATTTCGTCGGTCGGTCGCCGGTAACTTTTTTTCTGTCGGAAAATTCGTCAGAAGGTGGCCTGAATCCTAATGACCTGTGATAGCAGGTCGTTAACCTGATTTTGGGCTCCATTGCACCTGAATAAATTGTTGATGGGTGTAATTGCACCTTTAAAAAGTTTAGGGGCCTGATTGACTTTTAAGCTAAAGTTCGAGAGCCTATTTGACCCTTTTCCCAAAACAATATAATCATAATTGACTAGACACCAATATAATTCTGTCTGGTATATAGTTGGGACCCGTATTTAACTAAAAAAATGACAATAAAGGAAGTACTGATTTGATTGAAAGATTGTAAAACAATATCATGGTGGAGACTATAATTTAAATTTATGTATTAGTTTTAATTTTACTACATTTGATCACTGGTTTTATTATTAAGCAATGTCGGTTGATTGTAAGGGACTTCAGGAATGTGTCTCTTCTACATGTTGAGATATTAGCGAATTATGTGACTCATGTGCTAGCTCGGACAACTGGTTCATTGTATGTCTTTGGGTCATGAATTTCTATCCCACCAGTTTGTATTTTGAATCCCGTGTCTTATCAAGAATTTTATTTTTCTCAAATGTGAAGAATTCATTTTTCATCTATGAACCAAACAGTTAATAATATTTAAAAAAAAAAAAAAAAACCTATGAACCAAACACCATAAAACAATTTTTTCTTCCCAAGAAAATATTTTCAAGGTAAAACTTTTCCATTCAATTATTTCAAATTAATTACCGAAATGGTCATGTGACTATAATGAAATTACCAATTTGGTCATTGACTTTTTTTTGACCAATTAAGTTCTTCAACTTTTAAAATCTTAATTAATTTGGTCATCCTTTTGTTTTGTCGTTAGACATCTATTAACTTATGACTAAATTGATAATTTCGTTATAGTCAAGGGACCATTTTGAAAATTAACTTTTCGAAAGAAATGGTACATGCGATGATCGAATGGTCCCTTGACTATAGTAAAATTATTAATTTGATCCCAAGTTAATTGCTAATGACAAAACAAATGGAGGATCAAATTGATTGAGGAGTTTTTTTTATTCCGAGTTAATAGATGACTAATGACAATATAAACGGAGGACCAAATTAATTGAGGAGTTTTTTTACAATGTAGTATATGAGCCAAAGGTTGAACCCACAATCTCTCCTATAAGGGAACAATTTGGTGTCATTGAATCACACGTTATTATAATATTGTAAACTAAGGGTCTTAATTGATCAAAAACATAATCAGTGACCAAATTCATAATTTTACTATAATCAATGAACCATTTCGATAATTAACTCAATTATTCCCGTTGCCTTCCGCAGCTTTCCCTAATTCTCCATTTCCCCCCTAAAATTTCTAAATCCCTAAAATAATTCATAACAATCCAACGCCGTCCCTTCACCGCTTCACGCACATCGCAAAATTGCACCTGTGCTCGACGCTCACTGTCTTTCCTCGACGTCGTCTGGGCAGAACCGGCGACCCACAGTCACGTCTGGGCAGGTAAATCAGTTTTATTTCTTTCCTTTTAATTTAATTATTTTTGTTTAATTTCTTTGTTTCTAAGTGATATAAAATATCTTGTCAAAAAAAAAGTGATATAAAATATAAATGATTAAATCATGTCACATTGTATGTTGAATTGTTGATTTCTTATTTTCTTGGGAAATTATCCAGTTGCTTTCATATTCTTATTATCACTGTCTAGATAAGGTTTTGCTTAGGTTGAGATATTTTAGCTGTCTTTAATGTTTATGATACTGTTGCTTTACTTGTATGTTGTATGTCTATGAGCCATGTTTGGAATTGGGAGTTTTGGATTTTAATTTATGGTATTCTTTTGTGTGGGTGAACTTGAATTGGGTGATAAAGATTGCAGCTTTTTTGCTCAAAAGTCTGATGTGTAGAAAATTTTGTGCAGTGATTGTTCTGTGTTGTGGTTTCCTGCTGAGGATAAGTCTGAATCTTTAAGTTGATATTCTAGAGATTTGTAGGGATTTCAAGTGAATTGTATAAAAGTGTAAAACTCCAAACATGTAGGCAGTGCCAAGTTATTGTTCGCTAAGGGCGTTCGGGTGCTGATAGAAGCTTCGGTTCCCTGCAAAAATGGTTAAAAAATGGTTCGAAACATTCAGCCCAGCTTCACTTAGGAAATCAGCTCACATGTGGTTACAAATCATGTACAAAACGGGTGGAGGGCGACCCAAGAAGAAGATTTACCATAGAGTTCATGAGCTGGACCGAGTTATGGACCTTCAGAAGAAGCCGTCATTGATTCTACAGCTAAAATCCATAATTGAGTCTCAAAGAAACCGGAGCCTCCTTCTGAGAGACCTCGAGAAGGAAGTTGGGTTTGTTCAGAAATGGAATTTCATGAATGTGATTGAGAAGTACCCTACAATTTTCTATGTCACTTGTGGTGGTGGAACACCCCCGGCGGTTATGCTGAGTAGAAAAGCTAAAGAAATTGCAGTGGAAGAAGGTGAAGTGAGAGCGGAAATGGAGCCCGTTCTGATTAAGAATCTACGCAAGTTGTTAATGTTGTCAGTTGATTGTCGGGTGCCATTGGGAAATATTGATTTGATTGGAAATGAATTGGGGTTGCCGGGAGACTACAAAAACTCTTTGATCGCAAAATACCCAGAATTTTTCTCGGTGAAAGGGGTTAACGGTAGGGATTATCTTAACTTGGAGAATTGGGATTCTTCATTAGCAGTCACTGCCAGGGAGGAAAGATGGGTGTGTGAAAGGGAATCGAAGTTGGAAGAGGGTATAAAGCCAACAAGAACATCCAAAGACGGGAACTTTTCTGGTCCTTTTGCATTTCACGTGAGTTTCCCCGCTGGATTCAGGCCAAACAAGAGTTACCTCGAGGAAGTTGTGAGATGGCAGAAAATGGAGTTCCCATCTCCATACTTGAACGCTAGGAGATTTGACATCGCTGATCCAAAAGCTCGAAAAAGAGTGGTGGGCGTGCTTCATGAACTCCTGAGTTTGACTATGGAGAAGCGGCTCACATCCACTCAACTCGAGGCGTTCCATTCCGAATATCGGTTGCCTGCTAAACTCCTGCTTTGCTTGATCAAACAACACGGTATATTTTACATTACAAATAAAGGTGTAAAGAGTAGTGTATTCCTAAAAGAGGGTTACAATGGATCCAATTTGATTCACAAATGCCCTCTTTTGGTGTTTAGGGATAGATTCATTGCACTGATGGGTAGAAAGGACATCAATTCATTTACTAGTGTTCATCATAATATGCTGCATGAAATAAGTTAGTTGATAATACAATGGTTCCTTCTTTGCTTTTAACTCTCTTACTGAATTCTATGCTTTCTAGTTCATTATGTTTAGAATCAGAGAGTTTGATTATAAATCAATGGAGGGCTAATGAAATGTGACAAGTATTATGCAAATCTTTTGCTCTTCATACATTCAAAGGATCTCGAGAGAGCTCGAAAAAATATCCATTGCTATTACTTACTACCAATCAAGTTGGTCAGTCACATAGCTAGATTTTCAACGATCGGGTGGTAATATAGAATAAATTGCATAAAGTTTCAAAAAGATTTTTGGAAGAAGGATGGATTATAAATGTGAAATGCATCCTAAAGTAGGTAATAAGTATGTTGCCAAGAAATGAGAGGATATATAGAAGAAAATTTAAACATTTTGAAGACCTTGATGACAGTTTTTGACGGACTTTATAAAATGATGTGACTATATAAATGTCTAGCTCTAATGCATGCGGTTAGTCCCAAGAAAAGTCGACCCAAATGGTGATTTGGGCTTTGAATCTAGAGTCAAACCAGACACGCGAGGTCATTTGAGCTCGAGTGCATGACCCCAATTCAGCAAAGACTTAGTCCATATAAGTCACAATAGGCCTAGTTAGCTATCTAGCGATTTACATGGCTTGTTAACAATTATATTTGTTAGCGATGTATAAATAGCTCGCAATTTGTAATGACCAGACAACACATATTGTATTCAACACTCATAAATAATACATTTAATGTGTTACACTTCGTAAAATTACTTTAATTTTTGTTTTATTATTATTCCTGATATTAACACATTTTAATTTTAATACTATCGAAATGATAATAAACTTAAGTAATCCATTAATCATATATCACATTTATTCATCTCGATGTATATACATAAATAAGACTCAAAATTAACACTAAATATTGCAGTTATAGTTGGCGCCAAAAGGTTGAAAGACTAAACTGCTCTGAGACGCGGGAAACGCGAAGGAGGAACGGCTAATTAACGGCTACAAGGGAGTTAGGGAGGGAGGTTAACCAATTCGTTAACATTCTGCTCCCAGGTGCCGTTCCAGCTTCACGGCGTTAATTTAACCGCCGCTCACGGCTACTCATTCTTCACCACCTCCGCCTCTCGCCGTTGCTTCATCCCACCGTCCATGGCGGCCTGCGTCGCCATCTGAAGCTTGTGCTTCGCGATTTCCGAAGGAAAGTTCAGGATCGCTTTCCTTCCTCGCAGTCTGAACGCCGCCCGATCGTAGGCTTTCGCGGCGTCGATTGCGGTGTCGAACGTGCCGAGCCAAACTCTACTCCCGCGCCGCTTTGGATCTCGGATCTCCGCCGCGAACTTCCCCCACGGCCGCCGTCGGACCCCTCTGTAGTGCCTTCTCTCGCTCTTCTCGCGCACCGGACTCGAGCTCCCGAACACGATCCATTCGAATTTCTTCTTCGCAGGTACGTCAATACTCATCGACGGCTTTCTCTCTTTACGCAAACTAGCTTGAAAATTTGAATCTCGTGCTTCAAAACTAGCTTGAACATTTGAATTTCGTGCTTCAAAACTAGCTTGAAAATTTGAATCTCGTGCTTCAAAACTAGCTTGAAATTTTGAATTTCGTGCTTCCGGTGAAGTTAGGTCAATAATCTGGTTGCAATTAGTCGCTTCAAATTTGAAAATTTTGGTATCACTGTGCTCGAAACTCATACACGCAGAGCTCGAAATTGAGGATTGTGATTCAGGACGAAGAACATCAATATCACCCTCAATTTGCTCAAAACTTAGTGAACTGAATCTGGAAACCGATGAAATCGGTTCCAGTTCAAGCAAATTCCCCTCAAAATCGAAGTAATCAGTAGGAAAATCCATGGAAATATCGTCAATATTTCCATAGATAAAGTTATGATCAGAGATAGTGAGTGGAGAGCTGTAATAAGACTCTGATTGCGAGCTTGAAACTTCTGTTCCTGAGCTGTTAGCGCTGCAGCTATTGCTCAGCTCATTAGCAAGATTGCATTCTCTCTGAGTGAATTCTCCCAGAAGGTGATTCCTGATTCGTTCTAGAGTTAAAACTTCATCGAGGGTAGCCATGAATGTGCAGTGAAGCTATAGTGTATGGTATTATAATGGAGATTTTGCAGTTCTGGGTTATATGTCTGTGATGAAGGTGAAGGTGTTAAGGGTTGATGGGAGTGAGGAGAGTGGAGTTAAGCATGCATTTATAAAGGGAATATAATGTTAAGATCAATGGAAGAAATTGTCAAAAGGGTTTGCATTATTGGCAGCTTCTTGAAGGCTGACCTTATCAAGTGAATGTTCCTTTATGTTTTGAGCTAGTTTCAGTCAACCATTTGCATGACTTTGTAAAAACTTGATATGATTTAGTCTTCTTTTAAACATAACCCTTGGTAGAGCTTTTCGAACTTTTAGTCCCACGAGTATTGTGACACTAATAGAATTGTTCTACGACTTTCGAACTTTGCAAACTTGATCCATGACTATCTTTAGTACAAATGGTCCTCCCAGCTCAATTTCCGTCCATTTGTGACCGAAGAAAATAAAAAAAGTTTCCCCTTTATAGCAGGGTTGAGCCGTGAAACGGGAATTTAGCCGGACCATTTGTGCTAAAAAATAATAATAGTCGTGAACTAAGTTTGCAGGTTCAAAAATCAGATAATGGAATAGAAATTCCATAAAATTTGGTAGGAATTGAATTGAAATTCCATTTTACCAAACACTCCATTAATCCATGTTCTTATTATTTGATAGTTTATACTAAAATCACTTATTAGATATACAAACACCAGAAATATTTATCCATTATCACGAAAAACGCGGTGGGTTTAGAAATATAATATACGTATGTCTGCATTATATTCTTGTACGTTTGCATTCACATGCACAGATTGTAATTTATTATTGACTTCAAAAAGTGAAAATCTGTTTTTCTTGTGATCTGTCTTGTTGTGTGTTTCTTAGTTTAATACACTGAGTTGATGGATTTATGGAATGATTTAAGGGAGTGGGAAGACAAACAGAAAGAGACCAGCAATAAGCTCCATTTGCTTCAGTACAAATTAAAACATTCGAATTTTGCTGATTTTGTGAATCTAATTTTTTTGACCTTATGGCCACCTTTAATTTCCCCTATTATATGCACGCAACTACTGTGTTGTCTCTTCCCAGATTTGAACATTTCAACTTAGGACTAACTCAAATACTGCTTTTGGACTATTGTCTGTGATACTTTTGCTACTTGAGTCTTAATTTTCTGGGTCTGTTTTGGAATCTTATAAAGTTATTTTTAACCATTGTAAATACTTGGAAAATGCTCATAAATTATGTACCATATACGAGAAATCCTGCACTCGCTACTTGAAACTGTGCTTTTGAAGAAACCTAGCTACCTTGTAACCCTAGCCGACGAAAGAGGACGAAAGACCACAATGAGGTAAACCATCTTAGGTTGTCCTTGGTTGGGTATTATATACTCCATAACAATACTATATCTTAGGAATGACAACCACATCCTATTAAGATTCAAGAGAGTCAAGTATGTGGTCTTATCTTACTATACGTTCTAAACATTTTTTTTTTCAGCCCAAAGAATTTAAACCCTCACCATCGAAGTTTGAACATATGACCACCCATATGGAATGGTAATCGGGATTCGCGATATCATCACATTACATGATAGTTGACATTTGTATAATTGTATTCATTAGTTATGCGTGAATTGTCTAACTTCACCACATATGAAGCCATATCATTCAATTAAGATATTTCTAATTTCAAATATATGACATTTTTGGTTGTTTATTCCTTTTTGAAAAATAGAATTACGATTTTAAAAGGTATCGTGTCTAAGATAAATAGAAATGAATAGTGATATCTTTGTAAATAAAATTTATTTACAAAAATATTAAATACTACTACCTCTTTTATTTATAATATAATTGCCACAATTCTTTTTATTGCATAAAATTACCATATATTATTATTATATTTTTTTATTTTTTTTGGTGAAAATTATTATTATTATTATTATTATATTTCACTCATACTTATCCTCTTTGAAATACCATTTTTTATTTACTAGTTTTCATTTTACAAAGCCAACATATATGATAATATTTGCTTTACTCTTTCTTCCCAAACTATTATCTTCATTATTTACAAAAAAGTTGATGTCTCTATCTGAATGTACGTTTTGGATAAAATTCGTCTTGTAAGATAAATAATCGTAAAAAAAATAAATAAATAAACTTAGATTGTCTATAGCTAATCAACTCGAACCAGGAACTAATAAACATCTTTTATAAAGAATCAAACTTAAAATTAAGACGTGTAATTATCAAATCAATTATCTAACTAATTATATTACTTACTTTATCCACACATATATTATTTACTTATTACTATTTCACATTGCCGTGTAATGCACGAGTTGGCATTAATTAATAGAAAATAAGTCTTTTCGTGACCACAGGTCAATTCTTGCATAACCCACTCCCCCATTTAAACAAATAAATTTTCAATGTAGCAAGAATGATTCCAAAACCGTCTTAAAACATTATTAATTATAAGTAGGTAGGTCAGTCCAAAAGCTTTGCTGAGTCGTCATTGTTTTTCGTATGTTTGAGGAACAACGTCAATTCGAATATGAATTAGAAACTAATATACAAGTGATCATACATGGCCCGTATAATTATATTGTAATGCGACGTGAGTGGCTATTGGAATATTCAATTTGAGAATTGTTTGGTGTGTTGGGGATATGGGTTAGGGCTCAAGGAAGCCAAGGCCTGATGTTCATTTTTATGAATTCTCGTTTTGAACCAAATGTTGGTCAGAAACTCATTTTCTGACCATAACCTTCGTCTTTCGTCCAACTTTCGTTGGACAGAAATAGCGAGATTTCTAACAGTGATAGGTCATCAGAATGTCAAGCGAATATTTGTCATTCTTCCTCTCTAACTAGCACTATAACATTCATGGTGATATAGAGCTTTGTATAGTATTATAAGGGGGTTTAGCATTTTCTAAGCAGATATGGTTCCCCATTCTTATCTTGGTTATTAGTGAATGATTAGCAATGGTACCCCATATCTGTAACCCAACATGTTACATGTTGTTGATAACATTCGGCAGAATGATGTATACTATATTAATCGTAATGTGTATTATTAGCACTAGTAACAATTGCACATAGTACAACTAGAATAATACGAAATATACCTCGATTCTATTAGCTCCAGTGTTGATCGGTATAATAAAAAAAAAATCTGTACACTTGTGTTACCTTGATTAGTTAACACATTCTAATAAACCTTAAAGCACGGAGTAATATTTTTTATATATCGATAACTGATAAGGTGTTAGTCGAATTGATTGATACCGTAATTACATCTTAGATTATAAATTTTACTCCCTCCGTCCCCAATTGGTTGTCTCATTTGCTTTTTGCACGCTTTTTAAGGAATTAAAGTAAATGTTATGTATTTTCCAATTATGCCCTTCACTTTTTCACTTTTGGGAATAAAAGCAAAAGTCATAAGGGTAATTTGGGAAAAAGTAGAATGATGGTGATGTTCAATTTTGGAAAGAGGACAACATTTTGGGACAAACTAAAAAGGAAAGTAAGACATGCAAAATGGGACAGAGGGAGTATCTTATAAGGGTTTTCAAATCATTAAGTGGTTAATCCTTATTATTTTGGGATAAATAAAGATTATGATTAAAAAAGGATGCATTCAGGTTTATTAGCTTATCATTTCAAGATTCATAATTTATTATTATTATTTTAAAAAAAAAAAAAAAAAAAAAAAAGGCTATCAATTGGGTTGGGAGGAATGATCCAAGTTAGCGAATAGTGACAGGCTTGAATTGGGTTTAGGCCCACAACAAAATCGAAGTAGGCCCATAAATCCTTATAGTTTTAGCCTATAGAAGATATCCACAATCGTTATGCTGTGGAACCGTGTTCACCTTGCAAAGTAGATACGGTTCTATGTTCATAATTATTAAACTATATGTTCATAATTATGAAGCTATATATTTATAATTTTTGAACTTTATATTCATAATTATTAAACTCTATATCCACAATTACAGAACTTTATGTTCATAATTAATGAACTATATGTTCATAATTATAAAGCTATATATTCATAATTTTTGAACTTCATATTCACAATTATTGAATTTCTATATGTTTATAATTATGTTCACAACTCTATGTTCATAATTATAGAACTATATGTCTATAAAATTTGAACTATATATTCATAATTATAAACAATTTTGGAATCATGTCCACCTTATAAGGTGGACACGATTCCACAACATAATTTGCCAGATACCCATTTAACCCTTACCTTGAATCAAGCCCGTAAACATTCTATTCTATATCCATCAGGTTTACTTAAAGGCTCAAAAACTTTCAACGTTTCCTTCAAAAAAAATTTACAAAAATTAAACTAGACTTAATACTTAAAATTGTCATCAACTATGGTGATTTTTTTTTCTTTTTTTTTTTTGCTAAATGACTTTCCTGATCTAATTTAATTCTAAATTTATGTATTTTTGTTCAATACAGTCCTTCGTTTTCTTTTCCATCCTATAGCCATTAAATAGGACATTTTGATAATTAAACTAGGGGAACCATGGATCTCATGTAGATGCTAGGGGTCTAAGTGTTAGCAGAATAATTACATGAATTTAATTAGTTGAAGTTACCCTAGAGCATGAGCTAGCAATTGGGATGCATTATGTTAGAAGGTCTCAAAAATATGTAAATTAGGTTTAAGATAACTATATGGTGTTAGTTGATTGAGTTAGTGAGTTTGACTAGTTAAGAGCATTAGTTGATTGTAGAAAGATGTTTGGTAAATTAATCAAACAAAGAGCCAATATCGTTTCCACTACTGAAACTCGATCCCACAACCTCCCTTATAAGGTATCAACTTGGTGTCATTGGACTACAAGGTCCTTGACAGCAGACCTCAAAGATAAGTGTTGGAATTGAACGTAGTAATGTGAAGTGATTGGAGTGACAACACTTGTCATCTTATACGATCCACTCCCGCTTCTTCAGTCTACTACGTTCTAACTAGTGGCGGAGCCACCTTATATGAGCAGGGGGCCTTGACCCCCCCTCCCCCCCAAAACAAATTCTAGAATTAGTATAGACTATAGAGTAGCAGTTTAGAATTAGGATTACGGGTTTTCAATGGCGGCTTGGCCCCTCTCCACAAATCTTTTTTTTATTTATTAATATTATAATAGTTATTTTGTGGCTCCCCTTACCAATATATATAATTTTCTACCCTCCAAAAAAATTTCTAGGCTAGATTTTGGCAAATTATTGTGTGGACCATAACAAAAAGTGCATTTTTAATATACTAAATGTACATTATTTGTGTATTGAATGTACATTATATAAAATAATGTACTTTCCCTAAATACAATGCACATTATTAATATATTAAAAATATATATTTTTGTACTAAATGTTATTTTATAACATACAAAATATGGTCTACATAGCTTGTATGGACTATGGTCCACACAATAATGATTGTTAAGTTTTATACTCAAACCATCCAAATTCCAAACTTGTAAACCAGAAACGCAATACGCAGACAGTAAGATTTTCTTCAATTTTCAATCTGCAAATCTATAGGTAATTTTTCATTTATTTTTTATTCTTGAAATTTTTGAATTTTTGTTATGAATTATTCTTTATTGGAGATGGATTCATCCGTCCTCACAACAACAAAAAGTTTAGATATTATAGTAGTTAAATGATAGCTAAATGCCTAAATCCTTTTTTTGGTTTCCTCACGGCAACCACGGTGATCGGCCCCCCCGCACCAAGAAATCCTGATTCTGCCCCTGGTTCTAACACATATCATTGATCTTCTAGTAATATATGAGATATATACAATTATTATACATACAAACAAATACATATAAATATCAGTAGCCAAGTAGGCAAGCAAGTGGGTAAAGATCACTTGCATGTGAAAAATGGGCAGTGACCCACTCGCTTGCCTACTTGCATTTTTTGTTGTTTATTACTTTGAAATTTTGAACTTTTTTTTTTTTTTTTGACAAAATGCAATGGAACTCTCAACATCATTATAAACTCAATGCCGTGGTTGATTTTAGTATGCGTGGCATCCACAACAACTTCAGTTGTTGAGATGCAATATTTTTAAAATTGTAAATAAAAAGAAAAAATAATATTGAATAAAACATTGCTATAATTTACAGAAAAACTTATAATTATTGTGCTATTCAAAAATAAAAATCGCCTTGACCTTAGTCAGCAAAGAATCACAAAGAGATAAACCGCTTAAGTTACCTATAATTGAACTGTTCAAATCAAGAAAGTCAATAATAGACTGCTCGTAACTCCCATAATGAGTGAGTAAAATTATCTCTGATACAAATTAAAATTTTCCATTATGAATTTCTTCACTTTGACGACAGGTCCCATCAAAGAAATACTGCAAATGCTGTGTTTTTGCTCCTGGATGGCTGTTGGAAACATTCTAGAATTTTATGCTGGAGCCACTGGAAATGAAGGGTATAAAAATTTTAATTCCTCCAAATTTGTAGTATATAATTGCTAATAATATCCAGTAGCATATTCATTGGGCATTATCCAGATTTTTACTTTTTTTTTGGCAGATATTATTAGAAAACACCAAACAATTAGAATGCCGGTGAGACCTATAGATTTACTGATTAATTGAGTTGAATCCCAACCAAATCTTGGAGGAGATAGAAAGCTTGATATTCTGGCAATGATCAGTTGTAGATTCATCATATCATTCAGACTCATTAGTAGAAAATTTTCATTTGGGCTGAAAACCTAGGTGACGATTAGATTGTGCATTAATATATTTGGTACCGTTTCTAACGATGTAATACTTTACAATGCTATACTTTTGTTATTGTTATTGAGTTTGAATTTCTTAATATAATATATTTTGCAATTATATTATTAAAATACTATATTATAGGTTTAATACAGGTATCAGATATTAATTAGTGGGTAGATTTTTATTTTTAAATTTTAAAAATTTAGCGATGGACAAAAACCCTAGCAAATTTGTAGCTAAATATCTTCTAACAATAAAGAATGACAACAAAATAGCGACGGACGGATATTTTCGTCTTTAAGCTGTAGATAAATAGCATTCATCGCAAATAATAGAAACAAACTAGTGATGAAAATTTTCGTCACTATATTTAGCGACGAAATATTCCGTCCCTATTTTCTTGCAAAATTCGTCATTCAAATCGTCGTGGGGAGGGAGATAACGACGAATTTTTTTAGTTTAGTGACGAAAAAATCTTTAGCGACAGAATTAAAATTCATCGCAAGTGAGTAGGGACGCCACTTTTAGCAACTGACGAATCCGTCACTATTCACTTTAACGACAAATTTTTCCCTTTTTAACGATGGAAAATTTTTCCACATTTTTATTGTAGTGTATGATCTTATGATATCCTTGTCTCCTCTCTTCTCACCCACCATTGGTCCTTCTCATTTCCTCTCTCGGCCGGCGAGCAGAAGACGGGAAGCAGCGGATCTAGCGATGTTCTCATTTCCTCCGACGACCTCCGTTCTTCTCGGCGAGTAGGGCACAACGGCAACCCAGCAGATCAACACCGACATCCTCTGTTTCCGGTGGTTGATCTCTCCCTCTCTTAGTCGACGACAAAGATGGGTCAGCGGCGAAGGAGCAATGATGAACAACGACCTTTGTTTCTTTCTGACAAACAGTTGACACAAGGTGAGCAGATCCGGCGGCGGTTGATAGTGGTCGCGGTTGAGCCGTGGCTGTAGGCGTGGTGGTGGGTGTTTTCGATGAGATTCCTGGCATAGGCTATTTCCGGCGTCAGTGAGTTGGCTTTGTAATGGCAATAAAAAAGAATTATATATGCCAAATGACATTTCTACCCCTAATTTTGACGGCTTAGACGGCAGGAACTAACGAAAGGATGACAACAGGTCAGCTTTTGCAACTCGGAAGACCACGAATGGTAATTACGAAAGTTAAGAATTATATAGTGAAACCACCAAACTTGAGAGACCTTGGCTGGTATTTTCTCTCTCTCTCTCTCTATATATATATATATATATATATATATATATATATATATATATATATATATATTCAAATGAGAACTTAAATAAGAGATCGGACTACATTATAAGAAAAGATCAAACTGTACAGTATATATGCGATGACTGTTATCCATAAGATAGATTGTCTAGTGATGAAACGTTTAAAGGGTAGAACCAATGAACCAACCCGTGGGGTAGCCATCGAAGGTGACTATTTAATTGGCTTTTGATTTCGCAGCATGCAGCCATGCCATGCATTATTTCATATATTTGTATGATTGAGACAATTCCAATTGAATTAGTCGAAAAAATCATTTGGTATTTTGATAGCTTAGTTACAAATTAAAATTTTAAGTTCGATTCTCTATGAGAACTGCTTATTCGTTTATAAAATAATTAACATTTTATTAGTTCATATTTTTTATTTACGGGAAAGTCCACAACAGCTATTTGGATATGTGTTTTCGGTGAAGCATGCATTGCAACTCTAGTAGGTAAAAAATTACAATAGGGTAAACTAGAGTCAAATTAAATTGTGAGTTATTGGTTTGATTTATGGGAACTCCGCAATAACTATTTGAATGTGTGTACGTTTTGATGAAGCTTGCATTGTAACTCTAGTAGATAAATGACGGTAATGAAATAACCAATTTAGGTGGCAAATTATGTTGTGCAATCATGGTGCACACGGTTGTAAAAACGACGTCGTTTTGACTAAAAACGCGCGTCCCACTTAAAAAAAAAACAGTTTCGATTCCCGGCAACAACATTATGTTGTGCATCATTTGAACTATATATCCAGAATGAATGAACTAAATATCCAGCATGAACGAAAAAAAAATCAGTTTTGATTTCCGTCTAAATATCCAGAATGAATGAACTAAATATCCAGAATGAATGAACAACATAATACTGCTGAGGGGAATCGAAACTGAATTTTTTAAAGTGAAACACGCGCTTTTAATCAAAACGATGTCGTTTTTGCAACCGTGTGCATCATGCACAAACACACGGTTGCACAGCATAACCATTGAATCTAGGTTGTCCTGGTTCCTGGCTCAAACTAAAAAGACCCATAGACAGTTTCCACCCGGAGTCAAATTATTGGTTAGAAAACAAGTTAATGGTACTAGTACTACAAAGTTCTAAGTTCGATTCTTTACGAGAACAACCTATTAATTTTTTGGTTTGAGTGAAACTTTGGCATTGGACCTTTGAACTGAAAACCCCTATATATATATACCCCTACCTCCAGCCATAAACATCAATAATATACTCAGATATGGCGGCTTACGAAACCGATGAGATCATAACGCCTGACTATGATGTTCTTGAATTCATTCGACAGCATTTGCTGAACGACTTTGAAGATTATCCGGTGACGCCACCGGAGCTCTTCTTCCTGAGCGATAACTGCGTGGAATTGGCAATGCCAGAGAATGTGTCCGTGGCGCCGGAAATGGATTTCCCTGAATGGACGGAGGTTTTGAATTTCCCGCCGGTGGCGGCGGATCAGCCGGAGAAGGAGGTTGCAGCGGCGGAGCCGCCAACGGGGAAACGTTACAGGGGAGTAAGGATGCGGCCGTGGGGTAAGTTTGCCGCCGAAATAAGGGACCCGGCGAAAAATGGGAAGCGCCGGTGGCTGGGCACGTACGGGACGGCGGAAGAGGCGGCGTTGGCGTATGACCGGGCGGCGTTCTGCTTGCGCGGGACTCGCGCTTTGTTGAATTTCCCATGGAGGATAAATTCCGGTGAACCGGCGCCGGTGAGAATCACTTCGAGGAAGAGGAGGTCAGCATCATCGGAAACTCATGATGATCCGGTTAAGAGAAGGAATTGAAGAACATGGCAAGCTAGCTTGTAGGCATATAATGAATAATCTTGATTAATAGATTTTTTTATAATTATCTTTTATTGTTTTTTACACTTGAAGAGTTAATAAGCAAATGACACAATTCCATTCGGTTGAAAAAAATCCAAACATTCTTGTCCCAAAAAAGTTGAATTCACAATTCTAAGGATTCCTACACTATAACCGGACAGAAAAAATCCAAACATTCTAAATTTAGTAATCATAGGTCAGATGAAGCAGTCCTGATATGATATATAATGTGATGCCAAGCCCAAGATTTCTTATGAACAATTGTGTTTTGCAAATCGAGTGAGTTTAAACTTGGAATGAACCAAAATGGGCTTATTTGGTTTAGTCTTCTGACTTATAGCCAATTTTCTTTATCAACCTAAGGGGCTTAGGGCCCTTCTTTTGCTATAAAAGCACAATAATAACAAAAACCTCATTCTTCTTCAATAGACCCAGAACGGAAAATGCTACACATTTTTTTATACACATTTATTTAACATAAACCCTGAAAATAACAGTAATGACATCAAACTACAAGAACATGTCATAATTATTTCGATTAGTTGATTATTGGACGGTAGATTATGACTAAAACTCCGAACATGACAATCATAATGAAAATTACACTTAATATGATGAATTTCTTGTAAACACTAGATACTATATATATTGTTGTTGTTATTCTCAAAAGGTTGAATCCCTAACCCCAAGGTCCCTGAAGTCCTGTCTGACAGCATTTGAGATTATGTAAATTATAGTAACTCAGTTGAACATATAGAGAGGTTGCTCTCACATTACTGTTGATGAGACTCAATTCCTAATCAAATTTTATCTTTCTGACCAATTAAACTGTCCATGGACCACTAGATACTATTGTTGCCCCGCCTAATGGGTTGTTGTGCCAAGAATAAGTATACTTGTGAGTATTACATACACTAAGGGTGTGTTTGGTTCGCACATAGAAATCGGAATCGGAATGGGTATCAAATACTTGGTAATGGTAATGGGTTTTGGTGAAAGTATTTAACATGTCTGGTAGTAGGGTGGAATGAGAATGGTTACTAATAGTAGTGGTTAAGAATGAATAAGGGAATGAAACCCTTATTGTATTTGGGTATGAGTTTTTCAATTGATGTGGTATTCGAAACCCATAGTAGTGTTCTAAAAACCTATTAACCAAACAACAACAATCACTTTCATACCCATTCCTATGGGCAAAACCCACCAACCAAACACACCCTAATTATTCTCCGGAGATATATTCGTGTAAAGCGTAAAGAGTAAAGAGATCAGCTCCATTCCATGCATACTCTAAAACCCTAACACGTAGCACCTCCATTGACACCCATGCATGCATGCAATCTCCTGTCAGCTTTAAGTTAACGCACAACAACCTCTTTTCAGTGCGATTATACCATAAATTAAACATGGCGGAAGTTTAAGGTTTTCCTATATATCCTCGTAACAATTAACCTCCTTCACCAATAATCCAAGAAAAACAATAATGTCGTCTCCTAAATATCAACAGAATATAGCCGCGGCCGCGGCCGCCGTCACGCTCCTGGGGCTCTCCGGCCTGATGTTTGTCGGAACTGTAATCGGCCTCGCTGCGGCGACGCCGCTGCTGGTGGTCTTCAGCCCGGTGGTCGTCCCCGCCGCGGTAGCCCTTTTCTTCATGGTTTCGGGGCTGGTGGTTTCCGTAGTGTGCGGTGCGGCGGCCGCCGTCATATTGTACTTTGGTGTACTACTGCTACGCCGGCGGAAGGGGGCTGCGGATTATTGGGGCAGAAAGGGTCGACTACGCCAAGGAGAAGCTGGCGAATGCTGCGAGTGTGATGAAGCAGAGAATCGCGGCGGCGGCGCGGTTGGGGAGCCAGGCGGGTCAAGATCTGCCGCCTCCGGTGACGGCCGCCGGCGGCCATGAAAACAACTTGAACAGAGACATAGCTGTGGATTAGCAGTTTGATTTTCTTAGTGGGTGTTGGTCAGATTGTAGGCAACATCTCAATTATTACATTGCTAGAAATATTTGTATAATAATCAAATATGAAAAAAAAAAAAAGAAGAGAGTATAAAATACATTTAGGAACCAAAATGACTAAATTTATTTATGAAACATACATTTTATAAATTGACAGTGACATTTCATTTTATATATGTTTATTGATTACCCCACAAATAATTAATTAGCCAAAAAATTATATCAACTGTACTGATCATGAATCGTCTACCTACAATTGCCTTGTCGTCATGCATGGTATGATGGTAACACATTGATTATTATTGGTTAAACAAACAATAAAATTGTTTAGGTTATGTTAATTTGTCAAAGTCAAATTGCATGTCCAAATTTACTTAACTTGTCAAAGGAGGTAATTAAGGTTTTTTTTTTAAAAATCATTTTCCATTTCTCACTAATTAAGCTTTAACATCTTATAGGTTAATACTTAATTGGTATCGTGCAGTACGATATACCTTTATGTGCTTACAAATTATTAGACATAAACGGAATTTATTCAGTGCACACGGACGTACTCGATCTTAAGTAATGGTTGCATTATAAAATAAAAAATAAAAAAAATCGCGATATAGCTTATTCTTATGTGTGATTTATAGATCAGACTATTACATATGAGCGGAGTTTACTTCATACACACCTTTATATAGTGACAAAGGTTTCTCTCGTCACAAAAATAAAAATAATGTGGAAACATCATCCTTGGTCGTGACAGTTGTATAATGTGTCATCCAAAATTTTAATTAAGACAATGAAAATACAATGTCAACTTTACCTAACTTCACGAGTTTAGTAGTTGCTAATAGATTGTGAAATTAGTATTAATTAAATTGGAACCAACTAAAATTTGAGGAAAATTGGTAGTTTAATTAGTCTCTGAATTATGTGTGAGACGACCAATTGAGTTAATTCTGCGGGATTCTTTTGTAAATATAATCCTTAATTATGTCACAGTTGTTGCTACCGATAGAAATTTAAGTCAAAATGAACTAACTTTTGTGATTAGTTAAGCTATGAATTCACATTAGATGAAAGACATTATGGCAAAGGAAATCTGGGCTCTAGCCGACAAAGATTACTCGTAGCTGATTATTAGCTTAAACATAGAAGGCCAAAAGTAGATCACATAGTTAAGGGATCAAACTTAGATTTTATTGTTACCAAGTCAACTAATTGTCAGACCAACCTCCAAGCACCTTTTGCTCATATGATTCCCCTTGAGGGAAGGTCACGAGATCGAATCCTGGTGGTGTAGTATTGACTCTTTGGGCTGCAATAGTTAGAGAAATTATAGAATAGATACTGCCCGCATAGGTAGCTCAACTGGTCATAGAGGTGAAACTTTAGAATAATAACCAGGGATCGAATCTCATTAGTAGCAGTGTGAGAGCAACCTCTCAAAGTGAGGGGGGCTCCTTGTGCGCAGTGA
Organism: Ipomoea nil; assembly: GCF_001879475.1. Lineage (NCBI taxonomy): Eukaryota > Viridiplantae > Streptophyta > Magnoliopsida > Solanales > Convolvulaceae > Ipomoea > Ipomoea nil. The sequence continues at coordinate 908,944 of NW_017618908.1, forward strand.
GCACCGGTCTAGCCTCTGTGGTTCATATTCAGTTGAGTCACCATGATTTACATCCTTCCAAATGCTCTGTCGGGCCCTTGTGCGCAGTGAGCACCGGTCTAGCCTCTGTGGTTACATCCTCCCAAATGCTCTGTCGGGCCCTTAGGGTTGGGATTCAACTTTTTGGAATAACTATAGAATAGATATTACCTTGCAATAGAGTCAATAGTAGTCGAAAAAATAATTGTTAGACCAACTCGTTTAAAAATGTAGTAATTTTTTAATTGTTTTCTTGACCACCTAGGATGTAGGGTGGAGTGAGCTAGGTCTTCGTGACCGTGTGCATGTGTTGAGCGGTTGTGTGTGAGCATAGACTATACAAATTTTCCAACAACATTATATTATGGTTTGAAGAAATATATGTCACGCAAAATTACAATTATATTAGCTGGTCAATGTTAATGTTGATTTGACAAGTTTTAATTTTCAACAGGGTTGCTTACATATGCATACCAAAATAAATTAACATAAACTAATCTTTAACCTCCCTATCTTAATTATTTAATTATGGTTTTTTTATAGGAGCATATATATAGATACTTTTGTAAATTTTTATACCAAAGTCGTCATGCTCTCGCAAACATTACAACACAAATGGGACATATTTTAATGTCTAGTAAGTATACTCTCAATTCCAGTTGGTAGTTACAAATACTCATAAATAAATAAATAAATACACAATATATAGTTTAAAACCGCAACTCCAACGTTGGCCGCGGGATTAGATGGAGACGTACGTGTGTGGTCGTATACTCGATTATACTAATATTGACCAACATATTTATATGGTTCTTTACTTCTTTAAGGATTATTTTCATCGCATTGTTGCACGTTAAAGTGATGAGTAACCTTAACTAAAGTAATCGAGTTATTGACTTAATAATTATTACAAAGTTCAAAGTTTATTGTCATTTAATTGGATGGATCTACTAGTTTTCTTGATTTTAGCTGGTCAGCTATATATGAGTAACTTGGACTGATTTACCTTCTTGTTGTCTTTTGCTGGTTACGGTCACACTGTGAAGTTTATCCAGTGCATAATCTCGGGCGAACACAAAAAATGCACCACAACCTGGTACATTTCTGAATACGTGGTGGTGCATTCACGCATACCTAATAGTGTATGACCGCACGTCTTAGGGTGTGGTGCATTTGTGTATTTCACCTTGGTGCACTTCTAAACACATTATGGTGTATGTATACATACTTAAGTGAGTCATCAGTCATGTGACTTTGAGTTTGACGTATTTAAAGTATGCTCTTGAGACTAGATAGTGCATCATTAACTTAATATTCTAAAAAAAAATAAAAAAAATCTTGATTTAACTCAGTTTTTGTTTTTTTTTTGTTTTTTTTTATAAATATTCTTGATTAGTCTTAAATTAAAATGATAGACATATAACACTTTAACACTTTTTGATTGTTGTTTGATTGTATATTTCCCACAATGCACAAACTAATAAGTGGCATAGATATATAGCATAATGGTATATGCTATTAGTGGGAACCTCCATACAATTTTTGAGTGATATATTTATAATTTGACCATTAACTTTTTCTAATGGCATCACTATTATATTAACCATTATTAGTGCATTTATATTGTAATAGGTTTGCTAGACAATATGATACGATATTGACCTAAATTTAAATGATCTGTATTGTAATGCACAATAAAATGAATAATTAAGTGGTATAGCATAATGGTGCTAGTGGGAATCTTCATAAATTTATTAGTATTCTTTTCTTTTTCTTTTTTTTTTTTAGAAGGAAAAAAAATTGCCTCACTATATAACCCAAAAAAAAAAACATTAATTAAAAACAAAAAAAAAAATCCCTAATTATTCATAATTTGGCATGGTGTCATAAGATACTATAAAAACTTCTTATACTATTAAGTGTTTAATTTATACATAATAAATATTATATTTTTTTTTTGAAAACCATAATAAATATGATATTAATATAATTACAATGAAAACGAGATAAATATTTACATAATGGCTCACGATATAATCTCTATATATATTGATTGGTGGGGGTGGTTAATTAGTTGTACACTCAACAAGCAACATAGTCTCTTCATGCCAGCAGTGGGTTTAGTTTGTAGTGCATTAGTGCTTGAACCAACAAGCAATTCAAGTCACGCCCGGCTACACCAAGTGCAACGTGACATAACAAACAATAATATTTTTGATGGACTATATCATGAAATTCGTAAATTCGCCTTCAAACTTATGAAGAGATAAATCGAGTCAACCTAACCTCAAGACTATATCTCAAACTCCATAAACCCGCTCACAAGCCTGTAAATAGGTAAATCAAATCTATCGATTTAATTTCAAGATTTAACACCAAATTGTACGTATAAACAGCCCAACCCAAATCTCAAATGTTAATGGTAGGAATTGAGCCCCACCTTGCAACTAAAAAATAAAATAAAATAAAATTTTAAGTATGATTTTTCTTTCACTAAATTTATGTCAATGTTAGTTTCTTGCATGTTGAAGTTAGGGTATTTTGAATATGATTTTTATTTTTTAATTTGTACCTGCCTTTTTCAAAGTTTCAACCTTTTACTTCATCAACTACCACACGCATAAACATTAAAAAGTGTCCGTTAAGATTGGATGGTGTTGTCGGCCGGATTGATGACATCTTATTTCTAGCAATGTTATGTTTCTAAATATTAAAATAAAAAAAAAAAATTCTAAAGTTAAAATAACAATCTTTATACACCAAATTTTGGTCAAGATTTGCCAGAATTTTATTTCAATCTGAACCCTTTAGCCTACCCCTCTCAACAACACAAATTTTGTTTTAAGTAGGAGGAAATTTGGTTTTTAATCAATTTTATACTTTATTGCCTTGCTATATATGCTTTATTGGCACCAACACCGTAACTTAAAGTCAACAAATTAGCAGAATGATCATTTTTTGAACTTAGGTAGTGTAACATATTAAGATCGATAATGAAAAATTCCAATCTTAACCCCAACACTTTTTTTTTTAAGTACGTACTATCAACTCTATTACAGTGTAGTATCTGTTCAATACATTTTCTCTTAAAATTCAAAGAGTCAATACCCCACCATCAGAGTTCGATTCTGTGACTTTCCCTCAAAGAAAACTACGAAAGTATCAATTGAGCACAAGATGTTTGGCAATCTTAATTGAACATGTGCTCCATCTCAACTAAAAGTCTAAGCTAATAGTTGGATTGCACATTAGTAGTTATATGGTTATATGTTCAACACGCTATCTCACGTATGCGGTGGGTTCCAAGTAACACACCCATGACATTTAGTCTGGTTCTGATACCAAATTGAAACATGTGCTCTATCTCAACTAAAAACCTAAGCTAATAGTTGGATTGCACATTAATGGTTATATGCTCAACAATCTTAGCCACAACGTAATTCTATTGTGTTTTGAATCATCAATTTAGGATTTAATGTCAACAACTAGAAGCGTCAAGGAAACCGGATAAGGCATGCCATGTCGGGCAAGGAATTGAAGGTCGTGTCGTTTGACATTGTATTGGAATTGAACCAATGCTAAGGATAAAATCGACATTTTGATCCCAAATTAAGCAGACTTTTCGGACGTTACATTTCAAACTAGAAAAAGTCAATATTTTTAGTTCAGAGTATAAACTTTCAATGCATTAATTTAAACAAAATGGAAAGTCATTACACCGTCGAATATTGTGATCAAACGGTATAACAAGACAAAACAACTTGATATTATTAGACCTCAAAATTATTAACCTAAGTGGATAACTTGTTGAATATGTAAACTTATTAGAACTTAATTTTACTATTTTACCGATTTAGGGACACCGTTAGAACCGTTTTCAATTATAGACCTAATTATTTATTGGACTTAAAGGTCAATTTAACCTTTTTTTTTTAATTTAAATTATAATATTCTATATTATGTTTTTGAATGAATTATTATTAGACTACAAATTAGAGATCTCTTTCTTTATCACTTTATGTATACATTGTTTCATTCACAAATTTCGAATACAAAATTTTATTCAAAGAAACGATTGAATTCTTTATTTATTAAAAAAAAAAAAAAAAGCATTCACCATACCTTTGGTCTCTAAATATTTCAACATAAGAAAGGCTTTCAAAAACCCTAAATTCAATAAAATAATTCTTATTGATAATCTCTTTGTCAAAGACCGCAAAATTCATCTTTAATTTTATTGAGTTATAAATCCAAACGTCATTTAAAAAGGGATTTAATAGAGACTGAATTGAATTAATCTAATTTAATCTCACATAATGTTAATATTGGTGAGTATACTTAAAAGTTATTCTGAACGAGATTTAATAAAATTACCCTGAATGAGATTTAATAGAGACTCGATTGAATTAATCTATTTTTTTTTTGAAAACGAATTAATCTAATTTGATCTCACATTCTCACATAATGTTAATATTAGTGAGTATACTTAAAAACTTAAAAATTACCCTGAAGAAGATTTAATAAAATTTTCTTGAATGAGATTTAATAGAGACTCGTTTGAATTAATTAATCTAATCTGATCTCATATAATGTTAATATTAGTGAGTATGCTTTAAAAGAAAAAAAAAAGTGTCATTTTGAACTATTCTAACGTTATGGAAATGTTTGTTTATTAATTGTGTGGCCTTGTGGGGTAGACAAGTAATTACAAAAATAAATAAATAAATAGTGTAGACAATGTAATTACGTGGAAAGCCCACACTGCTGTATACCTTTGAAGCCTCCCTTCTTCTATATATACCACCATTGTTGACCTCCATTATTGATCTTATCAAGCCTTCTGAAAATTTCCAGGCTTCAACTAATAAACCTTTTGTATCCCTTTGATCATCGTCCTCTTTAAGAATCTCAGATCAGCTAGCACTAATTTCTCTCTCTAAATTTCAACCCAAAACCATGGCCATGGGCATCAGCTCAACTCTTCACATCTTTCAGGCAAGGCGGGCCAACTTCAAGTGCACCGGCGGCTCGCCGCTTAACCCCTCGGCACGGGCGGCTAATAACACAGAAAGCTTGAAAAATCACCTTTCCAACCTTGAGAAGTTGCTTCAGAGTAAGGAATCGGAGGAAAGGCCGCCGGAAGTGGAAGAAGTCGGTGATGGGGTGAACGGGGATGAAGGGAGAGGGCTCCTGGGAGGGCTGAACTTGACCAGGATTTGGCCGGAGATGAAGGCGGCGGAGGAGATGTCGCCTAGGAATTTGAATAGGTTGCAGAGGTTGCTGTCGAAGTCGCAGATGGAATACTCGCCGCGGAATGTTCTCGGCCGCCGGTGGCGGGAGTATCACGGCGGTAATGACTGGTCGGGTATGCTGGACCCGCTCGACGACAATCTCCGGCGGGAGATGGTCCGGTACGGCGAGTTTATTCAGGCGGCGTATCACTGCTTCCACTCCAACCCCGCCACGTCGCCGGAAGAAGGCCCGACGCATCCCCGGAGCGTGGCCTTGCCGGATAGGTCATATAAGGTGACGAAGAGTCTGTACGCCACGTCATCTATCGGTTTGCCCAAGTGGGTGGATGATGTGGCGTCGGATCTCGGGTGGATGACTCAAAGGTCAAGTTGGATTGGCTATGTGGCTGTGTGTGACAACCAACGGGAGATCCAACGAATGGGAAGGAGGGATATCGTGATCGCCTTGCGCGGAACTGCCACGTGTCTTGAATGGGCTGAAAATGTTAGAGATTTTCTAGTTCAAATGCCAGGACAACACGACCCAACCCAAGGACAACCGAAAGTGGAATGTGGATTCTCGAACTTATATCAAACAGGTGGAGCTCATATGCCGAGCCTAGCTAAATCAGTGGCCGATGAAGTGAAAAGACTTATGGAACAATACAAAGGCGAAGAGCTAAGCATCACCGTGACCGGGCATAGCCTTGGGGCAGCGTTGGCCCTTCTAGTGGCCGATGACCTAAGCACAATCGCACCGAACGCACCTCCAGTCGCAGTGTTTTCCTTCGGTAGCCCTCGGGTGGGTAACCGAGCCTTTGCTAACCGACTCAACTCAAAAAATGTTAAGGTATTACGCATCGTCAACACTCAAGATGTCATCACCAAAGTTCCTGGCATGTTCGTGAGCGAATCCCTAGACAAAAAGCTTAGGGAATCAGGAGCAACAGCAGGGTTACTTAACATGCTAGACAATAACATGCCGTGGGCATACTCTCATGTCGGAACAGAATTAAGAGTAGACACGCGGATGTCCCCGTTTCTAAAACCTGATGCAGATGTAGCGTGCTGTCACGACTTGGAGGCATATCTACACTTGGTAGATGGGTTTCTAGCATCAAATTGTCCATTTAGATCTAATGCCAAAAGGAGTTTGGTGAGATTGGTGAACGAGCAAAGGTCTAACATCAAAAAGTTGTATACTAGCAAATCAAATAAGCAAAGTAGTCTAAGTCTTGAAACTGCTCATCTTAGTCATTTCAATGCTCCTGCTTTACCTAGTCCATCTTGATATCATTGAAGAATGCTTCTTGTACAAAATATTATTTTAGTGTAATAATTAAAGTGTTTATCTTAATTTTATCTTCAAATTCTCTTGATCGATTAGAGAGCACCTTCACTTCTCAACTGAATTAGTTGGGTAATTGACTTGTTAATTATAATGTTTCAAACTCAATTATTCGTGGGAACTATCTATTGATTTTTGTGATTTGACCCAATCAGCAAAAGAGGTGACACTTGAAGAACACCCAACCATCAACCTTCTACACTCGAGGGATGTCCAACTTATTTTCAAATATAATATTTCGATCTGATCCTAAAACTAGACATTCATTGTAAAAGATTAGAATACACCCGAAAAAAACCCAAATAACAACCAATCAACCAAGCTGGCTTTTGTCTACAAATAACCTTTTCACACTCGAGAGGTGTCCAAATCATTAAAGAAAAAAATACAAACAATAACGATGATATGATCAGTGAAATGCCAATCCAACTAACCATGGACCCTGCTAGGCTGCTACTTTGTTTTTGTTGATTTATTTTTGTATCATTTTTCTTTCGTTGGCCCCCTTCAAATTGAATATAGTTTATATATTTTGTATTTTTCTATGTCAATATCCACTGAGCCACATGGACCACATTTTTAATTAATTGGTGTATTTCAATAATCATATTAGATAACTATACACTACAATATAATATACTTTTAATTACATGAGTTATTTATTCTGTCAATGAAATATATTTTACGATCAAATTATACTCTAAACTTCTAACTGCAGTTTGGTTTATAGTTAAATTTACTATGCCATTTTGATAAGTTGGTAAAAATTTGCATTCTTTTTAGCCTAAAACATACATAAAACAAAATCTCTACTATGCATTAACAATTTACAATTAGGGTCTATTTCGGAATCTATAAAATGATTTATGAAAATCATTTTTTGAATCTTTTAGTATTTGACTAATTAAGAAAAAAATTATTTAAAAAATACTCATTTTAGTTAAAATGCTCGAAAGTTAACAAAGACATATGCCTACCAATAGTAAGATAAACACAACCATATTTCTAAATATATATCTAATTGGATTATAAGAATTAATTACTCTTAACCTCTTAATTGGCCCTCTAGTTCAAAGTGGATGCCTTGTTCCAATTTGTGAGGGCCCAAAATCTACTATACTAATAAGAGCCCAAGAGAGTTAGGCCTATAATGGGTAGAAAAAATGGCGGTCACAGATTTTAATCAAATGAATGACTCAGATTGATTAAAAGATTGATAAGATTTAAAATTTACACTAAAATTTCATAAAATACCCACACATCGTTACTAATTCCGTTAAAATTTTAAGAATTGTCGTTAGCTCACCGTTAACTTACTCATTGATTTCAATAAAAAAAAAAAAGGTCTTAGGTTCGAACCCCATCCCAATCAAAGTTGGCATAATTAGTACTCTATTTTACTCTTATTAAATTATATAAATAATAATTTAGTAGCTACAACAAAAAATTATAGATATGCATTTCTTTAATTTAGAATTATGTGTCCATAATGCTTTTATTCAAAAAAAAATTATTCATTATCAATAAATTAAATAAGAGAAATAATTGTATTAGTTATATTGTCTTTATTTTTCTACAATATAAAAATTCTTTATATTCAAATTTATTAATTGATTATATTCGCTACATTGTCCTTACAATGTCTTAATTCAGTGAAAAAAATTATTAATTATCAATAAATTAATTAATAGAAATATTTTCATTAGTTATATTGTCTTTATTTTTCTCAAATGTAAAAATTTTTACATTCAAATTCATCAATTGATTATATTCACTACATTGTCTATTATCTTTTTTGTGCACTATTTTTCTAATTAAATATCAAAGTTATAATACAAAATAATGCTATATATATTTATTTACCAAGTATTTTATTAATACCATGAAAAAATTTAAAAAATATATAATTAATAAAGCCAACCATATTAACTACTTGAGAGATTTTGTGACAAAGAGAGTATTCAAATCACACAACAAATTGAAGTGAGAACTACCTTGCAATGTCCTTGTTTGACAATCAGCAGTTAGCGGATTATATTAGCGGATTTGACCAACGAATTTATTTAATTATTAACATTGGGTAGAAAAAATGACCGCCAAATTATTAAATCAAATGAATGGTTCAAATTGTTCAGGTTTTAATTTTTTTTAAAATTTTTCTAATTTATCCTTAATTATATGATTATCCATTTAACTTTTCCGTTAATTCACTGTTAGTCTAATTCTAATATTAACGTCTAATATAGAATTATAATTACACCATTAATCTAATTCTAATATTAAAGTCTTAATAGAACTTAACCACAAATCCTAATGTCGAAATCTCCTCAAACAATATTAGTATATATTTAATATTTTATGCCATAATTTTTATTTGTTCTCCCTTATGTCCCGAATTTGGTTTCAACCATACCTATACAATTATTTTATTGACAATTATAATCAATCTTGACTATATTATCTTGCATTTGTAAACTTAAAATTACCTATTTAACCCGCACGGGCTTAGCTCAATGGTTTAGTGGGCAGTATTTGGGAGAAGAGACCAAGGTTTGAACCTCGGCGGCGGCAGTGCGGGAATTATGTCCAAAGTGGGCAGATTCCTTGTTCGCACCGGCATTTGGTCCTGTCTGCTGAACCATTGAGTCACCGTGATTTACAACTTCCTACAATGCTCTGTCGGGTCAGAGTGTGGGGGGCCCTTGGGGTAGGGGACTCAACCTTTGGGAGAAGAATTACCTATTTAAATAAGCAAATTCAACCTTCAATTATCTATGCATGAACAATTTCAATATAATCTTGCCTTAATATACTTTAAAGTACTTATTTTAAAAAAAAATATTGGGCATTATCCCAATCGCGCAATGCGCGTAAAAAACTAGTGTTTAAATAATTGTCCAAATTTGGGAACTATTAGCATGCAATATCCCAATAATTGTGTTCATTCAAGGGGAAAAGAAAAATAGATCAAATAGTGGGGCATTGCTAACTTTAAAACTAGAATAACAATTGGATATGGAATAACACAGGCATGGAATAAAAATAATTGAAATTTTGTAAAAAAAAAAAGTAAGATTGGTTAATTAGGATGTGTTATCGTCTAATCAAATTGTGTGTTACTTTCATGATAAATGTAATAATATAATGGGATTAATTTTTACACAAAAAAACTTATATTACGATATGTTGTTGTCTAATTGATATATGTGTAGGGAGTTTATTAAGGAGGTCCCTGAGGGTATCCTAACTCATAAGAGAGATTGGAGATTCCTTGGTTGAGAGGAATTAGCGAGAGACACTAACTTCATTGCTTGGGTTTTACACTACGTCTTAAAAAAAAAAAAAAAAAAAAAAAAAAAAAAAAGAGGAAGGTGACCAAAAATGAGTACTGTAAGTGAATAGAACATGATTTTCGTACTTAAAAATCATATGTTTGATTCTTGACAATACATTTTTAGTTGAACCGGTTACATAAAGTCTTTCTAGTGCGATTTACTACTTCTACTATATAATTACAGAAAAGAAATTTACACAGTGCATACATTCAAATACTAATTAATTAATTATAGATTCTCTCACAAAACAAAAAAAAAAAAAGAAGGCGTAGAAAGATGTGGGGATCTTTAGTGGTGTCTTCATTCATATATAAAATCATAAATATTCCATAGGAAATATGAGCTAATAAGTCCAATGATCCAAAAAAGAACAACACATACATGCAATATCAGCATATATCAACATATAATTGGATTCATAGCAATCCTTAAAAGATTTCTTAATTAATTGATCCACATGACATCCACCAATCAAAAACCTTGGACACCTAACATTTAATTTGTATGATTGTTGTTTTTAATAACTACACGTGTTTTGCATTTAAACTGCTGTTTTCAGCTTCTGATACTTTATTTATTTATTTTATTTGGTTAGGATGGGGATGGCACCAATCGAGTGGATAGCTTTCACTCTAAATTTTTTTTAATTCAACTATTATCGATAAGATTCATGCGAAGATCCTAACTTCAACACAAAAATTAGTTCAAAAATAGATGTTTAATCTTAACTTTAATTTAAACATCACTTTACATTCTTTTATGGTTTCAATATGAGATCGTATCATCTTGGATCATTGCACTAACATCAATGTTGACCTTCACCGTGTTCATAAATTTGGTTGGAGATCATGAAGTAAAATGATGTTGTATCATTTTAATTCTACTTAAAAAAAAAAAAAAAACAACCATTAAAGTCATATATTAGAGAAAAGCTGAAATAGCGTCTGGAGGACTAGTCGCCCAGTACATAGCAGATGGCTGAGCGAAAGTCGTAGAAGCTAAAGCATGAGCTAATAAATTGGACGATCTAGGAATAAAACTGACTAAACAATGGTCTAACAAAGAAATAGAAAGTCTGCAACTATCGATGGCATAGCCGACGTAGGATCGAACTGACTCCCCAGATGAAGATAAGCAGTGCTGAAGACTCGAGAAATCCTTAAGCAACTCAAAAGACCGCTCCCCACGATCCCTTAACCAGGGACCTCTTTACATGCAAAGGCCTCAGCCATCAACGGAGAAAAGCAAGGAGGTAACATAGCATTGAAGGCCGCAACATAGCCTCCGTTCTCATCGAATAAGACCGCCCCACCGAGGCTTTGTTAGACGCCGAGAGGAAGCCGGCGTCGAAGCGGCACGAACGCAGCCCGACAGTAGTTCCTGTGGCAGCAGGTTGCAGCTCAGCAGTGTGGTCCAAGACAGCCATGTACCTGGGCATGACAACAGGTTGCGGCACGGTAGTGTCGGCAGCTCCACAAGACGTTATCCTCGCGCCGGGTTCGGCATGGGCAGCGCGCCAAGCTTGCATAGCGGCGAAAGCGGACGCCACGACCTTCTTCGGGGCTAGAAGACATGCATCGTCCCAAACCGCACCATTCCTTGCCTTCCAAATAAAATATAGAATAGCAGTTGTGAAAAATATTTCATTAGAGTCTAGAATACTCAAAGCTTCTTCAAACCAAGAATGAAAAACATTTGTCACACTAGTGGGGATTGGAATGTGGGATTCTCTCAAAATGGATTTTGCAAAGTCACACAACACCAAAGAATGCATGGTGTCTTCATGCATGATTCCACACATGGCACATAAATGATCAACATCTACCCTATTTATAAGCAAGTTTTTAGTGGTAGGGGATATCACTCAAATCTCTCCATAGAAATGTTTTCCATTTTAATTCTACTTTAGTTTCGTTTAACAATATATGTTATTATATGAGCTCTATTTTTTAGTTTTATTTTTTTTATACACATTAGTTTCATTACAGTAACATTTAAGTATCATTTCAATATACTTTAGATTGATTTGACAATATAATATACATTATTACACGAGCTATGTTTTTGAGTTTCATTTTTGAGACACACTAGTCTCATTATAGTAACGTTGAAGTATTATTTTAATTACACTACAAGTTCATTTGACAATATACGTTATTGTATGAGCTATGTTTATTACTTTCATTATAATAACACACTGAAATATCATTTTAATTACACTTCAGGTTCATTTGACAATATACATTATTGTATGAGCTCTGTTTGTAATATCATTTTCTATACACTAATTATATTATTGTAACACTAAAGTATTATTTTAATTATACTATAGTTTCATTTGACAATATACACATTTGTAATGTGATACACCATTAATTCACCGTAACGATAACAAAATATTATATTAGATCATGATCCACCGTATAACAACAGTTATACTATAGGCCCGAAAGATAGACCCAGATAAAAAAAGACACAATTTACCTACTGAATATACTCACAAAATGGACCCGAATCCACATAATAATTTACCTCCGTATAACAAGCAATCATTATTGTGTGGACCATGGTCTACACACACAAGTTGTGTGGACCATATTTTGTATACTGTAAAATAATGTATATTCAATACAAAAATAATGTACATTCAGTATAAAAATAATGTACATTGTATTCAGAGAATGTACATTATTTTTATACTGAGTGTACATTATATTGTATAATGTACATTCAGTACAAAACTAATGTATGTTTAGTATATTAAAAATGTACATTTTATTATGGTCCACGTAATATTGTGTAGACCATGGTCCACACAATAATTTGCCGTATAACAAGTGGGCAGGCTTGGAGGAGATCAAATCTCAAACCTTCTTTTTCTAGAAAAATTGCTAATCTATAGATTTAATGGGCCAAAATGGAGAGAGCCCATTCTAAACTATTGAACTTGGGCCTCCATCAACAAGCCCGGCCCATGTTCATATCTCACTATGAACTCCTTCGCCAGTCGCCACTCCAATCATCGCCTCCACTTCACTCGCTAGGGTTTTAAGAATTTCCCTTTTTTCTCTATCTATCTACACAATCCCTAGCTCTGTACTCTGCCAATACGTTTCCATGGATTCTAATAACTAGGGCTTCCTTGATTGTTCGGAATCTCCGACAAAGCTCCGGGCTTTAGATACGCATCTGTGTCCTGAAAACGAAGAAATAACAGCGAAAGAGATGGCCACCATGAACCCTTTTGACCTTTTGGGTGACGATGACACCGACGACGTATCACAGCTCATCGCTGCTCAGCAGCACAAGCTGCCACCGCCTTCAGCTGATCAGAAGAAGTCCGCCGCTCAGGCTCCGGCGGCTAAACCGGCCGCCGGGTCCAAGATGCCCTCCAAACCACTCCCTCCAGCTCAGGCTGGTAATTTCCTAAACCCATTATATATGTATGTTTATATGATGTTTCTGTTCTGTTTGCTGGTAGATTGTACATGTTTATAGGTTTTTGGTATTTTTTTTTCTGGATAAGTTTGTTTATTGACTATCTGTTTAGGGATTGGGAAAAACTAAATTGAATTTCACAGTGTTAACTAGGTAATAGAGGATATGACTTTATATTAAACTGAGGCTCTAAGTTTAGGTTTTTGTTTCTCCTTTCTCAAATATATCTCCTGTTTTCTATTCAAAGCTGCTCATGGGTTTTATCCTCAGCTTTTTACTACTTAAAGAGGAACAATGTATGTACCATGCCTATTTATACTCTTAATTTGCATTGGAAACTCAAATTTTAAAATGGACTTGAGCTTTTATTTATTTATTTATTTCTCTTTGTTCACAGCTTTATAGTTCAGTCAGGTCCAGTAGGGTATTTAGAAAAAAAATCAGCAAGAAATTTTTTATGTATATATGTTGAGTTAGAAACATAGACTAAATATAGTATAGTTTGGGCATTTACTATTTTGCTTTCTATGCTTGTTTAAAGTATTTTCTGTTCAATCTATTTTCTCAGAATCAATTGTTTTCTATCTACTATTGGAATTCTTTTTATCTTATAACTTATTTTAAGCAGTGAGGGAGGCTAAGACTGACTTTCAGCGAGGAGATGGCCGGGGTGGACGTGGAGGTGGCCGAGGACGTGGTGGTGGCCGTGGGCGTGGTTTTAATCAGGAGTCTGCTGATAATGAGAATCCGAATCCCTATGGTAATAATGGATATTCTGGAGGGTACAGGAATTCAGGAGATGGGGAAGGTGAAAGGAATTTTGAAAGGCGAGGAGGATATGGTGGCCCGGGTGGCCCTCGTGGGGGTTTCCGTGGTGGTCGCCGTGGTGGCTTCAGCAATGGTGAAGCTGCAGATGAGGAACGTCCTCGCAGGGCGTATGAGCGCCGCAGTGGAACAGGACGTGGGTGAGTGAATATTGGATTGCAATTTGTCTTGACAAAAGCTCACACATATTCTTGGAATTTTTGCTGTTAATTGTTGGTATACCATGATTCTCATAAATATTAGTTTTTATGTAGGTCTGAATTTAAACGTGAAGGTGCTGGTCGTGCCAATTGGGGAACTCCAACTGATGAGATAGCTCCGTATGTTCTGCTCTCTCAATTTTGGAGTATGAATATTTGCTAAGACCCTTTGTAATTTTGTTTTAAAACTATATTTCCTTTATTCTTTATTCAGGGAGACTGAAGAGTCTGTTAATGAAGTTGAGAAGTCTGTTGATGTTGACAAACAAACCGGGCATGAAGGTGCTGGAGATGCCAGTAAGGATTCTCCAAATAATGAGCCAGAAGAGAAGGAGCCCGAGGATAAGGTAAAATCCGTTTATTCCTTTTTTTTTTTCCCCCTATTTTTTGGATTATGAACATTATCCTTAACAAAATGTGTAACATTTGCAACCTTTTGTCTTAACTTAGGAGATGACCCTTGAAGAGTATGAGAAGGTGCTCGAGGAGAAGAGAAAGGCGTTGATGGCACTAAAGCCCGAGGAGAGAAAGGTTCGCTTGGACAAAGAATTTGCGTCTATGCAGGTGATATCAAGCAAGAAAAATGATGAATCTGTCTTTATTAAATTGGTGAGAGGCTTTTTTTATTCAATTATGTGCATTTAGTTTGTTTTGTGTTATTTTAGGATGCTATGATGTATCTCAGTTGTGATGTTTAAGAGATTTGCTGTGGTTGTATTTGGATTGAATCACTGACAGGGATCTGAGAAGGATAAAAAGAAAGAAGCAGGAGAAAAGGTCAAAAAGGTATTCCTATTTCCTATTTTACGCCATTATTGTGTACTCTTATAAGGTATTGCAATTTTCATAGAGTCTGAACTGCCAAGTCTATAGCGTCTAATTCAATATTGATAGTTTGACATTTTGGATACCATAAACTTGTTCTAAATGGTTTCATATAATCCCTTTTCCCTCCCTTACTATCATGGCTGTTATAAAATATGGTTTTCTATCTTTCTGTCAATCATTCCTGATTATATATATATATATATATATATATATATATATATATTAGATTCAAGATTTGGATTGTTATGGTTAGTTTGACTCAACCACAAAATGTTTCGCCTTTCTCCAGACCCAAACCATTAATGAGTTTCTGAAGCCTGCTGAAGGAGAAAGCTTCAACCGTGGTGGCCGTGGCAGGGGCCGCGGTCGTGGCCGTGGGGGCTATGGTGGAAGCAACATGAACACGAACTATGCTGAGGCTTCAGCCCCATCGATTGAAGATGTCGGGCAGTTCCCTAGCTTGGGTGCAAAGTAAGCGACCACGGCCTGCCAGTCGAGCTCTCTTCTCTCCAATTTTGCCACTTCATTTCGGCTCGAAAATGGCAGGATGTCTGAAGGACTTGTCTGTTCAAGAATTATAAACCGTTTTTATAGTTTTAAGAGTGTATATTTAGATGCCTTCTGGGAGTTCACATCCTCTCCCCCTTCTTGACTCTGAGATTGCTTTGATACCCTCCCCCTCCCCCCTTTTATATTTAGGCATTAATTTCTGATTTTACAACTTCAGATTTTCTTAAGATTTTTAGTTTATGGGATCAGTTTTGATTTGGCAAAAGTTTTGTTCTGTTTTAAATGTAATGCTTTTGTTTCAAGATTATTGTTGTTGAAGTCTTCCAGTAGCTTTCTCATCTTACTTGAGAGCATTCACAATAGATGGTTTTTGGGTGGTTTTTTGCAATCATTATTGTGTGGACCATATTTTGTATATTGTAAAATAATCTAGATTCAATACAAAAATAATGTACATTATATTTAGGAGATGTACATTATTTTAGTACTGCAGTACAAAAATAATGTACATTCAGTACAAAAATAATGTATTTTTTGTTATGGTCTACACAACACTATGTGGACCATGGTCTACACAATAATTTGTCGGTTTTTTATGGGGACCGTGCATATGTAAAGGAGAGAGAATATAAATGGTTCTTGTTATAAACATTTTTTTTTTTGAGAGCAAGGTTCTTGTTATAAACGTATATGTGCAATAAGTAATTGGTCCATACATGTGAACATAAAAGTGCAGTTCAACTATCAACTTAACTCGAAATCACTACCTAAAAGTGAGCTAAGAATTACAATGAGACTGGCTCAAATCAGAAGATTAATAGACAGTTCTCAAATTTAAAATTGTGGTTACCAAGTAAACTGTCCGACCAACTCGAAAGAATGGGTGTGCTGTATACCAAAGTGCTGATATGAAAAAACAACATGAAAGCAAATCATCATATATCAACTAAAAACTGTGCTTCACACCACAGCACAAAAAATGATGGAAAGGTTAATTTTACATCACACATGAACATCATCATCACCATCATATCACTTCACAAATGCACTTTCCCTCTTTCAATTCGAGCAGCAACCAGCCGACTTCTGCTTCACGGGTTGCCCTTTAATCTGCACGGTTGGCGGCCTTGCATTGCCCGAGGCCGGTTGGCTCGCCATCCTACAAAACCAAAGAATCGGGCGATTTCAAACTCTACTATTAAAGCTATGGTTCAAAAAGTTTTCCCATACCGGCTCTTGATTGTAGATGTCATTGCCATGAAAGCCTGCTCCACATTGGATGAATTCTTCGCGCTCGTCTCCATGAAAGGAATTCCAATTTCATCAGCAAAAGCCTGGTCCAAACACGAGTTTTAACCAGGTGAGACCCAAAATGGACCGAACAGGCTCCGATGCCATGTTATATTCTAAGATTGGATTGGGCCAAGGTCACTAAATGAACTATAATGCACATGGGCCAAACCATACTAAAAGATTGAATCCAACCAATAGTCTAAGTCTAAGTGTCTAACCCATGACCTTATAAACACATATGTTCTCTCTTATTTAATCAATGTGGAATTCTTAACAAACCCCAATCTAGGGAGAAGTTCATTCTCGAAGGTAGTCAACCGAGAGTTCAAGGTTCTATATCATCATTTCAATCAAAAACAAACTAAGAATTCGAAATTAGGAACAGAATTACTACCTGAGCTGTTTCCGTGGCCACAACCTTTTGCGATGTGAGGTCAGACTTGTTCCCGACAAGAAGCTTGTTTACACTCTCACTTGCGTATCGGTTAATTTCATTTAACCATTGCTTAACGTTGTTAAAACTCTCTTGGTCAGTCACGTCGTAAACCACCTGACAGAAAGAAAAAAAAAAAGTCATTGTAACAAGACCCGAGCCAATTCTATCCCGAACACGATAGGAATATAACACAATACAGTGAACGGGAGAATGTTTCGCTCACAATTATGCCATGAGCCCCGCGATAGTAACTGCTCGTGATTGTCCTAAAACGCTCTTGACCAGCAGTGTCCCACTGCACGTAAAGACGGACGAAAACTAAATTATTAGGCTCGAAAAGATGCAGATTCTACCAGCAAAAAACTCGTACTCGATGCAGTTCTAATTAAGATTTCGATAGAAATACGAAAACCTATATTTCCAGGCTCGATAGTTCAAAGCGATTACTTACGATTTGGAGTTTAATGGTTTTTCCATCCTGTTCCACCGTTCGGATTTTCTATATGAACAAAAACAAAGATCGTTACGACCATTCCAATATCAGAACTTATGAAAGAAATCGAGCATCACACAATATCTGGGAAAGAGGAAATTAGTAAGTTCTAGAAATGGCTAAAATCGCTTACAAAGTCCACTCCGATGGTACTGATATAGCTTTCGAGATATGAATTGTCCTGGAATCCCAAAACGAAAACGAAAATCAGAAAAAGATAAACTAACTCAAATCAAGAAAATAGGTTTTTTTTTTTTTTAGCTCCCACGAGGAATCAAACTCGAACTTGGAATCTTGTGATTACCCAGCCAACAAAACCAAACATTCCTAATCGGGGACAAGAATTTGAGACATCTTAGTACAATCAAACCCAAATTTTCGATTGCAAATGAAGCAAAACTCACAGCGAACCGCAGAAGAAGGCATGATTTCCCAACACCAGAATCTCCAATCAGCAAGAGCTTAAAAAGGTAATCACTGCACATGTCAAAGTAAAATCTCCAATTAGTTCATAATAGGCCAATTTTGGCTTATTTGATCACTATTAATTGTTTGATTTAGTTAAAATATCAAAATAAATGTTTGGTTAATTAGCTTTTTGTAACTCTAAAAGGCTAAAATTCAAAAAGCTACTCCATACAACTTTTTCAATTAGCTTTTTGAGAAAAGAAATTATACCAAACAGCTTTCAGCCACCAGCTAATTTACCAAACACTTTTCTACAATCAGTTAATGTTATCAACTATTTATACTTTCTAATTAACACAATCAGCTATCAGCTAACAACCATTTTACCAAACAGGGCCATAATCTCTTTTCCCAAATACTAAAAATCCTGTCTTTTTGGGTAAAAACTACAGCTAAAATACCTTAAAGTTCAAGAAAATTCTAAACATAAACTAGCGAACGAGTTAGCTCAGTGCAGAAGATTACAATCAAACAAACTGAGTCCAGCAGATCTACACCCCTATTATTACATTGATCCAATGATCTGATCAAATCTTGATACCTCAGAACAACGTAAAACAACAAAAACAATCTATTACAGATCTAGTAAAATTTCATGGGTCAACAACAATTATTGCAATAGGGAATTATGAATTATCAAAATCGTTTTTTTTTTTTTTTTAAATTGTTGTTTGGATTCTAGGTGGTAAGAATACTTACTATTCTTGATTCATAACTCCGGTATTGAGCTGGAGATCGGTGCTGCAAGATGTGGGGATGAACGGTGCCGGAGAATTCGAACGGAATTCGGGTGTTTTCCGGCGAGAATTTACAGAAATTATGGAGATTCGTGGCAGGGTGGGCGGAGAGGAACAGTTTTTTTGGTTAGAGAGAGACAAAGGGACGAACAGTTCGATTTGTTTAAAGAAGGCCAAACTGTCGGAACTGTGGACGTTTGCGCCGTGACGTGGCAAATAAGATATTGCATGACACGTGTCTTCCACGATGGCAACGTTAGTAAAATGGGCTTTTTTTTTGTTTTTCTTTGAAGTTTGTTAGTAAGATGGGAGTAGCCCAAAATCATTGTCGGCCTGGTTTTAATTGGGCCGGGCTTTTGATAACCGACGTTTTACACTTGAGGGTCTACATAGCATTATGAACTTTGAATTGAAACAACAAAATATAGAATTTATATTCATAAAATACAGAATTTTGCAACACAAAATATAAAATATCACAACGCAAGACACATAGCATAGCATTATGTCATTATGGACCCAACTGGATTGAAAAGATGAGGTACAAAATTCATACGCATAAGGTACATAATTTCAAATATGATTTAGATACACAATTTGTGTTCATATGCATAAAATTTCACAATATAAGACACAAAAATTCATAACATAAGATACAATTACTAATTTGTTTCATGTACAGAATTCATAGTTTTCAATTACAAGATTTTATAACACAAGACACAAAAACTCACAACACAAAATATGTACACATGAATCAGGGTCTATAGTGCAATGTGAACCCTGGTGCATTGTGTTTGGTTCAAGGACGGTTAGTTTATACTTTTAATGTATTACTAGTTTTTCTACGCGCTTTGCGCGAATAGGATAATGCCCAATACTAATTTTTAAATAAGTATTCCAAAGTATATCAATGCAATATTATATAGAAGATGTTCATGCATAGGTAAATAAATGTTAAATTTGTTTATTCAAATCGGTAACTTAAAGTATATAAATGCAAGATAATATATGAGAGATTGATTATATATAACTGTCACAAAAATAAATGTTTGCAACTTTATAATAACGATAATCTAAGTACTAAGTCTAAAAGCGATAGTCTAAATAAATACTATTTTTAGTTTAAATTTTTCTAATTTTCTTTTAGGTAGCATTGTTATTGTTTTCATCTTCAGTACATGTCCTTTTTTTTTTTTTTTTTTTTTTTTTTTTTTTTTTTTTTTTTTTGTTATTGGTAGTGTCTCATGTGCAATTGGGTTATTGGTAGTATCATAGACGGATTCATCATGCAATGAGATTATGGTGTATGAAGTTTCAGATTTGTCTTGTTGTGTATATGACTGAGATCTTAGTTGTGCTATGAACTCTTTATCTTACAAGCACATGTTGATATTTGGTAGTGGTAATTTTCCCCAACATGTTTCATGTGTTGTGAGACATCTAATTCTAAATTAATTAAATGCATATGTATTATTTTTTGTTGTAGCTACTAATTTATTTTTTTAATTTCAGTAATAAGAGCAATAAAGTGGAAAAATTATGATGTGGAACCGTGTCCACCTTGTAAGGTGGACAAAGGTAGACACGGTTCCAAAACTGTTCATAATTATGAATATATAGTTCGAAAATTATGAACATAGAGTTGTGAACATAATTATGAATATAGAGATTCAATAATTGTGAATATGAAGTTAAAAAATTATGAATATATAGCTTTATAATTATAAACATATAGTTCAGTAATTATGAACATAGAGTTCTGTAATTGTGAATATAGTTCAATAATTATGAATATGAAGTTCAAAAATTATGAATATATAGCTTTATAATTATGAACATATAATTCAGTAATTATGAACATAGAACTGTGTTCACATTGCAAGGTGGACACAATTCCACAGCATAACAATAGAATAAAGTGGCTTACATACTTTTCATCCACAATAATGAAATCATTGATTTTTTTTTTTAATTTTCATTCGTTGTTGAGACAAACTGTTTTGTTCTCAATAATCAAAAGAAGATTAATTAAACGAAAAAAAAAAAACTGAACTTAAATTTATTATTTTTTTAATGAAAGAAAATCAAATGATTATCAAAGTTCCTGATTTATAATCATTGAATGCTATGTATTTAGTCGGGCTAATTATTTGACCAAAGTTTATATATATTATATTTTTTAATACATTTTAACATATTCGTAGTATATGTTTAACAATTATGCTAATTCTAATTGGAATGAGGTTCGAAAACCTTTCTTATAGAAATTAATGAGCAAGTTAAGAATAATTAATAGTTAACGAAATATTCCGTTAATAAAATTTATACTAACAGAATTTAAAGTTATTTAAGGAAAGAAAATAATATAATAAAGGGTAAATAAGGAAAATCATTAAAATACTAAAATCAAAATACTATGAACCATTCATTTTAAGAAACAAGTAGTACCAACATTTTTTTTTATTCCAGTTAAAGGCCTAACATTATTGGCTCTTGTTAGAATTGTAGATGTAGATCTTATTTGTTAAAAGAATGTTGTTAATTAATATATGTATATAAGTTACCCTTGCTAAATATATTGTTCTCATTTGTCTTTAGAATTAAGACATTTTCCTTAAGCTTTCTTGCATTTTCCCGGGCATCTCTCTTGCATCTTGTGACAGTTATTATGTTATATACCCACCCTTCCCCTAATATATATATATATATATATATATATATATATATATATATATATATATATATATATATATATATATATATATAATAATAATAATAATAATAATAATAATAATAATAATAATGCACATATGTGATCATGTTGTTAGGTGTGATCGTGTGGCAGAATTTCATAATACACTAACAGTGTTAACAACATGCACCAACAGTGTAAGGGAAACACACCACAATGAAATGCAAAAAAAATACCAAAAAATACACAACAGACCCAAAAAATACACCATATAACTCACCAACCCCAACGGTGTATTTCGGACACTGTATGGTGTTTTTACTCACACCTAATGGTGTGTTGTTGGTGATGCGTACTTAATTTGTGTGCCTTTTTTGTGGTGCATTTTCTGACGTTGATGTTGTATATCTTACTTAACTATTGGTGTATTATGAAATTCCGCCACACGACCACACCTAACAACATGACCACATGTTATCACCCCTCTATATATATATATATATATATATATGTGTGTGTGTGTCTCTCTCTCTTTTACATGGAATCCAATGCTTTCCTCTGCAACTTTAAAGACAAAGATACCATTTTTATTTCAACTTTTCAAGAATCTGATGTTTCTCTTAGCTTCAAAGCATAATGCTGCATCCACATGTTGCAACACCTACTTTGGCTTGCTGCTAATATATGATAGCAAGGAATGTGTTTAGTATCATCCAAGTAGGAAAATTCCTTTTGAAATTGCATTATTGTTCACCAGAATATAACATCTATATGTTAGAAGAAAAATGTATATATGTTTGACAATTCCATCTTCCTGTCATCTGATCTTTAGCACATTCTCATGGAACACAATTATAGTGCCTCTCATACCAAAATGCTTCCTTGTAATGTCTAATTTGCTCTCTCGGGGTTCTTCAGATTCTTCGATAAAATAAAAAAATAAAAACAAAAACTTTAATTTATAATAATATAAGGGTGACTATGTCAATTGGTAGATTATCTGATCTAAAGTGCATGGACAAGATATGGGGACTTGATTAGTCTAGTGTAAGCTGAAACGTAATGTATCGAAAACAAATTGTTTTGGGATTGCAAGCACATTACAGGATGGAGTCGTCGGTGTGAAATTGAGATGATAAAATTAAAGAAAGGGTTATGGGGGTAGTACATACAGAAGTGCAAAACAACGTTTGTACATACATAGGTACACACACCATGTGAACATCACCATCTTGCTAGTGTCCCTTTGTCTTAAGTAAGCCCCACCCACCAACCGTCCTCTTGTTATACATGCATTCACCACCAAAAAAAAAAAAAAAACCATTCTCCTTTTATCTTTTCTTTTTCTAACCTGCATGAGCAGCTCAGTTAGTTATATGGGTAAAATTTAGAAACAATAATTCGGGATCGAGTTTTACGTACCATCGACAGTAAGGGGGGCGCCCCTCTATGTTCAACTGAGTTACCATTAATCTACAAAACGTGACAATCTAAGAAAATAAAGTTATATAACTTTTTTGTGTAGTGGAGCTTGACCTTGATAACTGTAACGTTTTATCTTAATTTTTACTTTAATTTCTACCAAGGTGACATACTTTAATTCATCTTATTTTCTTTCTTCGATTAATCTAAATATGTAATGTAACTAGAATTTTACTTCCTGATAAAAAATATATTATCATTTTCCAATTTAATCTATATATATACTACCCCTCATAGTTACCTACCTTTTCCTACCCACCAAAGGATGTCACATAAAGCTAAGGACACACTCTCTCCTTTCAAAGGCCACACATTTCTACTCATCCAGCTAGCACTCCTTTTTAACTTTTCCTCCAATTCCCCATCACAATAAATTGCATCTATTCATCCTTCCACCTATCACTTCCAGCTAGCACTAAATTCCTCTACATGATGTATGCAAGCTAAGTATTCCCACATATTTCATGTGTCATGATAGATGATGCCAATTTTCTTTATTTTCCATAATATACCAAGAGGAGAAACAAACACTTCTAGCTAGCTAGCATAGGACCACTCATGCTTCATTGCTAACATGAGTTTTCTCCAACCAAATTAATTACAAAACTCTCCAACCATTTCAAGGTTTGCTATAGTTGAATTAATATCTTATAGTCAATAAACACATCTTTTTAGGTACCGAGAGAAACCCAGAAGTATACTAAGTTATCGATCTGTAGCTAACTAATTACTAACCGCTGGCTGAAGACTGGGGTTGCTCTCCAATACACACACATTTGAGAAAGTTAAGAATTAAATATGCAACAAATTACCAAGAATTACATGTCAATTGATGTCAAAAGTTTTAGTACATATGTCATGTCTCGTATAGTGTTAGTTTTTTTTTAGGGGTGAATGAGCACCGACGTACATTGTTGAAGAGTGAATCTCCAGAGTAATTGGTGATATGGTCAAAAACATTATTCGTGATGACGAATCAAGATTTTATGACAAGTTTTGAGTAATCAAAAATTTTGAGTTTCGGAGTTACTTTTGGATCAACACTTCCAAAATATGGCATCACACATTATATTGTTGAATGTTTAGGAAGCTAGAGGTCTTATTGATGAAGTGAAGTCAAGATATATGGTACATACATCTATCCAAATAAATCTCTAAGCAATCCTCATCCATACTCAAAGATCCATACAACAATGAATTAAAAGCTCTAAAATCCAACATGAAATTGGAAGGGGGAAGAAGAAAAAGAAAACTATGAAGAAGAAGAGGAGATTAAAAGTGAAATGAAAAGAATACACAAATGATTATTTTTAGTCTACACCAAATGTGAATGATAATGATGATATAAATGAATACTTAAAATAGGATTGCCACTCCCCCAAGCAATGCTACCATAATGCTCATGCACACGCCGCTTCCATGCACAAAACCGCCGGACGACGACGGCGGCGGCGATGGTCCTTCAGTCGGAGACCCCGGCGGCGAAGCCCCCGGTGCCCCTGAAGGTCCCATATGCATATGCATGGGGGGCGGCGGTGAGTCCATAGATGGGCCTGGGCTCATGCTGGCAATTGGTGGAGTCGCCGTCGGTGCCATCGGAGGAGCCGCAATGGGCGCTGACGGCGGCGGAGCCGCTGCCATCGGAGGAGCTGCCATTGGCGCGACAGTCATGGGCGGTGGAGCCGTCGCCATCGGAGGAGCTGCCTTGGGTGCTGCCGGGGTCATCTTCGGAGGGGAGGCCGCCACCGACGGGGGCATTGTGACGCCGCCGCCGCCGCCTCCTCCCGGCGGTGAAGCCATGGGGGATTGAGCAGTTGACAGAGCCACCATAAATGCAAGGAAAGAGGAGAGCACGAGCATGGCACGTGAGAGAGCCATGACTCGATCTGTGAGTTCAGAGATCTTCTCCAAGAAAATGGGGAAATTAGCTGATCGGAGATATTCTCCGGCCGGCGAACACAGAAAGCACAGAGGGGTTTTCAGGGAGTTGCCTTCTAGGGGTACTTAAAGAGTAAGGGAAGAGGTTGATATATAGGTGCTAGGACCCTTGTGATAATTAAGTTCATATATATCCATATAATTATTATATATTCATGGAAATTTCTAGAACATTAAAAGGCATTTTTTATGCCATAATAAAAACTAGAATGGCATTTTGACAATTAATCCTTACAAATTGAAAATATTTTATTATAACTCTAATATGGATAATTAGGAGTACATCAAGTTCGACTTACTGTGAAAGTTGTCTATTAATCCTTTTAATTTTAGCTCTGACAACATATGAGATGATTTCAAGGAAAAAAAAAAAAGTTCTCTTTAAATAAAGTTTCATATTCAAACATAAATTTTGCCAATAAATTTGGTACGTATATATGTATTAGGATCAAACGTTTACCACTATGCTAAAAGTTATAGCTAGTAGCGAAGTCGTAGCTTTATTACCTTATAAATGGCCATCACATTTTTGAGAAGCAAGGTACTGGACTTGACCTTTCACTAATTTCCGTCCAATAATCCTCCTAGTCACAAATTAATGGATTGACCATTTACCGACCTCCAATCAATAGTATGCATGTAAATTGTAAAGTGAATGGTATGTTTTTTCAAAGTGGGTGTCATAGCAATATAGCATGCTTGATGTCTTGTAACCATTTCCTAAACCATATGATCTTGGACATATATTATTGTAATTAAGACCATTTATATTAGATGTAATGAAATATAATTCATCAAAATAGAATCATTGCATGCATATGAGAACAAATCCCATCAATTTGGTCCACAATCTTTTTGTGTAGTAAATTTTTTTTTTTAAAAAAAATCTTTTATAAAGTTCATTTAGTTTTCTTGTATCTAGCTATGATATTTGGGACTAGCTATTTAAGTAGGTGAGAATATTTTTCCACACACAATTTACTGATATCAATAATAGGTTAAATTTTTAGAGTTTTCCATATTATGCCCTATTTTACTCCACTAGCCGATGAAAAGTAGTGTATTTTTTTTTAATTATTTTGTTTTTCTATCACCTAAAAACTAAATGTTGCAAAATTTTCAACCACTAAAAAGCTATTTATGACCTTTTTTTTATTTGAATCAGTTATGAATAAGTTAAGCTGATTTATATTCTTATTATCTGATAATTTATCTATTAAGATCACAAGACTGACTTTTTCTATAAATCAAAGGAATATATACATCCAATTGCTATGGACTGTTTCTGGTCGTTCCTTAAAGTCAAGCATTGTCTAGGAAAGGGTTTTAGTCATTAATAGCCGAAACAACCAAACCAAACATTTTAATGTCTTCATGCTTATTGCTATCTTCCAAGTACTTTCGATATATTACTTCTCACCAAACAACTCGTGACGACACAGCCTTTTGATCACGGGATTCACAATGGTAAATACACACTTTACTAGCCTATAGAATAATGGTGTCTGTCCGCATAGGCTTAACTTAATGGTTCAGTAAGCAATATTTAGAAAAAGAGATAAATGTTCGAATTTTGATGGTGACAGTTTGAAAATTATTTTCAAAGTAGGCAGATCTCTTATGCGCATACACTGACATTTGGCTCTGTTTGCTGAGTCATTGAGTCACCGTGATTTACATATTCTCAAATAATGTTCTGTTGGGTCGAGGTGTGGGGGACACTTGGGCTAGTAGTAGTAGTAATAATGAGAAGAAAAATATATAATTGAGCATATATGGTATGTGTATTGACATGAATCATGACACAGACATGGACAGAGACTAGGTTGTGAAAAACACCTCATAAATTCCTCAACCATAAGGAACCTACAAAAATTATGGTACGGAAAGATTTTTCTCAAGATCCCATGCTGCCCACAAATGAAATGTCATGTTATTATATATATAATATATAATTGTATGAGAACAAGTTCTTATAAGAAAAACTAAAAATCAATCTCAATTTTATATTCGAAAAAATTAGATGGAATATATCTGATTTTTAAAAAAAAAAATGTGGTGACATTTACGTAATTATCACTAATTTTACTATGCAAATTTGAACACTAAAATTTGTAATTTTCATAATTTTTTATGTTTGTACATTTATTTCTAACATTTTGCACATTTAGTATTAAAAAAATGCACTTGTAAAAATACAAAAGTACATTGCACTTAGGATTTCAATTTTAGAGTTTATGACTGCATTTTCTGTTTTATTTGGTTTAGTGGTTCACTTTTTACTGCTTAACATTTACGGTTTAGATTTAAAATTTAACTTTTTCATTGATTTAATAAAATTTATCAGGTTTGCATATTTAGTTGTTAAAGATTGTATATTTAAGTGTCCAAGTTTGCATAGTAAAATTGATGATTATTACAAAAATGTCATTGCATTTTTTAAAAATTTGATGAGAACCACCGAACTTTTACAAATGTAAAGTTGAGATTTGTTCTTAGTTTTCTCTTAGGAGTTTGTTCTCATGGGATCCAATTACCAAAATCAACAACCCAAAATGAATAACAATTAAAAAAAAAAAAACACGGTGACATTATGGTCATTTTGCGTAAGGTCACAGGTTAAGGTGCATAAGATTAAATTTAAAGTGTGTAAGTTTTTGTATGTACGTGTGTGTTTAATGAAAGTAATAGAAGAAATAAGAGTTAGAATAACCAATAAATAACAAATAAATCGAGTAAAAATATGGCAAAATATGAACTAATAGGAATAATTTGATTCTCTTTAGAAAAAAAAAAATGACTTTTGAGTTTTATGACTTAAATAAACAACATGAATCGCCAACCAATCTGCACAAGAATTAACCACCCTATAAACATGAAAACTTGACAACTCCCATCTTGTTCAAAGAGTTCACAAATGGTTGAAATGAAACGGATGAAAGGCCCCCATTCCTACCCAACTTGACCAATTTTAGGCAAATTTTACTGTGCGGTCCAGGTAACAACGTGAACTATAAAGTAAATATCATACTAATTACACTTTATGAAATCAAGGGAGTCATATAAGTGTCATATGAACACCAGGTGTTTGACTCTAACTCTTTTTTTTTTTTTTTTTTTTAAGGACCTCCAACCTTAATATATTTCAAAATAAATAAATGAAAGTCTTCGTCAACGCCCCGTGCAATACAAGCGTGCCTCTTGGATTCAATCTGATGCTCATCCAAGGACTACGATAAAGAAGCGTGTGAAAAATGGCAAATTATGCTGTTAGCAGGTGTAGGTGGGCACAATTCCATATCCATAATTTTTATATTATAGATTCATAAAATTTATACTTTAGATTTCAATTGTTGAACTCTGTTTTCACAAATCAGAGAACTATATATTCGTAATTTGATAACTATACAGTTTGGAAATTATGAATTTACAGTACAGAAATTATGAATCTAAAGTACATATATTATGAATCTGCAGTATAGAAATTATGAATTTACTGTATAGAAATTACGAATCTACTGTATTTAAATTATGAATCTACGATTTAAAAATTATAACTCTACAGTATAAAAATTATGAATCTACAATATAAAAATTATGGATATGAAATTGTACTCACCTTGCAAATGTACGCAAATTATGCCGTGGAATCGTGTTCACCGAGAATGGTGAACACAAGTCAAAACGACGTCGTTTTTAGGCAAAAAAAAAAAAAAAATCGCGGATGTGGAGTTAACGGCGCGTTACTGATCAAATTATGAATTTTCTGTTATGAGATTATGAATTTTATGAAAATTCATAATCGCATAACAGAAAATTCATAATCGCATAACAGAAAATTCATAATCGCACAACTGAAAATTCATAATCTCATAACAGAAAATTCATAATCTTATAACAGAAAATTCATAATCTCATGGTTCCAAAGTGAATGTGCAGGCATGGATTCATAATTTATGAATGTCCGTGATTTCGGACGGGAATATGTAGGCATAGTTCCAAAGTGAATGTGCATGCATGAATTCATAATTTATGAATGTCCGAAACTCCGAAATTATGAATGTAATGAAAATTCATAATCTCATAACAGAAAATTCATAATCGCATAACAGAAAATTCATAATCTCATAACAGAAAATTCATAATCTCATAACAGAAAATTCATAATCTCATGGTTCCAAAGTGAATGTGTAGGCAGTCACGTAATTAATTAAAAGAAAAAAAAAAAAAAGATAACGGTGCACTAACACCGTTGGAACCGTGTTCACCATGAATGGTGAACACGGTTCCATGGCATAACGTCTGCAAGGTGAACACGTGCTCACAACATTACGTTCTGTGAAAAATGTATTGGGCCATAAAATGCTGTGTCTTAGAAGTGGGCTTTCTGTGGCCTACATAGATTCCCCTACAAAGTATAGCTCAGGGCCCAATTGGTAGGAAGAAAGAGGGAATAAAATGGAAAAAGTACAGTACTAATATAATCATTTCCATGCCCTGCCCAAACAGGACCTAGTCCAACAAAGCCTTCAACCTTCATAATTGATTATTGATTATATTTTGATGGATTTGCAGGCCAGTACTATTGAGAGATTTTTTTGTTCTTTAATTATTATTCCTCGAAGCCCACTTTATCGCGAATTATAAATTTTTAATCCTAACCGACCTCTCCCCGGCAAATTGGTCCACACTATATTACATGTATCATAACAAAAAGTACATTTTTAATATATTAAAATATATATTATTTTTATATTAAAGGTACATTATACAATATAATGTACACTCAGAACAAAAATAATGTACATTTCTTAAATACAATGTACATTATTTTTGTACTGAATGTACATTATTTTACAGTAGACAAAATATGCTCCACACAACTTGTGTGGATCATGATCCACACAATAATGATTGCCTCCGAGTAAGGTGGTTTATGGATTTTGGTCTACATTAAGTGTAACAAAATCCCACAAAAAATTAGACTTTGTTTTACATACCTTAGTCGTCTTCTTTCTCAATTTCTGATTGTGTTGCATCGATTTTCCCTCAATTTTCCAGTCGATTTTTCTTTCGTCTAGTGTCGTCGTCTTTAGGATTAGGGAGTTAGAGTTTCGGTTAGGGATGTTGGGATGTCATCGACTGTAGAATTTCAGATTAGGATTTAGGGTTTCGTTTGGGAGATTTTGGGATGTCCTTGAATGGTAGGATTTCACATTAAGGATTTAGAGTTTCTTCGTTCTAATTTTGTTGTTTTAAAGAAAATGATTAAATGGCTGCCATGTCATACTTTTAATAAGTATTTAAAACACGTCAATAAAAAATAAACTCCACATCAGCATATTATTACCTGTAACTTGTAGGTAACATGCAAAAAATGCTAGGCGAACAAAAAATTAATGGTAAGTGAATTGAAAAATATGTTATGAAAGGTCATGATGCGACCTTAATAATCCGATAAAGTTCATAATGCGGGATAATATTTTAACCTAAAGGAAATGATAACTCAATTATGTGGTAACCAAAATGTCAATGTTGATCATAGGTATATTGACAATCATGTTGAAAAATGGAGGTGGTTGCATCATCAAACTTTCATTAATGGCTTTTACTTGAATTGCAAAGGTACGTCAACATTATAGTTTCCCCCAAACGCAATGGCAATTACACCTTAGCAGTCTAGGTTTTGAAAGCAAACCCCCACCATACATCATGGAATTGGTATAAACTACCCCATTAGACCAAACGTCCAAACTGTCAAATATACTTTAAGTGTCAATGCCGTGACATATGTGGTAAAACCACCTCTACACTAGTAATTTTAGGGAAAAAGATAACTTAGACATCTCAAGTTTGATTTCTTGTAATAATTACTTATTAATTTTTTTTTATTTGAGTTGGTCAACTATGAATAATCTAAGTTTGTTTATCTCATTGTGGTCATTTACCGGTTAGGGTTACAAGACGAGGTTTACCCAGTGCACACCCTGGAGTCTCCATCGCCATCCCCCCCAAAAAAAAAAGGATCACTTGGAGGTTCGAAGTTTAACTCTTTGTGAGAGTTGTTTATTTACTTTCTTAGTTTGACTTGATAAGCTATGAACAATCTTTGCTGGTTTATTTCATTATGATCTTTTGCCGACTATGGTCACAAGGTGGGTTCACCCATAGTGTACTTACAGACAAGTAGTGGATGCAAGCTTTTCCACAAATTACAGAAAATCTATCGGCTTGCAATTACTATTCGATGATGTTTGGTTTTATAGTATAGTTCATAAATAACACCAAGAGAAATAAAACGTATTAGAAAGACCATATACGTTAGGCGTGTTTATTTTTTTTATTATTTTTTACAATAAGAACTTAATTCATTAAATAAGAAAGAAGAACATTAACGAGATAATGAGGAGGATTATCAAACCACTCCCCGCAACCTAACATAGAAACGGTTTCCCTAACAACATTATGGGTAGCATGATTCGCAGATCGCTTAACAACACCGAAGATTACCCTATCAATCGTGGAGGCAACTTCTTCCCAACCCCAAGAGCCCCAACACCCCATATTCTCTGACCCGACAAAGAATTTGAAATGATGTAAATTACGGACTCACGGTGACTCAATGGCTCAACAGACAGTGTCAAATGACGGTGTATTTGTTTTTTTTTGTTTTTTTTTTTTTTTTTAAATTTATAATAGTAGACGTTGCTAGTGAGGAATGAAGCCATGTGTCATGGCATCATTCCCACCACCACGACCCGCCATCCCTTATCATTGAAAGCCACCCTTCCCCACTCCCCCACTCCCCCCCTTCCATCTAAATCATTCATCTCTCTCTTTCTCTCTCAATTTGTTTCTGACCAGAAAATTGATCGTTGAAGGTGAGCCGTTAACCTCCGAAATCGCCTCTGCTGTTCCATGTAAGTTTTCCGTCATTCTCTCCGATCCTCTTATTTCCCGTTTCCTTTTTCCTCTTTTACGCGCACGCATACACGCACACACACTCTCTCTCTCCTTCTCCGTTTGCCCCGCCCCCGCATTGCTCCCACCGATATGCATTTGGTTAACCTAGGGTTTGGTTTTCTCTTTCTGCCGTGTTAAGGTTTGCTTCCGGCTGATTCCGACGTTGATCCGTTTCATCGGGGCTGTGTACGATGACTGGTGCTTCCAACCAGTTGATTTCTGTTAGTCCGGATGAGCTCAAGTTCCAATGTAATTCATCACTCTCTCTTTATGTATCCCTTTCTGCTTGGATTACTAGTATCGTATCGTTTCGTTTCATTCGGATAAAAAAACGAACATTTTGTATGCAATTGGTGCTTGGTGTTGATGAAGAACGTTAATGGAATTTGGGGGATATATGGTGGTTAGCAAAAGAAACATGAATGGTTACGTGAATTGGATTGTGTAATGGTGTTTGGAATGAACAGTGAGTGAATGCAAAGATCCTGTTTCTTTCTTTATTTATTTTTTCTTTTTATAATAAATATGGAGCTTTGCATTAGGAACATAAAGCAGTTGTATGAATTGGCTTTTGTAATGGAGCTGAAAATGGAAAACAAGAAAATTTGGTTTTTTTTTTTTTTTTTTTTTTTTTTGGGTACTTTTGCGCATTTTGTTGGTTGGGGGATGGAGATCATGGCCAATTTAACTTGAATTCAAGATTACTTATATGTGTGGTGTGATGGTGCTTCTTTTCAGTTGAGCTCGATAAACAAAGCTTCTGTGATCTTAAAGTTTCGAATACTACCGAGCATAATGTTGCTTTCAAGGTAATCTTTTAGCAATCGACAATTGCATGAATAGTTATGACTTATAAGTTCTAACCACTTAAACATTTCTATTTTTAACTGACTTCATGGAGTCCCCGTTTTTCTTGTTGTTATTGCAGGTAAAGACTACTTCTCCAAAGAAGTATTTTGTACGGCCAAACACCGGTGTTATACAGCCATGGGATTCGTGTTACATCAGAGGTGCTCCTCTTGAGCTTGCAATTCTTTTCAGACACGTATGCTCTTATTGACTAAATATATGACATTTGCAAGATTGTTCGGTTAGAAGTGCCTTAACACTGGAATAAGTTCTAGCATAAGACAAAACTAACACCAAACTCTCAAAATGTGGACAAAAGAAATCCTGTGGATACCATACATTGTCTTACTTATGCACCTAAATTTTAATTATCAGACTCCACTATTTACTTGGATTTTGGCTATCACGTGTGGATGTTATGTGCATGATTACTGTGACCCATGTCTAACTTATAACAATGACTTAGAAATGCTAACGCTGATTTAATGGTGCCTGTAGTTACCCTTCAAGCTCAACGAGAGTTTCCTGCCGATATGCAATGCAAGGACAAATTTCTTCTACAGAGCACCATTGTCGGTAGTTATTCTGATGACCTTCCACCAGATACGGTAATAATCTTGTATTGGAAGATCACATTTACTGATTTACACCCATAGTTAGTATGCTACCATAGAAGTTTAAGAAAATGAAACATCTCTCTCTGAAAATGATGACTGCTTCTGCATACAGTTTAATAAGGACAATGGGAAAACAGTAGTAGAGGAGTGCAAGCTTAAGGTTCTGTACGTTACTCCTAATTCTACTACAGGAAATTCAGAAGACGGATCCAAACAAGGCTCTGATGCAAATTCTGTAAGCTCTACTGCAGTTCACTTTCTTTTACCTTTTTTTTTTTGGTCAATTTTATTGCCAGTGGGCCATAGTTATTTTCTTTGCAAGGTCAATTTAGTTTCCATTTAGTGGTGAAACTTCTAGTTGTTCTATAAACAATTTTTTTCTATTCAAATGTTATGCTTTGCCTGTTGTGATGATCGGCAACCGGTGCTGCCTTTTCTCTCTGAAAGCATTGCTTTCAGTTATTGGCCGCTCACGTTCAAGCCTTTCTCTATTGGACAGCAAACTGCCTTAGGTGGTTGAAAACACTGTTTGTGGTCGTCTCTTGTGTTTGTATGTCATTCTGGGATTTCCTAAGAGATAGTTGCATACAGAAACGAGTAGTGCAGATGGTTGAGAAATTTTAGAGACTTTTGGCTTCTAGGTAGTAACTGAGTTTAATGTACTATATTACGGATTTGCAATTTGAAATTTCCCATTACATTATTCCTCCCCAAGGTGACACTAGTCTTAATCTCTTTCCTGTTACTGCATATTTAGTGTTAGTCCTTGTTGCAACTTTGGAGATGCTTCTCGCTAGGTCTAATCATGAGAATTGCATTTTTTTTTTGGTTTTTTTGTCACTCCAATGCCATAGTCCATGCTATTCAGACCAACTCTGCTTCTCTTTTCCTTTCACCCATGAAATAGCAATGGCATATAGGACTCTTAGAATAATAATTGTAATAAAACTCTTCGAATTGGCACTGCAACAGAACTCTTTACTCGAGCCATTCTGGTTCTGTCAGGCTTTGATTTACTTGGAATGCTATGCTTTTTAAGCTTGGGTATTTGTTCATAATTTTTGCATTTTTGGTGTTTAGGTGTGTATTAATGTGGCAATTGGAATTCTACACTTTCGAAAGCCGTTAGCATACTAATAACTCTTTGTTTCCTTTAATGATCTAGAATCAGATGGTGCAGCGCACTAGAGAGGAAAGAGATGCAGCTGTGAGGCAAACACAACAATTGCAACAAGAACTGGTTAGTGACTCCTTTTATTCCCTTCATCTTCAAGGAATGGCTACATTTATGCCATCATTACCTTCCTGCATAGATACATCGTAGTTTTAGATTTCTACGTGTTTTGTCACTGCTATGAAGCAACATCGATAATTGGATAAACAGATATGAAAGGAAACTGGTACAAGTAAATTCAAACGTCACAAATTTGACAACCTTAACGATTTGAGAATGACACATTAAATAAATTTGTCGATGGAATCAAAAACCATTTTCATTTGTTATACTGTGTGTCCACAGGATATGCTGAAGAGACGAAGAAATAGGAAAAACGACCTAGGCTTCTCCCTAAAATTTGCGCTTCTCGTTGGAGTTATCGGGTTTACGGTTGGCATCCTGTTCAAGCTGTTGTCTTCGCCTACTGCAGAATAACTTCTTCACTCCCTTCTTCCCCAAAATACAGTTCTTCCCCCCCTCCTTTCATTTTAAGCAGTAATTTTCTCACTTTGATCAAGTGACAAATAGGATTCTGTTCATTCGTTGTAAATTTGGATTCTCCTTGATATATTTTTGTCCAAAGGTTTTGATGTCTTAGATGCTTGTAATTTTTTGGTCAATCAAGGATTTTCCTTTTCTGGTGAGTTAGCATCCCGCAACCGGTAAATCTTTAGCTAGCAAAAGACCACAAAGAAGTAAATCAGTGACTGACTTAAACTAAGAAGACTAATAGGTAAGAGATTTTAGCTGGCAAAATATTACAAAGAGATAAATCAGTTTAGATAGACTCAACGCTGAACACTATTTTCCCTCTACTAACCCCTACCCCACCCAAAAAGAAACACACAGACAAACAATTATGTAGTTGGTGCCTGATAAAAGTGAAAATCAGAGGCAACATTGGACCATAAAAATAATAGTCCTTAGGATATAGCATCAGTAAAGGTAGGTTGCTGTCATTTTTCTTGAATTATGTAAGTGGTCCTTCAACCATTTGCATTAACATATATATATATATGTAGCAGTTGAGATTTTAAAGTAAATTATTTGTAAATGAGCATACACTTTCAGATAATGATTGTGGGTTTCAATCAAAGCACACTTCAGAATGATTGATTTTTTTTTTTGTTTTTTTTTTTTTAAAAAAAATATTAGTGATAGGATAGCAATTTAGCATAGTATTTGTGTCCCGTTCAATTAGGTTTCCTCCCAAGTCCCAATGCCATTCCTCATCAGCTCCCACACAACATTTCATCTTGCCCATCAATTTTTGTGTACACACTTTATGCAAACTTTTAGTGTCATATGATGTGATGTTAATTAAATTCTCAAAAATTAGGAAAATAAAAAATTTATACATTTTAACTTTAAATTATAGTAGGTCTTGTGTTGTTGTTGATTAATAATTAGGATGCTATTCTTATTTTTAATGGCCCGTTTGGTTCACGGAATAGGCCAAGAATGGCATAGCATTCTCAGTAATAGGTCTATTCTTTTATTTGGTAACCATTTCTATTACCAGGAATAATATTCCTGGTAATAGCCTATTACCTCAAATAAGGTAATAGCTATTACTAGGGGCCCCCCTGGTATTAGCCTATTACTGAACGCTCAGGAATAGATTTTAGAATCTATTTTCTTTTTTACCCCTTTCTTTAACCTAATTTTTTTTATCCTATATATAAATTTATCCTATTTCACCATCGTCGTCGTCGCCACCACCATCACCGCCGCCACCACCACCACCACCACCATCGCCGCCGCCGCCGCCACCGCCACCACCACCACCATCACCACAACAGTCGCCGCCCCCACCACCACCGTCGCCACCACCACCACTACCACCCCAGCACCACCACCATCATTACCACCGCTACCACCATCGCCGCCTCCGTCGCCACTACCACCACCGCCACCAGAACCACCACCCAGCAGCATCACCACCGCCACAACCGTCGCCGCCCCCACCACCACTGCCACAACCGTCACCATCAACTATCACCGTCACCACCACCACCGTCGCCCCCACACTGCCACCGCCACCACCTCCACTACCACCCCAGCACCACCACCACCACCGCCACCACCACCATTCACCACCACCGCCACCACCATCACCACCACCATCGCCACCATCACATATTTTTATAAGGGTATTTATGTCTTTTAAAATATATTTCATTTCTATTCCTTAAATCAACCAAACACTGTAATATAATTCCTAAAGTCTATTCCTTCCGCAAACCAAACAACAAAATACAATTCCTATTCTATTCCTTGCCTATTCCATTCCTTATGGAATAGCATTCTTATTAGCTCAAAATTTATTCCGTGAACCAAACATGCTGTAAGTTACTCTGGAATACTTCGATGTTAATAATAAGATCTGGTGGGATAATATAGAACCGGATCAGCCTAATAAATAGATTATCATCATAATCCAATCAAGTTGTTTTAGTTTAGTTCATATGCATCAAAATCGATCTTGACGCTTAATCAAAGTGTTTTGGACCAGTTCACAAGTAATGACACGCAATAATATACTTGAAATGTGACATCGACATTGCAATAATGAATAATGTTTCATTAATGACCATAATAGATTGGGGGTGGGTAAGGGTAGGGTGCACACGCTTTAATTGCTAACTAATTGCATGTTAAGAACAATTAACTCGATTTCAAAGATAAGATATAAGTAGACCGATCAATAGCACTTTATCGAAGAAATGAACCTTTAATCTTATCATTATAATTCGACATATTAATGATATTATACATAGTATGGAAAAATTCCTTACAATAATGTAAATATTTTCCATTATTTAATTCTCATCAGTGTAATACTTCCAATAATAATTGTAAGGATCATTAATTAATTAAATATTGTGATGTAATTATCTTATCTTATCGGGAGAAAAAAATTATAAAAAACCCTAACTTACATGCCTACGTGTAGCATAATTAACCCCATGTGCGCACTAAACGTGATTAACAACATTCATCAATTTAATACGGCGATATATATATATATATATATATATATATATATATATATATATATATATATATATATATAAAATTTATTTTCCTAATATAATTCCATCAATTTATGAGACAAAACTCCATTGTCTAGTCACCACACAATGTCATGCACTATTGCACTAATAACCATTACCCATAATTCCTGGGCAATTATCATCTTTACATTTATTTATTTTTGCAGGAAATGGTGAGTATATAGTATATTACAAAAAATAATAAGTATACTTCGATTACTTTCAATGAATAAAATTTTCATAGTTTCATTACGTATCTAGATTTTATTGGAAGAAGAAAATGAAAGAGATTAGTAAAATATGTTGGGGATATAATTAATTATTTAAAAAGCCCTAAAATGGGTGATTTTGTACTCTGTGTGGATGAAGCATGATTGTGTACTTAAAGGTCATGAGTTTCAAGTTCGATTCTTTTTAACACTCTTTTGGTCAAGTCCACCGCACATGATTTTTCTAGTGCAGTTACCTCTCCTGTGTGGTTTGTGGACTATTATAAATTAAGGAGCGGGATTTACCTAGCTCATATCATCAGGTAGTAGCCAGTCAAGACCCTCACAGGTGATCTTTCTAATACGGTTACGTCTCCTGTGTGGTTTGCACGTTTTTGCAAAGGAGCAGAGTTTGCACAATGCACTGCACACCCTCGGGGAGTGTCCGGTCAAGCCCGTCTCACAAAGTCTGATCTTATTAGTGTGGTTACCCTTTTGTGTGATTTACGGACTATTACAATTGAGTTGAGTTTATCCTATACACACCCTTAAATAGTAGTTACATGTTTCTCTCGTTACAAAAAGTGATTGTGATATTTCACTTTAAACATAAGAAATTTTAAGAAGACTCTAGCGAAATCAAACAAGAATAGGAGAAGTGTCAAACCAAGACAAATATATAGGAAATGCAGAAAATTAAAGGATGGACTAGTTGGCTTCATTCATCATCTTGACTTCTTTGGCTCACCGGTGATGGACGGCTCTGATGCAGACATAAAATATTTCTGTATTTAGCCATGACTATGACTCTGACTTTTATCAACCCAATCAAAAGAAAAGTAAAATACATAATAAATATTAATAAAAGAAAAGAAAATTAAAGAAGAGAAAAAGGGAAAGGAATTGAAAGACCTAACCAATATCATTAAAGGAAGGTGAGCTTGGTTGAAACTTGAAACATGGCTCCATTATAAAGTTTAAAGGGTGTTTTGGTAAATAGTTATTAACTGATAATTGTTAGCTTATTAGGTTAGTGGGTTTGATAAATTGATAGTATTAGTTGATTGTAAAATAATGTTTGGTAAATTAACTGTTAGTTGATAGTTTATAACATACAAAATGACTTTCTCAAAAATTGATGAGGAAATTTCCAAAATAATCTTCCGAGTATGGTTTTTTTTTTTTTTTTTTTCAAATTGGTCATATGACTTTTAATTGAACACAAACTGATCCTCCAACTATTAGATTTTAAACTAAATTGTACTCTATTAGTTAGGCATGAACTTAATCGTTAAATTAAGAGCAAAATAAGAAATTTATATTGTATAATGTTTAGACAACCAACGCCTTTGATTTTTCTCTTAAATTAGTCAGTAGTGCTCAAAAAAAAAAAAAAAAAAAAAAAAAACATTCATAGACCAAAACCAATAAATGCCACGCCATCATGGGACCCATTGCGATAATATAATTATCAGATCAAAGGATGAAAAGTGAGGTTGTAATTTGAATTGATAAAACTAGAAAATAATAATAATAATAATAATAATAATATTATTATTATAATTATTATTATTATTATTATTATTATTATTATTATTATTATTATTATTATTATTATTATTATTATTATTATCCTCAAAAAATTATTATTATTATTATTATTTGATCAATCGGAGAAGGGATACCTAAAAATAATTAACACTTAAAGAAAAATACATTATAGTCACAAAAATTGAGTGTAATGGTCTAACCTTTCAAAATTAATGATTTTATTGAAAACAAAATTAATGATTAAATACTAAAACTTTTATTATAATTGAGTGATTAATAAAAACGTTGTCACAACTTTCATTTCCCTAAGTTGACAATAATGTTTGAAACATGACAAATAATTATTTAAAAAAAAAGACAAAAAATAAAAACAAAATATGGGCTTAAGCAAAATCCAAAACAATCCTCTTGTTTCTTTCTCCCTTCTTGTATTTTATTTTGGTTGGCAATAACTCATTATAAATGTTTTACAATTATACAGTTTTTAGTAAGTCTAGATTATAACTTTTTTTTGGTATTGAGATAATCAAGGTGATGAAATTTAAATTTATATTTATTAGGGCATCCTCAATAGACATAGTTTTTAATAATTTTTTTGCAGGGATGAATAGTAGAGAGAACATCGAAGATAAAAGGGATCGAAAAATAAAAAAGAAAAATAAAAAGACAACGGAAATTAGGCGCACTCCACATGCCCACCTGGACACTTTAGGTGCGCTTTATGCGTCTTGAAAAACCATATCTCCCTACAACACTCTCAATACTTCTCTCTCCTTCACATGTAAATTCAAACTTATAAAAATCACCTAAAAATCCACTATTGTGGATGCTCTTACTCGAAAAGAGATATAATTTACCTTGAAATTGTATTCTAAACATTATCCAATTCATAATATATCTAATTTTATCAATATAGAAATATAAATTTTCCTTATTAAAATTACTCTCTAATGGCCTAATGTTTACCAACAAGCATTAGCTATAAAATGACTTTATAACATTTACTCATATGAACTCTCTATTGACTCCCAATAAAATTAATCAATTCACATATGACCAATAAAAAATATAAAATTTTCAAACATTATAAATGAACCATTATTATTATTATTATTATCATTATTATTATTATTATTATTATTATTATTAAGACAACCCGTAATCACTATTCAATAGTGTGCAGTGTGCATACTGCGTGAGATTAATCCAGTTTTAAAAAATTATTATTATTATTTTGGGACCACTTTTCAGAAAATAATTCACAACCTACACATGAGAAGTAAAACGCTGGCAAAAATCAAACTTTTGATATTTAGGTAAGAAAATCATGTTTTACCGACTTAATTATTCATTTTTAAGCAATTATTATTATTATTCTTCCAAAAAGTTGAACCCCAACCTTAATGGCCCCCACACCCCGACCCGACAGAGCATTTGGGAAGATGTAAATCATGGTAACTCAATTGAACATGAACCACATAGGCTAGATCTTTGCTCACTGCGCACAAGGAACCCCCCTCACTTTGAGAGGTTGTTCCCACACTGGCAATTATTATTATTGCATATTGTACTGGTATCTGCATCTCACGAGGGAGAGAAATTTTGTAAAACATTAGGGGGGAAAAAGCAAAAAAAAAAAAAAAAAAAAAAAAAAACAGTAGCACTACACAGGAAGAGGTCATAGAGAAGCACTACACAAAACCTGCCCTTCCTTTTCCTCTCCCCTTCCCCATTTCAACCTTCCTTTCCCAACCATTTAATTATTTAATAATATTTATTCTCAGATTCCTCCAATGGTCTTTTTCTTTTCGCCATTGGATTGTACAGAGCTTGTCAGCTATAACTAAACCACCCCCAATCTCAATCTCTCCCTTTCCTCTATACTCATACCTATCTCTTTGTCTTTGCTCTTTTTTTCTGTGGTTTTTCTGGGATTTTTACACCCATACTCCTCTGGGTTTTCTGCCTTTTCAACGCTAAATTTCTATTCAATCTATTGCAGAAACAGTTTTCACACCCAGTACTCCATTTCTGCTGTATAAAAAGCTCAGGATAACAATCAAGACTCGCATACATACATAGACATATATAATTTTCAGTTTTTTTTTTTTGGGATTTGTTTTTATTAAAAAAAGCCTGCTTTTTTATTCGGGATTGTCTCTGAATTTCGTTGTTTGAAATTAAGGGAGGAAATTAAATTCACAGATATGGGAAAGCAAGGACCTTGCTATCACTGTGGTGTTACCAGTGAGTTTAATTTTTCTGCTTATAAGTGTTTGTGTAGGCAAGAAAAGATTGAGTCTTTGTGATTGTTTCCTGCTGGGGTTGTTCTTGTTTGCTGTAAATGGCTGTCTGTGATTAGATTATGTATTGAATTATGGACCTGGATACCAATAGGTTGGTGTTATTGGACAATGAAGAATAATGGATAGTATGTGCTGTTTTGATTGTGTTGTTAAGGTGTTGTAGAGCTATGGCTTCCCATAAACTGTGGGTTTCAACAATGGGTCTGAGTTTTAAGCTTGAATTCAACAAGCTCAAATGCAATTTAAACGTTTTGCTAAATGTATTGCCTATACCATCCTGCACTGCAATTCGTGATTTTGAACCTCCTTAGTGGAAAAATGTATGCAATCTGGGGCCTGATTTCCTGCTAGATTTATAATCATATACTCCATAGTTCTGCTGGGAATTCTGTGGCACATACACCGTTGTTTTGATCACATGCTCATATGCTGTTCATTACTTGAATGGGAAACGTCTTGCCCCGAGCATTTCTTGATTGTTTGAGATTATAATTATGCTTTTCTTATGTTGGAGCTCTTAACGGTTTAAGGTATCTAGAGAAGTGCTGCATTTATTTAGGTCGCTTTTGTTCATTGATGTAGTCATTTCTCAGTCTGCAAGTTTTATAAAGAGAATTTGACTCTTTGAGTGGAAAGACGTATGCTTTTAGCATTGTTATAGTTTCTCTCCGTTCCATCTTATCTAAGAAGCTTGCTCTTATTGTGTGTTGAAGTATGAAAAACGGATAATTATGCAGTTGTTTTCATTCCATTCTTCCCCGAATTACTCGGGATTGATCCTGTCCATCCACTATTGTGCAGGCACCCCACTTTGGCGTAACGGGCCACCAGAAAAACCAATTCTGTGCAATGCATGTGGGTCACGATGGAGAACGAAAGGAACATTGGCAAACTACACTCCTTTGCATGCTAGGGCAGATTCCGGTGACTTTGAGGACTACAAGGTTTCTAGGGTCCGACACATACCTGTTAAAAACAAAGAGGCAAGATTTCTTAAAAGGAGGCAAAATTACGATTGTTTCGAAACTGGGATTGCTCCAGAGTCTAGTCATGGTTTCCGTAAGAGTTTAGATGAAGATACGAGCAATAGATCGAGTTCTGGCTCTGCTGTCTCGAATTCAGAGAGCAGTGCACAATTCGGTGGTACTGAAGTTAGTGATTTGACAGGTGAATCTTCGGTTTTTTCTATATATATATTTTTGAGTACTATTGACTCTGTTACAATGTAGTATCTGTTCATATATACTTGCTTGATCTCAACCTACTGAAGCACAAAGAGTAGTTTAGGACTTAATATCTTGTATCCATCATGACATTATGGTCAAAAGTTCCAAAGGCCCATTAAACCGTATGCTTCTTTTCCAGGTCCCGCTCAAGCTAATATATGGGATACAACGGTGCCTTCAAGGAAGAGAACGTGTCTTGGCCGCCCAAAGCCATCGTCTGTTGAGAAGCTTACGAAAGATCTATACACTATCTTACATGAGCAACAGTCATCCTACCTCTCGGGATCTTCTGAAGAGGATTTGCTATTCGAGAGTGATAGACCGATGGTCTCTGTTGAGATAGGACATGGGAGTGTCCTAATTCGGCATCCAAGCTCGATAGGTAGAGAGGAAGAGTCGGAGGCGAGCTCTCTTTCGGTTGATTACAAGCAACATTCTTTAAACGAGTCTTATTTACGATTCTCTAATAAGGGTGCTAATGCACCAAATGTGGGAAGTGAGAGAATCAAGAAGCCTACTGGACAAGGAATGGATCAAGAACAGGTGAAGAGGTAATTTCCTCGTTGATCTTAGGCCTATCGAGATAAAATTATGGGTACTTTTGCCACATGATTCTCACACGGGTGCATTATGTATCTTCATTTTTCATTTCGTTGGGTTGTTGGCCATTGTTATTCAGTTTCATTATCTGATGCATCTGACTAGCTCGTTTTTTTGAATTTCAGGGATAAGGATCAGCTCGAAACATTGCAAATTCTAGCTCATCACGATTCACCGTTAAGTTATATAGATCTAAAGGTAAATGCATCCATTTCAATGTGTTGGAACTTGGAATAGAAGAATTTCCACTTTTTTTTTTAGTACTACTGACTCTGTTACAATGTAGTATCTGTTCATAACTACTTTCTCAACTTACTGAAGCACAAAGAGTCAATACCGCCTCCACTGAGGCTCGAACCCACAACCTCCCATATGGGAGTGCAACTTGGTGCCACTAGACCACAAGGTCCTTGGCTCTACGTTCTTTCTATTCCGGGCCTTTTAGTTCCTTGTGAATCTAAAATTTTAATTTCTAAATCAATGATAAACTCTTGAAATACTTGGCTGTATCATATCCGTTT
Organism: Ipomoea nil; assembly: GCF_001879475.1. Lineage (NCBI taxonomy): Eukaryota > Viridiplantae > Streptophyta > Magnoliopsida > Solanales > Convolvulaceae > Ipomoea > Ipomoea nil. The sequence goes on from NW_017618908.1 coordinate 953,333, forward strand.
TTCTTGTCTTTGTTTTGTTCTTATATCTTGGTTTATACTCGGCAAGTTTCTAGTCCTAACAAGCATGGAACCATAGATGAACATTATTTCTAATGTTTGTGCCTTTTCTTATTAAGCATTGCTCAATCTTGACGAAATTATTTTCAATATTTCATGCAGGAAATCGTCAATTTTGATGAGTTCACCGCTCATTTGACAATCGAGGAACAGCAGCAACTAGTGAAATACTTGCCAATTATCGATACTTTTGCACCGCCAGATAGGTTTGTATAGTCTCCTTCACGTCCATTTGGCAAAACTTCGTGAGAGGAGTAAATACGTAAACTATAGTCATGAACTGATCGTGTGCCCGTTTCTTTATTGGTAGTTTCAAAGGCATGTTCGAGAGCTGTCAATTCAAGGAGAACTTATTGTCATTCCAGAAACTACTAGTAGACGGAGTTTTCGATAACTCATTGTCGGGCGTGAAAGTAGAAGATTGTAGAACTTTGAAGAGATTTGCGTTGTGCAACTTGACAAAGTCCAAGTGGGTAGAACATCATAATCATCTTGAGGTTTGCACTTCGGGTCTTATATATGACCGTGTTATTAAGAATTACTCTTACCTTTTAAGATTTGCAAGTTTATGTTTTTGAAGCGTTTCGCTATGTTTTAGGATGTAAAGTGTAAAAATCGTAGCAAGGGGTCTGAAGTTGCGGGAGAGTCCGAGGTTTTTGGCGCTGGATTTTCTGTAAATGTTAAACGGCCGCGAGATGGGCAGCATCCAAAACTTTCAGGTCTGCAAATTTCTCCTCTTTGATACTTCGAATGTTTCTGTTTGGTGATCGGTTTTAAGATTTTACGAATTTCGGTTAACGATTAATTCAATTTCAAATAAAATTGAGCAAGAAAGGGAAAATACCGATATAATTCTATTGTAGGATTCATAACAAACCTATCCCACACGCCTCCAGCTTTCCTCTATATCATGGTTGCAGTAGACGCTAGGCGCTAGTTGGGCGGCAGAGTAGCACCTAGCAAGGCCGAGTCGACCGGGTTAACTCGGCTATAACTCGACCTCGACCGAAATGGACGAGTTAACTCAGCCGATGGCCAGTTGCCTAGATGGGCGCCTAGGGGTAAAATCGTCACGGCCTAGGGGCGCCTAGCGCAGTAGCGCCTGGACCGATTTTTGCAACAGTGCTCTATATATACCAAACTACTTATGGATATCGATTTAAATTAGACGCAAGAATTTATTTGCGTTATATTTTCCGTTTCTTCAGGCGCAAACACAGGAATGAAGAGTCCGAAAAGGGCGACGAATAGGTTCAGTAGTGGACACAAGGAAACATCAGACAGCGACGCCTCTTGTTTCACGCCAAAACTCCTATCTGCATTGCCCTTCGATTACAGTTCCGTCGTGCTAGATTCTATCGGTTTTGCAACCGAAAGCTCGGACCAGGACCTGCTGCTGGATGTTCCATCCAACAGCTCGTTCCCCGAGGCCGAACTTCTCCCCGTGTCGAGCTTCATCGTGCAGGCGAGCACCAGCAGCAGCTCGGTGTACCACCATCTCGCCCGGCCCTAACGAATACTTCTCGTGATGTCGTTATATATGCTTTCACATGGTGATTATAGATTTATAGTCCACTGTTTTGCATAACACAGATATCTGACAATGAGGATTGTGGATAGTTTGGTTGCCCTTTTTCCCCCTTTGCCCCCTTCACCTATTTGCCTTTATGAATTCAAATTTTGATCCTTTGGGGAATGGATGCCATTGGGGTTTTCTTTTGTATAGGATGATGATCAGCATTGTATAATGGTTTTTGTTGGCCATGAAGTTTACTTCTTTTTTTCTCACTGGCATTGATGCCTAAGAAGAGATTGCTAGCAGTCATCTTTAGATGTATCTCATACATATGATTAAAGATTGTTCGATTTATGAGAAAGTCTGTAGCCGTTACTTGAAAGTGCGATTTGGGTAAAGCTTGTTTAGTGATTTTAGTTTACAAACGATCACAAGATGGTAAACCAGTCTAGCTATTTCATAGCTGATCGGCTCAAACTGAGAAAGCTAATAGGCTATTCTCTTTGGAATTTCATAGTTGTCAAGCCGACAATTTGATCAAGTCTAGCTATTTCATAGCTGATCGGCTCAAACTGAGAAAACTAGGCTATTCTCTTTGAAACTTCATAGTTATCAAGCCGATAATGTGATCAATTCAACTAAGGTTGCCCTTATGTTAGTTTATTTTTGTCCCGAAAGGAATGACTAGGTGGGTCAAACATGATTTTCGTATTCAAAAATTACGAGTTTGATTTTGTTAATACCTTCTCAGCTTAATTTGTTGCACCGGATCTTCCTAAGATTTACTTGGTACACACTTACAAATTTTTGTAGAGTTTATACATATTGATCCAAAAAGTACATACTAATGGCAAAAAAGTGTTAATACTAATCCAGATTCATTTCGAGTTAGAACTAATCCTAAAATCCCTCCGGTGGCCACCACCGGGGCCGGGGAAATTCCCAACCATGCCTCTCAGCCGTCTCCAATAAACTGAAACCCTCTCCGCCGCCATGGCCGCCATCACTGGCCTTCTCAAGCACGCCTTGCAAAACCTCCATCAAGTCCTTAAAACCCCCAATTTTCACGCCGCCATCACTAGCCTTCTCACATCCCCCCATTGACGCCGGCAATTTTCGCTTCCCCAAACAGCCATTGGACTCTCTCCGGCGAGGCTCCGGCGCTGTTTTCTTCTTCCTGATCAACCCTTCCTCGTTGCCATCGGAATCGGAATCGGAATCCAAATCCATCACCTCAATGCGCACCTGCTCCTTGCCATTCGGTCTAGGGTTTTCGGATCCGGAGAGATAGGGTTGGGAGGTGGTTCGGCCAGCTGAACCGCTCTCCCGAGACGACACCGTGAAAATGGCGGGCTGCTGCGGCGGCGGCGGCGTCCGCGGCGGGGAAGACGAAACTGAGTTGGAGTTCTCCGGGAAGGCTCCGGCGAAATCGCAGCTCCGTAGCTTCTCCTCCTGTGAAGGCGTTATTGTAGCGAGAAGGTGTTCTGCGTCTTCCATTTCTGTGCGGCGATGGAGGGAGGGAGGGAAGGAAGGAGGGGAAGAGAGAAAGTTGCAGTCTTTGAATAGAGAAAACCAGTCAGCAAACCTTTCTGCCTTTTTTGGGATGGATTTATTATTATTATTTTTGCTGGGGTTTTATTATTTTTTAAATAACTCTTGGCCTTTGGATTCCCGCCTTTTTTTTTTCATCAACGGCCAACGTGTCCTGATCCTTTTATGTCAATCTATGTGAGTCCTAAAAAAAGTGTCTAAATAAAAAATATTAGGATATATGTTGGTGCTCCGGCATAGCTTACACGTGCTTCTGGTACAATGAGCAGCTAGATTGGGTCTGCTAAGTGTCACTAAAGATTTGATTAAGGTAATGTTACGCTCAATCTAGACCAGGAGTGTGCTTACACATGCTCTGATACAATGGGTGGCTAAATTGGTTGTTACGCTCAATTTAGGCCAAGGAGTGTGCTTACACATGCAAGGTTTGATTAGTATGGTAATGTTACGCTCAATCTAGGTCAAGGAGTGTGCTTATGCGCTGCTAACCGGGAGGGGTTCAATAAGCCCGACCAAGGTCGGTAAGTAAACATAGGTATTATCTCTTCTGAGGTTACTAGTGGGTTGACTTTGGCTTTGTTGGGGTAAGATCAAGTCGGGGTCTACACTCTACACAGAGTCATGTCTATTCACATCAATAATAGACTAAAGAAAAAATAAAAGAATTAATTAATGACGCTGAAGCATGTGGTCAAGGAGGTAACAATCACTCTCAAATAATGGGAACCATAGATGAACATTATTTCTAATGTTTGTGGTGTGGTCAATAAGCCTGTATTTCAATATAGAGAAGGCCGGGGAGAAGTATGAGTATTGAGGTTGTATATAACAAAACTTTCAAAGTAGTTATTTCTAAAATTAGTCTTTAAACTATATATAAGAATAATCATTCAACTATGAAAACTTGTAAAACCCTAATAAAATATAATGAATTTAAAAAAAAAAAAAAAACAGTATGAAATATAAAATAAATAAAACACATAAAATTAACAATAAAAACCAATATAATAGATTATGCAATGGGCGCAAGTAACTAATTAATAATGTCTCAAAATTAATTATGTGAACAACTAACACAATACAAAATTGAAAAATCAACACTCACACAACGGCTCGACAAAATCTGGGATGAATAAAATAGATTTATTCATCATTCTAAGAGTGTGGTGTGAGATTCTTCCATTCCGAAAATATCACACGGCCTTTACCAGTCTCACCTCTAAATATGTTTTTTTGCCAGACAATATTTCAAGAATCCCGGACACAAATATACGCACACAATCCGCCACGATAAACTCAAGCAGCTCCTCGTCCATTGCCATCCGTTCTTTCCAAAAATATATTTCTTCAATCCTTTGACACAAACACATGCCAACAATCCAACATGGCCTTTACCTGTTCCACCTCTAATTTTACTATTTCTTCTTCTCGTTTTGGACTCGTATCCACGATGCATTGTGGACACGGATCCACAACATAATTTGCGTGTAAAACCCGCAAGCTAATTCTCCGTAGTATTACTCTACAAACTACGGGCTGTATCCACCTACCTGCCTACTGATTTGGAGACGCCATCACTTGGGCAGTTGGCACTTGGATTTTTCAATCCCTCCACATACGTACAAACAGTTGTGATTAAAAAAAAAAAGAAAAAAAAAAAGGAAGAAGTGTTTCTATTATGAATATATATTAGGATTTGTTCAATGGATTGATTGCATCACTTGAGATTGATTTATATAGTAGATTTAAAGATGAGATCTAGTGGACTTAGAATTAGCGTAACAAAATTGAGATCACCTAAATATAAATAAAAAATGTGTGTTTTTTCATAATAAAAATTACATACAATGTAATTAAATTAAAAATTTAAAAAATTAATGGCCAACTTGTGATTGTGCATAATTATTGTATTCGAAAGTTACAAGTTCGATTCATGTAAACACTTAAAAAAAAATTAGATGATCACTGGACCCAACATCATTTTTTTTTAAACCAAGAAACGAAATTCAACATCAGATTCGAGATAGACATAACTTTGGTCTGGAGCAGATATTTTTGGAAAACTGTAATGATTATTCATTGTGAATTGAATTTTATATGTGATATGAGCTGAGCAGATATTTTTGGAAAACTGTAATGATTATTCATTGTGAATTGAATTTTATATGTGATATGAGCTTGAGCTGATATTTTTAGAAAACTGTAATGATTATTCATTGTGAATTGAATTTTATATGTGATATGAGCTGAGCTGATATTTTTGGAAAATTGTAATGATTTGTGAATTGAAAAACTGTAATGATTTGTGAATTGAATTCAGGACATGTAGAACTAGAAGTTCAAAACATACTATTGAATGTAGAGGCATTCAAGCTTCCCATTGGAGTTAAAGCTGCATACATTGAATTAGCTAACTTCAGTGTTCGTAAACTAACTTAATTTCTTTGTAATGTCTAATGTTTAATATTTTGTTTCTAACGTTTTTATATTTCTTAATTATAGGTTCCATTGTTCAAGCTTGGCAGTGAAATTGTTAAGGCTGCTTTTGAAAATGTTTATATATTACTTGAGCCGCCTGCAACCCAGGTTGGTTGGCAGTGAGCTTGCTGTCAACAATATGAATCAAAACATGATACGAGTGAGATTTCTTTTTTTTTTTTTTTTTTTTTGAATTTTAAATTTTGACTGTTTTGGTTAGATTAAATTACATTGTTCATGATTAGGAATTGAAAAACATGTTGGTTTCAAGTTCCAAAGTTGTGGAGACTTCTATAATGGTACACACCTTATCCTTAACTATTGTTTTAACTAAATAATAATGGCTGTTAGTATGTTTGAATATGTGCTATTGATGGTTTTTTGATTATGTTTTTAGGAACACTCTGTAATACGATCTTTTGTACGACAAATGAATGGAAATTGGATGGTTTCCATAAACAACATACGCATTAGCTATGACGATGCTGAGCAGTAAGTGTCATCCATTGGTTCATAATTTCAGTCACTGCACTACTGACTCTTACTCTTACACTGTGCAGCTTTCCAGAACATCCACTGGTTGCGGTTCTAACTGTTGATAATCTCACTGTTGGTGACTATGAGAACAAGATCCAGAAGGTATAATTTATCCATTGTATTATACAATAAATATATAATTTGCTCACTTTTTTATTTATTTATTTATTTTTTCTTTATATTGGGCATGTAATAGCCTGTGCAGTTTGAAAATGTTAAAATCTGCTTGGATGGTGAGCTGCTACCAGTTGTTGAATTGGAGAAAGTGATTGGGAGTGCGAAGTTCTGTTAAAGACTGGACTGGCTTTTTTTGGGTATTTTGACTCTAGTATATGATAGATGTTTGCTGCCCTTTTATTTGGTATATAATTGACTCTAGTATATGATAGAAAAATTGTTATTCAATTTACCATTTTTGATGTGCCGGTCACATCAGTCATGCTAAATTTACTTTTGCCCAAGTGGTGTGGGGCCTTGGACTGAAACTCTCCCATACCCTTTCTGTCTAGAAACAGGTGTATCCCCAACAGCATCTGCAGAATACTATGTATCTCAATTGAAAATTGTATTACAAATCAAAACTCACCCCAGGTTCGTGTATGTCCAATAATACCAGGTTCGTGTATGTCCAATAATATATTTTTATTTTCAGGAAAGAGTCCAATTGAGCACAGATGGTGGCTCTGATACCATAACAGATGAGCTCTGATAACAGATGGTGGCTCTGATAACAGAACAAATACACTACAAACAACATCACTACCAATATAAGCGTGTTAATGAAATGGATTGCTACAAGATATTTTACGACTGATCATTAAGTTTAAACAATGAAATGGACACTTTTTTTAGGCACAAATAAATAACTCCTGCTCATAACTCAAATATTGAAATCAATGCACATATTTAAACATACTCAGAGTCATTATTTAGTAAAAACAATAATTAAGGATCAAAATGTGTACCATTACAGAAGTCTCCACCATTTTGGTACTTGAAACCAACATGTTTTCCAATTCCTAGTGCATAAACAATGCAATTTCATTTAACCAAAACAGTCAAAATTTAAAATTCAAAAAAAAGAAAAAAAAAAGAAAAAAAAAAAAAAAGAAGAAGTCTCACTCGTATAAAGTTTTGATTGATATCTTTGACTGCAAGCTCACTGCCAACCTGGGTTGCAGGCGGCTCAAGTAATATAAAACATTATCAACAGCAGCCTCAACAGTATATCTGTCAAGCTTGAACAATGGAACCTATGATTAAGAAATATAAAAATGTTAGAAACAAAATGTTAAACATTAGACATTACAAAGACATTATGTTAGTTTACGAACACTCAAGTTTGCTGATTGAATGTATCCAGCCTTAACTCCGATAGGAAGCTTGAATGCCTCTACATTCAATCGTATGTTTCGAACTTCTACATGCCCTGAATTGAAGTAACAATTCAATTCACAAATCTCATATTATATATTACAATTTTCCAAAAATGATCAGCTCATATCACATATCACACATTTCCAAAAAGTGAATAATACAAGATGATTCACAATGACACCATTGAATACCTAAATGAAATAAAAATTCAATTCACAAGCTCATATCATATATCAAGTGAACTTACAACAATTATATTACAACATTGAATATATAGCTAAGTGAAAACTTCTATTAAACAACAAAGTGCTAAATGCACTTAGCACAATTACAACATTGAACAATTACCTCACCAGGATTTGAGATAGACATTCACACCCTTTTTGTCTAGAAACAGGTGTATCCCCAACAGCATCTGCAGAATATGACACTCCGAAGGTTAACATTGCTGTGCTACTTCAAATATAATGAAGACAAACCTTCACACACCGAAGTAAATGCTTTGAGAGTGAGAGAGAGAGAGAGTGAGAGAGTAAGAAATGTTCCTCAAGTTAAGTAAGTGTCACTTTCAGTTTCAATGATTTCTATTTTAAGAAAATCTCTCCAAAATAAAATCGTGTCTGTTTTTTTGTGTGTATGCGTGCTTAACTGAATGTGATTGTGGCACGTGACTCCAAAATTCTCTAAAATCAAATCGTTTGTGATTGTGATTGTGGCACGTGACTCCATTTAGATTCTTAGGTATTTTACAATACAATGCCCCATTCTGTTCTTATTTTTTATTATATATATAGTTGTTAATTAGTGTTTTAAAATGCTTGACAAAACCAAAGTGAAATAATAGTGTTCTAGTATGTATATATCTTGGACAGAACCATCAACATAGCCGTGGAGGTTGAAGTCAACGAGTGTAGAGTGAACCTGGCGCCTCCAGGCTGGGAAATTTGTGGAGGTAAGTGTAATGGCAAAATTAGATGTGGCAGAAAGGTAAATGATATCGGTAGTGGCAGCCATTTGATAAAGAGTGAAAGAAAGAGGAAAAAAAAAAATTTCGTAGGAGGTTCTGGCTCTGATACCATATAAGGAAATGAACTGTTGTATATTGATGAAGAAGCTAACATGTATAAATAGTATATACAGGAGAACAAGTAGCTAAGAAGTTGTAACCACTACTCTAATATACCTATTCTAAAGGAATATAATTTGAATAAGTATAAACAGAAAACATCAACCACATATTCTTAACATACTCAATGTTTACTATCAATGATTACAACATTGTAGTAGGGTTAGCTGAATGGGGATCGGAAAGCAAAAATGTTGTGTGTTTTGGGTACTCTGTAATTTGTAGTCTACTCTACTCAACTATGCAATAGATAATTAATTTGTTCCTTGTTCCAAAAAATGCTTTTTGTTCTGATTCAATTTTAAAACACAAATACTAACCATCTAAATTAATAAAAGGAGTTTGTCCTAAACTAATAATTTGTGTTTCAACATAATACATGTCAATATAATAGAGTAAACCTCTTATTGTTTTCAAGCTCGAAATATCTTGTTGCATCTCCAATTTCTGATTCATGTTTCTACTGACTGCTCATGATATATTTGTTCTTTCAAGTCTGTGTCGTTGAAAATAGTACCTACAAAAAGTAGTTTGTTTTCTACATTATGTGGTCTTTGGACATAACATGCCTTAACCTATGGATAGATCAAGGATCACTCTTAGGCATTGATGCACGTCTTGTTTGCCCTTTACACCTCCCTATTTAAGGTAAATTAATTCTATAGCATTTTATTTTGACTTTATATTTCCCAAATACTTTCATCTGTCTGAAAATAAAAAATTTCATCAATTGGTATAGAAGGATTAAATAAGTGGTAGCCAACATTTTTGAAGTAAGCCCAAATTAGTAGTAGATTTAAAGGTGTAAAAAATCATGTATGTACCTCTGTACTTAATTATCACTTTTTGACTTGCTTGCTTGCAACTGAAAACCTTTTGTGGTTCATGCATGTAAATGCAATCTTATATATTTATATGTATACTGCTTAAGATATGAAACTAACTAAACAATAAAGCAATTGATGGTACTGGAAAAAAACAGCACCAATTGTTATTTAACTTTCAACTAACCTCATGGAATAGGCACTCTATACTCCTGATTTCTTTCCTTTTATTAATTTCAGGCACTTCATACATCCTCACCAATTAAAGGGATTTTTCCTCTCCTTGACTTCCTTGGCTTCAATGTAAATGTGGAATTTCACTGCACGGCATGTGATATTTATAAGATATTTCTCACCAAAATTTAGATTAAAAAATTGTAATCATTATTTTTCTAACATGCTTGTTGAATTGTTTTTATTGTAACTTGTAAAAGTAAATATATTGGTAAGTGTAACTCCCAATTTTCATTGGGAAGCAAATTCTCTGCGGTCCATATTACAAATATAATTGTTGTTATTATCATGGTATAAAACTTTGCTCTATTGCATCCATATTTTCAGTGGTATGCAGTGTACACTATTTGTAATTTTGTATTAAACCACCACTAAAACGTAAAAATGTAATTTATTTTAACTGTTTGAAAGTTGCAGTCTTTGAATAGAGAAAAGCAGTCAGCAAACCTTTTTGCCTTTTGGGGGATTCATTTATTATTACTATTATTATTATATTATTTTTTTTAAATAACTCTTGGCCTTTGGATTCCAGCCAATTTTTTTGCATCATCGGCCAACATGTCTTGATCTTTTTTTTTTTCTCTCTCATTTTTGTCTTTCTCCTACACAACATTCTTAAAAATTCCAACTAATGTTGATGCTCGTTGATGTTCAAATGAGGATTGAAGTATAATTAAGAGCAAGCTCGATGGTTGTGATTTTTGCTTAGTGTTTGTGAATCATAATAGGAAAGAGAAAGAGGAGAGAAGAAGGAAAAAAAAAATAGATTCACGCCCTCGGATGGGCACATTAGTGCACAGGATTCGCGTAAAATTTGTTTTCTCTGGCCCAACAAAAAAACTTGTATTTGCAGGGATAAAAATCAACTAAAATCCATTCTCTAAATTAGTCTAAAATTCATGTTGTAGTTTTTCTTTCTAAAAAATTGAGCAAAAACCTCTAATGGGGTTGCTGTAAGGACTTAAATTGAGAAGACTAAGGAGCTTTCTGAATTTATCTAATGCATACTCTCAGGTGATTTACAAACTATTATACCGAAATAGAATTTTCAATTTACTTAAAATGTTTTAGTAGCAAACTATTACATAAAAATAAAGTTTATCCAATGCACACTCCAAGTTAGTGACAACAGGTTACTCTTATCATCCTAAACCGGTGCTCAAATTACCACAACTTTCATGAAATGAAACCATTGATCATAGAAAAAAGGGAACACATTTTGTTCTACATTTCACTAAAAAAAAAAAAAGCATTTTTACAGCATCATCATGTACTCTCATCAGTAATATTAAACTCTAAGAACATGTAATGAAACTTGTAATGACAATACTACAGAACAATACAAGTTCTATTGAATAGCCTTTCTTCGATGAATTGCCGGTAGATGGTGGATTGCCAAACGTCGAATTCTGCCTGGAAAAAACTTGCAGTATCACTTTAAATCAGAGTTCTATGTCAAAGAAACGGGGATGATAACGATGAACTATTGGAAGCTATGCATATACCTTGATTGCCCATCAAATACCTTGTGGGATGTTTTAATTTAGACAAACCGGGCCTTCTTCACGTCAGACATAATGCTTTTATCTTCGTTGCCCCTCTCGTTGTAAAGAACCTTCAGAATATGGAGTCAAAATGCAAGCTACATATATGGTGTTATGGAATTAAAAAGAAATTATATTCATTGGAGGCACCTTATCAATGATTCCATATTCGACTGCTTCACTTGGGCTGAAATATTTTGGGCGTCTTATGTCCTCTTCAATCTGTTCTTGTGTTTTTCCCATATGTTTTGCGTAGAGTTTCACCTTCAAAACACAAATATAGTGTGAAAAAAGTGCCATTTAAGCATAGGCAGCTATCATTTTAAGAACAAATAAATATTCATAAAGGAACAGATTTCCAGGTTCTATTTCTCAACTGATACATGGAATAAGAAAGGCGAACAATGGTTTCGAATAAGATAAAATTTTACCAACTCATCTTTCACGTGCTTCATTTCTTGCCTCATTATATTGACATCTGTTGCTTGGCCCTGAAACCGACCGATAGGCTGCAAACAGAAGAAGATAGGTAGAGTGAGAGAGAGAGAGAGAGAGAGAGAGAGAGAGAGAGAGCATATCCATTTAAAATAACAAAAAAAAGAAGAAGAGGCAATCAAGAAAATGAGAAAGGAACAATAACAAAAAACTTGAAATACCTGTTTGATCATGATTGTCGATGAAGCCAAGGCAGCACGATTTCCTGTTGCACCAGCTGCCAGAAGCAATGCAGCTTCCCCCCAAGCGTTGCCTACACAAAGTGTGAAAATAGGTGGCTGGACATGCCTGCGATAGAAAATAGAGTCTCCGCTTTTCAGAAAATGTTAGATTAAATGAAGAAATGGAGACTTTGTGTCATTAATTTGTAGGCAGATCGAAAGAGAATAATGGATAGAGCAAAGATTCATAACCTCATGGCATCATAAACAGCAAAAGCCTCTGTTTCATATCCCAACTTTTCACCACCCTGCAAAAAATCTGTGTTTAGACATCTCTAAAATTCTACTTGGAGTGCACCAAAATGATGAGTGCAATAGTTAAACATGTTCAAACATGGAGTGACTTGTAAAGAAATGTGAGCAAAGTCACGATGCCATACCTTAGTTGTACCAGTGGAATTAATGTAAAAGTAAATTGGTTTACTCGCATCTTCATACTGAAGGTATATAAACTCTGCTAGTATCAGTTCAGTCACGGAAGGAACCAGAGGCATGCCCAAATAAACTATCCGATTCTTATACAAGTAAGATGCTAAATCCGGAGGAGGTTGCTCCCAAGCACTTCCCTTCGAGAAAGGAATGACCTGTTTAAAAAATGTGGCAAACAACAAATGAGAGTTTATCATAGGAACTCTTCATACTTCCAACATTTGGGCCTTTGGCACATACAATGATCAATGAGAATAAGCCAACAAAATAACGAGCAACAATAAAAAGCAAAAATGAATCAAGTTGGCATCTCAAATAAGACAACCAGTCCTCATAACAAAACTACCATGTAAGAAAATCACAGTACAAGAACATTTTGCGATCACACTCATTAGCTTCTTTTGGAAACTTTTTACCCAACAATCAAAAGGGTCTAAATGCAATAAGTCCGCTAGTTGCACTTGAGCCCTCACTTATGAAACACCAAGTAAGTCCTTAACTTCACCACTTCCTCATTCTAAATATATTATACCATTTCACATCATGCACTGCACTAATTAACTAAATATAACTTCCTTTCCTTTGCCAGCTAGGGTCACAATGAGGGGTTTACCCAGTGCACACCTTCGGGTAGTGGCTGCGGGTTTCCCTCGTCACCCAAAATATAGCTTCCTTTCTTCTTCCCCATTAGAAACAATCATGTCAAATTCTACTTGCGAATTAACCACAACTTTCATAAGCAAGATCCTAGCTCCATTTTTTTTTTTTCTTTTTCTATGACCAATATATATATATACCAAAGCAACTAGGCATTCTAAATGAGCTTATAAACAAATATGATACATTGTGCTAACCAACCAATGTAAGTTTGCTAAAAAATTCAAACCTAATCCAAGTCAACTGCACTACTCAGCTATAAGAGCAGCAATTGAAGCTAAAATTACTATTTTTCTTGACAAATGTGCTGCAATCAATTGTGTGCTTACTGCTACTAATCTTTTCACAAGAAAGTTTCTACCTTTTACTGCAAAGTTTACACCTTTCCTCGTTTGTTCTTACAATTGTACCTATCTACCACGACTAAACAAATAAGATTTGGAAACAGAAAAACTATTTCGCAGTAATTGCTCAATTAACACTAAAGACGAGAAGATACCATAGTGAAAACGCCGCGTTTAGGGCGGGAGCTGGGAGAAGAAGGGTTGAGGGAATTAGGTCGAATTTTATAGCCCGAAAATTCGGAGAGTGCACTGCCGGCGGCGGAGGGAGAGAGGAAGCTGGTGGAGAGAGAGAGCCTGGGAGAAGGAGATGACGTCAATGCTGCGCCGGAAAGTGACGCACGGGAGCTCGCACGTGACGGAAGCATGGCTCGGGTCGTCGGAAAGATGTGTGAAGCCATGGTTGCTGCTTCCATGGATGAGAGAGATTGAGAGTAGCGTAATGGATTCGTATTAGGCTAGAGGAGAAAAATGGAGTAGGATACGGGTGACCCGATTAGCTACCGAACCGGCCCAATATAAATTAACAAATTTTTAAAGGAAAAATGGTCAAATAAGCTATCAAATTTTACCTAATAAGTCAATTAGACCTCTAAATTTTTTAAAATAGCAATTAAACTTATTAATATTGTATATTTGTGTAATGAATTTCAAGAATCAGTTAGTGACTTGCTATTACTGGTCACTAAGATTCTGGACAATTTCGATGATATTTCTGACAATAAAAAAATGACATACGGTTGCCGATTAATGAACAGAGGAGAAGGCAACCCGTGGTCCGGTGGGTTGCCTTCGCACTGAGAAGGCGATCAGAGAAACCCAATGAGAAGGCTAATTCCAATCAAATTAATTTGGTGATTACAGAGTTTTAAATTTGACTTTTAATGAGAATGATATATTGAATTTTTTAATTTGACCGGTCAATAAAAAACAGTTTAGGTGAGTTTACATAGTGTCACTCTTAGTTAGAGTATACGTTAATACAACTATGTCAACTATGGACAACTCAAACAATTAGAATATAATACAGTCGATACAATCATACATATGATCATGAATAAGAAAGAATGTATCCGTATGAACAGTTCAACTGATTATAGAAGTGAAAAATTGGAAGAATGACCAAAGATCGAGTCTCACTAGTCACAGAACTCACAGTGTGAGAGCTACCTCTCAAAATGGTCTAACTTCTAAACTTGATTTATCTCTATACCACTCTTGACGAGATTATTAAATAAAAAATCAAAGGGAACTTATAGTTTGAATTACTAGTAATTCAAAATAGTGAAAATTTATGAGTCTTCACAAAGATTGCCCCAAAGATTCATCATTGATCATAGTAACCACTAACCATGGCCCTTTCCTCATCAGCTCCTCCACCTCTCTCTTCTTCTTCCTCCAAGCCCCACCTCTCCCACAATCTCTATCTATCTTTCCTTCCCAAGAACCCTCACAATCTCTCAGTCTTTGTTCCCGCGAGGGCTGTCGACGATGGGTCTGCCCTAGCTTCCGCAGCCGTCGCTGTTGAGCTGGAAAAACCTCAAGAAAAGGCGATTGAAGCTCCCGTGGCCGGTGGGGAATCTAATGCCACGGATTCGAACTCCAATGGGTCGCCGCCGGCAATGTCAGTGGCGGCGCCGCCGGGAGTGTTTCAAGATCCCAGGTGGGTTGGAGGGACATGGGACTTGAAGCAGTTTCAGATTGATGGGAAGTCATTGATGCTGGTGACCAATCTCTCCACTCTTTAACCATATCTGCATACTTTAATTTCATATATGATTGATAATGCTTTAGGTTTATGGTTATACTAGCTTTATAGTTTATACTCCAATTTAATTGATGATAATTTCCAAAAATTGGTTCTTCAATATCTATATCTATATACTCCATAATAGTTCATTCATATGTAACTAGCTTGGTTGACGTGTGTGGCCCTCATTCTCAAGAGAGGTTAGGAGTTTGAACCCTCCTCGTATGAAAAAACTAATATGATCAGCACTTTGCCTCTTAATTGGGCTGGCTCGATGCGAACTGGGATTGAGATTAGTTGGTACGGGTTTAAAAGTGCCTCCTACACAGTTAGGGCTTGATCGGGACACCTCAAACCAAAAATATATAATAGTTCATTCATGTTTGATGGCATTGGGTTTTGTTGAGAAAAACGGGATCAAGAGAACAAGAACAGAAAACAAACACTAAGGAAACAAGAGTTTACATGCCCACAACCACAATTGCGAAGGATGTTTTATTAATTGTGATGATCAAACATTCAGTGTTACAAGAATCATATATATATCTACCTTAACGGTTGCGCTGTCATCTTCGAGTAACACATGAGACATACATTACATAACAAGGTTATTCCGGAAAATGCAAATGATATAACAAGTTATTAATTAGATGAAGACATGTTAGATGGCATAAGATTTTATACAAGCAAGTAGCATTACACGTTTATTTCCTTCAATCATGAGTTTACATATCTCCATTCTCCAATTCTCCAAAGATTTTAGTTTCCATAAATGGAGTTTGTAAAAGAAGGCTCATTAGTCATATTAGTGATTTCTGCTGCAGAGCCATTAAGTATATGCACAAACATTTGATATGAAATTGCCTTACCTACAAGAAAAAAACGTACTTAACTCCTGTGTGGTTAATCGTATTGCAGAGGTTAGGAGGAGAAAATGGCTCGAAGATAACCCGGAGTCTTCAAGCAATGAAAACCCTGTGGTTTTCGACACTTCAGTTATTCCTTGGTGGGTGTGGATGAAGAGGTTCCACCTTCCCGAAGCTGAACTCCTTAACGGTTTGCTCAAAGATCGACTTTTTTCTCTTCGTTTCTTCCTTTCAAAGATACAAAAATGCCTGATAATTTAGCGTTACAAGTATACAACCAACCAAATATGTAACAAAAACTCGTTGCAGGCCGAGCTGCAATGGTTGGTTTCTTTATGGCTTACCTGGTGGATAGCTTGAGTGGCGTAGGCCTAGTTGATCAAACGGGCAATTTCTTCTGCAAGACACTGTTGTTCGTGTCTGTAGTTAGCGTTCTTGTGATCAGAAAGAACGAGGATATAGAAGCGTTGAAAAAGTTGGTGGAGGAGACAACATTGTATGACAAACAATGGAAAGCGAGTTGGGAAGAAGAGACCTCCGAGGATCCTTGAAAGAACATCTGTTGTATAGTTCGGTTTTTTTCTTCGGGTTTCTTGGGTGAGCTCTGGAGGAATGGTGTTTATGTTCTTAGTATTTCATGTTCTTCATTTGTTTCTCGTTTGATTTCTACTAGGATGATGTTGGGTAACCTTATTGAGAAATGCACATTTCCCTCATCAATCGATAAAAACCTTTCTCGTGTGATCTGCAATTCAGTTATTACACAAGAGCGAGATTTACCTAGTACACACTTCTGTGGTCACTACATACATAAAAAAAACTAGTCTATATATTAGATGTAACATGCTTAATAATGATATATACAATATAAATTTAGATTATGGCTCACACATGATGAATATAATGATGTAAGTTCCCACTATAAACATGTGTATGAGGGACTATAGCCTCAAGATTTAAATAATATTAAAAAAAAAATTTCTTGACATATTTTTCACCACCCAACATTTTTTTTTTTACCAGAGGATGCTTCCATGTCAGCCTTTCCAAAATGGGAATATTTCTACATAATAAAGATTATCCACTTCTGTGCAGCAAAGAATTGAAAAAGAAAAGGGTTACAGCTTTCTTCAAAGTTATGATTTGTGGTTGCAGTGCAGATGCCTCGTACAAAATTCCCCAGTAAATTTCATGGTATTCCCAGAATTTTATTTATTTATTACTTTATTTAAAAAAAAAAAAAAGAAGAAGAAGAAGAAGAAGTTCCTTTCCAAAGGAAAATTATATGCCATCCTTATTAAATTCAAAAAATTTCAATCCAAGTATCTAGCTTGTATCCCCTGAATCTTTGACAGTAAATGGATGGCATTTGCATTAGGAGTATATATAATTGTTGGGCAAAAGATTTGAAAATAAACAAACAAAATTAAGTTCGGTTCGGTTTGGCTCGGGTTGGGTTTTGAATACGTACTAGAGAATAGCAAGTAGTAATTATCATACCCTTAGCGCCTGCCCTTGTTAGGATCAAACACTTACCATTACGTCAAAATGTATAGCTAGTAGCAAAGGCACAACTTTATTTTCTGATATACTGTCACATTTTCGAGAGGCATGATGCTAAACTTGATGACCCTTCAAGTCTCCGTCCAACACATGCAATCAACACATGAGAAATAAGGTAAGTCGTACAAGGAAAATCCTGTGACGGGCTCGATCGAGAGACACTGACAATAATCAAATTTATGATTTTCTAGTACAAGAATCATATTTCACCCACTCAGTTACGGTTTTGGGCAACAAAACATTTATTTTGCTTAAGATTAAAAAATAAAAAAAAAAAAGAATTGAAGCAAAGAGATGATGCTTTTAATTAGTGGTTGCAGAATACTAGGAAATAGGAATTAGGAAACATTTAGGTGCTGCTCATAGTTGAGCAACATATATAGACCCTATCTAATTAAGTAACCTTGTTCTAGCTAGTGTTGCATCCCACATTCAAAAGGGGATATATCCAAAAATATTCTTGTAAGTTGTCTGTCTATCATCATATCACTTTTTAATTTAAGTGTTCAAATTAAACTATTCCTTTTCCCATAGCCCAATGGTATTCCATTTTAGAGGCATTTAAATTGAATTTAAACTCTATGAGGTATTGATGTATCTTTTTTAGGATAACTAGAATGAAGTTATTGTAATACATCTACCTTAAAATTTATGAGGAAGTATTTTGTCACTTTTAATTTTAAGATTCTTGAGCCATTGTAATGCAATTACCTTAAAATTCACGAGGAAGTATTTTGTCACTTTTTAAGGTTTTACTGGGACAAACATGATTAGTTTTGCGCCCGCATCAACTAAATGAAAATGTGTTGTAAGTGAAACCTGTCTTGTGATGCCATCAAAGGTCATAATGAGGTAAATCAGTCTAAGTGGTCCATAACTGACTGACTCAAATCAAGAAGACTAATAGATAGCTCTCACATAGAGACTATCCGACTAACTTAATTGAGTGAGCCCTAGCTAGTGAACATTGTCAATATTCCACCACCGGAGTTCGCGGGTTATCAAGTGTCAATCCACAACCAACTAGTTAGTTCATTTCCCAAACTATCTAGCTTTTAGCTTTTACATATGCATGCATGATTGAGGCCCTCAGATCAGATCCAGGCTAGATTTTGCATATATAATACAGCTAGCTAGCCAGCGTGCAGAGAAAAAGCCTGCGGTGTGGCCAATCATCCAAACTGGAAAAGTTGATAATTGGTGGTCTGTATCAAAAAGGAAACTGGCAAATTAAAGGGATCGGAATTGAAACATATATGCAACAATGGCAGCTACCTCTGACATTCTTTCACTATGGGTGGAGATAAATCCTAGCTAGCTAGCCCAATGTACTTTCTCTGCAGATGCTCATTCATCTTTGTTCAAGTTAAAGAATAAATTAAGAGAAAATTTCAATTATGGTCTACTGACTATTGGGGTTGTGTTAATTGCAACATTTTGACTTTCAAAAATGTTATTTAGTACCTTGACTATACAATTTCTATCAATTTTGGTCACGCCGACCAAATCTCGTCGGAAAAATTTAATAGGTCAAATAATGGGGGTATTTTAGTCCTTTTACCCCTCTTTTCTTTCTCCAATGAGTTTCTCTCTATTTTCGGCTACGAAGGTTGTTCACCTCGCAATATACGGCATACCTCTGATCCTCGGGGCTAAAATCGGTGACCCTCACCAGCTCCGACGAACGCTGCTGATACTTCCTCCTCGCAATTACCACAGTCGAAAGATGCCCGTCGTTGTTCACAGGCACAATAGCTCTCGAATCCGGGTCCTCAAGCTTCGGTTCGATCTTTGGAACTATTATACCAGATGAGTCGGCACCGGAGCTGCTGAAACAGTTACCGCCGGTGAACGTCGACGGGCCAAGCTGGGGATCGAGGTCTTGAAATGGGACGAGAGAAGTCATCCCCTCCGTTTTCTTCTTGTTTATTATTACAATTACAAACAAAAATCGCAGATTTCTGACAGCATAAATAACCGAGAATCCAGTTAACCGTCTGGCGTTTTCTTGCAGAAATCTGAGAAGATAATTCTACTGCTCGAGCGTGTGTTCATCGAAGTCTGAACCCCAAAACCAAAAAAATGACAACTGCCAAAGCAATAGTTACTGTTTTAAAAAGAATCTTTATGTCGATTTAACGCAATAGGAGAACGAAGGTTGTTCGTCGCCGGAAATGGGGAGAAGCTCATCGGAGAAGAAAGAAAAGATGAGTAAAATGACTAAAATACCCTCATTATTTGACCTATTAAATTTTTCTGGTGAGATTTGGCCGGCAATTTGGTCAGTGTGACCAAAATTGATAGAAATTACATAGTCAAGGTACTAAATTAACATTTTTGAAAGTCAAGTGTTGCAACTCCAATAGTCAGTGGACCAAAATTGAAATTTCTCATAAATTAATTAAAGATCAATGACAAAAGAAAAAATATGAAGAATACATATATATACAAGATTTGCCTAGTTCGATACAATGATACATTGTGCTTATGTTTATAGAAGCTAAGCGATTCTTTTATTAATGGAGTACAACAACACTACTTACAATTTGAATGGAAACGCTTAATCACAGAGTTTTTTTGACTATCTGTTTATCATATCCTACTTAAAACTTAGTGATAAGTAAGTAAACATTAATCATTTAACCACATCCCTCCATTCTCCATTGTAACTTTGTAAGCCACAAGGCCACGAGCAGGGCTGAACTCGGCCAACCCAACTGACGCCAAACACAGATATTGCAATAATATTAGAGAGGGGGGAGAATATTGGTGTCTAATTCCACGAACAACGCAAACAATCTGTCATATCTTACTACTGTTTGTGACTAGGAATAATGTGAGAGACATCATATTATTATCTTCTGATCTTCTAGTGGTATTTTACACTAACTAGTGGGACATAGCATTAGTATGTTACCAAACTTCTCCTTGTTGTTTTGTTGCAAATGATATGTTCCCTTTCTGTTCATGGCAGACCATCTTAATTGATTATAATCAAATCTCTTGGATTTTCCCCCCTTTGGTTCATGACCCAAAAGCGTTTGGAAACAACTTAACATTGTTAATTAATACGTAGTAATAAACTATGTATTAGTGTAACTCCACCCGAATTGATTGAGCAGTTGCATTGGTAATTATTACAAAGTTTCAAGTTTGACTTTATGTGGAAGCAGTCTATTGGCTTCTTTGATTTAATTGAGTCTGTTAGCTATGTCAATTTGGACTGATTTACGTATCTTATTGTAGTCCTTTATCTGTTAGAGTCGGGCTTTATTACTCGTAACTCACATTCGGCCGTTGATTTCCTATAAATATATAAAAATATAAACTAAATGTATTGGTTGTGTTCTATTTTATTTTTCTTTATTTGTTTCCAGTAGTAATGCCACTTTTCCAAGCCACTTCTCTTTTGTTGTCATGCATGTTGGTATATATATATATATATATATATATATATAGTTTTGTGACTTATTAATCAATTAATCTTTATTTGTTTTGTGGAACTTTTCGCTTTTGGATTTCATTTAATTTGGTTTGTGAAATAGATTAAGAATAAAAGACAACCTACAAATTACATTGGCCTACTTTGATGATGTTTCTTTTCATTTTCTTTTTGAATATTATTGACTCTGTTACAATGTATCTTTTTAAATATTATTGTCTCTATTACAATGTACTATCTGTCTATACATACTTTTTCGACTGTTTAAGCATAAAGAATTAATACCTCAACTGAGGTTCAAACTTGTGACTTCTTTCATTTGATGATGTTTTTATTCTAGCTACATAATAGAAGCCGGGGATGGAACAAGTTATATATAGCTAGACTAATCTAGATTCGATGTGCATGTCACACTCATAAATCGTTTGACTAATATTTTGATCTTATAATTGCATTAACAATGTGTTTACCAAGTGCATTGAACTGTATGTTAGCTAGATTTTATTATATATGACATTTTGATTTTTTTTTTCATATCACTCTATATTACTTTTTTAGTATCTTAGTAGACAAACCAAATATATGTATATATTCTATTTTTTAGTATCCTATTCTATTCTATTCTTTCTCAATAATTACATTTTTTTAAATGAAATTCTATTTCTATTTCCTCCGTATGAAATGAACAAGCAACTAATTACTCTATAATTATAATTGATTATTAAAAGTAAAAAAATAGTACGTAAATTAAAGGTATCCGTTCGAGTTACTATTTCTAACCCGAGCAAATAACCAATACTCTTGTGTTATGCTACATACTTATAAACTTTTTTTTTTTTATGTGTTTATGTCATTACAAATCAAATTTCACCACTAATATCATTTCACATTTAACAAAAACACCACTATATATGTGAGTATTCTTTATTCATGATTTATACTAATTTAAATTTTAGGGCTTATGTCATTCATATAATATGCACATGCTTTACATATAGCCTAAATTCATGCATGTTAGCTTGTAACAAATGTTTGAATGAAGAATATATTATAATGTTAAAGCCAGAATATAAGTATAAAATTCTATTCCATTTATTAATTAATTAGCTAGATAAAATGTTCAAAGCTCTTGCACTGTATACTCATTGGATGAATGATAGATGTTCATTAACTGTTTCTGTCAAAAAAGATTAGATTATATACATATTTTTTTTAAATGGTGGAGGTGATTGGTGAGGTTATATGGAATAAGAGGAATCCAACTTTCAATCCATTTCCTTCCATGAATATTGGCTTTTCCTTAAAATATGTGAACCAGTAATGTTGTTGTAATCATATCCTAAGACATATATATATATATATATATATATATATATATATATATATATATATATATATATATATATATATATATATATATATGTGTGTGTGTGTGTGTGTGTGTGTGTGTGTGTGTGTGTGTGAGGTTCATCGATCATATGATCGAGAGCTTAATGGACTAATTTGATTCATCTTCAATTTCATAAATATTACTAATGCAATTTTTAATATTTGTAAAATTGATCCTACCCTTTTTTTTCTTCTTATTTTTTTTAACTCTTGAATCTTGATTATCCTAGCTAGATGGACGGATTATATTAGAAAGTTCTCATAGAAAGTCTATTCTTATTTGAACCTGATCCTATATAAGGGAGGGTTCAATTGAAAACATGCTCCCGGCTAGATAAAAAGTGATATATTTTTTTTTGGTAGGGAGATGAAAAGTGATATTATGATTGAACTGATTACTCCATTTTGATATATAAATGGTGGAAGGTTGTTAGAAAATAAGGTGAAAGAGAAGAGCCATTTTTATAAATATTCAAAAAATAAAAGTTTACAATATTATAAAATTTATTCCGTATATTTTTACTAAAATTTCCAAGCATTAATAAACTTAATAGAGACTACCTTAAGATTAGTTCTCACTTTTTAATGAAGGACCATGTTTTCATGTTTAAATAAATAAATAAATATCACACTACATTATTCCTTTAATTTCTTATGATATCCAAACATGAGAATCATGTGATGTGTGGTATGTATCAATCCACCCCTATCTCCCCCTTAAATAAAATAAAAGAAAGTAATAATAAAAATAATATTGTAAGAATTATATATTATATTAATAATAAACCATGAGATAAAGAAGTGGCCGCCGGCGGGCTAACTATATAGGTTTTTTTTTTTTTTTTTTTTTTTTTTTTTTTTTTTTTTTTCGGTGGATATATAATGATGCCCATGTAATTTTGCAGTGTATAACACTATAACAAGTCGTCTGCTATATAAATTAGTTAATATTTAATATAATAATTAGGGATACGGTACCAAAATATATAAAGAATATTTTTATAATATTGTTTTATGATTATATACTATTCAAATTGTTAAATATAAAGAAGTGTAAAAATGGCGTTTTTAGTCTTCCAATTATAATGGTATAGTGGAGTCAGCCTTTTAATTATAAATATTTTTAGCTCAGTTCGGATCTCCTAATTATTTAAGTAGTGTATTTTTTCCAGTTAAACGGACCGTAAAAAATAACTAATTTTTATCTCAAAATCCCATATTTCCATTCTCTTTGCATTGCATCGAGGGGGAATTATGCATTTAATTAAGTTACCTAAGTTAAAGTCAAAGTTTAAGTAAAAATCAAGTGTTTTGTCCCAATAGCCCATCTATTGGAGCGAAATATGGGAGGGTAAGAGAAAAATGAGGTGGATTGATGAGAAAGAAATTAATTGTCTTTAGTGATTTTATATTGATGAAAAAAACGTCATTATTGTGCTAATAATCGGGAGACCAAACTAGAGACACCTATAATTGAAAGACGATTGAGCTTACTATACCGCTATAATTGAAAGACAAAAATTGTCATTTTCTCTAAAGAGATAAATTAGTAAATAATATTATGAGGGTGTTAGCTAGCTTTTTGTTGTCCATACTTGAACTAGTAACTTAATTATGCGCCCTTAAAGCATTGCAACTTGTGAGCACTTTTTATGATATGGATCAACACTAGTGTTAGTTAATACTACTCCATACAATCATATATGATTTTTTTAAAAAAATAATAATGAAGTGTATAATTCTCGCAAGATCTTCCTAGCCTGGACTACTTCTCATGTCTGATTTGCAAGCTATTTGTTACTACGAATTTGTTTCATCACCTAACAATAAAAGTGTCTTTGATTTATTGAAAAGTTCTCAAACATTATCCAAATGTGCATTGTGAGTGAAAATCGTCTTGTGATTCTAATCAGTAAAGAACTACAAGAAAGTAAATTAGTTCAAATTCAAAAAGTTTATAAACAAAATGAGTTGAAGTTAAAATTTTGAAATTATCAAATTAATTAGGAATAAGGTTCAAATTGGCCACTGAACATAACCTGAAAATGCAATTAGATCACTGAACGAAAAAAAAAATGCAATTAGGCCACTATCCAAATGTATGCAATTTTACCGGATAGCAGGTTACCATCAATTTTAGCTGTTTACCTACTTACGTGGCAGCTGAGTTGGCATTTTTAATAAATTTTAATAATAAATTTTAAAATATAATAATAATAAAAAATAAAACAACAATGTGGCCGCGGGCCACCCCGCCGTTTTTTTTTTTAATTTATTATCAAAATTTATTTAAAATTATTAAAAATACCAACTCAACTGCCACGTAAGTAGATAATTTGTTAAAATTGATGGTAACCTGCTATCAGGTGAAATTACATACATTTAGAGTGTTCAGTGACCTAATTACATTTTTTTTTGTTTAGTGACCTAATTGCATTTTTAAATTACATTCAGTGACAAATTTAAACCTTATTCCAATTAATTATTCGACCAACTCTTGGAATTATGCATGTATCTTCATCTATCGGTATTGGAGAACAAATGAAACAAAAATCCGCAGTTATGCCGCCGGGATTAACGCCCAACACGGATGTACGCATGCAGGGAATTGCACTATTTTTAATGTAAACCTTACATTAGTGTGCGTACAAGGATGTTTTACACTTGTACTACATTCCCAAGGAACATGCTAGCTAGCTAGTCGACTAAAGAAATTAAAATTGAAGACAACACCCTATTTTATTATGGCATCGCGTGCATCACGTTATTACAACACAACTTAGCTTAATGATTTAGTAGACATACATACCTACACCTGCTCGGATTATACTACTTGTAATGAAAGGAATGATTCTTGACTTGAACCGACACCAATATGTGATTCGTACCGATCCAAGCCAGGAGTAATCTGCCTTTTAGTTCAGTCCTGACCCCGAAGCCCGAATTATGTTCGAACCGACCCGCCAATCAGCATCTTAAATTAAAAGACAAAATCTCTATGCTTATAGCTCCTCCCAACCACACCATAAATAGGCTTGTCAAGAATCAGAGCCCACATGTAATACGGATTGATAGGGCCGCCAGCCCCACCTGTAGAACATGTGGCGGTCATGCTAGACTCCCTGCATGTGCTCCCTCCTGTCCCCTATAAATAATAGCGCGTTCATTATTTGAAGGGAGACTTTGAAATTTCACCTACCTCACATCAACTCGGGAGCCTCTGAGTTCTGACCAATTGCCTATTATTCTCGAACTCATATATCTAACTGTATCTTCTAGAATATTTACCACATCAATTGTCATATACGCTCTGAATATCCCACAAATTTAACTAAAGAATTACTAATATCAACCCAACAATATTGATATTAACACGGCGCATGCTATTGATCACCAATCAAGTTATGAAAAGCAGTCTAGCTAGCTAGGCCAGTATTGAGACTCCACTTTTTGCTTATCCCATCCTCACAATAATATTCATTATGAATATGCTTATTAACTGCACCAAATCTTGGCTTGCAATAACCCAAATCTGATGATCTTAGTGCCACTAAATTATTAATGTCATGGACTGCAATCATAAGATTTTTAATTATATTCTTCCTATGGTTGGAATATTGTATGGCTCTCCAATCTCCATCATATCAATTCAATGCTTAATTATATATAGATTATGGAAAATTAATTAAATTGGTTAAGACAAGCTTAGGGCAACATCTTTTTTTTTTTTGTATATCCAGGGTTTCTACCATCGAACACATTGACTATTCCCCTTACTGGATTGTAGGCACCTCTTTTGGGTGAGACAGCTGGCCTAGAGATTTAAGGCAGCTCCATTCCCAATGTCAAGGATTGAACCCTTGACTTTTGGTTAATGGTGAACGAGTCAACTAACATTACTTAGTGCTTAAACTCAAAAATAAGTTTTGTGTGTGTGTGGTGGGGGTGGGGGGGGGGGGTAATATTTATGTGCCAAGTAGGAGAGAGAAAAGCATGAAAAAAGTATAAAGAAGAAAGAATAGTTAGGGTGGCTGCCCTAACGAACACTCCTAGTAAGCGCTTGCGATGTATGCGTCTGTTGGACAGTGCTAGTGCGCACATTGTGCATAATATTTTTTTTTTGAAACTATAAAAAATATTCAAGTTTTTGCAGTAAAACATAATTTTTTCTCTCATACATCATCTTTTTATTCTCAAAATCTTAACAAAAACCTAACATTTTGAACCAAATGGGGATATATATCTAATAAGATATTGGTGAAAATGGGCGGAGGAAACGTCCATGCCTATCCTCAATTTGTCGGTTAAAAGGGAGATGTTGACATAAAATCATGGCCAGGCCAATTTGCAAAAACTAACTATTGTACTATATATTTAACTTAAAATCCTATTTAATTCACTTTTTAAAAATATATAACTTTTGGTTTCCAACTATTTCCTACTTATTTGGTGATACTACAATAATTCATTTTGTCCAATGATACTCAATGGGTGGCAATATTATATATCTATATTAAGATCAAATGAAAACTATATCTTAAGTGAGAATCTCCAAATCTGCATGAATACACATAATCAACTATTGTGTGCACTGTGGGCGAAGTATTAGATTCTGTGAATTGATGGACTAAATTATGTGCATTCATGCAATAATTCGAGCGCGCGCGCGCGCACACACACACACACACACACACACACACACACACACACACACACACACACACACATATATATATATATATATATATATATATATATATATATATAGTCCGTTTCAGGTGTGAACCATTGCTATTCTGTGAACCCTCACGCACCATTGAGATGTGAGATTAGAATGTCAAGAGGAGTGGTGCAGTGATGTATCTGGTGCAATTGTGCAGGATGCATTGGTGCAGTGATGTATATTTACCAAGTCGAAATCATTATATATATATATATATATATATATATATATATATAGAGAGAGAGAGAGAGAGAGAGGGTGGAAAACTTTACCAATCTATATTTTCATTGGCAAATGATTTCTTTCACTATGACATTTACCTTTGTTTGTACATATCTCTTTATCTTTATAATGATTTCAAGTTGGAAGCCTCCTAGGGTCTAGATATATATTTATGTCCAATCTCAACTAACAAGTGTTCAGTGTCTGTTAGAATTAGGTAACCCCTAAATTGAGTTTTGGAATATGTTAATGATATAATGGACAATATTTACAGAAGAATAATTTGACTATGAGTGCCAGGATTAATTAAGTATTTATCATTATGTAAAAAATGTACGTAATTTTATTTCTTTATACATTTTAATGACATGGCCCTCTAGGCTAGCCTTCGCCCAAAAGGGTATTGAATATCTGTAAATTAATAAATGTAATTTTTTGATCGACTGCATAGTTCAAATATAAGGTCAAGAGTTTACATCTATGTATATATAGCTACTCCTTGGAGACTTGTTCAGCGCAGCTCTTCAATGGGTTCGATCAATACTCGATTGTAATAGTTTACTCAAATCATTTGTCACAAATAATACAGTTTCAGCTATTAACGTCTCAAAAGCTTTTTTATATACACATTCGATCACTACCTATCCATGATCTAGTTCAACCCAAGTTAGAAGTCAATATAAAGTCACGTCATTTGAAATGAAAAAAAAAAATGCAAATTGATAGGATCAAACGTTTATGGTGGCTATTGGCTACGCCAAAAATTATACGGGATAGTTAACTAGCTAGTAGTAAAAAAAAAAAATTATTTATTTATATTTACATAGTTATCAGTACCACATTTCGATGTTAGGATATTGAACTCGTGACCTTTTTAAGTCTTCTCCCAACACAAATGATTTGGGGAATGTATTGCATTTTACTCTTTTAGATATTATTCTCTATCAGAGATAGATTGTCCCTTGACTTTTTTGTTTTCCACAGCAGAAAGAAATAAGAAAAGGACACGGGATATAAGTTTCCACAAAGCATTATATTGATATATGTAATATATGTGACGACCAATTTGGCTTTATTGATGAATAAAAATCTTTATTTCGTACAATTCTTGAAGGAAAAAAGGTTGTTAAAGCTGCCTCGAAAGTGACATAACATCCTTAGATTTCTCTAATTTAATAATAAAAAAACCTAACATGAAGAAATGCATAGCACATAGCCATATATATATATATGCCTCTTGCAGTTATTCTATTATTTATACATAGCACATAGCCCATAGTGTATGTTAATGCTAGCTAGGCTGGTATATGTCCTAGCTAGTTGAGATTCAATTCAAAGTAATGTCAACATGATAATATAAATTTAGCTTCAAAATGTGAAAACTCGAGTTGAGATTTTGATAAATTTAGGTGATTAGTAACATACAATTTTGACTTATTTGATTATTATTGAGTGTTTAACTTGGTCAAACAATTAATATGAGTATTCGATTAATTAACTTTTGTAATAGTTTATTGTTTCAAAATGCTAAAATTCAAAGAGCTGCTCAAAGTATGTAGCTTTTTTCAATTCGATTAACTTTTTGGGAAAATCATTTTGCATGTAATCAGCTATAAACTAACAGCTAATTTACTATACACTTTTCTACAATCAGCTAATGCTATCAATTAGTCAAACTCACTAACCCAATTAGGTACCAAACACCCCTTTAATTTATTGCTAACATCAATTGTATTAGATCAAGTTGAGTTATTAGCACAACTATTGTAGCAACAAGAGCAGTTTACCTATCTTATGCAGTTTACGAACTATTACAATGAGTGGGGTGTACACCCGTGGTGACTGCGAGTTTTTCTTATCATTCAAAAAAAAAAAAAAGATGCATTTTGCTCTAAAATGGATTTCCGAGAGGGTGGAGTATATATGATTCTTGTACAGTTAGTTGTACATGAGTACGTGGTCTCGAATTTGATTCTTACCAACACTCTCTTAATCGAGCTTGTTGCACAAAGTCTTTTTAGTTACTGTGGTTTACCTTTTATGTGCATTTCGCAGGCTATATATCACGCATGAACAGAGTTTACCCAATGCACACCTCTGAGTTGTGATTGCAGATTTCCCTATCACCTAAAAAAAGATGTATTTTGATCATTCGGTTTCAATAGAAAAATATTGGATATATAGTACTAACCAATTGTCAAGACCAAACAAATAAGTAATTTTATTTTTTTTTACCTGTATAGTAATCGACATCACACTTTAACGAGTACGTAACTCAATACAAGATTGAAATATAATAGTCAATAGACAAGTTAAAGGACACTTAAAGGAATCGTCGAGAATTTATTCATCTGTATTTTTTATTAAATATAAATAGTAGTGAATTATACCCGTATAAATTACTAGATTTGATATAGGTAGGTTCAAGTAATTAAACCTAGAGTTAATAAAATTTAGAACATATATAACGCAGAAAGTCTACTGTATTGTGGATATATATATATATATATATATATATATATATATATATATATATATATGGATCTTGTAGATTTGATGAGATGCTGAAATGAATCAATTTAATGATTTGATTCTGTTCACACGTCTAGAAGCATATATCCTTTGCACCATATAATAACTTAGAAAATTCATATATTAGTTCGGTGAAATTGAGAAACTTGTGTCATATATATATTTATTCATAATCAGGTGCAAACTGATTTTAATGTACGAATTTGTGAACTTTTGAAGGATTGCACCGCATTTACTATACGATTGTACTGCATCCAGATATGATTATATCACAAGGTCTTCCAAACATGTCTAGGAGTCGTTGCGATGCAATCCTTCATAAGTTCGCAGGTTCAATTTTCAGATTAAGGTTGGTTCTCACCTGATTATGATTATATATATATATATATATATATATATATATATATATATATATATATATATAAAAGTAACCTAGGTTAGTTTACCTTAGCTTCTTGTGGTTCTTTACTCTCTAGAGTCACAAGACGAGTTTCACGTAAAGTATACTTTTAGTTTGGTAGCGGTTGCAAATTTTCTTATAAATCAAAGTATAAGGATCAATATCACAATATTAGCTAGCAGATGATTACATTGTGACGATTCTACTATAGCATCATCATCACTTTGCTTAGTCATCATGCAAGAGTAGAAGTGGATATATTAGAATGAAAAACAACCTTAATTGGAGGGACGGCATTATATTATCTATGTTTTAGCCAAGATTAAATTGCCCTATTCTGGGTTCTTTCCGTTGTAACTTTCCCATTTTTCTGCAAAGAGTAAAGTCAATTAATTATAATCAATTAGCCAGTTGTTTCTGCGGGCAAATTTTGCTATCAACCATGAATAAAAGGCATGGAATATATATTTTAATATATTGTGAACCATAAAATCATGGTTACTCAGCTGGACATTTGTTTACTGTGTATAAGAAGTCCCCTCACTTAAAATGCTGTTGCTGGTGAAACTCAATCTAGGTCACTGTGCCTAAACTTCACCCGTGCATGTGACCAACTGATCTGTCCATGTGGGCTAAAATATTACATGATTTAACAATATGTCTATGTGGTCCTGAAATGAGTGATTGAGTGAATAAAACATGATTTTGATTATATCAAAAGATTACGAGTTTAATTCTTACCAACACTATATTGATCGAGTCAGTAGCACTCAAAAAAAACACTATATTGATCGAGTATGCCGCATAAATAATGTCGTGTATAACTTGATAAGTTTTAGGACACACAACTGTTGCCTGTTGGATAGGAATATAATGCTCTAATAATATACAGTCCTAACAGTTCATCATATCTACACTTTCCCTGTACTTATAACCTTCCAATTTTATGTTCACCAACCATGCATTATATTCTCTGCTCTCTCCTAGCTAGCTAGTTACTTTAGTACTACATACAGTACAATGAATATGTGTTTTTCCTGTACCAATAATGAAATAATTATATATTTTAGATTGAAAAAGACGCAAAAGATACATATATATGAATTGATCGAATGAGAAAATCTAATAATGTCAACAACTCAACAATCAAGTCGACACTATATATATATATATATATAGTCTGATCGGGTGAGAATAGACTTTCCCGTACAAACATATGAGCATGCACAATGCAAAATTACCAAGTGCATAAAGTTGGGTGCACCACCCAGAACAACAAAAATCTACTATACTAATCTACTATCTATCTACTATACTAATAAGAGCCCAAGAGAGTTAGGACTATAATGGGTAGAAAAAATGACGGTCAAATTTTTTAATCAAATGAATGGCTTAGATTGACCAGATTTTAATTTTTCCTTGACATTTCCTAATTTATCCTTAATGAATATGATTATCCGTTAACTTTTCCGTTAAATATTATTTTTTCCGTTAGTTTCTGTTAGTTCACTGTTAACTTACTCATTGATTTTAATAAGAAAGATCTCAGGTTCGAACCTCATCCCAATCAAATTAAAGTTGGCATAATTAGTACTCTATTTTACTCTTATTAAATTAATTAATAATTAATAATTTAGTAGCTACAAAAAAATAATAATAATACATATGCATTTCTTTTATTTAGAATTATGTGTACAATGTCATTATTCAAAAAAAAAAAAATTATTCATTATCAATAAATTAAATAAGAGAAATAATTTCATTAGTTATATTGTCTTTATTTTTCTTCAATGTAAAAATTCTTTACATTCAAATTAATCAATTAATTATATTCACTACATTGTCTATTATCTTTTTTGTGCACTATTTTTTAATTCAAAGTTATAATACAAAATAATGCTATATATTTATTTACCAAGTACTTTATTAATACCATGAAAAAATTAAAAATTAAAAAAAAACATAATTAATAAAGCCAATCATATTAACTACTTGAGGGATTTGTTGACAAAGAGAGATTTCAAATCACACAACAAATTGAAGTGAGAACTACATAATGACTAATTTTATACTTTAGATTCCAATTGTTGAACTCTGTTTTCACAAATCAGAGAACTATATGTTCATAGTTGATAACTATACAGTTTAGAAATTATGAATTTACAGTACAGAAATTATGAATCTACAGTACAGATATTATGAATCGGCAGTATAGAAATTATGAATCTACTGTTAGAAATTATGAATTTACTGTATTTAAATTATAAATCTATGGTTTAAAAATTATGAATCTAAAGTATAGAAATTATAGATCTACAATATAGAAATTATGAATTTACAGTACAGAAATTATGGATATGGAACCGTGCCCACCTTGCAAGGTGGGCACGTGCTCAAAGCATAACGCTCCTACTGCCGGAATCTCCTCAAACAATATTAGTATATATTTAATATTTTATGCTTTAATTTTATTTGCTCTCCCTTATATCCCGTATTTGATTTTAACCATACTCATACAATTATTTTATTGACAATTATAATCAATCTTGACTATATTATCTTGCATTTGTAAACTTAGAATTACCAATTTAAATACGCAAGTTCAACATTCAATTATCTATGCATGAACAATTTCAATATAATATTGTCTTGATATACTTTAAAATATTTATTTAAGAAAAACATTGGGCATTATCCCAATCGCGCAATGCGCGTAAAAAACTAGTACATCTTATAATATTAAAGGCGGTCATGTGGTTTAAAATCAACGTCAATAGTTTAAACACAGTCACACCTCGAATAGTGATTGTGTGTTTTCCTTGTCACTAAAAAAATTAATCTAAATGAATAGACTGCCGGTTATTTAAGAACTGTGTAATAAAAT
Organism: Ipomoea nil; assembly: GCF_001879475.1. Classification (NCBI taxonomy): domain Eukaryota; kingdom Viridiplantae; phylum Streptophyta; class Magnoliopsida; order Solanales; family Convolvulaceae; genus Ipomoea; species Ipomoea nil. The sequence goes on from NW_017618908.1 coordinate 986,491, forward strand.
CTTTATTCTGTAGTAATCAATATGTAAAAGTGCATGTATGTCGGCAAGGTTTACCACGTGCATATCCTTTGAGTAATGACTGCAGGTTATTTTCATCGTCAAAAATTTAAACTTTTACATTCTTCCAAAAGGACCCTAAACTTTTACATGCATATAGTTCTGGTGTACTAAAAGTTTGTAATATTTATTAAATTGTCAATCGCTTAAGACTTTATTCCCACTGGAATGTTGTGTGTGTGTGTATATATATATATATATATATATATATATATATATATATATATATATATATGCTCAACAAGACTTAGGACTGGGAAGAAACCTTTAGTTGTGTGCTTTTGCACAGAGAATGGATGCCTGTCACATCTTCTTTCATTGTTTTCAGATGAGAAAATTCCAAAACCAAAAGAGATTAGGTCAAAGTCCCCCCCTGCTACCCCAACCCCACCCCCCACCCAAAAAAAAAAAAAAAAAAAAAAAAAAAAAAAACATTTGTTTACATTGTGATTCCTCAGCTCTTACAAGCTTGTTTTCTTCATAAAAAAATAATAATAATTGGAACTTTTGTCCACCTTTCTTTGCATGCTTCTCCAATGAGAAGTGTGATATCTTCATAGTTTATATAGTCTTGGTTCTCTAAAAAGCTGAAAGGGGGTAGAATTAATAAAAAGGGCATTATTGTCACAAGGAGAGAACCAAAGGACATATAAGTACCTTCACCAAAACCTAAGGGACACCATTAGGGCTTCAATTCTCTTCTACAAATTACAACCTTCCACCTCAATCCAACGTTACTACAATTAAATATATCATATTATTGCAATATTAGTGTCAACAATACTCGATACAATTAGGTATATCATATTTGGAGCTCATTTGTCACTTGAGCTACCTTATTGGGTTAACTACAAACGCTTTTTATGGTAGCATGGTGAGACTCAATCACTGGTCATTCTTCCAAAGTTTCACCTCTGTGACCAGTTGAACTGCCCATGCGGGTAACCCAACAGGGTAGATATATTGATTATATATATAAAAGTACCATGGTTATGAGATACCTAATTCTTTTTTATATATTATATAAATTATATGTAAAAGAAAATAATGTGGTGATCAATATGAGATACCTAACCCTTTTTTCATATCCCATATCATCCATCCATCAACCTTTGAGAAAAAGTGGAGAAAAGGAAAATTATATACACACACACACACACACACACATATATATATATATATATATATATATATATATATCCAATCTTAATTTGCGAACTGACCTGCGAATTTTTGAAAAATTACACCACAACTACTATATGATTGCACCTTTACGCCTAACATGCTAGTTGATATATATATATATATATATATATATATATATATATATATATATATATATATATATATATCAACCAAAATACTCTTGCCATGGCTTATATATAAGGCCTTGCAATTGCAGCTGAAAACCACCCAAGAAAAAAGAAACCGAAAAGAAAAAAAAAAATGGCTGCCACTGAAACTGCAGTTTCAAGAAGCATGCCGGAAATCTTCTCCACTTACCTTAATTCTCTGTCACAGACGCCAAAAAAGCTGAAGAAGAGAGCGCTGGCGACATGGACGCCCGACCAGGAGCTGAACAAGGTGAGACTGAGGTCTGGTGCAGACATGAAGAGGAAGCTGACATGGTACGATTTGGTCGCTCTCGGCGTCGGAGGAATGCTCGGTGTCGGAGTTTTCGTGACCACCGGCCCCGTTGCTCGCAAAACCGCCGGCCCTTCTGTCTTCATTTCCTACATCGTCGCTGGCCTGTCGGCCCTCCTCTCCTCCTTGTGCTACACTGAGTTCTCCGTTGAGGTCCCGGTTGCCGGCGGCGCTTTCAGTTATCTCCGCATAACCTTTGGTAATATTCTTCATTTTCTTGGTTTTAAGTTACGAGAAAAATTTATAGTCACTACTCGAGAGTGTGTACTGGGTAAACCTGTCTTTAAAAACCAGTATCAGTTCAGCTCAAATCAAGAAAGTCGATAAGCCACTCTTACTAGAACATTACTGGAAATTTTGAAATTTCCGACCATCTGAAAGTTATCTTAAATTAAGTTAAAAGCCTTGTTCCGACCACTTTTTGCTTTCAACTTGATTTAAGATCACATTCAGGTGGTCGGAAATTCAATAATTTCCAGCAGTGAAAGTTGAATTTGTAACTTTACTGTTACGAAACAGGCCTATAGTCTGACCAACTTGGTTGGGGCTGACCCATCAGTTTCTTGGTTTTTACTATGGACAGATGAGAATCTTGGGTGTGACAGTGAAGTTTAATGATGTTTCTTCCCATATTGTTGTTGTTGCAGGAGAGTTTGTAGGGTACTTTGCAGGAGCAAACATACTGATGGATTATGTGCTGTCAAATGCTGCTGTTTCAAGAAGCTTCACTGAGTATTTATCCTATGCATTGGGGGAAGGCAACCCAGATTGTTGGAGGGTTAAAGTGGATGGATTAATGGAAGGTTACAACATGTTGGACTTCCCAGCTGTTGCATTGATCATTCTTCTCACTATTGTCTTGTGCCACAGGTTTGAATCTTATCATCACTTCCACATTCATCATATCATTCTTTAATTTAGTTTTCTTGGTAATAATCATGAGGGAATATGCTAGCTAAACCAGTGTTTTTGACCAATAGCCACTATTCAAGAGTGTGCACGGGGTAAATTATATTTCGCCTTATGATTCTAGCCAGTAAAAAACCACAATAATGATGGTAAACCAGCTTAGATTGTCCCACCTTGTGACCCTAGCCAACAAAAGACCATAATGGGGTAAACCAATCTAGGTTGTCTATAACTACTTGGTCTAGCCGGTCAAAAACCACAATGAGGTAAACCAACCTAGATTGTCCCGCCTTGGGACCCTAGCCAACAAAAGACCAAACCAACCTAAGTTGTCCATAACTACTGGCTCAATTCAAGAAGGCCAATAGGCCGTATTGCTGAGAGTCAAACTTGTAACTTTAACTTTTGTGGTTGTCAAGTCGAACAGTCTGATTAACTTAGTTAGGATTACTTCCAGCTAGCAATAATTGTTCTCTTTTCTAGTGGTGGTTCATGAAGTATTAATATATCTTCTTTTTCTCCCCTTTAATGGCTACTAGCAATAACTACTTTTATAATAATTCTTGATTTTGCAGCACTAAGGAGAGCTCATTGTTGAACCTTGTGATGACAATCTTCCATGTGGTTTTCTTTGGGTTCATAATAATTGCTGGTTTCTACAAAGGAAGTTCAGACAACTTGGTGAAATCTGGTGGAGGGTTGGCTCCTTTTGGTGTGAGAGGGGTTCTTGATGGAGCAGCCATAGTTTATTTCAGCTATATTGGGTATGATTCAGTGTCAACCATGGCTGAAGAAATCACAAACCCTTCCAAGAGCTTACCAGTGGGGATTGTTGGCTCAGTCCTCATTGTTTCTGCCCTTTACTGCCTCATGGCTCTTTCTCTCTGCCTTCTCCTTCCTTATAATCTCGTAAGTGATCGATGTTCTCCAGTTTTTCGTTTCTCCATACAAATTGAGAATTTGTTATTCGGGTCGGGATTGATTTTGTGTTTTTATGGATAGATTCCTGAAGAGGGATCATTTTCAGCAGCCTTCAAAATGATGGGGTGGAAATGGGCAAGCAATGTAGTAGGGGTTGGTGCAAGTTTAGGGATTGTGGCTTCTCTCTTGGTTGCCATGCTTGGGCAAGCTAGGTATCTTTGTGTGGTTGGAAGGGCTAGGCTTGTGCCTTCTTGGCTAGCCAAAGTGCATCCTTCAACAGGCACACCATTGAATGCAACTATCTTCTTGGGTGAGTAGAATTAAAGCATGTGTTTCATCTCAATTAAAAGTCTAAGCTAATAGTTGGATTGCACATTTATGTTTATATATATATATTATATACTCAAACAAGTAGTATAATTAAACAACATAATATATAACAACTCTCCACTAACTACTCTATCACACATGAGAGGGTTCTTACAATCAGGTTCACGTGCGGACAGTGCTTCCCGTGCAGTCGTGCAGCCACGCATCATTAGGTACGCATAAATGCACCACAAAGTATTTGAAAATGCACTATTACGTTTGATGCATTTTGGTGCATTTTCGAACAATATGTGATCCATTTATGTATACTTAATTGCAATTCGCACTGATCTGCTTCCCGTGAGGTCGTGCAGCCACGCATCATTAGGTACGCACAAATGCACTACAAAATATTCGAAAATGCACTATTACATATGATGCATTTTGGTGCATTTTCGAACAATATGTGATGCATTTATGTATACTTAATATAATGGTGCAATTCGCATTGACAGCATGGAAAGTCCTATCCTCATTTGAACAGTATCCATTATATTATCATATCACTTACATTATTACTCATTTACTCATTGATCTTTCTATCTTCAATTCATGTATGTTATGGTGTAGGGATTTGCCAAGCATCCGTTGCACTATTCACGGAGCTAAAGATAGTAATAGAGATCATCTCCATCGGAACCCTCGTCGTCTTCTACTTAGTAGCCGCCGCCCTCATCTACCGCCGCTACGCCATAATCAACGGCAACCCACCCTTCCAAGTTCTCCTCTTTCTCTTCCTGGTTTCCAGCAGCTCCCTGGGATTCTCCCTCTCATGGAAGCTCAATCTGCAATGGTGGAACCTGCCATTATTCGGCTTCTTGACGCTGTCCTTCACCGCCCTTTTCCACCGCTTGGTCCCCTGCGTGCGGCGGCCGGAGAGCTGGTCGGTGCCGCTCATGCCGTGGCCGGCGGCGCTGTCCATCTTCTTGAATGTGTTCTTGATGACAACTTTAAATGTGAAGGCATATAAGAGGTTTGGAATTTGGACAGGTCTGATCAGATTTTTTTTTTAGTACTATTGATTCTGTTATTATAATATAGTATATGTTCATAACTACTTTTTCAACTTACAATGCAGGTCTGATGAGTTTGTTTTATGTGGTGTATGGTGTCCACTCAACATATAAAGTTGAAGAAATGGAGGTGATGGTAGATAATAATAATAATCATGTGAACAACAACAACTCTACCACTCAACCAATCAAACTTGAAATTCAAGTTCTTAAAGAGTAAAGACCCATAGATCGAGAGTTTGTCAAGTCGGTAAAACTATTCTCAATCGTAACAGAACGCTACAAATTCAATTATTATCGATCTAACACTCTTTTGATCGAGCCCGAACAGAATTTACCTGCAGGTGTATATCTGTAAGAACTCAATAGACTTTCATGCATGATTAGGTCGTAAGTTTGTAACCCAAGAAACTCTCAAGTAATATAATGCACTTGAGGGTGTTTTAATCTTCTTTACATAAACATGTTATCATCATTGTAGTCATCATCAAATTGTAAATATTGTTATATATATTTTGAATATAACTAATTACCCCGAAATAGATAATATATATGTTAGTCTTTCTTTGCAAAGTTGTTGTTGGTACGTGGATCCACTTTTATTTGAGATATAATAACTTGATTTTTTATATGATTTTAGTTTGTCATAAGGTGTTTAATTATTAAGATTTTTTGCCGTACCTTACAAATTAAAATTAATGTTTTAAAAGCTAATTTAATGAAAATGCATAACACTATGTATATATATATATATATATATATATATATATATATATATATATATATATATAGTGCATTATGCGCATCACCTTGAGTTACTTTATAGTTATAGAATTGAAGAAAGTTCAATGAATGGTTGAAGTGGCCCATGGAAAAGATTGTGTGGTGGATGGGATGGTGCAATATTTTGTTTAAAATTCAGTGGTAATCTTGTGCTATGGCTTCACCAATTTCATCATATATTCATTATAAGAGTTAATTACTTATAAGAGTTAATTACTGAAATGGTCACTTGACTATAGCAAAATTATCGATTTGGTCCTGAACTATTAAAGCCCCCATAATTAGGAAATGAACTCAGAAGACATATAACATTAACTCCACGACCACCAAGTTCACGTATTTCCAACTGATCCATAGCTTTCTCCTTTCTAAGGCCAAGCGGGCTCGGGCGGCTAAGCTCGACAATCGACTCCGAGTTCAACTACTTGGGCCGAGTCCGACATTGACTCGGCTACCCTAACCCATCATACTGATTTCTCAAAGTGCTTGTAAACTACACCAGAGCTCTTAATTTCAATTAATTGAGTTATATCCCATGACGAATTTTACACATTGATCAATGACAGAAAATGCAACACCAAAACCATGTACTTTCTTAACAGTTTGTAACACTCAAAACCATGCAGTAAGGGCTTCAAGTAATAATACCATATAAGAACATCACACTATATGCACATCATGGAAATAATTGGGACTGAGTGTGAGGACTCTTGGCATTGGAGATTCAACCTTTTGGGAGAAGTATAGAGTCATGGAGATGAATCATATCGGCAATCTGCAAATGCACCTTTACTAACTAACGAAACTCGACTATCACTGTAGATTTGGTCCAAGTCTGTGTATATATTAGTACGAATTTTTTTTAGTGTCAGACCAAACTTCTTTGCCCATAAAAAGCGAAACTTTTTGTTAAAATGCACTGGGTAAACTCTACTCGAAAAAAATCCCATACAACAAACTCGACATAAAAATTGTTGACAAGAATTAAATGTATAACCTTTTTGGATAATTTATAGTTTTGCCCACTCCAATAGCAGCCTTTACCTTGACATGATTAAATTTTGTGCATTGAATAAGTATCGCAGCCCATAACATCCTGGATTCTGAAATTATAAATAATTAAAAAGAGGATCCGAATTTATTTTTTCGGGAGATTTGAACCCGACGTGAATCGAACACGCAACCTTCTGATCTGGAGTCAGACGCGCTACCATTGCGCCACGGATCCGGTTGGGAAAACCTCTGTACATCAAATATAAGATATAAAAGTATGTAAGTTGTTGAAAAAAAAATTAACTATTACTGAGAGAAATTCTTCTAAAATAATTATTAAACTGTATCTACCTGAGAACAACTAGAGGTAATTTAACAAATCTTGGTAGCACAAGTTACAAACAAGAACCAAAAAAACACAATTTAGGCGAAAATGTCATAATACACAATGTACACCATAAACAAATTCTACAAGTAAGCATAACTAAACGGAGGCATATTTTTTGGTAATGGAAGTGAAATTTTGAAAAACCGAGCAGAGCTAGCTAAACCATAGTTGGATACTTGGCATCGAGGAAATCCCTCAACGTTTTGGCAGCTTTCTGGCCGCCCATCAGCTCAGCTAGTCTCTCCATGGGAAGGAGAGCAAGATCTGCCAAGCTTTTGCAGCCATCCATTATGGTCCTGTAGTTGGCGTCTGTCACACCTGGAAGGCGTCTCAAGAATTCCACGGCTGATGTGTTGTAGTTCTCGGCTCTGTTGAGAAGTAGGGAAGATTAGTTGATGTTTGCTCAGAGAGTTCAAAATGCAAAGTTGAATTTAAGATATTTCAGACCTTATGAACATGGTTGCAATAGGCGCTAGTCGGGCGGTAGAGTAGCGCCTAGTGCCTAGACGGCCTAGGCGGGGCCTAAGCGGTAGCCTAGACGGCTAACTGAAAAAAAGAAAAACAGTACATGTGTGTAGGTTCATATATATATATATATATATATATATATATATATATATATATGAAAAAAATTAGCAAGGTCGAGTCGGCCAGGTTAACTCGGCTAACTCGGCCGAGTTAGGCGCTAGGCGGGGAGCCTAAGGGGAAATTGCCACGGCCTAGGGGCACCTAGTGCCTAGGCGCCGATTAATCGGAGTCTAGGTGGAATTTTTGCAACACTGCTTATGAATGAGAAGTGTATTACCTAACATCATTTTCGACTACACCCTCTTCTGATGGGACACCAACTCTAATTGCCTTGACCTCATCAGGTTCATCCTGGTTTGCTTTCAGAGAAGCAAATATTTCAGCAGTAGCGTGCAAACTGCGTGACCAGACAATACGAAGGCGGGGGAAATGGAGAGCAAGCAAAGATAGCTTGGATATGATGCTGTTTGGAGTGACATCATCACCAATTTCACTAGCAGACTGAAAGCAAATCCAAAAGTTAGATAACTGAGCAACTTTCCCCCCCTCAAAGTGTTTTGCAAAGTGGCATACCTGAAATGAAAAGCTCTTGTCTTGTGAAAACTCAATCAGAAGAACAGGGATGCGATAATACCGTGACATCATTTCCGCCTGGTGGAACAGGCGACCGGATGCAAAACTGCCAAAAAGGTCTTGTATACTCTTTCTTTCTACACATATCAGCGGAGAAAGTATGTAGTCTCCAACTTCCAAGGTCACGGGTATAATGCGCATACCTTTCTGGTGGAGTACATTTGGAAGGCTACTCATGAACTCCCTCATGTCCACTATAACCTAGTGTAACCAGGATATAACGGTTAGTACACTAAGAATTTCAGTTAATATAGGAATGGCTATAAGTTGGGAAATTTCCAAATTCACGTACTTGCATTTCCTTCTGTGCTTCTTTCCTACCACCAGCTTTTCTGGTCATTAGATTTTGAGAAAGTATGGACTGTGTATCAACAGAAGAATCCAGTCCTGTACAATGCCCATCCTGATTATAAACCAAGGAAGAAAAACACAAGTGAAAAAGGCGTGTAAGCACTAGCTCCACATTAAAAAAGAAAAATATCCAAATCAGAACTATCTAAGAGCAAACCTGATCGACTGGGATTATCATGAGTGATTTCTGCCTAATTAAAGATTCAAATGCTCCATTTTCTCTTCGTACACTTGCCTCAAACTTTTGGACCTCAGTAGAATCTTCATAGAAAAGAAAGTATACTTTGACTTTTATTGATGGGTTTTCAGCTTTATAAATTTCAATTTCTCGCACAAATGCAATCTCAGGATGGTATACAATAATGACAGAAGGCTTTAATATGTCAAGTATATGCTGATTAGTCTCCAGTGCATAAAAGTGCATAGGTGGAAGCTGTTTAGTTTTCGTTGAAGATTCAGAACCAAAGGTTTTCTCATCCTTTTGAAGCAATGCTTCATTAAGAGATGCATCATTCACAGCATTGCCAGCGGAGCTACCAGCAAGAGCCGGACAGCATCCATTCATCTGCTCTTCATTTGTAGAGGAAGCTACACGATGAGATATATCAACTGTTGCAGAGTCACAGCCACTTTTACCAGTTTCTGTCTTCTTCTTCCTCCTCTTCTTTCCTTTCCCCTTTCCATTGTCACATTCCCCACCATCCATAGAATTCGGAAGAGTTTCTTCAATAACAGTATCTTTTTTAGCTTTCTTACTAATTTCCGATGCCACTGCTAGTAGTGCATCATGCTCCTGTTTGTTTGCGCTACTAATTTCTGCCTTTTGCCCAGATGCCGCGAGAACAACTCCGTCAAGTACCCCAAAACCTTTAGGTTGTTTTTGTTGTTTTGGCTTCTTTTTGCTCTGTTTTGGTAAAGCTTGCAGCTCTACTTTGCTAAGCAGATAGTTTTCCCATTCTTCCCGCATGACCTTCATAGTAAGAAATACGAGAGTTTGTAAAATGATCGTGACTTATATATTGTATAACAAGCCAAAACGTGATGCAATATGAAAGGAATGCAGACATGAATTGAGAAGTGCCATGTGGTAGCTTTAATATTTATCACTGTTTTCAAAACCCTAGTATTGTTGAAAGAAAGGGATATAAAAAATTCAGTCAGAAATTTGTCCCTAGCATTGTTGCAATTCTTTTCATATTCAAATTCCGCAAAAGTTCAAATCCGCAGACAGCCTCTTGGATTTGGTTGGAATGAAAAGGGTCTCCAAATGTAATTCTACATCAAGATAGAATGTCTTAACAATTTCGAAACTGAGAATGGTCTAGACTTTGCAATAAGAGGCTGTCAGAATCCTAAAATAAATAATGAAGAATTTGTGGGATGGGAAGAGCATATAACATAATGCAAAGAATATAGTCCAAAACCTTCCGAGGGCAGTTTGTGATGCAATTTTCAAGCTGTACACAAGAGCGTTCATCTTTGCAAGCCACTAAAACAATGCCAGTGTCTTCTGCAGCTATTACTTCTCCACTTGTAGCTTCCTTTTCTCTTTCCTCTTGTATCTCTTTAAGAATATCCTGAAGCAAACAAAAAGAAAGAAAGAAAAGCTTAGAAAACTAAGTAAATATTTTGTTGCAAAACATCCCTTTTCAGAAGAAAGTTCACAACAATGGGAAGAATTACTAAACAAACAGCTAAAGCCAAAACGAAAGGCACAAGTCTTGCAAAGAAAATGGAACTCACTCACTCACACGTAAAACCTTCCATTTTGGTTCCTCCTCTAAGACCTCCTGCAAAACTACTCTGCTACTTGTACTTGCTGATGAATCTGCATGTGGAAAATTTTCAAACTTGAAGGAGAACAGATAGTGATACTTAAATCATGTGCAAAATTTTCAGAACTATTATGCAATTAGTTTTTTCCTTTTCTTTGTGTTTCACTTTTCTGCTTTCCATTATGACCTTTTGGTGTAACTGAGATGAGAATGCTAAGATGGATGTGCTGGAATACAAAAAAGGAGCAATTTAGAAGTAATTCTATAGAAGTACAAGTACCTAAAGAAAATTTCAGAGAAAATTTGAGCAAGACAGTTTAGGCATGTTTGATCAATGAATGCACTAGTTATAAAGAGTATGAATAAAAGATACTCTGAGTAGAGAAAGGGATACACCAAAACTTACTTAGATTGTAGTTACTAAGACAGATATGCAAGCTCAAGAGTTTAAAGTGGATTTAAAACTTAAGAAAATTAAAGCAGAGCCAACTCTACCTATGCAGGGACCAATGTACCCTTCTATGAATAAATTGTTCACTTATCCAAAAGGGGGGAAAAAGAAAAGATAAAAGGACATATTTTAGTTGTCTATCTTTGGTTTTCATTTTTTGGGGCATCAAAAATGTTTTCAAGCAGAAACCCTCAGAAAATTCTAGTAAATTTCGATGAAACTAGCAAATTTCTAGACAAGTTCAAAAATGCCAGTAATGCAAAGCAGACCTTCATCCTTCTTGTCATCACCAGCTTTTCTCTTTCTAGTTGCACTACTCTTACTCTGCCCTGCCAATTGTCCACTATCTGACCTCCCAAAATGATAAACCCGCTTCTTAGCATACTCAAAAATCTTGTAGCTAGACTCTGCAAATATCCAAACTGACCGAAAACTCTCTGATGCTCTGAGTGAGTCCAGATACTTCAAATAAGTTACAGCATCATACCTATTCATGTTATAAGTTATGTTTTACTACAAATACAGAACCATTTAAATAAATTCACATGAAATGAAAATGCATCAAATGATATCAATGAATTGATGAGCATAAATACTTTCTATCTACATTCAAGAATAAACCAGTTGAATAATACCTAACAAGGTAATCCAACAACTTTCTCAATGTCTTCAAATCTGTAACAAGCTGCTTTGTCTTCTTCCCTAATGTGTGCCAAATAGGATCCAACTGTCTTCTTAATATCTCATCAAACGACTTAAAAAGCCCGTTCTCAACTGTCAAGTCCTCCACATCGACTTTATTAGTCTTCCTCATTTCCTTTAAACATGCATCCATTACCTCAAGCACTGCTTTCTGAATGCCAATCATGTATGGGGACATTGGAACCCTAATGTCCACAACCTCTGGAGGATCCCTCTCCAAATCCTGTGAAACATAAACCTGCAAAGACAATATGTAAATAGTTCTGCATTTGTAATTACACTTTGTAAATATCACCTTGTAAAACCACCATTTAAGAGGCAAAATGTACATAAAAGTACTTCATCTAAAAGTCCTTTTTCAAGAAACCATGAGAGGTGTTATTAAGGGAAAGAATTCAACAATACAAGCCTAATCTTTGAATTACAGGTTTATTTTCTTTTAAAAAAAATCATCAAAAGGTGATAACTTTCAAAGGCATGTGATATTGTAATCAAAGTTTTTATCTTTGAATGCCTTTTCTGCTCAAACTGAAATTTTAGGCAGTTAAAAATAAATAAATAAATCAAATGCAAATTACGTAGCAAAATTGTTATACTAACAACAGTCTTAAAATACAAAATTCATGGAAAATAAAAATTTCAAAAACCTGGAAGCGAGGCCAAAGATGAAGCTTTCTGAGCCAAAGGCATTTTAAGGTTCGTTCAGCCTTGGCGAAGCCGGAGACCATGGCATGAGGGCGGTCCGAGAAAGCCCTAACATAGAGTGACCGGTTAGTCGAACGGATAATCCTAACGATAAAAGCCTCGGTGGAGGTATCAGAGAGGGAGTGAGCGTTGAGGAGGAGGATTCCGGCTACGGCGGTAGTAGGCAGCCGGTGAGTGAGGAGGTCAACGATGAGAATACGCGCAGTGATGAAGAACACTCCGCCGGAAGTATAGAGCGACAGGCGCTGGTGCGCGGGGAGGTCGGAGGTAATCTCCGAGGGCAAATTGGGAACTTCACTTGTGCTGGGAACGGAGCTCTCGTATTGGAGCGCGATCTCGAGATTTCGAACAATGGCGTGTCTCTGAGAAGGAGAGGCGGAGAGGATGAGGAGGGAGCCCTGGGAAGAGTGATGGAGGAGGAGAAGAGAGGAGATGAGCTTGTGGAGGCCTAGGCCGGCGGAGAGGACGACTAAACCGCCGTTTTGGTCTTCGAGGAGTTCCGCTACTATGTGCTCGTGAAATTGAACCATTTTCGTTTAAGTCCCAAGCAGAACCACGGTGGCTCTACGCCGCAGTCACGGGCTCTCGCGGCGGCGATGGAGAGAGAATTTTAGCGGCGCCGTGGTGGCGGGAAGAGGAAGCCGTTTACACTAAAATTGATATGCAGTTGGGCGTTAGGGGATCAATGTTTTGCAACATTTATGTTTTGCCCCAAATTTTCAAATAACCTTATACTTCGGCCCACAAACATTTTTCTCTTCAATTTTTTCTCAAGGAGTTCCATGAATTTGAGAACAACCCCAAATGAGTTGATTGAACAGTTAATTTGATAATCGCAAAGTTTAAGTTCGACTCTCTGTAACAACTGCCTATTAGCCTTCTCGATTGCTCAGTTATAGAAAACTTATGCTGGTTTTCCTCAAGGAGTTCCATGAATTTGAGAACAACCCCAAATGAGTTGATTGAACAGTTAATTTGATAATTGTAGAGTTTAAGTTCAACTCTCTGTAACAACTACCTATTAATCTTCTCGATTTGAGCCAATTAGTTATAGACAACTTATGCTGATTTTTCTTTTGGTCCAGAAAACTCACCTAAAACGTAAAATATGATTGTGAAAATTGATCATCCAATTAATACAAGTGTTCATTTCTTTATAAATAATTAAATAGAGTAAAAAAAATTAACTGAATCCGTTAATCACTTTCTAACTCAATGTTTTGATATCCCTTCTCTTAGAAATCACAAGATGTTCCGGATCTTTCTCCGTCTGTCTTACGGTCCGGGCCCACCAGACTCACATAAATCATAGTAAATAGTCCACAACTCTACTATCAGATAATGCAGAAACTGCAAAACAGAAATTCCTTAAAAAACTAAATTGAAACTTTCACTCTTTTTTCTTTGCAGAGCTCAGTTAAACATTTTAAGAGAAAAACAAAAAAAAAAAACAAAATTACAAAAGTGACAAGAACATGTTAAGGGGGAAAAAAACACTATAACCTCAATGTACAAAGTTGCAGCAAAATGTCAAATTTCAAGATGGATCAGAGGGTGTGGTTTAGGTCTCAACTATCAACCACTGCGCTTGATTCGTCGAATCCTTAGGGGAACCGGCTTCTCCAAGACCGACACGCTAACTCCACTCCAATTGTCGGGCTTAGTCGGGAGCTGGGCGATTTTCTCCACGGTTTCCATGTCTTCCGCCAGCACAGACCCGAAGACAGTATATGTATTTCTCCACTCTTCATGGTTTGCCAAGCTGATAAAGAACTCGGGGCCCGACCCAATCCATGCCACTGAACCCCGGCTTATGGTCGGGCAGAATTCAGTGGGAATGGTGTTGAATGTCACTCCCTGGGCCTCGAGAGTTCCTTGAAGTAGAGCATAGGGAGGACCGAAGGAAGCCTGAAAGTAAGATATGTTGGAGGATTAAGAAAATATCATCTGCACCCTTTGGTCTGGCTCTGATACCAAATTGAAGCATGTGCTCCATCTCAACTAAAAGCCTAAGCTGATAGTTGAATTGCACATTAATGGTTATATGCTCAACAAAGAGAGGTGAACTCTTACATCTTTGACGTGATTTCCTTGTGAATCCCAAACCTCCCCCCGACTTTCTGCACGATGAAATTGGCAGCCTGCACAATGGCGTGAAGCTAGCAAGTCTAGTATGTAGACAATCGAACGTGGAGAGCATTCAGGCAAAAGCTGCACCAAACCATGTTCTTTCACAAGAAGGAAGAAAAAGAAAAAGACGGAAAAATTGCATTTAAAAGTTTAACAATTGGAATCGTTGGCAAGAAATGGAAGAAAAATGGATGCAATACTTTCAGACTTTCCAAACAGGACGGGAATCCTAAACTAGATCAGTAACAAAGTATAACGCCAAAACCCGTGACTTTAAGTTAAACATTGATGGATTGGCAAAGCATTGACAGCCTATAACTCATCAATTATAAAAATTATTTTTATTCATTAACAATAATTGCACGGAAAAACAAATCTGACCAGCACTTTGCCCCTTAACTGAGCCAGGGCGGTGCGAACGGGGATTAGTCTGAGTATGATACGGGCTTAAAGGTGCCTCCTACAGTCAGGGTCTGCTTAGGACACCTTGTGGTCTGACCAAAATAATTGCACGGAAAACAAAAGCAAACACGACACTAGAGAGCAAATCATCTTTGAAATAAGCGAAAGAATCCATTAAAAAAGGGATGTATTGGGTTAAGGGATTGCAATTCCAATCAGATTCTCGTATATGATCTCACCCTAGTGTCACAATCCTTTCCATAAATCGATACCCTTCCGTGATGGCCTTGTGGAAATCAGAGCTAAGAAATAGTACGTGCTCCTCTTAGTTTAGTTACTTCAATGAAGAAATGCAAGCAGGAAACTATTTTTAAACAAATATAAAATCGTAAACACAACTTGCAAGCATGTTAAAGAAAACCAAAATCTTGCTAGGAAAAACGCCTGATCATTATATTTTCTTGCTATCTTTAAAATAGCCACTTTATGACGGTTTCTTTCTTTCTTTGGGGGACGGGGAAGCAGTGAACTTTACCATTCTATCAAGAACTATGAAGTATGAACCATAGATTGTCGGCAAAATGCTTTCTTGCAGATGTCACCTATTCATTGTTGCAAGAAATATAAGGAGCGGGAAGTTGTATTCACAAAGGAAATCAAAATACCTTTACTCGAATAGAACCATGCTCGGTTTCCAAGGCAACAATACCCTAAACGAGAGGAAGAAAGAAAATTAGGGAAGTCGAACAAACTTCTAAGATTATTTAACTACCAACATCTAAGCAGGTTATTGAAGATTTGAAGTAATATAACAACAGGCACAGACCACAAAGGGATTACTCAAAAGCATTTCAAAGTTGTTGAATTGAGATGAAAATTACGATGAACATCACGGAAAGGCTCAAAGAAATAATATACCTCTCCTCCCCCAAAAATAAGGCCGGAGGTCCACATGACTTTGTTTCCTGCTTCCTGACGATCAGGTGTGAAGATATCTTTTTGTTTCTTCAGCCAGCACTACACAAAGGAGGTTAAAGTAAAACCTCAGCCTTTCTTGTGCCTTATATAATCTCCAAGAACTAAGGAATAACTTCAAATATGCATAAGGTTTTGATATAAGTAAATTCAGACATAAATACAGTGAAACAGATTCTGTACAAACCATCAAAAGTTTAGTTAATCATAAAGTTATAACGGTAAATCTTGAAAATGAAAGCCTAATTTGCAGAGTATGAGAAATTATCCATTAAAATATCCTTGTGGGCACCAGATACGGGTTCTCTTATTGCCGTTGTGTCATCGTGATTTAGCCTTTCCCAATCCTGTTAGCCGGGATGTGGGGCCTTGGGGCGAGGGATTTCGCCTTTTGTGGGCAAAATATCAATTATATGCACTAATCATGATTCCAATATTAAATGCAAGTCCATATCAATCTTCAGAAACAAGTCAAATGCTAATTACTAAACCCAATTCAATAAGCAATCCACAAAATTTAAACATGTCAGAAAGCACAAATCAATCCAAATTCATCAAACTATCACCACACCATATACCATCATTTCAATACAAAAATCAGAATGATAAATTCCAGAACTTACCTCACCAAATTTGGAACCACAAGCTTCTCTGTTTCCACAGAACACCCAGGAATCACACAAGCAAGCCCCAGAATTGGCACTACACATAGCCTTGCAAGCTTGGCAGCACTCCTCAGAAGAATTGAGCTTAAAATCGGCACCCCACTTCACAGCAGGCCCCCAAAGCTCAAAATTCTCAATCCCTCTGCAACACCCATCACTCCTTTCACCTTCATCCGCGCTCTCCGACTCCAAAGACTCAATCTTTTCGCTGCCTGATGGGCTTAGAGCAGCTGACATGAAAGCATAGACCACAATGCAGGAAATCAACCCCATGACGAGGAGAGCCATTGAAGCCCATTTGGTGGGTCCGGAGTCGTTCGGCTTCCGACCCATTTGAGCTCTGAGGATCAAGATCGAAACCCAGAAATGGTTTTGAGCTGTATGGTTGGAAATTTTGTGAGATTTGGTGGAAAGTTGACTTGATTACGAAGAGCTGGCTGTTGGCGTTGTTTGATAACTCGGGCGTCAGCACTCGTAATATGCGGAGTACGGAGTGATGATTATATTCTCATTGTTATAGGAATCAAGACTTTGTAGGAAGAAATCACTATGATTGAAATTAGCGGAGAAATTCGTCTGCAGAGTAGTGACATAACTATTTTTAGAATAAGAGTTAAGTATACTTTCCCTTTTTTTGGAAAATAAAACTCCTCTCCCGTTAAATCTCTAATCCCAAGAGCCCCACACCAGTTCGACAGAATATTTGGGAGAATGTAAATCATTCAATAATTCAGCAGACGGGGCCAAATGTTAGTGCACACAGCAGGCATAATCCTCACATTGTCGCCACCAAAATTCAAACCTTGATCTCTTCTCCCAAATATTGCCAACTGAATCATTGAAAAAATAAAATTCTAAATAGACACTTGACACATGAGAAACAAATATAATTTACATTCTATCTTTTTTTTTTTTTTTAAATGATGATGGGAACATGCAATAGAAAGATATGTGCAGATGTGCTTAAAGACTCACTGAGAGAGGTTGGCAATAATCAACTTGTGTCAGTTTGTCTTCTGGTATAAGAATAATGCTTTATCCACTCATCACTCTTTCAGTGCACATTCTTGTTAGTGTATGAAAAACAACTACCATTAATGTGGTCATTTACATATGCATTTGTTAAACAAAAGGGAAACACACAAACTACTCTCTAACACCAAAAATTTCCTTTAAGTGAAACGCGTCCAGACAATCATTATCTAATGTCCTCTTAATCTTTATTAGAAGTCACTCAAAAGACAACCTCGAGCATACTTTTAAGGCTCTCATCAACGAAAAGATTAACAACTCTATTATATTTTATGTAACAATGTCAAATTTAGATTTCCCATTGCTACATCATGTCCCAATGGCCTTTGTGAAATTGTGCCACCTTTCAACCACTAGCTATCAAGGAAGTATTATCTATAAAGGAAGCTCTATCACTATCTGTGATGTTGGAAAGGGAATGGAAAAATATTGTGGTCTTTTCGGATTTTCATATGGTCTTTAGACTACTCAATGATGGTTTGTCTGACTTCTCCAATGCGAATTGGGTTCTATGAGGATGACGCTCTTTAAAACGACACTTTAAATCTCGTCCATTTGATTTATTCGCATATCAGCAAACAACCTAGCTCATCAGTTAATTAGAGTTACTAGTTCTCTTATCCTTCTATTTGGTTATCAATTATTACTTCTTGTTATTGAACATTTGGCTATTGTGAGCTTTGTATGACTTTTCTTTAAAAAAAAAAAAACAAAAACAACAACAACAACAATCACAAGTGATCAAAATAAGGCTTGCATTGATAAGAACACGACAATAATATTTTTGCATGTATCATGATAAATAATAAAAAATTAGTTACCCTATCTAGTATTCGAATTTAGAAAAATAACTTATGATGAAATTTAAATTAAATTAGCTTGAATAGTCATGTAATTGGTGTTTCAATTTATATATATTAATAGAACTAATTCGTTCTATGTATTTTGTGTGTATTGTAGTGTGTATGTACATAGAACTTAGCTCAAAAATCCTAATTGTAACATTCTCTTCTCAATTAGGAAACACTACATTTAGAATCCTTAACTCAATAGAGTTCTGACTCGGACGAGTCACCCTCCGGATCGGCCCTTCACTGCCCGGCCCCACGCCGTATAAAAGCCTCCTAACCTCCCGACGAAGATCAAAATCCCGGCCACCTCCAACCCCATCTGCCGATCCGCCGCCGTGAGAGAGAGTAGCAGAGAATGAATACCAACTTTGCCGCAGAGCTATTCGGCGAAGAAGACGACGAAGAAAACTACTCAAACGACGAGCAACAGAACAAACCACAGCAACGCCAATCCTCCGCTTCGCAATCCTCGGCTACATCGTCGTCCGCCGCCTCTTCCTCCGCCTCTTCCGGCGGCTCTTCCTCGCCGTCCTCCTCCAACAGAAGTAGCAGCGCTAGCGGGAGCCGGAGTGACAGCGGCGGAGAAGAGGACGATAATGGAGAAGTGAGGTCTTCTCTTAACAGTAACATTAATAGTCACTCCAAGTATGGGAATGAGGATGATGATTCCGATAAGGATCTGTTTGGCTCAGATAATGAGGAGTATGTAAAAACCCCTGCTACTAGTACCTATCCGGTCCCCGGTACTTCCCAAATTTCTCTGTTTTAATGTATGTGATTGTGGATTTGAGTACATATGCTGGCTCCCAAACATGCACATATATTTTTCCTCTGGTGATTTTAGCTCAGTGAGGCTTTGCTTACTTGCTTTGATGATCAAACGTAGTAGGACTGCATTTTCGAGTTGATTCTGACTGGTAATGATAATTTCATAATTTGACTTCACACATATTTTGATAATTTTGAAGGATGGTTGGTAACTGGTTCAGTTTACACTTTGTGTTCATCATGGAGCATTCAAAGGCTGTTTGATTATATTGTTGGAGTTATGGATGCTGCATAATACCTGAATGATTCTATTGGATTCCATTTTCGGTTTCATTTTGCAATGCCAAGTTTCCCCCCTTTCGTTGTTGTATCAACAATGCTATAGCTGAAGTTTTTCAGAAGTGCTCTTTATGACATATTTCCATTAGTCTTAGATCCAAACCACTTAATTAAGTGTTTTTAAAATAAGCAATTCCAGTGAGCATTCTTCATAACTTTTTTTGTTAGTTCGTATAGGAGGAGATGAGTTTGAAAGAAGCTTATCCAAGCTGTACTTTATTCATTTTTTCATGTTCTTCAATTACAGTTTTGCCCCCTGTACGAAATACAAACAACCCCACAAGAGGAGGCTTTGGGCGTGGACGTTGGCAAAATGGTAGAGGAAATGGAATCCTTCCTTCACCCAATTATCCACCAAGGCAGAATTATGGCTATGGTAGAGGAAATGCCCCTCGTGATGAGCGTTTTGTTTCTGAACTGAAGTTTGCAAAGAGTGAAGAAACATTAGCAAGAAAATCCACAGCAATCCAAGAGGTTGGACATCCTTTCTTCTTTGTCTCAATGAGAGATAGGGGAAGGAAGGCTTGGGGGGGAGGGGGTTTGGGCTGTGAAAATGATATGTTAAATTCTCATTTTTCTGCATCAATTTTGCTTTTTCTTATAATAAAGTTTTACTTGGCCCATGGTGTGATTAGCCTTGTGAACTTGCTTGCTATAGTCGTGTACAAGATGGAGATGTCTACTTTGATGATCGCAGCTTGGTAAGCCATACTTTACTGTTTCTTGTATGTTTATCTTCTAGCTTTTGAAATCCTTTATTAATTCATGTTTGAATTTCCAGAGGCTATTTAAACGTCTTATTACTGAAGATATTGGATCTGACCTAAATGAAGGCTTTGATACTTTCACTGAGAAGAGAGGTATGTTAACCGTTGAATTCAATGAAGTGAAAATTTTGCATTTCATTGCTCATTTTAACTATGTATAAGGCTCACATCTGATACTCTGTCCAAAGATTTGGGCTCTCAGGGCTTCGGTGACCTTCTGGCCTGCATTAGGAATAAGAATATCCCCCTTGATAGGATGCACTTTGTGGTAAGAATGTTCCATATTCTGGACTTTCATGTGTTCAGTAGTTGAAACCATATTAATTTATTTTGCTCTTGTCCTTTCTAACAGACATATCGCAATAACCTTAATAAGGTAATCTCTCATTTTGACTGGTTTGCATGGTTTGACAGTATACTACAAATATGTGGCCAAGGTGCAAATAGATATTTTGACACTTATAATTCCAACTTTTTATTTATTGAAGTGATTTTAGACTTGGATGATAGGTTATCCTTTCCTTCTTAATTTCCTGTTCAGTTGCAGTGCAGTGCAGTGCAGTGTGTTGGCTCTTTTTGGGCCTGCTTGGCAATGTAATTTTTCAGTCTTCAAAAAAATATTGATTTCTGCAGATAATGGCTACTGCTTATATAAGGAATGAGCCTTGGGAAATGGGAGTTCACAAAAGGAAAGGTGTTGTCTATCTGGATGTGCATAAATTACCAGAGAGGCCAAAGAGTGAGCTAGATAGAAGAAGGTAAAAGATAATTATGGAATTTTCACGAACATTTAATTCCTTTGGATTTAATAATTAAGTTATTGAACTAGGGGTGTTATTGTTTGGTATGCAGGTGTTACTGGGGCTATTGTTTTGAGAGCCTTGCCACTGAAGATCCTGGTAGATCTGATGGAGATAGGATTCATGACATTGATGCCAATGTTGAATATTGTGCTGTAATTAAAACCAAAATAGGGGCTCACCGCATTTTGATGGGGGCTGAAATGGATTGTTGTGATTCCAGGGATGACGGAAGAAGATTCTATGTTGAACTAAAAACAAGTCGTGAGGTAACAATGTTTGCCTGGATGTAACACCTTCCCCCCTTTATTTCATTTAGTTTTGGAATTTAAACCTAATTTTGTCTCTCCTTTTTTTCCTGCTTGCAGTTGTTGGATCATCGTACCGAGGAAATATTTGAGAGGGAGAAATTACTCAAGTTTTGGGTATTTGACCTTTTGCAGACAT
This sequence comes from Ipomoea nil, assembly GCF_001879475.1. NCBI lineage: Eukaryota > Viridiplantae > Streptophyta > Magnoliopsida > Solanales > Convolvulaceae > Ipomoea > Ipomoea nil. Next base: position 1,007,889 of record NW_017618908.1, read on the forward strand.
GTCTATTGCAGAATATAAGCGTATCTATATATAAGCCTTGTAGATTTCACTTAACTTAATAGAAGTGAAAAGTCAAGGAAGAATATACCCAAATGGTGCCCTTAACTTATTTTATTAATACAACTAAAAACCAATAAGTTAAATATAATGAGAAAAGGGATATTGTTTATGCTATTCACGTGCTACCATCTGTTGCTGCATTTACTCGTAGATAATTTGTTAATCGGCCATTGATTAACAATTTCTCTTATTGTTTCTAGTCTGAAACTTATCAAGAGAGTTCATTGGATTGACAAAAGTTCTTTCTTGATCTTACACAGTACACTCTATGATATGATATCTTAAGTTCTTGACTATGTCTTTTCTCATGTGCAGATCCAGTCATTCCTTGCTGGAGTACCTTACATTGTTGTTGGTTTTAGGTAGGTTTTAATGTCATGACTTCATCTGTGTTTCCTTTGTTCATAGTTTCTTTCTTTTCTTCTTTTTTTTTGGTTTTAATTTTAATAATGCTTAGTGTAAAAAATGCGATTCTTTTTGACCTCTGTTGCCTCTTGTGACATTGATAAGTGCTGGTTTATGGCTACTATTGAATTCTCTTGGACTCATAGTTAATAACTGGAGTGCAATTTCAAATATGTTAAATCTGACTTGCCTGCAGGGATGATAATGGTAGACTTGTCCGCACTGAGAGATTGAGAACTAATGAGATCACACAAAGGGTAAAAATGAAAAGTTACTGGCAGGTAACCATTCTCTACTTCAATACATTTATACACACAGTTTGGTTATTTTGAATGGCACGGCACTGCATGAGTGCATGGTCTATGTACAACTCATGATGTTGTCTTTGTCAGGAAATTGTCGGATTAGTATTGTTCTGTAAATCACATTTCTCTTCATGTGGTTGATCTTCTTGTTTTCTGCAGCACTGAATTTTTACGTGGCTTTTGATTTTGACAGGGCGGTGTATGTCTTGCATTTGCAGACGAGGTTCTATGCTGGCTTTACGGGACAGTAAAGGAAAGTAAGAATCCCGTTAACCTTTTAATATATTCAAGTAATGCTGCAGATATTCCCTCGTGACTATTAATTTGCTCGTTTTTGTGTTTCTCCACAGACGAAGACTACATCTTGCAGTTCACTCCACATTCGAACCGGCTGGAGCTTCTACGTGGTCCATCCTGCCCGGACGCAATTACTCACCATGTTCAACAACTAGAGAGCTTTTGAGTTTGCCGCAGAATGAAAACCACAGATCTGAACATACAAAGAACTGGAATCAGATCAGACCACTTTTTTTTGCAGTTTTTTGTCATCAACTATAACCACCACACATTGAAAATGTTCTTGGATGAACATATACATTTTGCCAAGGTGTTACAAGAACAAGAAGACAATAGTTTTGTTCTTCTTAACACCCATTTGGGTTTTGAGCCTGTAACCACCACCCACTGTGAAATGTTGAGTATTGTTGGATGTCAGAATAGGCTTATGGACAACTTTGCTACCTTGTTTTGGTGGATTATTGAAAGACACTAATTCGGTTTATCTTTTTAATTTGTGTGTATAATATGCAGATAATGTTTTTGCTGGATAATGAAATGATTACTTGTAACTTGGGCAAATTATTCCGTCGACCCGGGTCCACATTGCAAGGTGGGTCTAGGTCCAAAATATACAATTTACTTACTGAATGCTCACAATTTCGTAAAAGGTAAATTGTGTATTTTAGACTTGGGTTTATCTTGGTACAATATAAGCTTTTAACTTTAACTTATACATAGGCTTTGACGGAGTAAATTTTATTGGTAGAACGAAAAAAGTGTAGTTCCCGTGTTTCTTTTTAGATAAAACAGTCAATGTATTACAAGTTCAAATCATACACCCACATTTGTGGGTATTTATTTATATTTCACTCTCGATTTTTGTCATTTAACATGATTATTATTTTTTGGACACTTTTAGTCATTTTCGTAATTTAAAAATAAGAAGTTACCTAAGTTCTAAACATTGGGACTTCGCCTTGGCTCAAGTTGAATTTGCCTACAACTATTCTGAGAAAACACATAAGGTGGTGGACTATATTGTTCAAATTTCACTCTGCAGATGACCCACTGTATCCAGACACCAAGTTCTTCATCTTATGGGGGAGAATGATGGCGTGTAGAACCACATTTACATCTTAATTATGATGGCCACAATTTGCATGCATGTGTTTTGTATTTACTGTTTATTTGTTTTTTTCCCATGCACTATACTGTTATTTTCTATGTGATGTTTCCCTTCCCAACTCCCTAGCAGTTAGGAATAAGAATATCCCACTTGATAGGATGCACTTTGTGGTAAGAATAAATCTTCCATATTCTGGACTTTTAGTAGTTGAAACCATATTATATTAATTTGTTTTGCTCTTGTCCTTTCCGGCAGACATATCGCAATAACCTTAATAAGGTAATCCCTCTTCTTGGGACTGCTTTGCTGTTAAAATTTTCAGCCTTCAAAATAATCTTTGATTATGTGCAGATACTGGCTACTGCTTATATCAGGAATGAGGGTTGGGAAATGGGAGTTCACAAAAGGAAAGGTGTTGTCTATCTGGATGTGCATGAGTTTTTTGCATTTTTGGTCCCACGACTATAGTGGCACTAGCAGAATTGATCCACGATTTTCTAACCTTGCAATTTTAGTCCACAACTATTATTTTTTTTGCAAAATGGTCCTTACGGAGTTACGGGCACTTTTCCGTCAAAATTTCACCGGAAGAAAAATTCTTCATTTTTAACAGGGCTAAAATTGACATTTGACTTATCTCAAAAATTAAAAGAAAAAGGAATAAGGGTCAAATAGGCCACTGAACTGCACATCAAAGTGCAATTAGGCCATCGAAATAAAAAATAATGCAATTGGGTCCCTAAACTATACAAAATCATGCAATTAGGTCTAAAATGACTTGTTGACCTGAAATTGTGCTGACGTGGCGGTTACCAATTTTAAAAATAAATTTTAAATATAATTTTAAATAAAAAATTAATTAAATATTAAAAAAAAAAAAAAAAACTAGAACTGCCGGAGACGAATCGTCTCCGGCAGGCTTCGTCTCCCTAGCCATGGAGACGTCTCTTCGTCTCCATGGCCGGAGACGAAAGCTTCGTCTCCGACCATGGAAACGAAGCCTTCGTCTCCATGGCCAGGGAGACGAAGCTTCGTCTCCTGGCCATGGAGACGAAGCTCTTCGTCTCCTGGCCATGGAGACGAAGCTTTCGTCTCCGGCCATGGAGACGAAAGACTACCGGAGATGATTCGTCTCCGGCAGTTTTAGTTTTTTTTTTTTTTTTAAATTATATAATTTTAATTAATTATTTTATTTTAAAATATATTTATAAATTATTTTTAAAATTGGTAACCTGCATTTTAGGTAAACAAGTCATTTTGGACCTAATTGCATGATTTTGTGTAGTTCAGGGATCCAATTGCATTGTTTTTGAGTTCGATGGCCTAATTGCACTTTAGTGTGCAGTTCAGTGGCCTATTTGACCCTTGTTCCAAAGAAAAAAATTGACATTTGACTACATACAATATTACTGGGCTACATACTACTGCCCCAGGAGGCGGAGTTCCTGGAGCAGGCAGGGCTGTCAGTAAGCGGCGGAGCGGCAGTGGCGTTCCCCGGGCTAGTTGGGTTATGCGGCAGCAGCATTGGAGGCGGAGCCAGCACGCCTGCCGGATCATTCAAAGACATCGGAAAAGCTTACATTTTCAGCGAGAGAAGCGGTGGAGATTCTCAAATGCAATCACTTATATATATATATATATATATATATATATATATATATATATATATATATATATATATATATATATATATATATATATATATATATATATATTTGGAGATAAGTAAAATGTCAATTTTAGCCCTGTTAAAAATGGAGATTTTTTTTTTCCGGTGGAATTTTGACGGAAAAGTGGCCAGAAGGACCATTTTTGTAAAAAAAATCAATAGTCGTGGACTAAAATTGCAAGGTTCAAAAGTCGTGGATTTCTGCTAGTGCCACTATAGTCGTAGGACCAAAAGTGCAAAAAACTTGAATGTGCATACATTACCAGAGAGAGTAAATTTCAATTTTGGTCATATGACTATAGGGGTCTTGTTAATTTCAGTCATTGACTTTTAAAAGTGTCAATTTAGTACCTTAACTATGTAATTTTTGTCAATTTTGGTCACTCTGGCCAAATTGCCGGCCAAATTTCGTCGGAAAATTTTAATTGTTAAAATAATGAGGGTATTTTGATCATTTAACGTCTCTTTTCTTCTTCCCATGCGAGTCCATCCCTTCCTCTCCCGTTTCCAGTGAATGCAATGAACTAAGATGATGGGGAAAGGAGGCTTATGATATTAAAGATAGGGTTTAGAGGGAGAAAGAACGCCGGAAACGGGAGAGAAAGATATGGACTCGCCGGAGAAGAAGAAAAGATGCGTGAAACGACCAAAATATCCTCATTATTTTAACTATTTAAATTTTTTGGTGAAATTTGACCGACAATTTGGCCGGAGTGACTAAAATTGACAAAAATTGCATAGTTAAGGTACTAAATTGACATTTTTAAAAGTCAGAGACTGAAATTAACAAGACTCCTATAGTCATATGACCAAAATTGAAATTTTCTCTTACCAGAGAGGCCAAAAAGTGAGCTAGATAGAAGAAGGTAAAAGAAGAGTTATTGAAATTTGTTTTGGATTTATGTACATCATTAAGTTATTGAACGAGTATGTGTTGCATTTGAGAACGAGGATCTTTATCGAGAACGGGACAAATTGTCATTCCAATGTGAATGAAACTTCATCTAAGTTTATATTTATGCATTTAAAGTAATGTTTTTTATCTTTCTTTTTAGAATAAAATACATTACAAGTCGAACAAATAAAACTTACAATGGCCAAGCACTTTGTGCTTTAATGGCATATATTGATCTTTTCTATATAGGAGGTCATGAGATTCAGCCTTAAGTTGAGAAAGAATGTTTAAAAAGATACTATATATTACAATGTAATAGAGTCAGTAGCATTCAAAATAAAAAATAACACTTACAATGACGTCATTTTCAATTATGATTTTCGATAATAAAACTGTCTTGCCATAATAAGCCTTGAAAATTAATAATTGAATAAAAAGAAATTGTGCTGTAATAAAAAAAAAAAAAATATCTGTAGTGAGTCGGAGACTACATACATGTCCCATCAGTGAATAGTCATCGTCTGCCACGTCATTGCTTACACTTAGCTCAATCTCTCTCTGAGTTACAATTTCGGAGAATCGATCGCCGCCACGGCCACGGCACCAAATCTCGAGCTCCCGCCGTCGTACTCGCCGTTCACTTTCGCACTCTCCGGAGGGAGCGAGTTGACACTCACAGAGGAAAAGAGTAAGGATGGAAGGAAGGAAGGAATAGCCTTCTCGCTCTCCCCAAATTCAAAGCCCTAGTTTCATATCTCCCACCAAATCCTCATATTCGCGCCTTTTATTCGTTCATTTCTGGTTGTTTGTGTTTTCAATTTGATTTGATTGTTGAACTTTGCTACAGAGGCGGATAGGAGCTATGTATAGAGAGAAACGAGGAGGCGGGGGATCGAAAGCGGTTGCGGCGGCGGAGATAGGTCACGTCGGCGATAGGAAGAGACTGAACGAAGCTTTGGACAAGCACTTGGACCGCTCCTCGCCTTCCACCTCTACAAACGCTACCAGAGGGCTCGCTGTTAAGGATCCTCGTTTGTCCACGTACAATTCCAAGGACTCGCGATCTTCGGCACCCGATAATAACAACAAAGGCTCCGATGGTTTCTCTCTATTCCTCTATATCTCTTTCTGTGTGCGATGACATGTCTATAATGTTTGTTGTGATGATCTTATGCGCTGACAAGCAAAAAAAATTAAGTGAAAAGAAAAACCATATTCTTTGTGGCATGCGGGGGCGTTTCATTTTTACCGAGTGGATGTTAAAGGTTAAGAGCTCGTTCTAGGATGCTTTCTGCTTGATGATTGATTGAAATCCTGTAGTTTTGCTTTCATAAGTGAAGTGAGTTTGGTTACTTAAGTTGAAACAAACATGATTTAAGCTTCAACCTGCAGCATGCTTGTTTGATGTTTTCATCTCAATGGGTAGAAGTGAACTTGGGAGATTTCAGTATTCCAGGGTCCAGTTTTTTACCAAATAAAAAGCCTGCAAGACAATTCCAAGTGCTTAACCCTCCATGTGTTGGATAGGATTTAAAACAAGGGTAGTGGAATTTATCCTCTTCTATAAGTTTATTAGAAATTATGGTGTGTTTGGAGATTGAAGTATAGGATAGCATCCCTTTGTACTACATTCTTGTAGCCGTAGGTGAGAATAATTTATCCTCTTTTATAAGTTTATTATTAGAAATTTAATTTAACTGAATGTCTGAATCTTGGGTTGGCCATTGGGAGATGATTTTCCTTTTAGATTCAGGATTCCCCTTACAGATTATTTAATCTCTTACTAACATCTTCCCTGATAATTTTCTTTTGGCAGTGGAATTTGAAACCGACAGTGAGGAGTCAGATATTAGTGGATCTGATGCTGATGACACACCATGGGTATCGTGGTATTGTAATCTACGTGGGAATGAGTTCTTCTGTGAAGTTGATGATGACTACATCCAAGATGACTTTAACCTCTGTGGTCTTAGCAGCCTAGTCCCATATTATGATTATGCACTTGATTTGATTTTGGACGTTGAATCTTCTCATGGTTAGTCTTCTCATTCAAAAGATTGATTGCAACCTTGATGCACTTTTTCTTACAAGGTACCTGACATTTTATGATTTGGGGTATCTTTTGGATACCCTTACCCCCTCCCATGCGAATAAAATGATGCTCCATTTAAAAGAAAATGGCCTACATATAATGTTAAAACTTTCTTTTATGCTTCTCTGGTGACAATTTGTGCTAGTGAGGGCAGCATTTCACTCCTCAGGGGATAATATAATGCCTTGTAGAAATCTTTCACAAGATAGATTGGCTATGTTTCCATCTGCAAAAATATCTAATTTATTGGTATCAGGGGACAATCTTTTCATTTCATATCAAGCCAATTGTACTTCTCAAAATGGAATACTTCTGCCTTGATTCTTGTTTAAGATTTGCTGAAGGTTCTATTTGATGCAGCAAATTTTATAGTTTCACTTGGACAGAAACATTTTTCCATTAATCCATTTGTTGGCAGGAAAGCTGTAGCCTTCAATAGTAATGTACTAATTTGTGATTTACTGATTTCCTAGATCTTGTCCTCATGTTCCGACTACTCTAATTTGCAAGTTCCATAATACTAAAATCTTGTTTCCATCCAGGCATATGCTTTGAACTTGAACTTGAAGTACATGGATTGTTTCTTCTAGTTTTAGTCCTTTAGTTTCTTCATACTTTTGTGTTCAACCAGAATGGCTGATATGTGTAGGTGATATGTTTACAGAAGAACAGAATGAACTAGTTGAATCAGCAGCTGAGATGCTTTATGGCCTAATACATAACCGCTACATATTGACAACCAAAGGACTTGCTGCAATGGTGAGAATCCATTCCATCATTATACAGTTTATCCTCCTACAACTGTCACTATGGGAAACTACCTGGCCTTTTACAGCTAGAGAAATACAAAAATGCTGAATTTGGTAGATGCCCAAGAGTTTACTGCTGTGGTCAACCATGCCTCCCTGTTGGTCAGTCAGACATACCTCGACAGAGCACAGTGAAAATATTTTGCCCTAGGTGTGAAGAAATATACACTCCTAGATCCAGATATCAAGAGAGTATCCTTTTTATGTTCTCTAGATACCTTATCGATGCGCTATAATCACTTGGCATGGCTAGAGAATATTCTATCTTTTTTTTTCTTCTTCTTCTTTCAGCATTTTACGCTTGGTTCTTTGGTTCCTTTACTTTATGAAGGCATCGACGGAGCCTATTTTGGGACGACATTTCCGCACCTTTTCCTGTTGACTTACAAACACCTCAAGCCACAGAAGTCTTCACAGAGCTACATCCCTCGGGTATTTGGTTTCAAAGTCCACAAGCCATGATCCTGGAGTTATTACTCGGGATTTGTATCATTATCAATGCTTCAGGAGGGGGGATAGACACTCACCATATATTCTATACCTTACATATAAAGGCAAGATACAAGAAGTACAAAGATGCTCAAGTCTATGTCAACTTTCTTGCTTAATGTAGTTACCTTCAATCAAAAAGTGTTTTTTCCCACTGTGAATTGCAGTTTTCCCTATTCCTTGTTGTGTTTCTCATTGGTATTCAGTCCACTAAAGTGCATCAATCATTTCGAGAATGACTTGTAATCCTGAATTTCTCATGAAAACATTCAGAATTCCAGTTTTTAAGAATACAGTATTACAGTATTATAGTGTGGTTTGCTGTGCCCTCTCATTAGCTCATCTGCTGCTCTATCTTGTGAATTGACACAACACTGTTCTATTGTTTACTGAGAAGGTTTTTTTTTTTTTTTTTTTTTTTTTTTTTTTTTTTTTTTTTAAATCATTTTAATCTTTATTTTTTTCTTTAGTTTGGAAACCTTTAATCATTTTACTCTTAATTTTGGGGGCAATTCTAGCAATCAGCTTGGTAATAACAAGGTTCAGCTCTTTGTGAGAGTTGTGTATTGTTTTTCTCGGTTTTAGTCAATCAATTATGAGCCGTCTAAGTTTATTTATTTCCTTATAGTTCTTTCCCGGTTAAGGTCACAAGACGAATATGCTGAGAACTTGAGATAAGCTTAGCAGTCCATTTGAAAATGAAATGAAACAAAAACTTTTGTGGCTTTGTGTTTCTGTCACTTTCTTATGTAGTCCAGTATCAGTATTCTGTTTCATTTCACCCTCATGGGTTGTGATAACATGATGACTCACATTGGAAAATAAGGAAAATTGCTTTTATGTACAATATCGATTTATAAGGTAATTTAAGTTGCAACGTTACACGGGTAGTGGATCAAATATTGTGATATCTTTAAAAGTTTGTCAAAATATATAAATCTCTCATTTGTCAAATATTAGGATAGTGAATCAAATGTCATAACATAGTTAAAAGCTTATGTTAAAATAAATAATTTTTTTTTTCATTCGATGTTTGAATTAGCTATATACATGAGATGAAATGAAAAGAGTATATAGGAGTATACGGTTTCACACCAAATGTAACTCTTTCCATTTTCAGAATTATGTAGTATATAATCTTTGGGTGATTTATCTTGTATCTCTAACTTTTTTGTCTACTTAGTGTAAGAGTGAAATTAGGTTAGTGAACATTTTAAAATTGTGCAATTCTTCCAAATGACAAACTGTAGTAAACAGTTGACATGGCATAGTATGTGAAAATTTTATTTAAAAATATAATTAAACCAACGGAGCCAAGGCGATTTTTAGTTTACTATACATCAATCCCAAATAAACGCAAAAATTACTATTCACATCTGTATAAATTCTAATGTATTTTAGGCTTGGATTGCTCCACTAGATTTATTAAAATTTATTAAAATAGTCAACTAAATTAGAACAATTGTTAATGTTTCTTTCACAATATATTAACACCATAAATTTAAACTCCAAATTTAAGAATTCTTGATGGCTCATGTCCTAAAGATTGGACCAGTCAACAACATGGTTTGAATTGAAGGGAGGATTAGAGTAAGTGACAGGAGAGAATGATATGGACAAGAGATTGGGGTTATAGAAAAGGAATAAGAACTTATCCAATTGGTGTACAATCAATCATAATTGAAAGATGTGGAGCCTTCTTCATCTTTGGATCACTATTGACTATGCACCCTACTTTCTTAATTATTATTCCTTTCTAATAATAATAATAATAATAATAAAATAAAAATAAATATAGTTTATAATGCTATAAGCTACAATATCGGTCCTGTTTGATAAAACAGTTAGTTTATCCGTCAATTTTGACTTATTTGACTACTATTAGCTGTTTGATTTGGTTAAAAAATTAATATAAGTGTTTGATTAATCAGTTTTTTGTAATTTCAAAATTCTAAAATTAAAAAAACTGCTCAAAGCAATATTTTCAATTAACTTTTGAAACAAAGAAATTATACCAAATAACTAATTTACTAAACATTTTATACAATCAGCTAATGTTATCAACTAGTTATACCCTCTAACCCAAACAACTAACAACCATTTACCAAATGGGGTTACCGTATACTTTATAAAGTTTTATCTTGCACGTTGTAAGTTACACACTTTTATATATAATTTTGCAAAGAAAAAAAACACAACATTGAATTTTTTTTTTGAACATTGAGTAATATATAACATTATAAAATGTTTATACATGTGGTGTATATGGAGGGGCTAAGGATGAATGAAGCATGAGGGCCCCAATGACATGTCATGGATGGCTAAGATTTAGCCAATTCTCTAGCTATCCCTAGCTGTCCCCACAAACATTCTTGGTTGGATTATTATTGATGACAAGGAGGAAATGATTTCATTGTATAAATTAAATGATTAGACTTATATTTGGAATTTCACATTTTTGAATTAAGTAAGGCCATAAATTCCATTAAAGATTACAAGTGATCTTTCTTGATGTAAAAATTTGGTCAAATTAATGTAAAGATTGTGATTTGTTACTAAACATGACTTATAGTGTGAAGTTGCATTGAACTATGCCAAAGATTCAAAAAGGGTAAGCTATACAAATCTAAAGATTGAAATTTGAAATTTAAAAAGAAAAAAAAAAAGAATAAATAAATGGCAAGCAATAATTAAGTGTATAATGTGACAATGTGACAAGACACTTCATTGTGTGTGATTTTTTACTTTGATATATATCATATCTTTTTTAAATTATATATATATATATATATATATATATATATATATATATATATATATAATTTCACTTGGAAGTGTGAGAGAGTGTGAACACACATATAAGTGGCATGTGTTTATTTATTTTTTGAGAAAACTTAGGGTCCGTTTAGAAACCCGGAAAATGACTTTTGAAAAATGTTTTCTGAATTTTCAGTGTTTTGATGCAATAGGAAAACTCAGTCAACGGAAAACGTTTTCCATTGACTGAGAAAAATGAAGCCATTTTGGCAGAAAATGACTTCCGCTAAAATTTGGGAGAAGTCATTTTCCGTCAAAATGTTTAAACATACAATTCTACTCATTTTTTCATAAAATAAACTAAACACACTAAATTTTCTAAAATGCAACCAAACACTAAAAAAGAAAATATTTTTTAAAAATCATTTTCCTGCTTTCCAAACAAACCCTTAATATACCTTTATATTAAATATGTAATACTTTCTAATCTAATTGCTTGGGCCTTGGGGTAATTAGTAAGAAGTAGTTAGTTAAGATATTACTAATGTAATTGTAAGGTAGCCTTATACTCTTTTGGCCTCATGTTGCTCTTTCATTGATAAGTAAATAAAACCATTTGACTACCATGCTCAGTATACAGAGTTATACTATATGTACTCTTAAATTTTACTCCTTAAATATACTTTTTAATGTGACGGACTATGAGTTATTTTCTTCATGTGGTCCCTATAAAAGTGTCTACGTCAATATTTTAAGTGTAAGGGTAAAAGTAGAGACTATAAAATGAAAATACATGTAATATTTTCCCAGTATAACACGCATTCATGCTTGTCTCTTACAACCATCTGATTTATATGATTGAACATGAGCTTATTTTTACTATCCCATCATGTCAAGTAGAGTTGTCAAAACGAGCTTAACTCGTCGAGTTAGGTCTATTTAACTTGTATTGTAGACGGTTGGGTTGGAGACCCCACAAATAGAAGGAGATCAAGAAGATTAGAAGTGACAAATTATTGCGTGAACCATAACAAAAAGTACATTATTTACGTACTGAATATACATTATTTGATAGTATGGTCCACCTAGTAATGATTCACTATTGGTGACCCCACAAATGGTTGCTTGTCCTACAAAATAGCAGACACCATCAAACTCCTTTGCAATTTGCGTACTCTGAAACTGATAGCAGGCCACCAAATTTGAAGTTCGAAACTCCAGAAAGAAGAAACAACTGCACATCCAACTATCCAAGTTGATAACACACATCAAAAGCTATATAAAGAAATCCCCAGAAAAAGAAAAAAGAGAGGATTCCAATCTGATCGAAAACAACCTTCTCTGAAGGCATCTCTCAGTTACAAAAAGCTCAAATTTTTTGGTTTGGAAATGCATCAGAAAGAAACAGTGTAGATTAGAGAGAGCTTCTGAGCAGACAAGAAATCAGTTAGTCTAACTTCCACTTCCGCCACCGGCCACCGGCCACCACCACCACCCACCGGTAACAAATCCTCACCCAACTGGCTCTCAACCAGTTTTCACCCAATCTTTGAATCAAGATTCATTCTTTCTCTTCTTCCCATCAAACCCATTTCAAGAATGCATCTACCCATCTCAATCACCCAACCAAATATGTCTCTCACCTTCCCATAAGAGAAGAATGGCTCAAAGCTCGGATCTTTCTCACTCCCCAACTCTCTCATCTCTTCAACACCAGCCCACCAGTCCTTTTGAACCCACAATCTTCAAGTCATCTGAGTCTTCTTCATACCCACTTTCCCTCTGTTCTTGCTCTCTCCCAGTGATCTTAGCCACAAAAAGGATCACTCTTAGGCTCATTCACCACTCTTGCCATTCCTCTTGGCTCAGAGTCCATATGAAGCTGTTTTTGCTGTTTTCTTTGCCTACCCTTTACTTGACCACAACTTATTACTGGCCTTTCTTTATTAGCTTTCTTTGCATTGTTTCTGCTTTAATCCTTGTGGTTTCACTCAATCTAGCTCTGCAGAGGATCCCCTCAATCCGGTGGCTGTTTGGGAGAACATTGTGCATTAAGTTCTCCTCCTCTCCAGCTTCTGGATCAAAGCCCCTGCCAAGAGTTGTTTGGTCAATTGGGTCTAAGCCTAAATTGATGAAGAAGCCAGATTCAGGTTGTTGGGTGGAGGTTTATAACAATGGGGATGTGTATGAGGGTGAATTCCACAAAGGGAAGTGTTCTGGGAGTGGGGTGTTTTACTACCATTTGAGTGGGAGGTATGAGGGGGAGTGGGTTGGTGGGAGATATGATGGATATGGGGTCGAAACATGGGCGAAAGGGGGGCGATATCGGGGGCAGTACAGGCAGGGATTGAGGCATGGGGTTGGTGTTTATAGGTCTTCTACTGGGGATGTGTATGCTGGGGAGTGGTGTAATGGGCAGTGCCATGGCTGTGGAGTTCATACTTGTCAGGATGGGAGCACCTATGTTGGAGAGTTCAAGTCTGGTGTCCAACATGGACTTGGCTATTACCATTTCAGGTGAATTTCGAGCTTTCGATTCCTTTGTTCATATGCAAAATTCATTCATGTTAATGGCATATCTGAATGCGATTGGCTTATCCATGTTCTGGTTGTTGAGCATATAGCCATTACTGTGCAATCCAACTATCAGCATGTTTCAATTTGGTGATCTGAATTGAATCCCGTTTATCTTCTTGATGAAGTACTAAAACTTATAATGCATTACTTTCTACAACCTTGTGACCAGTGTACTCGAGAATATATTATAGATAAGGCGAATAATATGAGTTCTTTGGATGGTCTGCAGAAACGGTGATGCATATGCAGGAGAATATTTTGCAGACAAGATGCATGGTTTTGGGGTGTATCGGTTTGGGAATGGGCATCAATACGAGGGAGCCTGGCACGAGGGAAGAAGGCAAGGTTTCGGTTTGTATAGTTTCAGGCACGGGGAAACTCAGTCGGGCCACTGGCAAAATGGACTTCTTAATGGTTCGATTTCTCCTAAAATTCGTAATGGATCTTCCCTCACAGACGACCACTCTAAAGTGCTTCACGCTGTCCAGGTAGTCAAATCTTTTAGCCTTTTCTTCATGTTTCTGTCTGATAACTTCACCATTAATGTTGTAAGTAATGGTTTCGCGAGAGACAGAAACCTCAAAACCGATTTGTATTTTGTCTAGGAAGCAAAGCGGGCTGCTGAGAAAGCTATTAACGTGGCAACAGTGGACGAAAGAGTGAAAAGAGCGATTGCAGCAGCTAACAAAGCAGCAACTGCAGCAAGAGTAACAGCCGTGAAGGCAACCCAGAATCAGATGCATCCCGAGAATAACCAGTTCAGTGTACCTACAGATTCCATGCTTCGATTACAATCCATTTCCTCGTGATCTTTGCTCCAACCTGGCTTCGGTTTTTACCTTCAAGATAGTCAAACAGTGAGGCATTTGCTTGGAACCACCTTCGGTTTTTGCTGACTGTGGAGCAAGTTAGGTTCCTCGGCCCAAAAGTATGTACATGTAATTGCTCGAGGTTTATGAGCAAAAGAAGAAAAGAGACACTTGGAGCGTTGGCGCTGGACTCGTGTCTCGGGTGAGGTTAGAATGGTCATTAGTTTGTATTTCATATGGAAGGTCACTCAGAACTATGAAGTTTAGCTATTTGGCTTGTTCTAATGAATATTGCCATGTTTTCCACATGAATCTCTTGGGCTCATGCTATATATATATATATATATATATATATATATATATATATATATATATATATATATATATATATATATATATATATATATAGTGATTGGATAACAATTCTGAGAAGGGTTTCCATAAGAACCAATCAGACACAATTAGGAAAATAAAGAACTCATCTTTAACAAAAGGAACTTGCTGTCAAGTTTAATGAATCAATTCAGAGTTTCAGAGACAATACTTTATTGAGATGCTAGTACAACAGAAGAATCCAATTTAATGGAGGAAAAGAACTTGCTGTCAAAATTGAATTATTCAAATGAGAGAGAGTCTCAAAAACATATTTTGTGGGAATATCTGTCACCAAAGAGTACCTGTATAATTCAGTTTCTGTAATGGGAAGAAATGAATCTCAACCTGACTGAGACACAAGTTGGCTTGGGAGGTTTCGAGGGGCGAAATCCTCCAATTCTATATTGGAGATCAGACAGATCTCTCTCAAGAATGATTCTCCCTTCACTGACCTTATCATTGCAAATGTGTTTTCAAGAACCTCATGAGCAAGCCCAATTTGAAGATGGCCAGGTTTCTTGATGCTTTCTCTTAAAAGATTTCCGATTTTTTCCAGAGAGACAACATTCTCAATGATCATTGTACCAAACATGGAGCCAAGAAAAGCTGCTGCTTTTGGTGCATCAGTTATAGCATCCTCCAAAGTGGCTAAAACTGATTCAAACCTGATCAAAAAAGCAAATGAATATCTGAACTATAACGGTGAAGATACTTGTAAGATTATATTGATAGTAACTCAGATTCAGTTGGTTTCTCACCCAGAAATGAGCTGCCCAGAGTCCATTATTCCCCTGGACTTGGTAAGATTGACAAGGAGCCTAGAAAGGAGAATCCTGTCTCTGTCTTTCCTCTCAAATGAGTCACTTACCCATAAGGATATCAGTGTTGGAATAAAACTTGGCGAGTTCAATTCTCTAATACAGAGAACAACTTCATTCTCGTCCACAGCACTGCAGCAGAAAACATTCAACTTGAAAAAAAAAAAATAGAGCAACAGGCTCCAGTACTAGTAAAATCATCAATGATTCAATATAGACATCCTCTCTCTCATAATTTTTGTTGAAAACCATCTTCCTTACATATTTAGAGTTACTGTATTGTTGAGAAAGTTCTCCCCATGAATTTAGTATCCAATAAAGAAATCAAGAACGAACCCCATTCTGCTAATTAAGTTGAGAGCAGTATAAACTATTTCTTTCTTCCTAATGGATTTAGGACAATAAGGAAAAAGGAAAGAAGAAAATGCATTCATGATAACAGAAAAGCAATTGGGACATCTACTAATCCAAAAACTGACACTAAAACCTCTTATGTACCTTTTACACACATCATAGACTTAACAAGTGTACAAGACTATAGATATACACCATGCAATTTTGCAGAAAAAGGTGATACATAAAATATGTGCAGTCTAGTATGTAATAGTGACAGTTTGCATTATTTTTCTTTGCTATTGGTTGGGGGATGTGAAGCCAACAAACATAACAACCTCAAAACTACATTATTTTAACTTTTTTCTTCTGTATGTTCAAACTAATGACCGATAGTGACCTTGTCAAGTACAATGTTACCTGTAAAATTCTCGAATTGCAGAGATGGATAGTTCTGCAAGACGTTCTTCAGGCAATACCTTCTCAGTTATAGGATTAGGTGCAAAAGGATGAGTTTGCAGACAAGTTGAGGAAAGTTCACTTGATCTCCCAAATGAACAATTTAAATTCGCTGCATCTCTACTTGCATAAAGCACATTGCCTTGTTGAATGGAATGATCATATACAGAAGGCCTCACAAAACTCTCCATACCATATCTGGATATTGGCTCTTGTCTTATATTATAAGGTAAGAGTTCAGATACAGAACTATAACCACCTGGACCGCCTTGGATTATAATGGTCTCCCCAAAACCACTATTTATGTCTGTGGGAGGGGAACAAGAAAGCATTAGTGGTCCACTAGCGGATATTCCCCAAGGGTCGAGATAAATAGTGTTGTCACTGATAGACGTATGAGGCAGGGGAAAAGAAGAAGCCTGGCCCTCGTGTAAATGTTTGTCTTCCAGCCTCACATCCTGACCTCCAAATCCATGAATATGTGATGGCATTCCATGAACTGCACTTATTTGGGATGTTGATAACATAGTTGTTGCATGATTATCAATGTCCGATGGATGTCCCCTTCTAGGAGAAGGAATGCTGTTTGGAGCACGAGTAAATCGGTTGGTTTGATGAGCTTGTCTCTCTTGATGTGCATCCCTATGTAATTCTTCAAGTTTTTTGGGGCCTTCAACTTTCCTTCTTTGCTGCCAATTATTTTTTCTCAGGTCAATTACATCCATCAACATGAACCTTAGCCTAGAAGATAAATCTGTGTTGTTTGCCAAATTTGACAGTATTTCAAAATATGTGTCCATTTGATCCTTGGCTTTGGCATGGTCTATCATTTCACCTATTGTGCACATTAGCTTGCAGAGAGCCTCAATATCTTCCTCATCCGGATTTTGGTAATCTCCCAGCAATTTCTGGATGCACTCATGCATGATCCTTTCTGTCAGCATCTTGTTCTTGTATAATTCCCCAATCAATCTTATATTTCCTAACATCCTCCTCCTTGCTTGTATCCTCTTTTCTTCTCTTTCCTGATCAGACTGTTTCACTCCATCCCCTTCCATTTTCTCTGCTTCAGCTTGTTCTCTTTCTCCTCTTTCAAATTCTTCCTGGCATTTATTTAGAAGCAATCTCTTAAAGGTGATTCTCTGATCATCCTCAACAAAATCAGGAAGCTCACTGGAAAGATGATAACACAAATCAACATACATCTCACAGAACGTTGGTTCCATCAGGGCTTTGTCAAATATCTGTGAAATGACACCAGCAAGAGTGGCAGCATTGTCTATAGTAACCTCCTTAACTTGCTGAAACAGCCTCTCAAAATTTTGAGGAGTCAACTTATTAAGAATAGCTTTCAGCTGTCTCTGTTTCCCCTCCTCAACATCATTCACTTTCCTCACCTCATATTTCTTCTGAGCTCTGTGCAGTGGAGATTGAGGATTCGAACCTTTTCCAGAGCGAGAAGCACGCTGCCATTTATTTCCATTACGGGAACTACGTTGCCCCATTGGTGCATGCACCCGAAGGTTCCTTCCAACATCATAGTTTCCTCGTTGACCAGGTCGAATCCCATTATTGTTACCACTTCTGTTGGCACCATTACAGGGCTCAGGTCCAGAAGCAAAAGTAGCTTGTGATTTCGTCCTCCTGACATTATCTGTCACACTAATAGCACGGTACTCAAGCCGAGAAGTACCACCTGCAGTCCTGCTAACATGTTGTGCATTACTTGGGCTGGTTCCTTTTGGACTGTGCTTGGCTAGTTTTGGACTGATGGCATTAGAACACAGTAGGTTTTCCACATCACTTGCAAGCTTGAAATCTGTGGGAAGGTTGGTATAGTTTGAAGATAGCGTTATGAGGAAATCTGGTGAGTACCTCTTTTTGCCTTCAGGATGCTTAACCTTATGGTGAAACACCATTGATGTCTCTAGTTTTTGAGTTGATATTCCAGCTTCATTTTTCCAGTAATCTGTTTCAGTTTTACTCCTATAATCTTGATCTTCGTCAAAGGAACCCGAGGAGGATACTTGTAAACTTACTGAGGAATCAGGAGATTCCAATTTCTTCTTAGGGGACTTGCATGACATACAGAGATGATCACCATCAGCTTTCTTAATAATTTCTTTTCTTTTTTCCCTGCGTCTGGAGAATGCACTTTTCGCCCTATTCGGATTCGATCCAGGACTAAGATCAAGGTTTACTTCCTCAAAAGCTTTCCCCTTGGCTTTGAAAGGCGACGTTGGTGATGAGGGATTAAGACTTTGACCACTCATAGGTTGCTTTGATTCAGTATCAGATAACAGAACTTCACTGAGATTCAAGGGTTGACATCTAATTTCAGGAGAACCAGACGCCAAAGAATTTCTCTCTCGAGAACCATGTATATCTTCTCTATTATCCAGGGAGCATTGTTCCACCCCATTGGCCTTTGAATGTTTCGATGATGCTTTAATTATTTCTGCCGGAATGTCTGGTGGAGAATAATCATCCCGTTTCGCTGTTTTAAGAGCTTTATTATTTGTGTTGATTACAACATTACATTGTGGAGCTTCATTTGCAGCAGAAACGACATAAATTCCTGCATTAGCACTCGAAATTGCTCCCCTAGCAAGTTCAGGCTCTTCGCTCTGGGAGCCCACCTGCAACAGCTGCAAGAAAGGATGCACCATAGAAGTAATTCAAGGAATGAATATAAGAAATCGAAGAATAAATTAAAATAGTATGCATATATTTGTAGTGTTTACTCAGAGAAGATAAAAATACATGTTGTGATTGTTCAGAATGTACTGGAGCTGTCTTGCTAGATTTATCCACACCCTGGACAGCTCTCTCTCTTCTGACACCAATATTCTTTTCTATGAATGCAGCATCATGAGAGGGAATCATAGATGATTGAACAGAAGATCTAGGAACAAATGTAGGTTGCTTAGTAGAAAATTTCGAATGAATTTGTGATTCGGCTTTTTTGGGGTTAGGCTGCATTGTCCTCATTAGTGTCTTGACATCAGATGAGTTAGCTGACATTGGACCCAGAAAATCTCCATTAGATCTGTCAGCTGACAAACCGGGAATCAGTTCCCTGTTTGGAGAAACAGCAATACTGCACATCCCTGTGGCAATTGTAGCAGCAAAATTAAAGATGTGTGAACAGCAAGGTTGAAAAAATCGCTAGGCGCCTGGGGACCGCCTAGGCGGGCGCCTAGAGCGCCTAGGTGGCCGACCGCCTAGCGCCTAGGCGCCGATTAGCCTGATTTTTGCAACACTGGTGAACAGAAGAGGAACATTCAAATAAAAACAAGTGATTCTGCAAATATACCTGAAGATTTCTGTTCCAATATTGGAAGATCTTGAGGCATCTGAGAATTCTTCAACATAGCAGAACTAGGAGTTTGTTTGAAAGGATTTGGGTGCATATGAGAGAAGGAAGGCCTTGCATGGGAAGGACCATAATAGAATGGTTGTGGTTGAGAATCCCTACTATGATAAGATGGCATCCTAACTGCTCCACCATCCAGTTTTGCATCAACCTTCTCACCACCAAGTATTAACTCTTCATGGGTTTCAGGATGAGTAATTTTTACTCTAGGTGCAGTGGGCTTCCCAACAAACTGCGGCGATGCTCCAACGCCCACACCACCAAACTGAGCACGCGGCTTGTAATCATGTCGGGGAGGAAAGTTTAGAACCGGAGGACCCTGGTGCATCATCCCTTGAGGTGGTGGCAAGGGACGAGGTTGCAAACCGGGAATAAATGGTGGTTGCCAAACTTGATTATTATCTCCACCTGGTAACTGCATAGGCATCTGATACGAAGAAAATGGCATTCTTGGATGCTGCTGCTGATGCTGCAGCTGTGGGCCGGGAAAACCGCCTTGCATAGGAACATGTGGTTGCTGATATGGCATAGTGACAGAAACCTCAGGATGAGGAATAAAAGATGAATTCTGCATTGTACAGAGATAAGGTGCAGCTGAAATCTGAGAGTGAATATCTTTTCTAGGCCGGGGTTTAGGCTCGGGGTCCTTTGTCTGCACATTGACCTCCCATGGTTGTGGCTGCCTAGAAGCAGTAATGGGAAAATACTCAACTCCTTTAGAGGATCCAAGCCATGCCTGAAACAATTAATCACTGAATCTTGAAGATTTCTATTCTACTAGTCTGATACTTGAAAGAAATATAAAGTTGAGAACACTGCTAGCCAACTGCTAATATTCCATAGACGTGGGAAGACAACCGATAGATACCTTATTCCTTTTCTGTTCGTTCAAGTCAGGTGGCGCTGAGTTCGTTCTTGCAGGAACCTGCAGAAAAAGAGAAGGAAGATGATAGAAGTAATGCTTCTCTTTTAAGAAAAGAGGAGTTCCAAGGTATCAAAATAAGTTACCTGTGTGCCATTCTCAAATCCTGGGCCAAAGCTCCCAAACTTCACAGATGCTCCCTTTGAAGTGTTATCTAGTCAAATGAAATGTAGATTCAGTCTATTAGACAATGCAAAAAGGTACAGTCTTCCTGATAAAACAGGGAAAAAAAGTTAAGACAAATGAAAGGCAAGACACATTTATCTTGTTTATATACCTTTCACGGGGGTCGTAGGGGTTCCTGTATCTGAGATTCCAGATGCAGATTGGGAGGATTGAGCCTTGGAAGCAATTTCAACATCTTCCTGCTCATATGTATTGATTGGCTTGATGAAGGTTGGAGCACCAGAAGTTTCTGTAATCTCAATCCATTCATCACATCTTTAGAAATCAATAAAATCTTTTATGTCCTACATTTATCTTGTTTCTCTTACATAACACTCTGAATCAATAAAAAGAATGGTGATGGCTAAACCATGAATGAGTGAGAGAAGTATACCTGATACTGGGGCATCACTCTGCACATAACCAGACACTGATTCTACACTACCACCAGGCAAACTTGATTGACTCCCTTCTCCACCAGCCTTCTTAACACTAATAACACAAACAAACTCTTGTCAAAATTGCCAAGGAAATACTCAGCTTGAGGGCCAATAAACAAAACACACAATAGATGGGACAACCCTAGCTAAGTTGATCAAATTGTTGTACAAGTTCGACTCTCAAAAGAAGCGGCCCATTGCCTTCTTAGTTCGAGCTGATCAACTATGGGCAATCTAGGTTAGTGTCCTTGCATGTGATCCTTTACCGACTAGGGTTACAAGGCGGGATTTACCCAGTGCACACGAAGCTGATCAACTATGGACAATCCAGTTTGGTATCCTTGTGGTCCTTTGCCGACTAAGGTTACAAGGGGGGTTTACCCAGTGCACACGAAACTGATCAACTATGGGCAATCCAGTTTGGTGTCCTTGTATGTGTTCCTTTGCCGACTAGGGTTACAAGGCGGGATTTACCCAATGCACACGAGTAGTGGCTGCGATTTTCCTTGTCACCCCAAAAGAACACAGAACAGATGAACAGAAATGCATCAATGCATAACCATTAACCACATAGGTACATATATAGACACACTCAAAGGCTCAAGGCAAGAAATTGGTACACAGACATAATAAGGGCATACAAGAATAGATCCAGCTAAAACTCACATTCTATAGACAAGGGAAGGGGAAGCTGCTGCAGAGGAGGAAGACAGGGAAGGAGGAGGTAGGCCTGTGCCACCACCACCCTTTCCAGAAGAAACCCTTTTATACTGTAACTGAGCTGACCCTCCGGGTCGACTCGGTACCCAGTTGTACTGTGTTCGTGGCTCGTTCTTCTTCTTACCCCTGTGCTGCCTCTGGTACATATATATAATGTGTATATATCTAGAGATCCTCCGACGACACTCTAACCTTCTTCAATTCCCCGATCTCTTCAAATCAAATCTATCCAACAACAATCAATAACAAAAAAAAAAAATCAAAAACTTCACCGATCGAACCCAAAAAAAAAACAATATTTTGGATCACAATCTGAAGCATGCATCCATGCAAATTAAAGCTACGTATGTATATATACACAGGCGCAATTCTAGCAACAATAATTCCGATTTACGATTTAGATAAGGAGAGGTACCTGAATATGAGAGAGAGAGAGATTAGGGTTGTCGAGCCCGAGAAAACAAACGAGAAAGAGTGGCGGGAACCATGACGGGAGTGTCTGGTGAAAAAATGGTCGTTTTTTCTCGATGAATGTGGCGGTGGAACATAACCAGATTTACTGTAAATCTGTTTTCTGGGAGACAGTAAAAAGTTAAATAAAAGACGAGAACACTATTGTATTGTATATAATTTAATAATAATATTTTTACCATTTTTTATTGTTTTATTTTTAAAATTATAAATAAATTAAGGAATAAAAGTTGCCAAGATAATAGAAATCTATATGTATATCTATCCTATTAATAAAAACAAAATCATCCATTTTAACTCGTTCAAAACACTCTTATATTATTAAGGTTCGCTAGATATTGTAAAATATAGTAATACAATTCTTAATATAATATACTATTCCTACTTTTCTATTGGTAATAGGATTCTAGATTAAAATTACTAATTGTAGTAATACAGTAGCCCAACATATACTTCCCTGCAAATTCAAATTAATAATCGTAACTCAAATTCAAATTATTTGTAATAAAATGTACATTATACTTGCTATATTGTATCCTTACATATTTAATTCAATGAAAACTAATAAAATTGTATTAAATGAATTGTTATTATAAATGTACAAATAACATGTATATATAAAGAGAGAGATGGGGAAAAACTGAAAAATTCTCGTAGCCGAGGCCGGTAGTGGCGTGGCGGTAGAAATTTTCGTGAGGGAAAAAAAAAATCCTAACTAACTGATATCATATATGAGAATTAATAGAATTGTATTGAATGAATTGTTATTACAAATGTACAAATAACAATATATATATAAAGAGAGAGATGTACAAATAACAGGTATATATAAAGAGAGAGACTCAGGGAGACTGAAATAAAGAATCATAATCTATCTAACTACTTGTTGAACAAGGAATCCTTTAACCACTTCTGGAGCGCACACTCGGACGAGGACACTCCAACTGCCTGGCCGGGTCGCTGGTATGGCTCAGCTAAGGCACTACCTGGCCTGGTCGCCTGCCCGAATTTATTATTATTATTAGGAATAAGGGTCAAATAAGCCATCGAACTGCACAAGATAATGCAATTAGGCCACTGAACCTAAAAAATCAACAATTAGGTCCCTAAACTAACCAATTTCAAACAAATCTTTCAATTTGTAAGTTTCCAACAGGTTAACAAGTCATCCTCCCAAATTAATTATTTTTTAAAAAATAAAATTTAAAAATTAATTATTTAAGTAATTAAAAAAAAAAAAAAAACAGAAACGGCCGGAGACGAAGATTTCTTCCTCTCCAGCCAGTTTCTTCGTCTCCACGGCCGGAGACGAAGATTTCTTCGTCTCCACGGCCATGGAGACGAAGAGTTTCTTTGTCTCCAGCCATGGGGACGAAGAAACCTTCATCGTCCCCATGGCCGGAGACGAAGAAGTTTCTTCGTCTCCGGCCGTTTGTGTTTTTTTTTTTTTTTTTAATTTTAATAATTAATTTTTAAATTTTATTTTTTTAAAAATAATTAATTTGGTTGTTGACCTGTTAGAAACCTTCAAATTGGATGAATTGTTAGGAATTGGTTAGTTTAGGAACTCAATTGTTGATTTTTTGAGTTCAATGGCCTAATTATATTATCAGGTGCAGTTCAATGGCCTATTTGACCCTTATTCCTTATTATTAAGTTAATTTTAAATTTGCTGAGATTGACTATCACTAAAGTTCTTGTACTATACAATGTGTGCAAGACCAGTGAATGCAATGGAAGAAGTTCAACATTGTAGTACAAAAAGATGTGAGAAATTCGATTTTTTTTCTTGAAATATAGATAAACTAACATCATTAAGAAGGTTAAAACCAATCATTAAAACAAGAAAATGGTTTAAAAGTAAATGTCAATAGAGCTGGTTATACAGTAGTAGCAGGAAAACAGAAGTAAATAGTTTTATATGTCAATGAACTATATATATTCTGCCCACTTTCAACACAACATTGTCAATATACTTCACAAATTATCTTTCAAAAGTCAAGAGCATATGAATTTCAGTCTTGAAGATGAATCATGCAAACCTGCAAAACAGCACTTTGTTTGTGCACAATATGCTCAAACATTCCCCGGAGACTGGTGTTTTAATTTCAGCCATGAAGGATTCACACCTTTCATCCTGCTGTCAAAACAACAAAAACAGAACAAAAAAAAAAAAAAAAAACAAACAAACAAAAATCACACGGCCACTGCACGCAGCATCCACAAAAGCTAGCCATTTGCTTTTATCCTTCTCCTTCCCTTTCCCTCCCTCCTCCTCCACCTCCTGGAATTAATGGCAAATGTAAAAAAGCTGGGGAAGGAATATGAGAGAGAAAATGAAATAATTATGTAATTAAACTTGTCTTTATGCATTCCTAAACATTTACGTAATGTCCCGTTTGGCATGCATGATTAAGATTGACCCTCCTCAATTCATTGCTTTCAATTTCAATATGTACGGAGTAGTAATTACAAACATAATAATACTTTTTTTACCATTACTTTTCTTCTCTTTTATTTTTTCTTTTTTATTGAACACTTTTTGACCATCCGTTATATCGCCAATGTCAACTATCTTCACCCGTAGTTGGGGATGAGGAATGGTGTGTGCAACTATGAGAAAAAAGACTGAAATGTGAAGGTAGAGACATGTATTTCTCAAAATGTGAATGTCCATTTTTGTAGACAAAAATATGAAAAAGAGATTTGAGACATGCGTTTGATGTCTGGTCAAACCACAATGCAAGTCTTACTTGCGTTTGTGTGTGTGTGTGTATATTTGTGTTTTTTTTTAAATTTGGTGGTCGGGGAAGCTGCCAGCGACACCCCATTGCCTTCTCCTTCGCTGGAGAAACCGGCGACAAAATCGCTGGCTTCTCTAGCGAAGGAGAAGGCAACCAGTGGCGGTGGCCTTCTCCTTCGCTGGAGAAGCCAGCGATTTGGTCGCCGGTTTCTCCAGCGAAGGAGAAGGCAATGGGGTGTCGCTGGCAGCTTGGCTGGCGACCAAATTTAAAAAAAAAAAAAAAAAAAAAAAAAAAAAAACACACACACACAAACGTAAGTGGGACTTGGTTGTAGTTTGATCACTTCTGACATCAAATGCATGTCTCAAACCTCTTTTTCATATTTTGTTCACAAAAATGGACATTCACATTTTGGGAAATATATGTCTCTATCTACACATTCCTGCAACTATGTGTCTATATTGTTTACATATGGTGTGATGGAAGTGGTGTATGAATTGAACTTCTTCTTTGAGACCAAATCAAGCAGCTTCAATTCTGCTGCAACTAAATAAGCCAGCTTTTCCTGCATATTCTTCACTGCTTCTGAGCCATTTATAACTAGTAATCAGAATTTCCAAACTACTTTTTCTTGCATATATTCTTCACAAACCACCTTTAATTCATCTACTTACAATGTTGTATGAAGGCATTTTCACTATTAGAGCTATAGTTAAAGATGAGGAAAATTGCAGATCGAGAAGGAAGAAGAAGTTTTAGAGAGTGATTTCAATATTAAAATCCACATGCCTCCTCACAATCTACTAAACCTGATATCTAAATCTAAGAATCTAGACTTGAATCTAACAAGCAAATCAGAAACACAGTAAAATATGGAGAATCTAAGCTTGAAACAACATCGTTTGAACCTCGATCACCCCAACATTTCTTCACTTCTTCTTCTTCTTCTCCTTCTCAACCACCACCTCAGGCTCATCCAGATCAATAACCACAACATTCTTCTCCCTCTCATCACCATTACCTGAAACCTGATTTCCTTTTTGTTTCTTCTCTTCATTAAACTTCACAAACAACTCATCCCATTGTTTCCTTGTTCTCAGCCTACCCGCCTTCACACGTTTCATCCTGCTGCCAAAAAACAACAAAATCAGGAACCAAAAAAACAAACAAACAAAAATCAGACTTGTAGCAATTACGTTACAAAAGGATGGAGGGAAAGGAACAGTTTCCGGGATTAACACGGCCACAAAAATCCACGGCGATTATATTAAAAAGAAGAGAGCTTTTCTTTTCTTTTCTTTTGTGTTCTTAAACTTGTATATACGCAGCGTATATATAGACAAGACAAAACTTTACCCACACAACCCTATATTTACAAGGAAGGGCCCAAAGAATCACAAAAGAGTTAATTCCAGTAATGGTCCTCCGACTGTGTTGATTTTCTAAAATTAGTCCTTGACTTTTAATTTGGATATTTTACGTCCTTTGACTTTCAATTTCTTTTCAATTGAGGTCCTTTCGTGAGATTACGAAAAATTAGACTTTAAATGAATGAGTAAATTAGTCAATTCATTTGTCTAATGTATAATTCTTCATATTTCTTCCTTGTATACGTGACTTCGGACATCAGATTCACTTAATTGCTTAATTCCTAAATCCACTCGAAGAACAAAATTCCATTAGGGATTAAGCAATTAAGTGAATTTGATGTCCGAAGTCGCGTATAAATGGAAGAAATACGAAGAATTATACATTAGGCAGATGAAATAACTACTTTACCCTTTCATTTAAAGTCCAATTTGTCGTTATCTAACGAAAGGACCTCAATTGAAAAGAAATTGAAAGTCAAGGGACGTAAAATGTCCAAATTAAAAGTCGAGGACTAATTTTGAAAAATCAACATAGTCAGAAGACCATTGCTGGAATTAACTCAATCACAAAAAGGACTTTTTTTTTTTAAGGGGTGAAAGGACTTCTGAGAAAAAAAAAAAAAGTGTGAAAGGACTTGACCATGGAGTTATTGATATGTCTTCTAGCCTAGCTAGAAGGGTAATATGCACTGGAATTAATGCTAGCTGTCATAAAGGGGCTGGGAAACGGGGAGGACTATAGAGAGAAATATGAAAATAATTATGTAAACTATTATTGGCTATGGCTATAAGAAGTGTTGTACGCACAGAGAGTCAGGAGAGAAGAAGAAAAAAGTCTTCATAGAAAAAAAGTGTACTGTTTTATCCTTTGTTTTTTTTTAAAAAAAAAAAAAAAAAAAAAAAAAAGTTGAAATGGACAGCTAGTTTGCCTAGCACAGGCAGAGATGGAGGAATTGTTTACCAAATTGGAGAAATGAAAATATTTTTTTGAAAAACAGAGAATTAGAGGATTGGAGAAATGGAAAATAGAAAATTGTTCTCTATTTTCTATTTTAAAATTTTTCAGTTTTCATTCTCTGTTTTCTGTTTTCTAATTTTTCAATTTAAAATTTAATTGAGCTAATAATTTTTTAAAAAAATTTAGATATATTTATTTGAATGACGTGTATATGAATATATAACTTTTACTTTGAATTCTAATATATGTGAGATTTCTATATCCGATATCTGGACGGAACTTGTATTATGATGTAACATAATTAAAAATATTCGAACTAATAATCTATTGAGTTCAATCAAAATCTAAAACATTATATAGATTTTAATTCTTAATTTTGATAATGTAAATAATGTCTAACTTTAAAGTGTAAGCAAATAAATTGTGTTTAAATAAGTAAAGTAAGTAGAAAAGATAGAAGATACTAATAAGTAAAATAAGATGATAATGAATGTAACCATAGTAATGTGGTTATAGTGACATATAACTAAATAGATGATAGATGATTCTGTTTTCCATTTTGAAAACAGTTTTTAAGTGTGTTTCAGTTTTCTAGAAATTTCCTTCCGAAAATTTCCAGAAATTTACAGTTAGTAAACGGCCCATTAGTTTACTAAAATTTATACTCTTCTCTATTTGTCCACTTTATGTACATTTTTGGAGAAAGTAAATTTGGACTTCTCCAAATAGAGGAATAGAGAAAACATGGGTGAAGAGTACACTTGGCACAAATCTAACCATTTGTTTTTATCCTCCTCCTCCATCTTCTACCTCTCCCTCTTCCTCCCCATTTCACAAAATCCTCAACAAATTCTCTTGGGGAAGAAGAGGGAGAGGGAGAAAGGATAAATGCAAATGGTTAGCTTAGAAACAAAATCCTTAACAAATTCAATATCCATATCAGAAGATAATCTATGCCTTCTTAGTTTCACTACTCATCCTATTTCTCTTCCTTCTCAACCACCACCACCTCATTCCCGGAAACTGTTCCTTTTCCCCATCTTTGGACCCTTTTGTAATGTAATTGCTACAAGTGTGCTTTTTGTTTGTTTGTTCCTGATTTTTGTTTTTGTTGTTTGGACAGCAGGATGAAAGGTGTGTTATGTAAAGAAATGAACTGTTGTATATTGATGAAGAAGCTAACGGGTATAAATAGTATATACAGGAGAAAGTAGTTAAGAAGTTGTAACCACTATTCTAATATACCTATTCTAAATAATCTAACGATACAGAATAATAGTGTACGAGAGACCTAATCTCGTATCTGCAGAAGCTATAGCTGTGTTGATCTCTTGCCACGTCCCTGATGTGTTGTCGTGTTGATCTCCGGCCACAGTTGATGTTCCTGTTGTGTTGCCTCTAACGGTTTGCCACGTCCCTGTTGTGTTGTTGTGTTGATCTCCGGTCACAGTTGATGTTCCTGTTGTGTTGCCTCTAACGGTAGATCGTTAGCCACTGTTCCTCTTAACGGTAGATCGTTAGCCACTTAACACGGTAGATCGTTATTCATGTTTTGCCTCACTCAGAACCCTAGATGGTGTATTGATGTCTACTGAGTAGTCTGAGTACCGTATCTCGTATTTGTATGTGCTATCTAATCAATAACAGGTTTATATTAGGCACAAAGTGAATAACAACTCCCTCCTACTTATTCAATCCAACCAGACCACTTAATAAGTCTAGTCAACTTGCACCACTTAATTAAAGCTCTAATATATAATATATAATATATAATATATAATATATAATATATATTATTTGGGAAAATCTTACAAAGTATAGTTGCTTAGGCATTTTGGGAGCTTTGGCCCAGGATATGTTTAATAAAGGGCTCACCATCTTTGTAATACACTTTTCACCTCTTCCATTCAATCTTGTATTGGAGATAGTGAAAAGTTAAAAAGATGGTGTTTCTCAATTAGTTGATACCAGATTACTTTGAAGAAGATGCTACAACCAATCAAGATTATAGGAGTAAAACTGAAACAGATTACTGCAAAAATTATGCTGGAATATCAACTCAAAAACCACTAGAAAAGAATTGATTGGTTTGATGATTCAACTATTCAAATTTGAAGTTCTTGTCTTGAAAATGCTTTAAAATCAAATGCCATTAGAGCTGGTTATACAGTACCAGAAAAAACAGAAGTAAATAGTTTTATATGTCAATGAACTATATATATTCTGCCACTTTCAACACAACATTGTCAATATACTTCACAAATCATCTTTCAGAAGTCAAGAACATATGAATTTCAGCCTTGAAGATGAATCATGCAGACCTGCAAAACAGCACCCAATGGTCACTCAAAAACTCGAAAACTCGAAAAAAGATCAAATCTATATATACAATGAGCAATGAGAAGTTTGGTGTCCCACCTTAATCCGGGGAACGTTTAGGACTGGTCTGCGGGCTTTGGCCCCTCGGTGGGATCATTGAACAGTATCTGTTGAGTCCTCGGCTGGTGCACAATGAGCTCGAAGATTCCCCGGAGTTTTTCCTTCTCAGCCATGGCTTCCAGGATCACATCTGCAGAGAGATTCTCCGTCCTGCTGCAATGATTCTCCCCCTCGCGATCAGAGAACACCAGCTCAGACATCCTGTCTTTCCTTGCTTGGCATTCGTATTTCCTGGCCTCGAATGTGGACGAAATCAGGTTGTAAACGTACACGACTTTCGTCTGGCCAAGCCTGTAAGCCCGGCTAATGGCCTGCCTCGTGATCGAGGGGTTCCAGACAACATCAAGAAGCACGATCCTCGAGGCCCCGATGAGGTTAATCCCTTCACAGCAGGAAGCTGTGGAGGCAAGGAGGACCTTAGCCACACTAACTGGATTGTTGAAAGCTGAAATCCTGTCTTGGCGATATTTAGCATCGATTTTCCCATCCATGTATAGAATCTCCTCGTTCTCGGACCACTTTAAATGGTGCAGAAGCTGCTGCTTGATGAGGGAGAGTGGCTCGATGAGCCTGCTGAAAACGATGACTCGTTCCCCGTGAGCACTGCAGAGCTTGACAAGCTCGAAAACGAAGTTCGTTTTCACTCCCGCACTTGGGTCGAGCTCGAGGTCCTTTTCCCCCCGGATATAGTCCGGGGCGAGGGAAGGATGGACAGATATCAAGGTCATCAAGTTATCTTGTTCTATGAAATTCTTCTTCGAGACCAAATCGAGCAGCTTCTGCTGCAGGTCAGTGAGCCTTAAGTGCACCAGGGCGTCCTTTAGGCCCGGGAGCTTCTCGAGCAGAATATGACCCTTGTGAACGTGCACAAACGGGGAAATCATCTGCTTAAGCTCGTCTATCCTTCTCCCATTTTCGTCGTTGATGATAGAGCTCGTGATAGAACTCCACTTATTCCTCTTGCCTTTCTGCATAAAGTTTCGAGTGCTACTAGGAGTGGAGACCGAGAAGTCGGGGCTCACGAGGCATAACGTGTTATACAGCTCCTGGAAATTGTTCTGGAAAGGCGTCCCGGATAGGATAACCCGAAGGGGGGTTTCAACTTTCGAAAGAGCCCTCCACATGAGACTATCATCATTTCTGGGAGTGTGTCCTTCATCCAGGACTAAAATCCCGGGGTACTTTAGAAGTATTCTTCTCACCTTCTCGTCTTCTGCTCCCTCTCCAGCTAGCTTCTCGAAGAGACGATAAGTGATCCCGAGAATCCCCGAGCCATTAGCCCAACTATACAACTTCAGGGTCCGGTTCAGCTCTCTGCCTTTGGATTTTCGCTTGAAAATCTTCCAATTACTGCCTTGAACATCGTCTGTCACGTTCTCCTTCCCCGACAGCTTGGGATTGTTCAGGTTGTGGAATGGAGTATCGACATCCCATTTCACGAACTCGTTTTCCCACGTTAGAAGCATGCTTCGAGGGGCAATCACCACGGGACGACACATGGGGAAGAGCTTCATGAACGACTGGAGAAACACCACACTTAACCCCGTTTTCCCAGTCCCAGGAGCATGCGAAATTATGCATCCTTTCCCCTTATTAGATTGCAGCACTTTCAGATTCTGAATATCGAGATCTCCAGCAATGTTCCTCCACATGAACTCGAACCCATCGATCTGATGCTGGTACATTCTTTCCTTAATGTGACCAGGTACAAGATCCCACACCGTCTCCCCAGAAACATCCTCGGCACAATTGTTTGCAGGAACATCGCCCAACTCGAAATCACCATCATCATCGGGGTGCTCCAATCCACCTTGGAATCTCTTGTCATATCTCTGGTTGGATTTCACAGCCTTCAGAAAACACCAGATAGATGAACATCAGAAACAGCATATAACCATTAATGTGCAATCCAACTATGAGCTTAGACTTTTAGTTCAGATGGAGCAGATGCTTCAATTGCATATTCTTGACAAAACACAAATACTAATCCAGAAGAAAACAAATTTATATATCTACTTACAAAATCTGGATGAATATACTTTATTTCCATGAACACAGCCAAGCAATACTTGCATAAGATTCCAATTTGTTCATCGAGGATAAAAAGATGCCCCTTTGGATGGCAGCAGACTTTTGCATTATTATCAGCTTTTCCATTGTCCTCCTGGAGCTGAAAGCAGAAGCAGAACACCGAAAATGTATATTTATATCAACCCAAGCTAGCTTAGCTTTATCCTTTTCAAAAATGGATACATAAATTCATGATTCATCTCAGAAATGCATAAAAGCATCAAACTTTACTATGCCTTATCAGTGTTTTGATTCTTAGCAAGAACAATACTGTTTAGTTCATAGTATGAGGAGCAGTTTGCCAATCATTCATTCAATCTCAGCATAGATTAGGCACTGATCATATATGTACACATACATATATACATAAAGAACATATATAGAATGGCATTAAGCTTAACAAAACAGAATAGAAGTGAGAATACCATCGTTTGAGCATTTGAACCAGTCTCGGATTGCAATCTACCCATGTCGAGATCTGCAAAGAGGCTTTCGTTCTCCACCTCCCAATCTTCTTTCTCGGGGGGAATTTCGTCTTCATCTTCGAATCTAAACTTCAAGGGCAATGGTGGAGCAGTCTCTTCGGGACGAAGCCTTTCATTCAGCATGCTCTCCTTCTCCAAAACAGTGTTAAGAAGGATGTCCTTCACATTCAGATTTCTTGCTCTTTGCCTCCTCTTCTTAGCTATGGTTTTCTGTTTTTCCTCACTATCCTCACCAACACGAAAACCATAATCGCTTTGCTCTTTCCTTTCATCCTTGTTTGAAGATGATCTAAGACCAGAAACAATCATTTTTCTCTTTTCACCATCCTTCCCCTTTTCATCTGCCCTCTTAAAGACAGGAGAGGGGGCATTGGCAATGAAATCCCCATAGTCTGAATCATCATCTGAAGAAGAAGATGATGACGATGATGATGATAATGATAATGAAAAGTCCTCGGAATCTGAGGAGTTTACATTTGAGAGACTAATAGAAGACTCCACCCTTCTTCTCTTTGAGGTTGATGAAGCAACCTCATCATAGGTAATAGGTTCAGGGCCCCTTCCATCCACAGACCCAACTTTGGAGCCTGATCCTGAGCCAGTTTTCAACACAAATTCATTAGGGGATTGATTGGATACCCTCACAAGAACAAGCTGATTATTATCACCCCTCTTATCATCTACTGAAATAGCCTTCACACTATTAGTTATGTTTTGGTAAAATGGAGTTGTTTCCCCTACAAACACAACATCTTCATCACTACTACTATCATCACAGTCCACCACAGCTACACATTTGGTGTCACTGTTTTTATCCACCAAAACTAGCCATTTGCTTTTATCCTCCTCCTTCTCTTTCTCTTTCTCTTTCTCTTTCTCTTGCCCCTTCTCCTTCTCTTTCCCCTTTTCCTTCTTTTTCTCCTTCTCTTTCCCTTTTTCCTTCTGTTTCTCCTTCTTCTCTTTCCCCTTACCCTTCTGTTTCTCCTTCTCTTTCCCCTTACCCTTCTGTTTCTTCTTCTCTTTCTCTTTCCCTTTCCCCTTCTCCATCTCCCCTTCCACAGATTTCTCAACAAATTCAACATCCATCATCTCCATCTCCTTCCCCCCCTCACCTATCACAAAATCCCCAAGAAATTCAATATCCATATCAGAAGATGAGGGCTTCTGAGCTTCACCAATCCTCCTAAGTCTCTTCCTTTTCTTCCCAACCACCACCTCCTCCTCCTCAACCCTATCAGCACCACCAGCATTGTTCCCTGGCCTCCCCCTCTCACCACCATCACCTTCCACTCTATCACTGGAAGACCCAGACTCAAAAACCTTGTTGTTTTTCCGTTTCTTCTCTTCATTAAACTCCACATAGAAATCATCCCATTGATTCCGGGTCTTCGGCCTTCGCCGTCCATAAGCATTCAAAGGGTTCATCCTGCTGCCAAACACAAAAAAAAAAAAAAAAAAAAAAGATCAACTTTATCAAGAACAAACAAAAATCACAGTTTGTAGCAAAAACACATCACAAAAGGGTACAAAAAAGTGGAAAAACAACAGTTTCTCGTTACCGATATCCACAAAATCCACTCCCCGGCTTCACCGCGATTACAGAGAAAGCTTTCTTTTGTTTGTTCTCTCTCAAAGAAAAGAGCTTTCTTTAATTTTTGTTTTCAAAACACAACTTTTATATGCGTATACACAAGATAAAAACTTTACTACCCACACAGCCTGCATTTACACGGAAGAGTCCAAAGAATCAAAAATAGGTGTGTACGGGCTCCAAACATGAACGAGTTTTTGGTATGTCCAGAATCCCAGAAGGGTAATATTCGCTGGAATGCTCTGTAAAAAGAAGGGGCGGGAAAACGGGAATGGAAGGACTATATATGAGAGAGAAAAATGAAATAATAATTATATATAATTATGTAAACTTGTCTTTATGCATTCCTAAACATTTACGTAATGTCCCGTTTGGCATGCATGATTAAGATTGAGCCTCCTCAATTTCAATAAGTAAGAGTTAATACCATCTAGGGTCCTCTGAGTATAGTAATTTTGTCACGTTTAGTTCTAAATTTTCAAATTATCACATATAGTCCTTCCACTTTTAAATTTTTATCATCTGTGGTCCAAGTTAACCACACAAGATCCTTCAACTATCAAATTTTAATCACGCATGGTCCTTCTAGGAGGACCGCGGCTAATTAAATTTTAAAAGTCGAAGGACCATAAGTGGTTAATTTGGACTACGGATGGTAACGATTTGAAACTCGAAGGACTATAGGTGGTAATTTGAAAGAACTAAACGTGACAAAACAACTATACTTAGAGGACCCTAGATGGTATTAACTCTATGTAGTAATTAGTTAATTACAATTTACAAACATAATACTCCGTACTTTTTTTACCATTAGTTTTCTTTTTTTCTTTTTATTAAACACTTTTTTATCATCCGTTATATCTCCAATGTCAACAATCTATCCTTTTTTTTAAGGATTTGTCAACTATTTTCTTAATCTCCAAGTTACTCCACTTTTACCCTTCGATTAACACCAAACTACAAGTTAACCTTAAGGTAAAAGAGTGGATGTTATATATTTATATAAGATTTTTAGATATTTTGGAATAAAAGTGATTTCTTCTATTCTCACTTTCCTTGCCTTTTTACTAAGCTTATCATTCTAACCTATTGTTTTTTCTCTCCCTTCAAAACATACATTGTTCTCAAGTTCAAGCTTTTAATTAATTATTTTTAAAGTCAATTTAATTTTTTTTTCCTTAGATTTAGAGGTGACAATTCACTTTTAGTTCTGTTTTTTTTTTTCTTTACAAAACATTCTATCTGATTCTAGTATTATTGTAGCATGACCATTTTTTGTCCTCTATCAACAAAAATGTTTAACTTTCGTAAAACACAAGTGAATTTAGGTCTTCAATTATGATTATATATATATATATATATATATATATATATATATATATATATATATATATATATTATAGCGAGTCAACTCGCTTTGTATTAAAAAGATTAAAATGTCCTTATATTTAATAACATTTTGACGATTTTGTTGACCGATGATAAAAAAAATGGTCATGCCACGATAATACTATGACCAACAGGAATATTCTGAAAAAGAAAGACTAAAAGTGGACGACCACCTATAAATATATGACCAAAAATGAAATTAATTATTATTTTTAAATCATATATATATATATATATATATATATATATATATATATATATTCTACCATTGTCTTATTTAATTTTGAAGTTTGCTACAAATATATGTAAGTAGGTTAACAACACATTTTGTTCACTGAAAAAACATTTCCAGTAATAAGTCAGGTTTTTTTTTTTTTTTTTTTTGAATGCTACTAGCTCTATTACAATGTAATATCTGTTCATAACTATTTTCTCAACCTACTGAAGCACAAAGAGTCAATACTGCCTCTACTGAGACACGAACTCACAACCTCTCATATGTAAGTCCAACCTTGGTGTCATTATTTCCTTTGTCATACAAATAATTATTCTAAGAGGACCTTGGTATTAAATTATTCTCGAGCCTCAGCGTAGACGTTGTTGACTCTTTGTGCTTCATTAGGTTTAGAAAGTATGTTACAGATACTACAATGTAATAGAGTCAGTAACATTCAAAAAAATAATAACTTATGTTTTGTAAAACATAATTTATCTTTATCTATTTTCTCTTTATTATTATGTCTTATGAAAGTAGGGTATTCTATAATAATAATTATCATTATTATTATTGTTGTTGTGTATGTCTAATATGTTAATACCTACGTTTATTTTAATTATTAGTTTTTTTTGTTATGTACTATAATAATAACAACACAACAACAACACAACAACAACAACAACAACAACAACAACGGGCATGTATACATACATAAATATATCAATGTGGAGGATAATTTTGTCTTTTGAATATTTATTACATTTATATTCCTTAATTCAATTAAATCATAAAATACAATTATTGGATTCTATTCATTTCAAAAACTAAATAATATAATTAAATTTCTATTATATTTCTTGTCTATTTCAATTATCTTAAAAATCATTCAATGAATAAAACGTATTGTAAGATCAGAGTATTAAAGTAAAATAACTCCTATAACATAAAAGATAACCACTCAACCAAACTTGTTTTTAACCAAATTAAATCTTGAAACCTAATATTCTTTAAGGTAAAATAACATTTCATGAACCACATCCCCTCCCCCAACACCCTAAGGTTGAACTCCAGTTTTGTTTTTCTCCATTGTTGATGTGTGTGTGTGTGTGTGTATGCATTATCACACAAAGATATAATGAAAGGGTTTAGTACCTTGCACGATAACGCATGTTCCAATTGGTTGCTAAACAATGACAAGAATTTGTGGCAGGCCAGGGTGGAAGAAAACGAGACCAACAGCTAGTTACAATGGCAATGGATCGTTGGTAAGAAAGCAAGAGTGATGTAACAGTTTGGAAAGAAAAACAATGATAGTGTTTGGTAGCTAGACAACTATATTTTGTTGATTTGATGACAAAGAAGAACATCAACTCAATGAATTGCGCCAATGTTTTACATAGAGGCTTTAGAATAACAAATTACTCTATTAGGGTTTAGGAATTACGCAAAATTTCAAATTAAGAAAATATGAAACATAC
Source organism: Ipomoea nil (assembly GCF_001879475.1). NCBI lineage: Eukaryota > Viridiplantae > Streptophyta > Magnoliopsida > Solanales > Convolvulaceae > Ipomoea > Ipomoea nil. Next base: position 1,044,981 of record NW_017618908.1, read on the forward strand.
TATTTTTAATTTTTTTTTTTGGTGAAAATGAAACATACTATTAATTGTAGTTTTTAAAAAATTATTAATTTAGTCGGCCAACCCGTGCAATAAGTGTGCAGCCTGTGCAATACCCATTGTCCAAGTTAAAAGTGTATAATATATCAAAGTCATTGTCTCAACTAGAAAAAATTCGATTTCACTTTGACCCCACCCAACATAAGAAATGGACCCCACTTGTTCATAACACAATCCACTATTGGTTAACAGAAATTATCATTAATGCTCGACCTAACCTCAAGGGGAGAAAGGCAACAAAATAAATGCAAAAACAATAGATTCATAAAATAAAATTAAAAATTTAAAAAAAAAAAAAAAAAAAAAGAGTAGGGGAGCATACCGGTGTGAACTACAACGCTCCCATTTGAACTCAAAAATGAAGCGTGGCGTGTGTCAAATCCGGAATCTGTACATTAGGGTCACTATAACTACCATTATCCACCAACACCACCCCCTCATCAGCTACATGACTTGAAACTTCAGGAGGGGAAATGGAAGCGACGGCGACATCTAGTGTCTTAGCCGTCGGGGAATGCCAGAACTGCCCTTGTTGTTAGATCACGAAGCCGCAACGATTTGAGCCACGCCGATGTTGATGCAGTTCCTCCGAGCCTTGGTGTTGAGATGCCTCATGAAGTTGGGAGAGAATCTGAAAATCAGGGAAGACAAATCGTAACCTCTAGATCCCTGACTCAATGAGTTAGGGCGTAAGTCGGAACTGGGACACTCATGATGCGGAACTCGATCGGAAAAGTCCAGATACGAGTGACATCTATGGTTCTTTCGCCATCTCTATCTTTTTTGTATGTTTTGTTGAGCTTTAGAATCTGATTTAATAGGTTTACATATTAATATACCTATTGAATAAGACAAAAAGCCATTAGAAATTATTAATTTACACGGGCAACCCGTGTAATAGGCGGGCAGGGTAGGATGGGGTGCTAATTTCTTGACATACTCCGCTTCGTCAAATTGTTGGTCTTTATAAGTTATTGGTCGAGTCACTTTGACAGTACTAGTATTACTTATAAAATGAAATAATATAAAATGTTGTTATGTAACTATATCATCACTAGCTAAACAAACACACATAAAATGAAGATGTAATAAGTATGTAGTACATTACTATTATGGAAAATGACAATTGTGACATGATCCTTCTCTAGTTGGACCAGCCGTCGTTTGCTCGTCCCCCGCCTGATTTGTGCCGCATGCACATCTTCTTTGACTTCGTTGCCCAATCGCCAGTGACATCGCCTCCTCATCCTCTAGCCTTAGTGGCATATTAACTTTGCCTTAGTAGTATTGCATTATTGCCTTTGCCAATTAACCTAATTTGCTTAAATATATTAATAGTATTGGGATATTAACTTTGCCTTAGTATTGCACTATTGCCTTTGTCAATTAACCCAATTTACCTAAATATATTAACAGGGTGTTTGGTTAGAGGGATTTTAAATTTCCTTCCCACTTAATTCCCATCTAATTTCAAAGACCATTAAATTCCGTAGTTTGGTTGGAAGGAATTGCAATTCCCCCATTTTCATGGAATTAAAATCCCATGCCCCCCTGGTATTTTAATTCCTGGAAAAAAAAGATAGTGATGAGTCAACATTACTCCTTCCTTTTTTAACTTAAAATTAATGTCTAACAATAATAATGGACATTTTTGACTTTATACTACTTATTCCCTTTCAATTTCCATGTATACCAAACATTGGAATTGAAATTCCCAGTAATTCTATTCCTGTCAACCAAACACTGGAATTTAAATTTCCACTTTATTCCCAGTAATTCAACTCCCATGGAATTATAATTTATTTCTCACATAATTCCCCCCCCCCCCCCTCCAACCAAACGCCCTGTAATAGTTTAATACATATCTAGTATGTTATATATAGAACGCTGCAATAATTTCATAAAAGACCCAAAAATTAGTCGGCTAGCTAGGTAACGTTTAGGTGCCACATAGGCACCCGTCCCCGGGTATCTGACTAGCATTTAGCGCCTTCTGCACCATGGTACAAAATCCTTCAAAATTTAGGATTATATATTGTTGTGTTGATATTTGACAATTATATTACCAACATGTTTAGTTTCTGGAATGAATTTTGAAGGAATATAAATGCTATTCCACGATGAATGGAATATATAATGAATATAATATGAATTATATTTCATTGTTTGATTTGTTAAAAGAATATACTTCTGAAATTGTATTATAGTGTTTAATTGGTTTAAAGAAAAGAACAAATCTAAGGTTAAAAACGTCTTTTTACCTTACTACGGAGTATTAATTTATCATTCTCCGGTTGACTTTCCAATCGCCAATGCCCATTTTTAAAGATAAATTTATTATCCAAAATAAGTATTGTAATTTTATATATTTGTAAATTTTTTTAAAATTTACTAACCATGTTATAAGTGTTCTAGAAGTCTAACTCACTGTAAATTTACTAAATTACATAAGTATGATCTGATTATAAAAATAAAAATAAAAAATCATGATTTTAATACTAGTAATATTTAATAAATATCTATACACCAAAAAAAAAATATTTAATAAATATCGCCTAATTATTGTCTCTTTATTATATGGAAAAAGTAATTGCGATGCATTTAATATTTTACTTTAACTCACTGTAAATTACAAAAGTATAATCTGATGTTAAAAAAAAAAATCATGCTTTTTTTTTTTTGTACAATAAAAAAATCATGCTTTTCAATTTTCATACTATGTAATATTTCATAAATCCCACCTAATATAGTACTGTAATATGCAATAATAATATTTAAGTAATATTTCATAAATCCCACATAATAATATTTGGAAAATTTTAATTGCAATGCATTTAATATTTTACTTTAACGGTCCTTTCAAAAAAATATTTTACTTTAACGGTTGATTATGTCATGTGGGATTCCTTTTATTAAAGAGAAAATAATAATAATGGTCATATTTTAAAAATTTTTATCACCATATATGGCGAGATTTTTTTCTTGACGAACCAACTATTATTTTCATAGGCATATATGAGCATGTTTGGTTGGATAGAAAAGGTTTTCAAACAAATTTTTTTTTTTTTTTATAAGAGATCATTTAGTACTTTCTCATCAATTAAAGTATTTTTCGGGAGTATATTATATTGAAATAATTTTATAGGGAAAATTAATTAAGATGTTCGGAAACATAACAATTAAATTACCTATAAATTTAATTAACATGTTTGGTTCGTTTAAACTTTTTAACGACACTTTTTAAAATGTCTAATATATCCTTGTTATATACTACACACACACATATGTGAAGGATCCTGTGAGAATAGTACCATAGTCCATATGAGAGAAATAAGAACCAATCTCAGTCTTACATCGGTAAAAATTCGACAGAACTTATTAGATTTTTAAAAACGCGGTGACATTTTTGTAATTATCATCAACTTCACCATGCAAACTTAGACACTCAAATATGCAATATTTAACAACTAAATATACAAACCTAGTAAATTTTATAAAATCAATGAAAAGGTAAATTTTTAATCTAATGCTAGACCAGTAAAAAGTGAACCACTAAACCAAACAAAACCAAAAACTCAGTCATAAGCTCTAAAATCGAAACCCTAAGTGCAATGCACTTTTGCATTTTTTACAAGTGCAATCTTTTAATACTAAATATGCAAAATGTTAATACGAAATGTGCAAACTTGGAAAAGTCTGAGAATTGCAGATTTTAGCGATCAACTTTACATAGTAAAGTGAGTGATAATAAAAACAATTCGAAATGTAAGGCTCAGATTGGTTCTTACTTATCTACTAAGGACTTGTTCTCATTTGATCCAAATCTCTCTCTCTCTCTCTCTCTCTCTCTCTCTCTCTATATATATATATATATATATATATATATATATATATATATATATATATATATATATATATATATATATATATATATAGATATTGAATCTGGTGAGGTTACCTTTGTCAGGCAAGGTGGTGAGGCTTGATCTGGTGCGTTGTTTTGTTTTTTTGGATGGATGAGATTAATCTCATTGTGTAGCCACGTGCGTGTGTATTTAGTGCAAATGGGGGTGTTGTTGTCTTTTTTATATTGTCTTAATTAGGTTGTAATAATAGATTAGCAGATTTTATGGGCTTGTGCAACACTAATTATGGTAGTTATGTGTTTTAATTATATTATTATTGTCGATATGCGTTACTGACGTGGTGTTTGCATCCGACTCTTAGTCTACCAGTTGTAGACTGTCTTCTCCGCAAACGCTTCTGCTCTCTCCCTTCTCCAACGGTCACTCCCCGATCAGATATCCAGCGCATTCTCCGACATTCTGCATGGCAGGGTCTTCTTCACGCCAATCCAAGAGACAAAGGCGGGGATCTGCTGCTCGCATTCCAGGTATCCCGTATGATTTTGATTGTGTATTCGATGTGGGGTGTGTATATAGAGTGGTTGGTGGTGGTGCATGTCGGCGGTGGGAGGATGGAGGAGCGCCGGCGACGGGGGGAGGGCTGGGGAGTGCCGGCGACGGCGGTGGGAGGGTTGGGGAACGCCGGCGACGGTGGGAGGGCTGGGGAGTCGACGGTGGTGGGAGGGGTGGAGAGTGCCGGCGATGGCGGTGGGAGAGTTGGGGAGTGCCGGCGACGGCGGTGGGAGGGTTGGGGAGGGCCGGCGACGGCGGGGGGAGGGTTGGGTAGTTGGGTAGTGCCGGCGACGGCATGGGGGGCGGTGGTTTAGTTTTGCGATGCGTATGTTCATGGGGTGTTTTTTGTTCCGTGTTTTAGGGTTTACGCTCCGTTTTTTTTTTTTTTTTTTTTTTTTTTTTTTTTTTTTTTTTGTTAACTAGCCAGTGGTTATGCAAAATTTTTTTTTTAAGTCTTTTAAACTGTTTTTTGAATACTTCTAAAAAATAATTTGTCATATTCATGGTGGTTATCAATAATTTATCATTATTTGTTATATAATGACAGTTATAATGTTTGTGCATATCACATATGAGGTATATGCAAAAAAAAAAAATGAAAATGTCTGTTAAACTGTGTTTTGAATATTTTTTTTACAAAATTGTCATATTTATGGTTTTTAACATTATTTGTTATATAATGACGGTTATAATGTTTGTAGTAACACATGTTTGAGGTTTATGTGTTTAAATACTATGTGTCGTCATGTGTCTATGCAGTAGGTTTTTTATTTTAATTTTTTAATTGCATGTGCTAGTTGCTTTCATGGTCTTTGCATTTCAGTATATGTCTTATTCCAATTCGATTGCCAACTTTAAGATTGTTAACATTACTATTACATAATGGTAGTTATGATTTGTATATGAACACTGTTTTTAGTTCATGTGATTAAAATTATCTAACTGTGTTGGTTATTAAGAAAGTCTTTTAAAATGCTTTTTTTTTTAATATTTTCAAAAAATAATTTGTCATATGCATGAGTTTTATCATTATTTGTTGTATAGTGGTGGTTATAATGTCTGTGCATATCATATATGAGATGGGTCTATGCAGTAGTTTTGGTATGTTAATTTTTTATTACGTGTGCTGATTGCTTTCATGGTCTTTGCATTTGATTATATGTGTTTTGAATGTCTTATTCCAATTTGATTGTCAACTTTTAATATTGTTAACATTACTGTTACATAATGTTAGTTATGATTTGTCTATCAACTCTGTTTTTATTTGTTGTGATTAAAATTATCTAAATGTGTTGGTTATTAAAAAAGTCTTTTAAACTGTTTTTTGTATATTTTTTTAAAAAAATTTGTCATATTCATGAGTTTTATCATTATTTGTTATATAATGGTGGTTATAATGTCTGTGCATATCATATATATATATATATATATATATATATATATATATATATATATATATATATATATATGAGATAGGTCTATACAATAGTTTTGGTATTTTAATTTTTTATTGAGTGTGCTAGTTGCTTTCACGGTCTTTGCATTTGATTATATGTTTCTTGAATGTCTTATTCCAATTCGATTGTAAATTTTTAAGATTGTTAAAACATTACTGTTACATAATGTTAATTATGATTTGTTTATCAACACTGATTTTATTTCTTGTGATGAAAATTATCTGAATTGGTTGGTTATTAAAAAAGTCATTTACACTGTTTTATTGTATATTTTTAAAAAATAATTTGTCATATGCATGAGTTTTATCATTATTTGTTATATAATGGTGGTTATAAGGTCTGTGCATATCATATACATATATGAGATAGGTCTATGCAGTAGTTTTGGTGTTTTAATTTTTTATTGAGTGTGCTAGTTGTTTTCATGGTCTTTGCATTTGATTATATGTTTCTTGTATGTCTTATTCCAATTCGATTGTAAACTTTTAAGATTGTTAAAACATTACTGTTACATAATGTAAATTATGATTTGTTTATCATCACTGTTTTTATTTCTTGTGATTAAAATTATCTGAATTGGTTGGTTATTAAAAATGTCATTTAATCTGCTTTATTGTATATTTTTTTAAAAAAAATTGTCATATGCATGAGTTTTATCATTATTTGTTATATAATGGTGGTTATAATGTCTGTGCATATCATATATGAGATGGGTCTATGCAGTAGTTTTGTTATTTTAATTTTTTATTACGTGTGCTAATTGCTTTCATGGTCTTTGCATTTGACAATATGTGTTTTGAATGTATTATTCCAATTTGATTGTCAACTTTTAATATTGTTAACATCACTGTTACATAATGTTAGTTATGATTTTGTCTATCAACACTGTTTTTATTTGTTGCGATTATAATTATCTAAATGGGTTGGTTATTAAAAAAGGCATTTATACAGTTTCTTGCATCTTTTTTTTTTAAAAATTGTAATATTCATGAGTTTTATCATTATTTGTTATATAATGGTGGTTATAATGGCAGTGTGCTATTTGCTTGCATGGTCTTTGCATTTCGTTAATTGTATGATTATTCCTTTTTGTGTGTTGAGTGATTGCATTGTGTATGCTTTTGACATTGCGTTTTTTGAAATACTTTTTTCCTTGTTATTATAACTCATGGGTATATGCCAGTGTTTTATTTTTATTTTTCTTTTTTAAAATTTTTATGTGGTTGTATGCGTTTATTGAGTGTATGGTCATTGCGTTTGACAATGTGTTCTGTATTTATTTTTCTTTTATTTAATTCAGTTGTCAAATTTTAAGATTTTTTTCTTTTTATTATTATTTTTATATAATGTCGGTTATAAATTATGTATCAACACATGTTTTTTGTTGTGTGTTTTTATTGTAGCAGACGATGGAGAGGCGTTTGAATCCCCGCCTGTTGCGCGTTCGTCTGTGGTGCATCATGGTCAACTAGTCCACCACGTTGGGGTGCCGACCACTGTTCAAGTCGAGGCACCGCTTTCCGGAGTGCAAAGTGGGTCCCCCCCAGTCCTTCCGGCCCCGGAAGTGGTTATTCCGTCTCTTATTACTCTAAGCGTATGTGGTTAAAAACTATTTTTCATATGCTAATTTATTAGTTTGCAATAACCCATAACCCACATTGCACCAGTCTCATCCACTTACGGCACAGACTGTTGTTAAATTATACATGTACGCATATAAAGTTCACTACCCGTAATATATTTTTATAAACCAACACAAACACAGTAATAATCAACGCTTCCGTATTAATGTTTGATATACAGGTGAATGATACAAGCATTGCATTAACAAATCAACTATCGCACGCTTAACTAATACGCATAAGGAATCAAACAATATACGTACGTAATACACACAACCACCGCTAATAAACCAAAACACAGACGAAAATCGCATCACTGTAATTAAACAATGCAGTTCGTCACTTGCACAGACCTGGAGATGAGTTCGCACACAACACATTCACCCTTTATACTACGTTTCAACACTGTAATTAAACACTGCAGTTCGTCACTTGCACAGACCTGGAGATGAGTTCGCACACAACACATTCACCCTATATACTACGTGGTTACTGAACAAAACCCCGGAACACCAGAAAAAAAAAAACAAAAAACAAGCCTGAAAAACAATGGAGGTCTCGCACACATAAGCAACTTGAAACAAGTACAAACTAGAAAACAAACAACAATTCAATACAGGATGCACAGACATGTTTTCACAAAACAAAATTTAAAAAAAAAAAAATTAGAAATTTTGCACATACCTATGGCCGGAGCCTCCATTTTTTAGTTCGATGTAGTGAAACAGGCGCTGCTCCGACAAACTGTATGGGGATGGCTTGCGTTAAGGAATCATCACAATAGCAATACTACTACATTACCGCTAATATATATTAGAATCACCAAAAATCGGATGATAATCATGGAATATATTCCATATAATTTCTCACCATAAATACTTATTAGATTACAATTACTTATTCACCCTTATGACTATTCTATCTTATAGAATCAATACAAATTCTAACTCAATCTCACCATTAAATATTTATTGATCTAATGGATATGATTAGATCTCATACACCCATCTAACTATGTGACCTCATGGGATCCGGAGCCTATATATATATATATATATATATATATATATATATATATATATATATATATATATATATATATATATATATATTCTGGATCAGGTGAGGACGTGAGGACTAATCCAGATCATCCATTTTGAGTGATCTAAAAGCTACGACAAAACAAAAACGCGCGGCCCAAAAAGTTGGATGGATGCACAACAATCACACTATGAATGCACAACAAACTGGGACAGAATGCACAACAAACAAACACAGAATGCACAATAAGCTGAGAAAGAATGCACAACAAACTGAGTACCAATGCACAACAAAATGAGTACGAAAAATTAAATTCATTACATATAATTAAATCACAGCCGTTGGCTTAATTAAATGAAAGGATCAGATTAGTCCTCACGTGCTCACCTAAGGATAGATCCTCACCTGATCCGGAATATATATATATATATATATATATATATATATATATATATATATATATATATATATGCAAGTATGCAACACTACAGACCTAATAATTTACAAATCAGATTACATATGAAAAATTAGGGTGGGCATTTCAGTTTTCGGTTCATTTTCGGGTTCGGTTTAATTTTAATTTTTGCGATTTTGAAAAAGTGAACCCATTCGGTTTCAAATTTTAGTTCGATTTGATTTCGGTTCAGGTTGAAATAGTTCTATTTCAGCTTGTATTTGGTTCGGTTCGATTTATTTATTTAACTAGTTCTGTTGCGCATATAACTATTAGTTATTTATTTTCACTAATAATTTAAAATTCAAAAACTAAACAACATGTCTATAATGCATATTTCAAATTTCTTATAAACTAAAATAAGTCCAAACTGAACCTACATCTTCACCCGCGTATGTCGTCCGATAACAACGTCATAGACTCCCAATAATTTCTTTTCCACAAACTAAACAATAAAATCAATCTTCCTTGTAATATTTATTTCATGAAATTTCAATTCTATTTTTCTCCCAAATATTTTTTGCGAACCAAACGAGGCCATAGTGTTCATCAATTATTTGTTATTTAATATATAGATAAAAATATTATTATGAAATTTAATAAAAGTGTATAAAGCAAACACGAAAATTTAATGTACACCCAAACAAAAAAAATGTAATTGATTTCTCGAAAAACTAAAATTATACAATTACACCAAATATTCTGTTACCTTAGAAATAAAAGTTTGCGTGATGCTAATCTAAAGTTCACAAAATTTTTAAAAAATCAAAGTGAATGGTCCAACGATCTCAATCATAGACGAAATGATCTAACTCTAAAAATGAACACTTTTAATTGTCTATGGTGCTTGACTCTATCTAGAGGCATATATATCATTCACCATGGCAACCTTTAGGCTCTTTAAAGCAAAAATGAGCAAATACCAATTTTGGTTCTACAAATATTATTAAAATGACCGTTTTAGTTTACATGTTTAATTCTTACTACTTTTAATTCACGACTATTATTTTAGTGTTAAAATTCATCACGCCGATCACTCATTCGTTTAAGACACGGTGAAATTTAAAAATTTTAGGGGTATTTTTGTCTTTTTCAACTTATGCTCCCAATTTGAGCATTAATAATGAGATATAAGCCCTAAGATCGATCCCAATTCGCAGTTATCCCCATCATCCTACCTTAATTCGAGAAAAAAAATTGTGAATTGAGATCGATCTTAGGGCTTAATCTCTTTATTCATGCTCAAAATGAGATTTTAATTTGAAAATGACAAAAATATACTTAATAATTATATATTTTGGCATATCTTAAATGGAGGGATGACAGTAATGATGCATTTTGCCACTAAAACAATAACCGTTGACGAAAATTAGTACTAAAACAATAATCGTGGATAAAAATTGATTGCCCTAATTTGGCATGGTGAATGCCTAATTTTTTGTTCTTAGGGTTGAAATACCTTCATCCCTTCTTTCATCTTTGGATCAAGATCCTCATTGGTCATTTGGTCTCTAGATGGAGACTATTGCCTTTGATTTGTATTTTCTTTTAAAATCTAATCAGTGTAATTACATTTAAAATTTTAATGCGATAAGTCACATAAGTAAAGTAACCGGCTATTAACAATGCTAACTAGATAATTGTTGGATTGTGGATCGCGTGATATACTTCAGTGGTGCAAGATTTGAGTGTTTGTTTGTTACCAAGGCTGAGATCCTCCCTCATTGAGGATTCAAACTCGAATATTTGTTGGGTCACTACATCCGAATATTACATCCTAAATTTCTAATTGCACATTTCGTCATTTGCACAGGAAATCATTCAAATCAACATACTCAAATTGCGTATTTGCATTATTATTTATTAATAAAACAATAAGTTATAATTAATTGAAATCAGAAAATACCTTTGCAATTAGGGCATTAGGTCATGATTCTGTGAAGGTGAACGCTGATTACTGATTAGACAAAGGCGTAAGGCGAAGGCTTGGTGATAATTGTAGGCGGATTTGCAGTCTTGCAGACAGGGTCGATGAGTGTGGAACTGTGGATGGTGGATTTGCAAATTGAAGATGCTTCTGACTTCTGAGCTTTTATTGATCACTCCATTTTTACAGTTGAAAAGACCTGGTGGTTGCTATTAATTCCTTGGCGGCGTGGGCGATGGGTTCGACCGTGCGACACTAAGAGTTGCTCGTATTCCTCCTTCGGCTTCCTCGCAGAGACGTGGACGGCAGACCTCAGAAAACAATAAAAGATTTTTCTATATATATTATATACTATATATCTATGGACTAGGGCCCCTATCTTGATTGGGCCCTGGGCAAGGGCCTAGCCTGCACTTGCCCAGGGCCGGGCCTGCACCCAAACTGAACCTTTCGACAACTAAGCTATGAGTGAGAATAGTTCTCGTTTGGCTTGTATTGGCCCAACACATGCTAATCACAAGTGCAACAAAGAAAAAGCTCACAAGAAGACGAAAATCTACACTACAAATTGAAGAGAAATTATGAGAAAATAAGATATCAGGAGGGGATGAATTTACCTTGGAGAGAAGCGACGATCAGTGTGAGACACAGTCGATCGGAGAAGGTAGTTGCGGAGGTGGATAGCAGACGACGTGACACGGTGGAGAGGAGGCGGACGTGAAGGTGAGTCTGAAAGATTAGGGATTATAAAGCGATAACATAACCATTTTACAAATAAAATCAATCAGTTATTCTCAAACGCTGAGCATATTAGCGTTTTGTATTTTGGCTGATGGGCTCAATGAACCCGAGTCTAAAATACACAATTTACATAATGAATGTTCACATTTTACATACTAAATGTTTATAAATTTACCTTTTATAAAATTGTGAATATTCAGTATGTAAATTGTGTATTTTAGACTCAAGTTCACCTCAGATAGACCCGAGTTCAAAATACACAATTACATAATTTACCATATTGACTCACATGGACCATGTTTGCCTCTCTTTATATTCCTAAATATCCGGTCTAATTACATCATTTAAAATAATTTAAATGATCAATTACATTTTTAAATTCAATAGTTCAATTATATTTTTCATCTATAATTCAATTAACACATTTTTTCCCTTGAGCTAACTCCCATTTTTTGTTTGTTCTTCTAAAACCCCATGAGCCCAAGTTTTTAAACCCAAAAACACAAAAATATAAAAATGTCTGCAACGTCACGAGACCAGCTCATTGGTCTCCTTCCGTAGGTAGCTCTGTGTAATCAATTCATTCAATCAGATCCACGAACCATATGACTGCATTGGTCGGATCTGATCAGATAACTTCTAATCGCTTCTTTCAAATTAGATCCATTAGATCGTTGTTTCTTTAAATTAAATATTTGTTAAAATTTTTGGTTGTGAGGATTTGATTATCCACATTGCTGAGGTTTTGCTTAATCTATATACTCTGGAAGCCATAAGAAGTCAACTGAAGTAAAAATTGAAGTTCTTAGGAATGGCTTCATTGTCGGCGATTAGTGAGGAGCTCGCGGAAATTGAGGGGCAGATTTCGGATCTCTTTCGAGCACTCTCGTAAGCATTTTCGTTTCGTAGTCCTAGAATCTAGTAGGATTTTTGTAAACAACATTGACTCACGAAGGTCAATTTTGTACGTGCAATGAGCTTATGTGACTTGGGGATTTAGCTGTTTATTTTGTTTAATTCGATGGAAAGATGAGTGTTTAGCTATTGTCAATTAATTGTTGATCTTAATGTAGGAATGGATTTCAGAAATTGGAGAAGGTTAAGGACTCCAACAGGCAGAGCAGGATGTTGGAGGAGCTTACTGAGAAGATGCGAGAATGTAAGAGGTATTTCGTTGCAAACTTCGGTGATGATGTTTCAAAGTCTTTTTTGAATGCTATGTTTCAAAGTCTTTAATTAACTTTGCAACCTCATTTTGTGCTATTGAGTTCCTGGTGTGATGCAGAAGTAGTTATAAGTTGAAAGTTGCAAGTTGTTATTATTTTTATTATTTTGAATCATTTCTGTCTACTCTTTAATCTTGTTTGAGCATATTGACTGAGAGCCAGTCATTGTCAACTTTGATGCTCTGCTCAAATGAATTGGTTGCTATACTACTGCTTAATAACTACTACCATGATTCATCATGATTCAATAAGGAGTAGTTTTTTTTTTTTTTTTTTTTTTTTTTTTTTCTTTTTATGGAATGTGATGTGCATTAAAGCAATGTAGATGTAATTGATGGAAGAGATGCCTTTCTAGTGTATCAGAGTTTGGGACCAGCAATTTTGTCAATCTCACTGATAGTGGTTTTAACCAAATGTACTTCACTGAACTTTGTCCCATCTTCAGCATGATTAATTTATATTTGTCATTTTTGAGCTGCCAGTTCCAGCTATAGGAGCCTAGGAGGGTTGGGATGTTCAGGGGAACAAAAACTAAGTATCAGTAGTTCCTTTCTTGTTTTTTTTGAATACTCCTTTCTTGTTTATGTATGTAACATGTTTACTCCTGTAGTTGAAGACAACTGATCACTGCTTGCCTTGGCAGGCTGATTAAAGAGTTTGACAGAGAAGTAAAGGATTTGGAGCATAGAAATGATGCAAATACAAACAAGATTCTCGCTGAGAAAAAGCAATCGATGGTGTGATTTCCTTCTTAAAAAATTATTTTGATGTGGATGGTAGCTTTATTTTTATTTTTTATTTTTTTTTATTCTTACATCCAAACTGATCCACCCTTATGCAGATCAAAGAGCTGAACTCATATGTTGCTCTGAAAAAGCAGTAAGCCCTTTTCCCTCACCATCTTCCATTTTCTTTTAAGTGCCGGTTTATTATTATTTTTATCTATATTCTTTTTAATACTCTTGATTCTTTATAGAGAAATATGTTTTTCTTTTTCCGCTGTTTGCTTTGTTAATTTCACCAATACTTCGCTGGATCCATCCTCATTAAATAAATCCTAAATACTACTGCATTTGTTGGTCAGAATCTGAAATTCATTGCTTAGGTTCATTTATTTATATTTCTTTTCATCACTTCTGCCAATCTCCTTTCGTCTAATATTTATTCTTTCTTGCTTTTGGTTCTTGTCTTTTAGTTTATGATTTATTTTCTTTCTGGTTGATAACGCTCCAGATATGCAGCCAACCGTGACAACAAGAGAGTAGATCTCTTTGAGGGTCCTAGTGAAGGTTTTGCTGAGGAGAATGACTTGCTAGCTTCAAGTGAGTGTATTCTTTATGTTTTTTTTCCATCTGTTTGTGTACGTTAAATTTATATTTCTTAGTTTGAATGGCATCAATTTCATTTATGTTATTTATTTATTTATTTCATGGCTCCTATTTTTATTTTTGAAGTCTTACTCATATGATTGCTATCATTTCAAACTATTATTTATTTATTTATTATTGTCTCATGATTTTGTTTTTGAGGATCTCTCTCTCTGTCTATGAATCTCCCATCTTATTAAACAATGTTTTTATTTTCAAAGTATTTGAGAAATTTCATTGCCATATCCATCATCTAGGCAACCAGGCTGTTAATTTCCATAAAAAACTTTTACATATATTTATTGTTATAGGTTGTTGTTACAACTTTCTTAAAACTTAGGTGATGAGTTTCCTGCTTCAGAGCCGAAAATTACATGATGCCGTTCAGTTTCAGTCATGTCTGTTGACATAATTAATGGCTTCAGTTCAAGTAGTCAAGTACATTGAGCATGAAGCACATATGACATATGTATATATATTTATCTTCTTTTCTTGTCATATAAAGCTTTTTGAGTATAGTTACAATATTTCAGATATGACTAATCAACAGCTAATGGATCATGGGAATAGGATGATGGATGAGACTGATCAAGCCATTGATAGGGCACAAAAGGTAATCCATTCAGCTCACTAGTGAACATCATTTGATGAGATCCTATTGGTCTTGTCAGTTTGCTCCCTGTCTAAACTCAACTATGCCTTTATTCTCAGTCTAGTGGACATGCTATTCTGACTTCCCAAACAATTTTTGTGATTTTTTTAATATAATATTTTTAAAGAACAATGATAACTAGAGATGCATGTACATGTCGTTTACCTAAGAATTTTGATAAGGTGGTTTTCAAGATTGGAAATGGACATAAGTTTAAAGATTCATTTGCTTGATATACAATTGCGGCAATAGCTTCCCTTGGTTTTTAAGCGAAGTGGTTTTAAAATAAAACTAAACCAATTAGGCTGTCACACATGCAATTGAGAACTGAACTTTGTATGAATCCTTCCATTCCGGGTTTAATACATCTATTTTACAACCATGATGATCTTACAGTTGCTCATTCTCCTTGTCATCCACTTTTGCCCTGCTGTCCTTATTTGACAAAGTTCTTCCTTTGCTTAACCCCATATGGAGTCACAACCTGAATATCTTTTTTTCTTCTCCAAGTTTACTTGTTCAAGTCTTTTCATCAAAGTTCAAGGCTCTGTAAATTAGTTTCTTCTTGTGCTTTTGTTTTTACAGTATGTTCACTTTGTAAATAAGTGAATAATAGCAGACAATTGTGGGTTTTTAGCCAACTATTCAAATGATGTAAAAGTTACCCATTTTCCTACATCATTCACATTACCTACTGCCATGAGGAAGTTAAAAAATCACCAAAAATTGGCCTTGTGTCTCCAAATTTCAATAAATTCAAGCTTTGTAATTAAAATTAAAAATATTTATTTATTTATTTATTTTTTCTTCTTTTTCCACTTGTTATGTGATCTTAAACATTTAGAAGCACGATTTTCTTATGCTGTGTTGCTAGGTGGTGCATGAGACTGTAAATGTTGGAACTGAAACTGCAGCAGCTCTGAAAGCACAGGTATCTCTTCTCCTTTTGGAAAATGGAATTATATATCTAAAAGCAAAAATGCATGTTGTACATGCTAAATGATAGCGCTCATTTCTCAGCTCTGCCCTCTTCCTTCTCTTACATATACCTTCTATCTCAGACTGAACAAATGAGTAGGATTGTTAATGAGCTGGATTCAATCCACTTCTCTATCAAGAAGGCTTCTCAATTGGTCAAGGAAATTGGTAGGCAGGTCAACTTCTGAAATTTTCACATCACTCTTGTATTATACGTTTATTCTTGTTATACAAAATGAAGAGTTTAGTCTTAGCTATGTTCTGGAACTTACTTGAATCTCTAATTTAGGTTGCAACTGATCGTTGTATTATGGGATTGCTCTTTCTTATTGTGATCGGTGTCATCGCAATCATTATTGTGAAGGTTGGTCGCTTTCTTTCCCTTCTATGTTCTTTCAGTTTCTATAAAATGTTTCTATCATATCCATTGCAACCCAAAAAGTGAATGCAGTATATTTGTTTCTGTTGTTGCATATATGATGTACCACATGACAACATAAAGATGTCATTCCGTTTGTCTTATCATTAATATAGTTTGGTGACTAGCGTTACGTTCAAATGACTTTTTGATGGCTGTAGCTTTGTACATAATCACAGTTTTTAATGCACCACACGTCTTGACACCTCTGGTTCAATTTTAATTTCTGTAATAGAAGGTTAGAAGTTAGAACCAATGCAATAGGCTTCTATACACAAACTTGCCCATGTTTTCGGAGAGGTTTTTAAAGCTTGAATCTTTGACTTAATGGTTAACAGTGAGCACTTGCTCATTGCACCGAGCCGAACCTTCCATTTGAACTTCTCCTAATGAAATACATAATGGTCTTACCTCCTATTTGTATTCCAATCATCTCGTGCATAGAGTAAAACAGACCAATAAAACATTTTAATTTGGAAGGATGTTTGCAGTGTATATAATATAATTATATATATCTCAGTTGGTAAGGGCATACAATAGGTCAATAATATCATATAAGTGCCTAACAATAATGTTGTTTAACTAGGATTCTGTCCCCATTTCTTTTTCATGAACACGCCCCTTCCCTCCTTGCCCTATGCATTTAATCATGAACAAATCTCATATGAGATACTTATTGAACATTTATTCTCAGATTGTTAATCCCCATAACAAGGACATCCGAGACATCCCAGGATTAGCTCCTCCAGCTCCCAGTCGAAGATTACTTTCACATCCCAACTGAAAGCTTGCAGGAAAGCATTGAAGGGGCACCGGGCACACTCGATTTCAGGCACATAGGCGTCTTATTCAGAGAATGTGTGGTTAGCTTGTGACATTATTGGTGAACCCACAATAGCTCAAAACCAGGATGCACCCGATCATAGCTTCGACTTTGTTAGACATTCTGATCTGCCATTTTTCGAGAATGACATCAAACGTTTCAGACATTCTTTTCTATGTTTTGTTGAATAGATTCGATTTGGAGCTGTGTGTATTCTTTTCTACTGTTCTACACATTATATTTAGAAGTTTTCCATTCCATCAAGGGAAACCTTAACTTATATAAGACATGAACTGATCTTTGTGTATACCCTAACATTGTGTAATTACATGAGTGTTCTGTGTTTCACATGTTTCATCCCTTTAAACTAGTAGCTGTCAATAGTGTTATGCATAAGTTATTAGCTATGGCTGTTGAATACATTGCATAGTGGAGGTAGAAGGTAAAACCGGTTGTTAACCTGCTAAAAGTACAAATTATTCTTTTTTGTTGGGTTCGTTGATAAATTTGGAGCTTATTTGAGTTCGGTGCTTTAATTGTTATTAGAGGTGGCTACGGGCCGGTTCAAGGTAGAACTAACTCTAAACTGGCTCGGAAAAAAGTGGGTCTGGGCCTGAGCTGGGCTTAGCTCGAATCGGAACCGATTTGTTAAGGTGGGTTCGGGTCCTTTTAAAAAAAATTCGAGGCCTAGCACGAAACCGGCCCATGGCCCAAGCCTAAGCACAGCTTAGGCCCCTAACCGGCCCAGGCTTGAGCAAACACAGCCATGGCAGCAAGGCATGCCAACTTTCGCAAATTATGCCCTGGAAACGTGTTCACCATGAATGGTGACACGGGTCCAAACGGTGCCGTTTTTACGAGAATATTTTTTTAGCTAATGTGGTGTTAACATCGCGCGTTTGGTTAGATTATGAATTTTCTGTTATGAGATTATGAATGTACTGTAAATTCATAATCTCATAACAGAAAATTCATAATCGCATAAAAGAAAAACATTTATTAAATTATGAATTTTCTGTTATGAGATTATGAATTTACAGCTATGTAATTATGAATTTTCTGTAAATTCATAATATCATAACATAAAATTCATAATTTCATAACAAAAAATTCATAATCGCATAAAAGAAAAACATTTATTAAAGGGAAAATGACACTTTTTACCCCTGAGTTATATACTTATAGCACTTTTTCCCCCTCAATTATTTAGGTAAGCACATTAGCCCCCTCAGTTATTCTAAAAGTGGTGCTTTTTCCCCCTGATATATTTAATTGACATTTATACCCTTAAAGTAAATATTTTATTTATTTTACTTCTCCAACAAATTATTGCGTATACGTAGGGATGACCACGGTTCGGTTTGAATTAGCTACCTTATTAACATGAGAAAATGATGACAAAACATTTTCTTTGTCTCTCTTCTTTCCAGGGTCTCTCCTTTTTATTTATTTATTTATTTTTTTACTTCATTTTTTTCCTTTTTTTTTCTCAATTTGAGATTTTTTTTCCTCATAGTTTTCTTTCCAGAATTCTTGTTTTCCCCCTTTTCCCCTAATCATTTTCTCGATAATTTCTTGATTTTCATTTTTTTGGTTCGCAAATGACCAAGCAACAATTCGAGACAGCGTTGTCATCTTACATGAAAAACTCAAATCATCAGTTGTAGAATTTCAAATAAAACAATAAAAAAAAAAGAATTAATAATCAAAATTGTCTCTCCACTATGACATTATTCACAAATTACTACACCACTATCAATTTTACCAAATTAAATTTCAGATCTAGAATCCAATATTTAAATGTCAATTTATTAAAATTATGTATCAAAAAAATTGAATCTTGAACCGTGAACCGGCGGTTCTGGATCCGATTCACGATTTTGAACCGTCTTTATTTTAAAATTTTATTTTTTATTTTAAAATAGTATAAATTCAACAATATATGTATTTTATTTTTTCAGTTCGGAACATGAACCGTCCGTTCTGGTTCACGATTTTAATAAACTCTAAATATCGGATTTCGATTCTAAATTGTAATTGGAATATTTCGATTTGGTTGCTATAGTGTTTGTTTGGTTTGAACCAAATTATGGTCATAATTTGTTGGAGAAAAAAAATAAATTAAATATTTAGTTGAAGGGTAAATATGTCCATTTAACATTTCAAGGGGGAAAACAGCCACTTCAATAATTTAGGGGGCAAAAATGCTATAGGTATATAACTCAGGGGAAAAAAGTGTCATTTTCCCTTTATTAAATTATGAATTTTCTGTTATGAGATTATGAATTTACTGTAAATTCATAATCTCATAACAGAAAATTCACAATCTCATAAAAGAAAATTTATAATTTCATAACTGCACATTCATAAATCCATGCAATTATGAATGTGCAGCATGGATTAATGAATGTGCAGTTATGAAATTATGAATTTTCTTTTTTTTTATGAGATTATGTTGAAGAAGCTTGCACGGAGAGGAAGTGAAATCGCAAAATGTTAAAATGAAGAAGAAAAGTCGCGCGGTTAATTAAAGGAAAAAAAAAAAGATAAGGGTGCACTGTTACCGTTGGGACCGTGTTCACCACGGATGGTGAACATAGTTCCATGGCATAACGATTGGTCAACTTTGCTTCCATGGCTAAAAGCCTAAAATTCTTTAAAAAAATAGTAATTTTGATTGTGGTAGCTAGACTTATTACTTACTACTCAGCCCTGCAACGTGCAACAGCCAAATATATTTGGC
This sequence comes from Ipomoea nil, assembly GCF_001879475.1. NCBI lineage: Eukaryota > Viridiplantae > Streptophyta > Magnoliopsida > Solanales > Convolvulaceae > Ipomoea > Ipomoea nil. Next base: position 1,064,905 of record NW_017618908.1, read on the forward strand.
CGTTGCACGTTGCATGTAGCCTCTACCAGAGGCTAGACTAGGCTTGGCCTCCTGTAGAGACTACTCCTGTTCTCGCCTCTTGGCCAGTGCAACGGTTAATTTTTTTTTTGTTTTTTTTTTTTGTTTTTCTTCTTCTTATTTACCATTTTACCATATAAATACTCTTATCCAATTTATTTTTATCACACAAAAATTTTTAATCCTACGCTTTCTTACTTCTACTCACAACGATTCTCCATAAATTAAAAGCAAACCCAATTTAAAAGTCTTTTATAAATTTTTAATTATCATCTAACATAATTTAGTGAGTAAAAATCCATGGTTGCAGTAGGTGCTAGGCGCTAGTTGGGCGCCCGGACAGCGCCTAGCGCCGCGGGCGCAAAAAAAAAAAAACAGTGGTAGACTTGCAGTTTGACAATTTTAATGAGGTTGTTTTCAACATTTAATCAAATAACACATCCAAATAAATGAATTAATGATAATTCATAAGTCATAACATCAAAACAATGATTTTAAAAAATATATATATTAAAACAATATTAAAAATTAAAAATACTCAAATATATGAAATACTCAAATACTTCAATCATCCAAAGATTCAAAGTATCAAACTAGTCTACGAGTGTATATATATATATATATATATATATATATATATATATATATATATATATATATATATATATATATATATGCGCGCGCGCACACACATATATATAATAAAAAATAGGCCGAGCCGATCGGGTTAACTCGACTGAAATGGACGAGTTAACTCGACTAACTTAGACGCTAGGCGGCCAAATCGGCCGAGTTAGGCGCTAGGCGGACGCCTAGGGGGGAAATCGTCATGGTCTAGAGGCGCCTAGTACCTAGGCGGGCGCCTAGACCGAATTTTACAACCTTGTAAAAATCAAATGAACTTTTATAAATTATACTACATTTTATAATATTTATAAGTTATCAGATGACACCCGGGTTGAACTCCTATATGAGAGGTTGTGAGTTCGAGCCTCAAATGTAATGGAGTCAGTAGCATTCAAATAATATTAAGTCTTATACAAAACAAAGTTTTAATAGTACAAGACTACAAGTTCAAATGTATTTAACGTCATTTATAAATTTTAATTTAGTAGAAAATCATGTTAATTTTAAATTTTGAGATTAATAATCAAAATATTAATTTTAGAAAAGTGTGTGACTGTGTGTAATGTGTGTATATATATTAATTATTATTATTTATTAATATATCAAGAGTTTGAAGTAGCTTAATTGGAAAGAACTTAAATTGGTAATTAAAATTAAGAGGTTATGGCCTTATGGGTTCAAATCTTATTTCAAACAAAAATATATCAATGTATAAAAAAATTTATATATTTAAAACAAAATAAACAATATAACAAATTGTTGGCCTAGCCCGGGATTGGCCCACAAAAAGCACGGGACCGGCCCACAAGAAGCTCGAGACCTGCACGGGATCGGCCCTGAATACTACCGGGTCCAAATTTTGGCCAGCTCTAAATTAAAATACAATAAATATTCATATAATCTTGGTTAATAATAATTTGTAAATCGTGACACATTATTTTGTATAATAATTTGTAAATCGTGACACATTATTTTGTATATTAAAGATAACAGATTTTTTTCTTTTCTTGGTTGAGTTCACATGAGGAGAGTGATATATAAAGGATTGTGCAGACAAAAAATGGACACACGATAAATTAGTATCATTCACACAATTTAAAACACAATTGCACACTAGCATACATATAAACATCAGGTTTTGAATCCAGACTCTATTAATTAATAAACATATGCACACGATATACATACTATCGCATAGAGATTTGCGTATCATATTTATATTTGAAATTTAATAAGACTAATAAATTTTACTATCACACCATAACAACAATACATAGTGTTGGGGTTGGGTTTTGTTTGTTTTGTTTTGTTTATCTTTTTGGCCAAATTTTGGTAATATGAATAAAAACTTTGATTTTGAGGATTAAATAAATGGGTTATTATGTTTAATAAATGAGTTGGGGTTTGGTTACATAAATTTATACTAATATGTAATTATTTTAGTATTTTTAAAATTTATATATTTACAATACTTTAGAATTTATGTAATTATTCCATCTAATTTTATAAAGTTATATTTATAAAAATATATAAATTTTAAATTTTAAATTTATAATTTGGGTATAATTTGACAAAGTGTAGAAGAAATACGATACAGATGAAGATCCTAAGATACAGAAGAAGAAAAAGACTAGAGAACGAGAGCTTGGGCTGAGAACTGGTATCGATGTTGACAGAGTGAAGATATGAGTAGAAGCCGTGTCTAGATCGCCTATTGAAGAAGGCGAAATGTTTTGCACCTTTTATACTTAGAGTTAGGATCAGACATATGAGATGGGCTTTACTCTATATGTTGGGCTAATAAAAAGTTTGGATTATGAATATAAAGATATTGAAGAGTGTGCAAACTGGATAGCTAATATATGTGACGGAACAATTGGTAATTCAAGTGATGGTGAGATAGATATTACAATTTCAGATGAGTTATTGTTAGAAATTTATATAGTAATGGAGATTAATGTTTCAGATGAACTATCATGAAAAGCTTAAATAATATTTGGAGTTGTGGAGTTGTAAATATTATTTTAGTTTGGTAGAAAGTAAAATGGGAAATATGATTTTCGTATGGTTGAAATCGAAAGTACTCAGATTGATTTGGGTTGTATAATTGCATTGCTTAATCGCGTAGATGGTTTCGTTCTCTTTTGTTGGTTACACGAAAGATGCATTATAACCTCTCAATTTGTTGTTGGTTTCGGCAAAACATGGTTACACGAAAGTTGTGCATTTCCTGTTGGTTTCGTGCGTGAGACATGAAAGTGAATTTCAATGTTAGCTTTACATGTGATGCATGAATATCAATGATTGGCATCTTTCGTTCACATGGGTTTAATATGTCTGCATGCATGTAAAGTATAAATATATATTATTTATTTATTATGTTGCATTGCATGGTTTCTACATGCATTGAATAATAAATATATATAATATATATATTACTTTGTTATTTTGTATGCAGTGCATGAACCTATGAAGGTCCATATGATATGAATATATATAATATTCAATTATATATTTCCCATGTTTGATATATCAGATAAGATATATCTTATGGAAGTTACGTTTTAAATTTAAATGATTAACCTCCATGTAACTTCTCCAAACTGCTGTATTTACATCTATAAATACTTGGAGAAATGTCTGAAAAATAGACATGCAATAAACTTGCATTAAACTGAGATATTTCACAGTACTGCATTTCAACAGGAAGTTCTTAAACAAGCAACTTAAGAATTTCATCATCTTCTTGTATCCCATAAGATTAAATCTTGAACCTTGTTGCTTTATATAAGGGAGATTTAAAGCTTATAGGAAAGTGATCACACGCCTGAAGATCCTGTTTCCTCACTTCCCTATCATCAAACACTCCATTTTTCTAACAATCTATAAGCTTTAAAATTCTGTTTCTGAGGAAGGATGAGTTCTGGACTTCTGGACTTTGCAACCAACTTCCCTAAGTTGGAGCAGTTTGAAGGCGTGGGCTTCCGTAGGTGGCAGAAGAAGATGAAGTTCCTCCTTGCGGCTCTGAACGTGGCATACGTACTAAGTACCCCAAAGCCGGAGGAACGGGAGGATGAGACTCTTGAGGCTACTCGCCGGAGACTCAAATGGGAGAATGATGACCTTGCTTGCCGCGGCCATATTCTGAATGGTATGTCTGACACCCTCTTTGATATTTATCAGTATGAGGAATCCTCAAAGGACCTCTGGGATGTACTTGAAGCAAAGTACATATCTGAGGATGCCTCCAGTAAGAAATTCCTGGTAAGTGAATTCAATGATTATAAAATGGTGGACAATCGTCCGGTCATGGAACAATTCCATGAGATTGTCAGGATACTTGGGCAAATGAGGCAACATGATATGCATATGGATGATTCCATTGCCATAGCCAGTATCATTGATAAGTTGCCCCCTTCCTGGAAAAAGGTACAACGTACCTTAAAGCATAAAAAGGAAGCTCTTACCATGGAACAGTTGGGGGTTGACCTTCGAGTTGAGGAGGGAATCAGACTACAGGAAAGCAAGAATGCTGGTAATGCAAAGGTCACCGGGGCTTCAGGTTTTGTCATCAACTATGTTGATGAAGACAAATCAAGTGGGAACCGTAAAGGAAAAGGGAAGCCAGGAAAGACCACAAATTCTTCAAAGTTTAAGAAGAAAGGAAAAGGAAAAGGAAAAGCATCTATTTCATGCTGGGTGTGCAACGGTTCACACTTTAAAAAAGACTGTGAAATTTGGAAGAAAAGAAAGGCACAAATGGAAAGTAAAAATTCTGGTGATCATGGCCAGGGAAGTGGCCAATGGAAACAAGGTAAAATAATTAATCTTGTTTCTGATAGTACTGAAAATTTCATTGCTATGATATCTGAAATTTGTGTCATGCAGACTGATGACTCGTGGTGGGTTGACACTGGGGCAACCAGACATGTCTGCAAGGATATAAATCTTTATAAGATTTATAAAAGTCTGAATGATGGTCCAAGCCTGTACATGAGAAATGATTCCATGGTGAAAGTCAAAGGCATTGGACAAGTTGAGTTGTTGCTTACTTCAGGAAAGAAGTTGACACTCACAGATGTATATCATGCCCCAGATGTTAGAAAAAATTTAGTTTGTGGCATTGTATTAAACAAGTGTGGTTTTAAACTTGTTTTTGAAGCAGACAGATTTATTTTATCCAAGGCCGGTATCTTTGTAGGCCAAGGATTTCTGTCTAACAATATGTTTAAGTTGAATATTAATAATATTGTTGGTTCTGTGTATTCAGTTTGTACATCTTCATTATGGCATTTTCGTTTATGTCATGTGAACTATAAACGTGTATGTGAGATGGCTAAAGATGGATTGATTCCATCCTTTGATCTGAATATGGAACAATGCAGTGCATGCATGTTGAATAAAATAACTAGGAATCCTTTTCCTAGTATAAAAAGGAATTCAATTTTACTTGAATTAATTCACAGTGACTTGTGTGATTTTCATAGCACCCCATCTTTGGGAAATAAAAAATATATAGTCACATTCATTGATGACTATTCAAGACTCTGCTATGTGTACCTCCTGCATTCTAAGGATGAAGCCTTAGAAAAATTTAAAATATTTAAATTGGAGGTGGAATTGCAAACTAGTCAGTTAGTAAAAATATTACGTACTGACAGAGGTGGTGAATATTATGACCCATTATTTTTCCAATCTGTTGGTATCATTCATGAGACCACAGCTCCTTATACACCACAACAAAATGGTGTAGCAGAAAGGAAAAATAGAGTACTCAAAGAAATGGTAAACTGCATGTTATCAGTTTCCGGTCTGAGTGAAGGTTTCTGGGGAGAAGCCATGCTAACTGCATGTTATATTCTCAACAGAGTTCCTAACAAAAGAAATAGGGTAACTCCATATGAACTTTGGCACAAAAGAAAGCCAAACTTAAATTTTTTGAAAGTTTGGGGTTGCAGGGCCGTGGTACGGTTGCCGGAACCTAAACGGAAGGCTCTGGGAGAAAAAGGCATAGACTGTATTTTTATAGGATATGCAGAACACAGCAAAGCATACAGGTTCTATGTTATAGAACCAAATGACTTTATTTCGGTTCATACCGTAATAGAGTCCCAAGATGCTATTTTTGATGAAAATCGTTTTTCATCAATAAATAGAACTAAGGATTTAATTCCTAGTTCTAGTGGGACCAAAGTTGATGATTAAATTCATGATCATGCAAGTTCACAGGAACCTGAGCTTATAAAAAGTAAAAGAACAAGAAAGGAAAAGACATTTGGACCAGATTTCCAAATGTACTTGATAGAAGGATCAAGGGAGTCTACAGAGACTAAAAATCTATATTATTTTAATATAGAGGATGATCCTAATACTTTTGAGGAAGCCATGAATTCTCAAGATGTTGCTTTCTGGAAAGAAGCAATAAATGATGAGATGGATTCTATAATGGGGAATAATACGTGGATTTTAACTAATCCACCAAATGGTTGTAAACCAATAGGCTGCAAGTGGATTTTCAAAAAGAAAATGAAAGTTGATGGTACCATTGATAAATTTAAAGCCAGGCTTGTCGCACAGGGCTTTAAGCAGAAAGAAGGAGTTGACTTCTTTGACACTTATGCTCCAGTAGCAAGAATTGCTACTATTAGATTGTTAATTGCCATTTCGGCTATACACAATCTAGTGGTTCACCAAATGGATGTTAAGACTGCATTTTTAAATGGTGAATTGGAGGAGGAGGTTTACATGAAGCAACCAGAAGGTTTTGTGGTTGCAGGCCAAGAAAATAAAGTTTGCAAATTGATTAAGTCACTTTATGGCTTAAAACAAGCCCCTAAGCAATGGCATGATCGGTTTGATCAAGTAGTGCTAGCTAATGGGTACAGAATAAATCAGTCAGATAAATGCATCTACAGCAAATTTAATAACCAAGGACAAGGGGTTATTATTTGCTTATATGTAGATGACATGTTGATTTTTGGTACTGATTTGGAAAAGGTTAAGGAAACTAAGGATTTTCTTAGTTCCAGTTTTTCCATGAAAGATTTAGGAGAAGCAGAAGTTATTCTTGGGATAAGAATAATTAAACTTCAGGATGGTGTAAGTTTAACACAATCTCATTACATTGAGAAAGTGTTAAAAAGATTTAATCACTTTAGTGGTTCCCCAGTTTCTACTCCAATGGATCTTTCATTGAAGTTAATTCCTAATGAAAGTGATCCGGTCTTACAATTGGAGTATTCTAAAGTGATAGGATGCCTTATGTATGCAATGACAAGTACTCGGCCTGATATTGCTTTTGCGGTAGGGAAACTGAGTAGATACACTAGTAATCCTAGTGCAGTACATTGGATGGCATTAAAAAGAATTTTAAAATATCTGAATAAAACCATTAATTATGGTTTAAAATATTCAAAAGATATTTCCATCCTTGAAGGATATTCTGATGCCAGTTGGATATCTAATCAGGAAGATTATTCCTCAACTAGTGGATGGGTATTTCTGCTTGGAGGAGGTGCTATCTCCTGGGCTTCTAAAAAGCAAAGTTGTATTTCAGACTCAACTATGGCATCTGAATTTATTGCATTGGCAGCAGCATGCAAAGAAGCTGATTGGCTAAGGAATTTAATTCTTGAAATTCTAGTTTGGCCAGAACCGATGTCACCTGTTTTAGTACATTGTGACAGTGCTACTACACTGGCCAAAGCATATAACAGTGTTTATAATGGCAAGTCAAGACACATAGGCTTGCGACATAGCTATGTGAAAGAGCTCTTAAGTAATGGTGTTGTAGCACTAGACTTTGTACGGTCCCGGTTCAATCTAGCGGATCCGTTTACAAAAGCCTTGGCAAGGGACATGGTTTTAAAGACATCGGAAGGGATAGGTTTGAAACCCGTTGATAGTCAAGAGGTGAAGGAAAGCTCAACTCACGCCTAAGTTATCACGTTAGGCCTTGAGTTCAATGTAGATGATTACTTCATTTATTGGCGGCAAGTACTATATTAAAAGGTATCCCTAAAGTAAGTACTTGGCCTGCATTGTAGTATGGATGAGTTTAACTCTTAATTGATCTTTTGAAAAAATTCTTGGTGCAGGGCATGAAATAAAAGATCAACCTATGTGAGCATGAAGTGTGGCCGCTTCAACAAGTTTGGGTTTGGCTTGGAAATGCTTATGAATGGATACGGACACAAGGCCTTTAATAGTGTCAAGTTATTTTGAGTTGTAGTAACTGTAAAGCTTGTGTGTATTGTATCTACGTTTTTTCAAAGAGACTGCGTGATTCAAGGTTCGTCCATCACTGCAATCCGAATTAATGTAACGCATATAATACTATGTGAAAGTTCAATCTGTAAGACACTTTCATTTATGCATGAGTCTTTGGATCTATCTTGGTACAGTATTAATTTTTACTATATAAATGGAGGAGGAATGTTAGAAATTTATATAGTAATGGAGATTAATGTTTCAGATGAACTACCATGAAAAGCTTAAATAATATTTGGAGTTGTGGAGTTGTAAATATTATTTTAGTTTGGTAGAAAGTAAAATGGGAAATATGATTTTCGTATGGTTGAAATCGAAAGTACTCAGATTGATTTGGGTTGTATAATTGCATTGCTTAATCGCGTAGATGGTTTCGTTCTCTTTTATTGGTTACACGAAAGATGCATTATAACCTCTCAATTTATTGTTGGTTTCGGCGAAACATGGTTACACGAAAGTTGTGCATTTCCTGTTGGTTTCGTGCGTGAGACATGAAAGTGAATTTCAATGTTTGCTTTACATGTGATGCATGAATATCAATGATTGGCATCTTTCGTTCACATGGGTTTAATATGTCTGCATGCATGTAAAGTATAAATATATATTATTTATTTATTATGTTGCATTGCATGGTTTCTACATGCATTGAATAATAAATATATATAATATATATATTACTTTGTTATTTTGTATGATGAACCTATGAAGGTCCATATGATATGAATATATATAATATTCAATTATATATTTCCCATGTTTGATATATCAGATAAGATATATCTTATGGAAGTTACGTTTTAAATTTAAATGATTAACCTCCATGTAACTTCTCCAAACTGCTGTATTTACATCTATAAATACTTGGAGAAATGTCTGAAAAATAGACATGCAATAAACTTGCATTAAACTGAGATATTTCACAGTACTGCATTTCAACAGGAAGTTCTTAAACAAGCAACTTAAGAATTTCATCATCTTCTTGTATCTCATAAGATTAAATCTTGAACCTTGTTGCTTTATATAAGGGAGATTTAAAGCTTATAGGAAAGTGATCACACGCCTGAAGATCCTGTTTCTTCACTTCCCTATCATCAAACACTCCATTTTTCTAACAGTTATTGCTCAAGTGTGATGATGATCCTATTGCTACAATTGTTGATAACATCTTTCCTATGTTTAGACGTGGTAATGGGGATCTGTCATATCTTAAAGATAGTGCTATTTTGGCTCCAACATTGGATGTCGTAGATAACATTAACCAATACATGAATGATCATAATCCGGCTGAGGGTAGGACTTACTTCAGTTGTGATTCTGTTTGTAAGTCAGATTCAAATGTAGATATGTTAGCGGATTTGTACACTCCAGAATTCTTGAATGGTCAGCGATGTTCTGGAGTACCATATCATGCTTTGACTTTTGAAAGTTGGGTCACATGTTATGCTATTGAGAAATATTGATCACACTCTTGTGTTATGCAACAGTACAAGGTTGATTGTTACAAGGTTAGCTGATCACGTGTTGGAAGCCCATATCATGTGCGGTACAAATGCAAGTACAAGAGTATTAATTTCGAGAATGTCACTGACACCGTCAGATCCAACACTGTCTTTCAAGTTCAAACGGAAGCAACTTCCTTTGATGTTATCCTATGCCATGACAATAAACAAAAGTCAAGGACAAACACTTTCCAAAGTGGATTGTTTTTTGAAAAAATCGATCTTTAACCATGACCAAATGTACGTAGCTGTTTCAAGAGTTAGTAATCCAATGAGTTTAAAAATATTGATTTGTGGCGAAAATGTAACATGTCTAAGTATGACAAAAAATGTTGTGTACAAAGAAGTCTTCAACAATGTGTAATAAAATTTCAATATTTATCATTTGAAATTTATTAGATTTTCAATAACTGTATTTTATACTGTATATTCCATATACTATACATATAATCGTGCATAGCACGACTGCAACTACTAGTGAAACAAATATTGAATATTTGGCTCTAGTTATTATGTACCATACTAAACATTCAGTTCACACGTTATAACAACGATAAATTTTAAATTAAAATACAATAAATATTCATATAATCTTGGTTAATAATAATTTGTAAATAATAAAAATTCTTTGTAATTCTCTCAATATTTGATTTGAAATATTGTTATTTATCCCTCGTGAGTCGTGACACATTATTTTGTATATTAAAGATAATGGATTTTTTTCCTTTCTTGGCAATGCATTTTCCTATATAAGATCATATAATTTTTAATATTCCTTAAATTTTTTTCCTATTTTAACATAATGAATAAGATTTCATCCGCCAACATACACGTGCTATTAATTTCACGCTTAATTAGGTAATTTTGTGTTCCCACTACAATTAATTTTACACGAATGTATTCTTGGCACATTAATTTGTATAAATAAATAATAAATAAATAAAATTCACACACACAACATAAATCACACAGAACATAAATATATCCTTGTTATTTTTAAACAATTTTTATCTTTGTTCAAATGCGGCACCCTATTCTCGTGCGACCATATGGATTGTACCATATGCACCACCACATGTTTAAAAATGGACCAGCATAAAATGCACCAATGTATCATAAAATGTACAAATGCATCACACCCTGGCGCATTTTTGAACACGTAATGGTGCATTTGTGCATACATAGTGGTGCAAGATTGCACAATCCCACACGAAGCAGTGGCCGCACCAGATCTTGACCCTATATATATAAATAAATAAATAAATAAATAAATAAATAAATAAATAAATAAATATATATATATATATATATATATATATAACTAAAAAATAATAAGTGTAAATGAAAGTTACACTCTTCATTTATATCTATTTTTTAGGTTACATTTTATTTTTTTTAAGAATAAGGGTCAAATAGGTCATTCAACTACACAACAAACTGCAATTAGGTCATTGAACTAAAAAAAAAAAAAAAACTACAATTAAGTCTCCAAACAATGTAAAATAATGCAATCCAACCTAAAATGACATATCGACTTGGTAAAATGCTGACATGACAATTATCAAATTTTAAATTATTTTTTAATTTTATTTTAATAAATTTAAATTAAATAATTATTTAAAAATTAAAAACAAAACAATCGCCTTCTTAGCGAGGGGCTGACTTCTCACCAGAGAAGGCATCTGGGTTACCTTCTCTATTGAGAAGCTAACCTAATTGGTCGCCTTCTCCAGTGAGAAGGCGACCTGGGTTGTCTTTTTCAGTGAGAAGGCAACCCAGTTGTATTCTCAATAGAGAAGGCAACTGGATGTTTTCTTTGGTGAGCAGGCAACTGACCTGGTTTGCCTGCTTATCGAAGAAAGGCAACCCAGCTGCATTCTCACTAGAGAAGGCGGTTTGGGCCGCCTTCTCAGTGGAAAAGGCAACTGGGTTGCTTTCTCTGGTGAGAAGGTAACTTCAGGTCGCCTTTTCACCAGAGAATGAAACCAGTTGCGAGTTGCCTTCTCTAGTGAGAAGGCGACTTGAGGCTGCCTCCTCACCAGAGAAGGCAAACAGGTCGCCTTCTCACTAGAAAAGGTGATGAGTGATTTTTTAAATGATTATTTAATTTAAAGTTATTAAAATAATAAAATATTTTAAAATTCGGTAATTGTCACACCAATATGTTACTAGATGCACTGTGACCTAATTGTAGTGTTTTTGAGTTCGATGGTCCAATTGCAATTCACTGTGTAGTTGGATGACCTACTTGACCTTTATTCTCTTTTTATGCATTATGCTATTGGAGTGGTACTCTACTATATTTTGGTAAAAAATATCATTACTGTTACAACTGTCGTTATCTTTTTCCAACTATTGTTGTCATGCACAAGCATCCACCATTTTTTTTTTCTTCTTTGATGGTAATAATATATAGAAATTATATATTGGAGTACTATATAAGTTATTTTCTATTTTCAAAAAAGAGTTAATTATATTTTTGGTTCTATATTTATAGGTGACAGTTCACTTTTAGTCATTTTTTTATCAGAACATCCCCTTTTGGTCCTAATATTATTGTGACATGATTAATTTTGATCCTCTATCAACATAATCGTTGAAATTTCGTTAAATAGAAAGACATTTTGATCTTTTTAATACAAAGTGCGTTAACCCGTTATATATTTTATGTTTATTTTTTCAAAAAATTCATAATTGAAGAGCAAAATGCTCTTGTATTTAATGAAATTTCAATGATATTTTTGATGATGGACCAAAATTGGTCATGTCGCAATAATACTAGGACAAAAATGAATTTTCTGATAAAAAATGACTAAAAGTGGACTTCCACCTATAAATATAGGACCAAATTAAAAATGAAATTAACTCTTTAAAATAAATATAAAAGTTATTTTCTAAAATATAAATATCAAATATAAATATAATTATCAATGTAATAGAGTCAGTATCATTAAAAAAAATATCAAATTTATAAAAATGGTTTAGATTATTATATATAATAATTATTTAAAATCTAAATTAATTTAAGATTTTAATTAATATAGGGTACTAATATTGGACATTGATTTTTGCGCATCACGCATAGAAAATACTAGTATGTGTTTTTGTATATATATATATATATATATATATATATATATATATATATATATATTTATTTATTTATTTATTTATTTATTTATTTATTTATTTATTTATATAATTGAGAATTTTGTGGTCCCATTGTGATTGTGACATATATTCTTATGAGAAAAAGTGATATTTTTAACTCTTGAATTGTTTTATTTTTGGAAATTTAGTCTTTGTACTCCATAATAAGTTAATTTAAATAAATTTAGCCCCTTTTTGAGGATAAAAGTCTGGTCATTAATAATCAACCAAATGAGAGATACAGGTCGGTGCATGGCACAGATAACCACGACTCCGGGACAGACGAAGAATCAGTTGTCCGTGCCAATACATGAGCAACTTGATTCGCTGACCTCCTGACATGGTGAACGGACACGTTCCCAATGTCATTAGGAATATCACGACATTGCTTTACAATCAAACCAGTATACGAAAGGTTCAACGTGGAAGAATTAAAATAAGTGCAGAAATTAAGACAATCAGACTCTACTAAAACGTTATTATAATTACAGGCCTTCAACCACGTGAGCGAATAAATTGTTCATATTGTTGCACTTTTAGTATTTAGTGTTATAAAATTGTCAAACTCCATTAACATATAATATGTTGTTATTTTTCTCATTTAGAGTCAAAATTCATGGTTAAAAATGACATTCACATTATTAAGAGACTATATTTAACGATGGATATTGATTATATTTTAAGTGACAAAAATAACCTCATAAGACAGAGCGAGTTTGTTAACGGATTGGAGTTTTATATATATAACATGCACAATGGACTGAAAGATCAGAGCAACATATACTAGACAATTAAGATACTAAATCTATTTGTGTTCGTATTAATAGAGACCAAATATAATACACATTCATGAGCCAAAAATGTTGTTTTCCCTTCGTATTATTATTGTAAAAATCATACTTTATTAAGTAATTTTGTAACCCCGTTGTCATTGAACTTATCCGTATTACGCATTACTCTGTATATATATATACACAAATTAAATACAAAATACATGTATTCTTATTATCGTAAAAAAGTTATACTTGATTAAAAAAATTATTATAATCGGATTATAACTAAGCTGTCACTTGTGACGCATTACGTTGTATATATCAGCGTATATAGAATTCATATATTCTTATTATCGTTAAAAAAAAATTATACTTAAATAAGAAATATTATTTTATACTCCCTCACACCTACCTCACGTGACATCCATTTTAACACTTATAAATAGTGTTGTTCTTATTGTAAGATTTTATCATAAAGTTTCAAATATAGAGATATTGAGAGTTATTGGAGCAATGGAGGAGGGCAAGAAAACCAGGGGCCGGCAAAGAATTCCGATGCAGAGGATCGAGAAAGCCGGCGATCGATTCGCGACGTTCTCGAAGCGGCGCAAAGGTTTCTACAAGAAGGCGACGGAGCTCTGCTGGCTGTCGGGCTGCGACATCGGGATAGTTCTGACGTCTCCGACGGGGAAGCTGTTCTCGTACTTCAACCCGTCGCCGGAGTCGATCGCGCGGAGGCTCTTCAACCGGACGGAGAACGCCGGCGGAGAGATCTCTCTGGCCGTCGACGGCCACTCTCGGCGGCAAGTCAACGAGCTGTACGAAATGATGGACGGCGTGGAGGCTCGCATGGAGGGTTTGAACCAGAGATCGAAGGTTCTGGATCAGAGCATTCCGTCGAACACCTGGTGGGACACTCCCGTCGACGAGTTCTCCTTGGAGGACGTTGAGAGGTGCCAAGCTTTCCTGGCAGAGATGCAGACTCAGGTGAGTGCCCGCTTTGATGCACTTAATAATGGCGGCGCTGGCTCTTCAAGCTCCATAGCCGCTCAACAACAAAATCCTGCATTATTCACTCCCTTGCTTCCTTCAAACGCCCCCATTCTCTGATCTTCCATGGTTAGATTGATTGCAGTTTGATGGATCAAAGAGGGGTTGATGAGGTTAAGGTTTTAATTAAGTTCAGATCTTCATGCATGGCAAGGAGCTATAATTTATTACATATTTATATATTTATATATGCATTTGAATTTTATTATCATTTCAAGTTTGACTATATAATATAATAGATTGGTCTGATTATAGCGGGATGTTATAACTTGACTCGATTTATAGTCAAGAATTTTCTCGCGTATGGGTCAAGTAATGTCGTGTTTTCTTCTATTTCAAGGGTTCGTTTGCTATTATTGTTATCGTTCGATAAAACTATGTAAGTTCGCTTTTGGCTTCTTGTCATTTAAGATAATATAAATGTTATTTACTTATTTTTATGTTATTATTTTGATGGTTGCAATTTTTTTTAATACATTGAAAATAATTAAAACAATCAAGGACTAAATAAAAAAGTGTGACCATCCCTATATGCAACTTCTATAGAGTTGGTTTCTAGATGGAGGCTATTTTGATGATGCAAAAACTAGGGATTTCAATATGAGGCAAATTATTATGCGGACCCCGCACCAGGACTATGTGGTCTAATGGTATCCGGGGTAGACTTCCAAGTGGAAGGTTGTGATTTCGAGCCTCAGTGGAGGCGTTATTGGCTCTTTGTGTTTCAGTAGATTGAGAAAGTATATGAACAGATACTACAATGTAATAGAGCTAGTAGCATTCAAAAAAAAATTTATGCGGACCCCGCAAGGTGGACCCTCGTCCATGGTATAACAATTCAATCTAGCCAATTTTATTTGAGCTTATTTGTTTTGGCCTAATTGATTGACCCTCGTCCATGGTTAGTCATTTACATTATTATTTGTAAACCTAAACTTACCATTGTTAAGCTAACTTAAACCCTAATGCCGGAGACTAAACTATAATATAACAACCATCTTTCTAGTTACTAATTTAGCAAAGTCAAGTGGAAAGAAATGTGAAATGTCACAAATGTCCATATGAAAACTTAAAGACGCACTAATGTTGCTAACCTAAACCCTAATATCAGGGACTAATTTTATTTTATTTTATTTTATTTTTTTAAAGTGTTGGGCAATTTGGTGCGTGGATTACATTTAAAAACATTGAAAAAGATAAGGACAACTTACAAAATCACAATAATTAAGAGACTGAAATAACGTTTTTATATAATTTAATTAATGTGCATATATGTTAATAAGCAGATAAATAAGCTTGTTTTTATTTATAAAAAAGAATACTCCAAATCAAACATACTATTTACAAGTGGGATGAGTTCGATCTCCATTTCTCCAAATTAAAAAACCTAGGTTTTTTTCTATTTTTCTTTAAAGGAGAATTGTTCTCTATTTTTTTTAAAGGATAATTGTTCTCTATTCTTTTACTTGAACACAAAAAAGTAAACATATTTTCATTTCTTTAATTTTTATTTTTTTTAGAAAAAAAATCACTCATTTTTTAAAATTTACTAATCACATCTTAAAAGTGTGTGTTTATGTGTTTTTTTTTTTCTTTAAAAAAATAAATACTTATGATTTTTTACAAGATAGTATATGTTCTATATTTTCTCAAACATTTTAAGCACAAAGAATCTATGCTCCCATTTAAAAAAAAAAAAAAAAAAAAAAAAAAAAAAGAAGAAAGAAAGAAAGAATCTATGCCCCCACCATCCAAACCTAGCTATGACCACCATTTAAAAGGGTAATTAAGATTTTATTACTCTACTAGTTTTTTTACGCGCATTGCGCGATTAGGATAATGCCCAATGTTTTTTTTTTAAATAAGTACTTTAAAGTATATTATATTGGAATTGTTCATATATAAATAATTGAATGTTGAATTTGTGTATTTAAATAGGTAATTCTAAGTTTACAAATGTAAGATAATATAGTTAAGATTGATTATAATTGTCTATATAATAATTGTATAGGTATGGTTGAAACCAAATACGGGACATAAGGGAGAGCAAATAAAAATTAGGGCATAAAATATTAAATATATACTAATATTGAAGAGCTAACTGCTGATTGCCAAACAAGGACATTGCGAGGTAGTTTTCCACTTCAATTTGTTTTGTGATTTGATACTCTTTTTGTCAATAAAGCCCCAAGTAGTTAATATGATTGGTTTAATTATATATTTCTTATTTTTTTAAAACAATTATTATTATTATTATTATTATTATTATTATTATTATTATTATTATTATTATTATTATTATTAAATATATGTATATCCTTAGGTCATTTTACATGTTAATCTAAACAGCTAAGTTTTTGAAATATCTTTTTACCAACCGTTGATATAATTCGTTGGTCAAATCCGTTAACGCTAATCGCTAACTGCTGATTGTCAAATAAGGACATTAGGAGATAGTTCTCATTTCAATTTGTTGTGTGATTTGAATACTTTCTTTGTCAACAAATCCCTTAAGTAGTTAATATGATTGACTTTATTAATTATATTTTTTAAATTTTTTCATGGTATTAATAAAATACTTGGTAAATAAATATATAGCATTATTTTGTATTATAACTTTGATATTTAATTAAAAAAATAGTGCACAAAATAAAGACAATATAACTAATAAAATTATTTATCTTATTTAATTTATTGATAATGAATAATTTTTTTTTTTGAATAAAGACATTGTGAACACATAATTCTAAATTAAAAAAATGCATATGTATTATTTTTTGTTGTAACTACTAAATTATTATTTATATAATTTAATAAGAGTAAAATAGAGTACTAATTATGCCAACTTTGATTGGGATGAGGTTCGAACCTAAGACCCTTTTTTATTAAAATCAATGAGTAAATTAACGGTGAACTAACGGCAATTCTTAAAATTTTAACGGAATTAGTAACGGTGTGTGGGTATTTTAGAAAATTTTAGTGTAAAATTTAAATCTGATCAATCTTTTAATCAATCTGAGCCATTCATTTGACTAAAATCTGTGACCGCCATTTTTTCTATCCATTATAGGTCTAACTCTCTTGGGCTTTTATTAGTATAGTAGATATGATGTGCTTTTTCTTAAGTCCACCCATAAATTGAACGGTTGTTATACCGTACGTAGACTATGATCCAACGGTGCTGTTTCTAAGCAAAGAAATGGTCGTCGTTAAATTTAACAAATTTTGTATTTTTTTGTGTGTTTATAATAAAATAAAATTATCGTGTATTTAAAATGAAACGGAATAATTAATTGTCTCGCATATTGGTTTATATTATCAAATGGAACTGTAATTGAATTGAAATGATACTTTAATTAGTTGTGTTGAAGTGAAACTACAATATGATGAATAAAATGAAACTAAATAACATATCTCATATATTGAGTGTATATTGTCAAATAGAACTGTAGTTAAATTGAAATAATACTTTAGTTTTGCTGAAATGAAACTATAGTATGTATAAAAAGAAACTGAATAACATGTCTCACATATTTAGTGTATATTGTCAAATGAAACTGTAGTTATATCAAAATGATACTTTGGTTGTGTTGTAATGAAACTACAGTGTATATAAAATGAAACTGAATAATCGTTTCACATATTTGAGTGTATATTGTTCAATGAAACCGTAGTTGAATTAGAATTACAATTTAGTGGTGTTGTAATAAGACTACAACGTGTATAAAATGAAATTTAATAACATGTCTCATTGTAATAAGCCTATTGTATGTATAATGTCGAATGAAATTGTAGTTAAAACAAAATGAAATTTTAGTTGTGCTAAAATGAAACTATAATGTATATAAATAAAATTGAATATGTTATACAAACAGAACTAATTACACAAAACGTGTGCCATTTCTTTTTATTAAAAGAAACGACACTGTTTTGGACCATGGTCCACATTAAAATTTGGCTAAATTGAATGGCCCCAAAAATAACAATTCATTAATTCAATGTCCATTCTAACACAAATTCACAAATTATTCCGTGGAGTCAAATCCACCTGGTGGATTCGAATCCAAATGTTCACAATTTAACTTTTAAAATTCATAATTTGTATACTCTCTCTCACAATATTAACATATATGTAATTAATTACTTTGTTTTGTTTGACAAAAAAAAATTACTTTGTTTTGTATTCACAAGTTTCTTTCAAATATTACAGTCACATAATATTAACAAATTAGGATTTGATGACCCTATATTGTATTCACAAATTCCCTTTTACAACTGTTATGTGTTTTGACTTAGAAACACAATTTATATTCTAAAAGTTCACAATTTCAATACTAAAAATACAGAATTTATACGTCGTTTAAGACCAAAGTTCACATTGCAAGGTGGACCCTGGTCCATGGTATAACAACTCAAACAAATTTAATTGGGCCGAGATCTTTTTCTTTTGAAGCCCAAAAACAATGGTACCCAAAAAGAACTATTCGATGTCCAATATTCTTCTTGTTGGGCATAAATGGCGGCCCAATTTTTTTTTTTTTCTTTTCTTCTTCTTCTCCTTCGTCAATGAAGAACTAATTGAGTAATCTCTTTCTGAAATCTGAATCCACGTAAATGCAGAAGAACTTCAGTCTACTGCAAACAGTTGCCACTGCAGGCGTCTTCTCTGCAGTTTCTTTCTGGTAATTTTTATCATTCTCGATGTTGAGCTGTGAATTTTTATCGTGAAAACTGAAAAGTAATTTTTTTTTGGGGGTGCATATCTACAGGTATGGATTCATGTTCGGCAGAGAGTCTGCTCGCAAGGAGCTGGAAAGCTTGATTGATAGTCTTCGCCGTAACAACAACTCTGATTTGAGCTCAACTCCTCCATATTCCTGAATCAGGTAACCGTTACTGTCTCGTATGTTATATATCTGCATCGCTTGATCACTTTATAGCTTTGTACTCAGACAGTTATGTAGAGATGAAGATGAAACATGTTTAATTAGGTGCAATTTGAATAATCATAATTATTGGTAGTAATTGGTGATTAGAGTAGATGAAAAGTAGAGCCTTTGCTTACAAGTTGTGGTTTTCTTAGCGTTTTGGAGGACCATAATTTGAGTTTGCCTTGCATTTATGGGAATGCTTTGTGATTCCTGCAATTCTATATTGAGAATTCATCACTCTTACGAGAATAGTCTTTGGAAATTTGTGTTTGATTGTTTGAAAGTTTAGCTGAGGAAGAATTGAATGAAGTTATTCAACACTTTAATTTTCTTTTAGACTCATCAAGTCATTACAAATCATGATTAAAAAAATACAAGAGAAATATGATTGGAATTTAACTATGCACTGAGTACATGACAAATGGTTCTATATTTCATAAAAGGTGGAAAAGGCACAAATTTATTGTGCTAGAGTGGAAAGAATATATCATTTTATCCTTGTGGCAGTGAAGAGCTGAAGACGAATTAGTAAAGTTATCTTCTTTCTGACGGCCCCAAGCAGTGGATGAACTTAAGCCTCTTAACCATGGTGTTTAGACATTGTAGTGCTGCTACCTTTCTTTCTTTTGTTGCAGAAATAGATTCATCCTTGTTGGGTTCTCACGGGCTTATGGACCTATAAAATTTTCATTTATACCTTATGACATGTTCCTCCTCCTTAGCTTGGTTGTCTAAAGTGGAGTATCTTTACATGAGTATATATTTGCATCTTTACACAAGCACAGCCTCGTTAGCATTCTTGGCATTTCTCTTTTTAATGAGTCCAACATAAAGATCTGTTCTGCTCGAGTCACACTCTGGGAGCCTTGTACTACGACCTCCTTCTGACATGCTTTTAACAAATTCGACTAACTTCCTCCAATTCTCTGGCTCAAACAAATTCTTGTTCATTCTTAGATATGTAAATGCACTTAATCCATTTCCAGAGTCTGACCTGCTTGTTGCCAAAACTTGTTCATATCCTCTGCTGTCATACCTCTCCAGTGCATTTTCTCCTGCAAGCTCTGCTCCGGCATCTTTAGTAGCTACCTTTACTTGCCTAACTAAACCTTCTGGTGAGCAATTTGCACTCCCAGGCTGTTCGCCATCTTTCATCTCCATGCATGTAAAGTTGAATACAACACCATGTTTGGCTAACATATGTGCTATGGGCAAGTAACCGTTTCTTTCTCTGGTATTGTAGTATCCTGCATTCAACTCTGCTGCATGTGATCTTGTATTGTAATGCCAGTGAATTCCGGCAATTTTTCCTGATAATTTAGCTCCAGTTCCTTGAAATACTCCTGCTGCTGCTGTTAGGATTCTATCCCCATGTTCCAGTAGCTTTCCAGAATACCATTCGAGGAAGAACTGTCCATATTCAGTTTTCCATGTCCCATCCCTTCGGAAAAAGCCTGTGTCCTCGGGGAACTGATTGTACTGACCAGCATCATGAGGCCCACTTCTTCCCCACTCACTCTTTCCATGTGCCTCTGCTGATGCTGCTAGTGAAGCTCTCATATACTGTTTTAAAACAGAAAGAATTTAGTATCTTTGTCTGTTTGTAAAGATCTATCCTCAATGTTATCAATATTTCACCCCCTTGAGAAATGAAATTAGGAGAGACTTCATAGATAGTTAATGAATTCACTCTAAGCTTGGGGAGTTCTTAATTCTTAGTTTATTACTCCATATAAGGCTTACCTTATCATAGCACTGGAATTCTCCAATTCCGGGAAATCTCCAAGTCCCATTGCTCTCCGGATAGGATGGATATCTGAGCTCTCCACAAGGTCCCATTCCCACTTGAACCTCCTATATTAGGATACAAGCTTTGAGTTTCTCAAATAATGACATCAGTTGTTGGTCATTTATTAAATTTAAATAAGAAGAGGAAATATACCACTATAACGTTTCCCATATATTCCTTGAATCTCTCTCTGAAGCTTCTCATGTAGTCCGCGTAGACCTGAACTGGTGTTCTACCTCTCAGGACTGGTAATTGATCACAGCCTAAGGAAATATACTCTGGGTTTCTCCGGCCTGATCTGTCTGTGTAGACGAGGTCAGGATTCTTACTGATTTCTTCAAGCACCCACGGAGGCAATGGAATGCTGCAAAATTAAAACCGCTTTAAAACTGGAAAGCAATAAGGATAGGAAATGGTGAAAACACAATAGAGTTTAAATGAAAACTGTAATATTGAAACCCACAGGAGGAAATAACTATCTGAATGTTCTGTTACATCATAAACCCTAGCTGACAAAATCCTAAAAGAGTATAGCTCTGTAACTCTCTTATCCTATTGCATAATAAATCCAGTCCACAGAATCCTAAAAAATATATATATATAGTTCCATTATCCTCCTGGTCTTCCTTTTCCATTACAAATCTTAGTAAAAATTCCCTAAAAAGTGAAAGCTGTTGCAAAAATATTACTTGTATATACAGGAACTAGACAACTTGAGCTTTAGAATTGGAGACATATCACATATATAAGGAATTAAAAGTTTGAATAGAAGGAAATCTGAACACCAACTTAGAGGAAATGATTACTGTATTAGTACCTGCAAGAGTCACCAACGTTTCCTCCACATTGATGGAAAGACATGACAACTTGAAGCTTCAGGCCATGCTCTTGAACCATTTTCACAAGTGCAGCATAGCCTTCCCAATTGTACTTCAACGGTCCATCCTTTTCCACTAAACCCCACCAAGCATCCACCATGACTCCTTCAACTCCGGCACTTCTTAGGGCCATCAGACTTGCATTCATCGAGCGTGGCTTGTTCAGGTTTCCTCCCATTGTTATGGTGTCAAGTGGCAGCATAATAAAAACCGGCACCCTTGAACTGCTGCTGTGGCTTTGATTTGCTGCTAGACCATGAAGCCTCTCTCTTTTCTCATTCACCCTGCCTTCTAGAGGCTGAGAAAGTAGAGCAGCTTCTTGCATAGAACTTTTTGCTCGAAGGCGGTGGTGGCATGATCGCTTGAACTGGGAAAAACAAACTATGCTAGGGAAATCATCAGGATTTTTAACCCCTTTGATTTCTTTTAGATTGATAAAAGAAGTTGAAGAACGAAGAGTTAAAGCCATTATTGTTCAGAAGATGTAGGAATTAATGAAGCTTGGAAATGTTTATATTTATAAAGAAATTGCAGGTTTTGTGTCTTTGAAGGAGACAACGTTGGTGGGCTCTCGTTTAGACGTAAAAAAAAGTGCAAAAGTTCAAAAACAGTCAGCTTACCTTTTCAATGTCTGGTTGTCTGCTAGAAATAGTCATATTTTTCCCCTTCTCCAATATGCTAAAAATATTCAAATTTTATCAGCCATTCAAAGGACCACACGTGTTTGATGCCAAGAAATTGGAAATTTTTTTAATTATCTAAGTAGTTCAAAGAATATTCAGTAATGGAAACAATATTGTGCTATGATAGACTTTTATCTGTTGAGAATATCTTATTGGACGATTCATCTCTCTCTGTGATATTTTGAACTATTTGCCATATTAAGTGCATCTTATCATTCTTATGTGTCCCTGACTCCCCCTGTCCTAATCCAAATAAGATTTCACTGCTCTCTCTCTTGTTCTTTTTTTTTTTTAATGGAATCTTAATTTGCACTTATAAATCCCTGTTGGAGGCCTCATATTGCATAAATATTATCGAATGTTTGAAGTCCTTGTATATGTTGTGTGCTTCCTGACTCACTTTAGAATTAACCTCTCTGGCTTCCTACTTTTTAATTTTTCACTTGATTAAGTAACTAAATATATCAGATGTAACACTAGAATAAACATATTGTTTAAGTTCACACTAATGCTTCGGGGAGCCTCAATAGTAACACTATTCTTTATCATTTGCAGGTCTTATCTTATGGTTGGCTTATCAGATCTCCCATGTCCATCCCTTGTTCTTGCAACATATGATTACAGTAAGATCATGTTCTCGTTCTGAATAACCTGATGGAAAACGATAAGCTTATTCCTTGAAGTAAAAATACTCCCCGTCTCCCTAATTGTGAAATTATAATCTCCATTGATTAAACAAGTAACAAATGATGATACTTGTTTGGGAGTATTTTTACTCCCGAAATACCTTTAGTAGTCTAAGCTGATTGATTATTGGATGTTGGTGGGACTGTATAAACTTTTGTCAAATAGAACATAGAACTTTTTTTTTTTTTTTTTATGCTGGCATCTTAGTTGATTCTTGCGTGGTAAATTATGAACAAGGACACATGATCGAGCGCTGGTAGCTACAGTGTGGGAGTTTCACTCAATGTGGTGGACTCTTTGTGGGCACTGAGCATAGTTATTTACCCTTCTGCTATTCTATTGGGTCGGGGTGTGGGGGCCTTGGGAGCGAAGGAATTTCGCTTTTTCTGGGCAAGAAAATGGAAGGTTTACTATTTCCTCTTTTGTCACAAGAATCTCAGCCATGTTTGTGTGATAAGCAATGAGTGGTTTTGCTAAGCCAAAATCCATCAAACTCTACTAGCCCCCTTTGGCTGGCTTCTCTTGGCATATTCTTTCAAGACTCACTTTCCACACCTATATGTGGAGGGAAAAAGTCTTGAGTTTTGAAAATTTTTATTTAATTATTTTTGGTTATTTGAAGATAATTATGAACGAGTGAAGGGTGTCTTTGAATTATTTGGGCAAGTGGTTTCAACCAATGTTCCAATTTCATTTTCTTGAAAATCCTTTTTATGCATCTCTACATCACTAAATATTGCCATAACATGAACTCTAAAAGATGGCGTATAATTTTAGCAAAACTATTAACGGCTGTTGTTCATATATGTAGGTGGAGATGTTAAAACACATGTAATAAATAAATAATTTTTTTTTTCTCAAGTGCATTTTACTAAAAAAAGTGGGCATGTGACAAAAGTAATCTTTTTCTGTTTATGTGTAACAATCTAGAAATTATACTGGAGAAGTAAATAGCGTTAAGAAAACATGTGTGATGGACTCAACCAGAACAATTTTGACAATAATCGAATTTATAACATTTAAGAAACACTAACAAAGTTTAACTAATTTTTAAAATTAATATTAAATATGTAAGTTATATTGATGTTAAATATAGAATTAACAAATAATAAGTTAAAATTTAAATTGAATTGAGACGTGCAAAGAAGACATACACAAAATTAAGGTGGGCAACTTGTCTTGTCGGTGAAAAGTAAGAAAAACGGGCGCTGAAAACTGGAAGCGAATCTCAGTGCACAGCTATGAGTCATATAGCTTTGGAATTTAGCCAATGCACTTTTCATGTCTACGTGGGACAATTTGTTCATGTGGATGAGATTAAACCTTATCCATTTTGATTATGCCATGTTTTTCCCTTTCTAATTCTTGGTCTTAAGAAACAAAAACTGTACATCAAATGGTCTTTGACATTGATAATGACCAATTTAGAGGGTCACATAAAGTTTAACGCAAGTGTTTTTAAAGAATGGTATTTCATGCCTGCACGGGCTTAACTCAATGATTCAGTGGGCAATATTTGGAGCAAGAGACCAAGATTCGAACCTCGGCGGTGGCAGTGTGAAAATTATGTTTAAAGTGGGCAGATTTCTTATACGCACTCCCTGTCTGCTGAACCATTGAATCACCGTGACTTACATACTCCCAAATGCTTTGTTGGGCCAAGGTGTGAGGAGCTCTTAGGGTTGGGGATTCAACCTTTTGGAAGAAGAATGGTATTTCATTTATTTGAATCACAATTATGAGTTAATAAGACTTGGCTTTAAAAGGGCAAATGTGATTAATATTAAAAACAGTTCCAATTGAGTAGACTTAATTGACATTCTCGATTTGAACTGATCAGTTATAGATAATCTAAGCTAATTTACTTTATAATCATTTGTTAGTTAAAGTTATAAACTTCACTCAAAGCATACTCTTCAAATAGTAATTGTGAATTTTTTCATAAACTGATGATGTGATTGCCCTTTATTGCACCACATATAATTGTTAAATTTGAATAAATAACGCAATTGGAATGGGAATGGAGATGAAACAATTCCATCTTTTCTTCTCCTCTCACACGTAGGCATTGGAGCATGAAAATGAAATCCATATTAATATTATGTTGTTTATTTAGGACTAATTTAATTCTTGCATATGCCACACTAAGAACAAGAAAAATAATCCCTTTTAATGTACAAAATGCAATCTTAGCATCTAATATAATACTTTCTCTGCCTTACTTAACATGAGTTATTTACTGTTTATTAATCAAATCACTTTTATGTCTTTGTTTATTTTCTTCAACATTTTTTTAAAATAATTTTTAAATTTTATACTTAACAAACTCATTTTCTAGAAGCCATAAGTTTTGAACAAACTTTTAAACTCATTTTCTATAAGCTCAATTAGGCTAAATAAATCCAAAAAAAAAAAAAAAAAAAAAAAAAAAAGCTTTCAATCCTTTTCTATGTAAGACTATTGTATAATTATTATAGAATGGTCCCCGAACACTACAAAAGAAGAAGAGTCGTTTGGGTATTTACCTCACAGCTTGTGCGGTTCTCCGTCTGCTGAAACGTAGACGATTTCTAAACCCCACAAGCTTCTCATGGCTCTTGCTTTCTTGATTGGGACCTCTTAGTTCTTTACACTTAACATACAAGAAATCTAATGCACCAAATAAAACATACCAGCAAAGCAATCCAGTTTATGGTTCAAAGTCTAAGCAATGAAATGAAATATAAAAAACACACACAAACACAGTGTACATTTCTGACAAAATTATGCACTCTTTCCACATGATGAGATGAAAAGTAAAGAAAGAACCCTGAATTGGCACTGTTAGGCTTCATCTTTCTAATCTCTAATTATTGGAGAAAAATGTTTTCTCGAATCTAGGCGGCACTAGGCGGGCACCAAAAAAATAGTGACAGACTTGCAGTTTAACAATTTTAATGAGATTGTTTTCAATATTCAATCAAATAACACATCCAAATAAATGAAATAATGATAATTAATAAGTTATAACATCAAAACAATATTATTAAAAAATAGAAATACTCAAATACTTCAATCATCCAAAGATTCAAAGTATCAAACTAGT
Organism: Ipomoea nil; assembly: GCF_001879475.1. Taxonomy (NCBI): domain Eukaryota; kingdom Viridiplantae; phylum Streptophyta; class Magnoliopsida; order Solanales; family Convolvulaceae; genus Ipomoea; species Ipomoea nil. The sequence continues at coordinate 1,091,344 of NW_017618908.1, forward strand.
ATACAGACGGTTGGACCAGACGACATCGGTCAAAATCGGACAAAATCGACCGACTCGGCTGAATTGGTCGACTAGGCCGCGTTGGCCGCCGAGGCCGACTTAGGCGCCTGGCCGACTTTTCGGCGCCTAATAGTGAAAGCGGAACGGCCTAGGGGCGCCTAGCACCGCCTAGGCCGATTTTTACAACAGTGCTCGCCATAAGAGGACGACGCTGAGTTAGGTGGGAATAGAGGGCTGCAAGGACAGGTGGCAAAGATAGATAGAACAAAATAGGTTATGTATACAATGTTTATCATCAAGCTACCAGTGTTCATAGGAGAGATATATGGCTTTGGTTTTCACTTTGGTATAACAAATATCTTCAGACTTTAGGTAGATATTATTGTGTGATGCATTACAGCATCGCTTTCAAACTTTTTTCAAGATCCATCCCTGCAAGGGATGATATTTCTAGCAGACCAATAAGAATATCGGTTTTTGCACTTTTAACTTTTCTCAATCTACTTTACAACAAGTCTCTAAGGGCTAATGTCAATGTCAAAATACCATAAAAAGTTAGGGGGATACAAAAGATCTGTGTATCAATATGGAAGTCATTCAAAAAGATATGTAGGATATGTGAAGAAACCAAAGAGACAAAATAAGGCAAATCTAATGTGATTCAATTTTGGATATGAACAATGTATATAAGCCATTAAAAGGAATGATGCCGTGATGAGAATAAGAAATGAATCGCAGGTGAGAATATATATCAGAATCTGGTACAAAAATTTGAAGGATACCTGCACTATTAAGCTCGATAGTAATCCAAAACCGGACATAATTCTTAGGGAATCTGAACCGAATGCTGGGAATCATCAATGACCCTCATAGGTTTCCAATCAGATTCTTCCTTGGGTTGCCGCAAAGCTACAAAGTGAAGAGCTTCACTGTGCACCTGGTAAATATGACATGCCCAGGGAAACGAATTTGGTGCCGACCAAATCTTTTGTTCCTCGAAAACCGTCTCCTCGACAAGTGATTCTGCGATGCAGTACATAGCGTCGGGTTCAGGCTCGGAAAAACAGGGCACCGCGACACAACCGAGTGAAACGTAGCCATCGGGGGCACGGGGATGCCAGATTGAGACGGCAGTAGTATACTCATCGGAGCAGTTCCTCCAAACCAGGTCGTAACCCATCGGCGGTGCGAAGTTGTCGTCAGAATAGCGATAAACGGCTGCGGCATTGGGAGGATGGCTGCCAGTACGGATTATATCCCCGATTGAGATGTAGCCGCTAGGACAGATTGGTCGCCATATGGTACAAAATCCACTCTCTTCGGCATTTTGCTTTTGGCACAACGTACACCGACCTTTCGGCTCTTGTTCGCTGCTCCAAACCTTCGAGAAGTTGATAACCCGTTGGATGAACGGAGAAACCTCTCCCGATCCAATGATGGTTTTGTGCCGTAAACTGGGATCTCTACCGTCATCCCAAGAAAAGCGCACATGTCGTTGGCTCGACGGAACTTTTAACTCGAGACTTTGCATGTCGGACTGGTGTTCTTTCCACCACTTACGAACAACCGAACATATCCTAACGGCTTGAGGCTCCTCCGACTCTTCTTCGTCTGTATTGCATTTCACAACTCGAACAAACTTTTCAGATCGTCGGAAATTTTTAAGATGAATGATGACATGAGAAGGTTTGGGATATCCGGCTTTCGCCAACTCGAGTGCCAGGAGTTCTTCCCACGGAACATCCCACATGATTTTGCACGGTTTCTTGTCCATCTTGTCGGGTGACAGACACTGTAGCAACATCACACGCTTATTTGTTACTAGAACGGTCCGTTGATAGGGCACCACAAAATGATCTTCGTAATAGTCCGACCAGGCAAATTTCGATGGCTCTTTAAACAGTTCGGTACATCCAAAATGACGTCTTTCTTCAGCGAGGTAAAGTATCATCTGACCAAGAGCTTCCCGTTCGCAGTAATCTCGAAGAACATTGTCGGCATGAATAGCCCGCGGGTTTCTTATCCTTTGGAAGCTGGTTTTGTTGCTTAGAATTTCAATGCAGTGAGTACAACTAGCTCCGATTCCGTCTACCGTCAAGGAAAAGAAATCGAGCGCCCCGCTCACCGGTTGTGCGATAAACCCTACAGCCGCTCGTCCCAATCCATGTGCGAGGCCGAGAAGGCCGTTCTGTCTCGCGCTCTCCACCGGCTTAGTCACGACCCCCGACACCCCAAACGCAACGCCTTGTGCAAGAGCTTCGGTTCCTTGAATGAAACCCTCCCCGACCCCCGTTATTCGTCTCGACCAGACTTGCTTCGAACGGAGTTGCAGAAACTGGCCATCTGTCGAGAGTTCCGCGAAGCCTTTGCTGAGAGAGGCTAAAGTCGAGCTCGCCATACCGAGCACATCTACGGAAAAAATTAAGTGAAGCGGATTGTGAATTATATCTCTCCAGAAACGATTACCAATTGCAGAAACAACCGCACTTTTCCTCATAAACCTGTCTCGATGCATAACCGGCCTTAAATGGACCTGAATTTTAAACGCGTTCCCAATAGCCGATAGTATAGGGCTCCAAACACCGAGGACTCCTCGAGGCCTCTGGGCGGGTGCCGGCTCCAACGACAACTTTAATCTCACTTCCGATATGTCAATCAGGTCTACACGTATTTCGGGATCAACTTGACTCACATTAGTACTCTTCGGAAGACGATCGAGCTGAAGATTATTATAGAACTCCACAAAAGCCCAGATAATCGGTTCATGAATGTTAAGCCTCCAGCACTTATCAGTTACTCGTACGTAAACATATGGATAAACCTGGATTCCGTTCACGATTTCGTTCTGGACAGTAACCGTCATCTTGAATACCGGATGATGAACATCGATCGTTTGTTCGGGTGCCAGCAATACGGGCATCAAAGTGAGCGGGAGCTGATTATCGAACTGCAAGTAACCCACGATGAGCTTGAACCTGCTTGTAGTGCCGCCATCATATCCGGTAGAATAAGATATCGAGACCCTTTCGAAGTACAAATAGGACAGCTCTTTAGGCCTATGATTCACGACAGAAATCCCGATAGCACCCAAGTCGATAGTAAGCTCTACAGGAGAACCGCTCTCCTGCTTCTGGCTCTGTATGTGAGAGCTTCCCGGATTTCCGGCTTCTGTTAAAGACATGCTCCCTTCATTTGGAGGTAAGATTGGCGTATTCTCGTCTAAAAACCGAGCAACTCTAATATCATCCAGATCTATAACGTGGAAAAGCAAGCCCAACCCGTCACATTTAGAGCAAAACCCGGAATTATTCAGGTCAAATTTCCAGACTGAATCCCTATTCTCACTATGAATCTCGGCATCGAGAAGCTTTTGACCGTATGGATTCTCCCATGAAAAGTTGGTAGTTGAGAGAGGTAACAATTGGATCCGTGTATCATCATCAAATCCAGATTGGCGAATTCTTATTACCATACTACTTGTTCTGTTCTCAATCCTAAGAAGCAAGAGATATTAGTCAAAACAAGGTTTGGCTATGTTGAGCATATAATATAACATAAACATAAATGTGCAATCCAACTATCAGCTTAGGCTTTTAGTTGAGATGGAGCACATGCTTCAATTTATTGAGGCATGAAATATAGGTATAAAGATACCTGATTGGACCATTTGTGGATCCAAGGCGAAAGACGACAATAAAGCGCGATCCTTCCTCAAAACCACGAATTTCCACCCTCAGAAACCTCCGTGTACCATCGGCTTTTCTCAAAACCAGAAAGATCGAGTCCTCCTTCACAATTCGAATGGGAAACGACCAATTCGTATCGTTCAGTCGAACCTACACAGTATCATCGGCCCCATAAGTGAGGTGGAGACAACAAGAAAATGAACTAAGTATAAGAGTAAAAAAGTGTGTTCTCACCTGCAATTCATTCGGGCTACTTGTTCCGAGAACTACAAACGACACTCTGGCATCTGATGCATGCAAAACCTTTGGCTCATCTTCACCGCTTAACTTAATAAACAAATTTTGGCCAACCCGATTTGTAAACGTAATGAAGGGACGGACAGAAATCACCTGAAATATAAGCGCAAATAAGCACCATTTTTATTTGGGGGTGGGGAGACCGGGGAATGTACTTGAGGGGCATTGAAATTTGAAAGAACCTTTGTTGGAACAGATTGATAAGGACAAGGTTTTGAAGATACGAAGATCTGCATGCAGTTTCGATCAGCATCGTAAGCATGAAGATCCAGCGACCCATCCTAAGAACGAGAAACGGAAAATTCAGTGGTAAACTAAATGACAAAAACTATGGAAACAGAAACTTAAAACGATGATTAATTACCATATTACTGAGTGGAGAAAGATCTGTAATGGGCCCAAAATGCTCCTCTCCAGAACGGTTAATCGAGGCTGCAAGCCCTAGTTTTTTGAAGTTCAATGCAGACGCGATTGTGTAACCATTGTATATTTCCTCCTCGGTGATTTCCTCAAATACGACCTCACTATTACTCGTTGACTTAAAAGGGAACGATATCTTCCTCGATTTCTTCCCTCCCAAGCCCAGAAATCTCAACGTAAGTGGCGGGCATCTTCGAATCGATAGCCAATAAGGACAATAAACCTTAATGGCCTTTGCTCCAAACGGTCTTTCCTCAGCATGGCTGCTGTGCTCAAGGATGATCTGGACGACCCTTCCAGAAATAGAACTTCGCAAACTAATTGTCTTTGTTGGTACTTTACTAGGGTGGGATATCGGAACAGCCTCCTATTTCAAAAGCAAAAACACCAAGAAAATCAAGGAGGCTTATATTATGGTCGAGAGAGAGAGAGAGAGAGAGGAAATCGAATAAATGTAACGAGATACTAACATGAACTGGCAACCATCCTCTTTGTGGAAGCAACGAGAAGTACAGAGGGTTTCGAATGTCGGCATTGTAAACCTTGACACACTCTCCCGGGTTAAAAACTCCTCGAACGCAGGCAAGCAAATGACCGGTGTTCTGACTCTCGAGAACCGAATACTCCGCTACAAGAGGAAGATAATTGGTTATCGAGAGTGGAGCCCGAATCACGAGGGTCCAGTCTTGAATGGGATCTGAATGAACGTCCTTTGCAATCTCGGTGGCTTGAATACTCAAACAGAACCACCTGCCACGTGAACTGCTCGATGTTCCACTAACCAACGAGCAGTACAAGAGTTCCTCGGACTCTTGGAGACTCGAGACACATATCCCCGAGTTTTCTGGTCGCAAACCAACATCATGTGAGTTGCGTGTTTTGTCAATAACAGAACTCCATGAATATTCTTCTGCTTCATCCAGATTTGACGGTCTAAATTGCAATAAATAGCGTCCAGACTGAGTAACTGCAGAGAGAGGAAGAGGAGTAACTTCACCGGGCCTTAGAGGCCCAACACAAAACTGCGGTTTATGATCTCCCAAACCACATCTTCTATGACGAACCCACCTCCTCTGTCGTGCATAGTTCACAGACTCGACTGGATTACAAGATTCCGGCCACTTCAGACTTTCAACGTTCGGAGCATAAGCCCATCCGTCAGTAATTTTAACACAACTGTTATCAACATGCCATTCATCAACCCATTCCCACCCTGATGGCAACCCAACTCCAGAAGCCATCTGTAGCAATACAAAATTAAAACATCAAAAGCCAAAGTGGACCGAACAAGCGGGCTTATGAAGCTTTGACACCATGTTATAATCTAAGATTGAATCAAGGTTACTCAACTGGGCTATAATGCACATGGGCAAAACCGCACTGAAAGATTGAATCCAATCAATCAATTAGTCTAACCCACGGCCCTATAAACCCATATGTTTTTCTCTTATATTTTCAATGTGAGACTCTTAACAAGTACAAATGCAAGTTCAGAAACAGTATAGATTGGAGACCAAGAAACGAACTTGCCTCATTGAAATCCGATCCAACCCAGCCAGCAGTAGGTGTATATTTCTGAGTTTCAAACAACTCGCAAGGAACGAATTCATAGCCATTATCGTTTTCTTCCTTCCTTTCATTATCCGGAGCCATTGTTTCATCTGAAGTTCTCAGTTTCAACAGCAGATGCATTGTAAATTCAGTATCATTACGGACTGAAACCAGGGATCTTATATTCACGTATCGGTTATTTTCCATTATGGTTACTTCACTGGCAACAACGTTGTTGCCTAACCGCCAACAGGCAGCAGGTGCAGCGTAGTTTAGCTTCACTGTAGTCCACGGCCCTTCCCTCGTGGGACTAATCTGAATAACGCCCACTTTTTTCCCCTTGTCAGATGATCTCTTGCTGATTTCCGTATCCATTCGAGGGGACAAGTAACACCCACACTTTATTCTCCCGGCTGATTTCATTACTCTTTCTTCTCCAGATGCCATCTGCATAGACATCGTATGATGTAAGGAAACCTCAACTTTCCCAAACTCGAGTAAACATAAAACACGAAGGAAAGCTTATGAGAACCACCGCGGGTGAGTCCGAAAACATCTCTATCCAATTAAGCCCGTCTAAATTGTCTTGAAATCGAGATATGTGTCTCAGTGGAGCGGAGAAATAACCAACCGCATCGCCTGCAAGGAAATTCGAATATAAATTAAAGGCGAGTTTTGACCTCCACGTAGGAACCCCGTGAAGATGAGAATATATCGAGTTCAAAAAAAAAAAGTACCTTTGCCAATGTCTGTTACAACAAGCTCTAAATTGTAGAAATCCTACAGAAGATTGGAAATCAGAAAATTGAGTATGTCATAAAGATCAAGAATGAAATATTTGACACCATTCATATCGGGGACTTTTCAAGGCAGCAATATACTGACCAGTGAATCGATTTTGAAGAAAAACACTTCATTCCATTTCACTGAAACAATGGCAGAAGAATCATCTACGCTGATTCCCCGAGTTCGAGCACTTTGTTCGTGTAAAAGTGATAGACCGGGTTGGTTCTGATCCAGGAACAGGCGGACCGCTACAGTATATTGATGAGAAGATAATCCCGCAACTTTCTTGAGCTGCATTTCAAAGTAACGCAGGTAGATGTGAGTTACGCCTGGAAAGGCAGAGATCTTTGGACTGCAAAATTTTATCCAAAAGTAAATTTGTTTTGAAGAAAAGATGATGAAATGCACCTCTGCCTCTGCTACGATTACTGTCACCATCGCTCTGCATTTACTGAAATGATTTCCTTTCATATGCGAGTCCAACATGTTCTTTGCAACTGGAACTTTTACGGGTTTGCTATCTCCAGACGGCATTTTAATTGCTTTAGTAGTCATCATCCCAGTTGTTCTTATAAAAATGTCCTGACCAAGCTTATTCCGTGGGATAATAAAATAGTTTTTTTTGTGATGGATATCAATGATCGGCTTGCCCCCATCAGTGGGAGAAACAGTTTCCGGCTGAATAAGTGGCACAAAAAGATAATTCATCAGGCTATGGACAGCGCCATCCATACAATAATCAGTACATAGATCTCTGGATGGAGAACTTTGTTGAATTTGGAAGATAGAATGGCCTGGCGGGTGGAGAATAACACCACCCGCCAGTTAGGCAAAAGCAATGATGAAGAATCAAAGAATAGAAAATGTGTATAAAGAAACATAGTACATATATAATATACAAACACATAATTGTAAGTAACTACCCATAACTGACACCTATTCATAAACAGACAGAACCCTATAGATAAACCTAACTGGCTAACTCTTTTATTTTCAACAAACTCTACCTATACTGCACAAAGAGTAGAAGATATTACCTCATAGGACTCGTGAATATGGCTAAGGTTGTTCCAGCTAGCATAAGCTTGAAAAATGGTGTTGACATTAGATACCGAAACATTCAGGTTCAGATCCCTTGTGGAGGTGAAGCGTAGCTGAGAAGCAGCCCCCGGAGCATTGATATCATACTGGTACCTGTTCAAGAGGAAAGGTATAAAAACCTGCAAAACATAAAAATGTGAACCGATTTGACAGAAAAATTACCTTAATAACCCATCAACTGGCTCAATAAGAGGCTCCCAGGAGTCATATTTGTCATTGTACGATCTACCAGCCAAGGAGAACGTGACACTGGAAATGAAATTGTCCGACTGTCCATGTAAACTAAAACCTATTCCACTTAAAGATACATTGCACAGTGGAACCATCTGCAGGCAGAAAGTTAGTTAAATTCACAGATGCATTGGTTTTTCAATGAAAATCAACAATTCATAAATAAATAAATATAGGAATAAGGGCCAAATAGGCCATCGAACTGCACAAGATAATGCAGTTAGGCCACTAAACTTAAAAAATCAACAATTGGGTCCCTAAACTAATCAATTTTAAAGAATTCTTTTAATTTGAAGGTTTCCAACAGGTCATCCTCCCAAATTAATTATTTTTAAAAAATAAAGTTTAAAAATTAATTATTAAAAAAAAAAAAAAACAGCCGACCGGAGACGAAGAGTCTTCGTCTCCGGCCGGATTCTGTTTTTTTTTTTTTTTTTTTTATAATTTAAATAATTAATTTTTAAATTTTACTTTTTTAAAAATAATTAATTTGGAATGATGACCTGTTGACCTATTGTAAACCTTCAAATTGGAAGAATTGTTTGAAATTGGTTAGTTTAGGGACCCAATTGTTGGTTTTTTAAGTTCAGTGGCCTAATTGCATTATTGTGTACAGTTCAATGGCCTATTTGATCCTTATTCCATAAATATATAATGATTAAGAAAGGTGATTACCAAGCCACCATAATCATCAAAAAGAGCTACAGAGAATGTTCGAATTTCTGCATCAACCAACATGTTATCTGAACCACTAGGGATATCTTGATCGGCAAGCTTTAAAGCAAACCTCTTTGGAGGTTTTTTAAAGCCACTGCGGACAACAAAGGGCCCGAGATCATTCCCAATAACCCATATACTGAAAGGGTATTTCATAAACTTGATCTCAGACGTATCCCATATACTTTCGTCTGAAAACTGAGCCCCGGTGACCATATCACTGCGAATGCATCTCAAGGAGGTAAAATCAGATTGCTTCGGTGTACCCTTAAAAGCTATACAACCTAACGAAACAAACCCTGAAGGAGGTTGAGGCATCCACAACGATATACTATCCACCGATTTGTGTTTCTTTATGTGCCCAACTAGTTGGAAATCCAAAGGGGCTTTTAGAATTTCATTGGACTCGTGAAAAACAATGCATGTATTAGGTGGCTCATACCTGAAACAAAATGCAAGATCTAAGTCATACCCCTGTGTTGACACAGGCTCTGTTTGGCAGAGCTTATAGCTTATTTTAAGTTATAGCTTATTTTAAGTTACTAATAAGCTATAAGCTCTGTTTGGTAATATTCCCAAAATAAGCTCCTAGCTTAAAATAAGAGCTTATTTTGGAACGCTACCATTGTAAAAAAAAAAAACATGAAGAAAAAAAAAAAAAAAAAAAAACATGAAGAAAAAAAAAAAAAAAAAAAAAAGACCCTACCCTTGGACTGCAATATCACCAAAATATACCATCCCTTGGGGTACAATAGGGCGCCATATAGATAATCGCTTTCTTGATCCCGAACCCTGATTCCACCAGATTAACCTAAAAGTTGCGACCGCTTCAAACCTCCTGGCAGAGTTTACAGAGGACGATAACTCTTGCTGGAGAGTATTACGGTGACTACTAGATGGGGCACCGTTTTCTGAACTTTCTGGTGATTTGGAAGAATCTTTATGTAATCCAAAGAATACGTGCCGCAGTCCATAAGCTCTACCAGACAAACTCAACGTAGTTGGATCTGCAGGGAGGAAGGTACGAACAGAATTGTCCACACGCCAAAACGCCAAGCTAGAAGATATGCTATTGCCAATACTAATACAATCTCTCAGATCACACGGAGAAACTAACGAAGCAGAAATACAGAAAACTGACGACGATGATGGTTGCACACTTCCGGGAGAGGCCACACAACCCAATGCAACATAGCCTTTAGGTGCTCGAGGGAACCAAATGGAACAAACTCTGTCCTCTTCAGAATGACCAGTGCCGAGAGAAAATTGAGAATCAACCTGAGACTGGGAAGAGGACCAAATCAGAGTAAAAGACTCGGGTCTCTTTACCCTTACAATGCTAGAATTGACTGCAATTACTCCTTTTGTGGGAGGTTTATCACTGTGAAACAAAAGTTATCAGCACGAAAGCCAAAACCACAAGGAAATCCAAGAAAGAGCGTGAGAAGTTTACTAACGTTGGTGTGAGATAATCACCAAGTATGGCATAACCCGGAGGTGCATGAGGTCTCCAAAACACAAACATTTTCTCTCCATCTTCATGAAACAAAAATCTAGGAATAAGTCGTTGCATCATTTCTATCATGTTAAGGAATAAAAAAAAAAGGAATCATAACCAACATTTAATTGTTCCAATCTTGTCAAACTCGGAGCACACCACCGTCTTTTTCTTCGATGTTGTCCTCAAAAACGCCAAAACATCCTCCTCAACTGCCAAAAATAGTCTCAAGATACTAAACGAAAAATTCATAAATACATCCGAGACAGTAAAGTGTATATCCGTCTTTCCAGAAGCAGTTGTGTACTTCATCGAGGTATCAAAACGTTCAACTATTCGGACTCCATTGCTCTCCATTGTTAATCCAAGAAATCTTGCATCTATTTCACTAGTGTCTCCCTTTAAAACAACCCTAGAAACATCAAAATCGAGGTTGTCAAATGAAAACATAATCTAAAACTGACAACGACACATAATAACTTGAAATAAGCATGGAATTTACTTTACTAGTAGTTTATGAATCTTACCGGCAAAATGCATCTAACTGTGCATGCAAAAGTTTGTTTAAGAGCACAAGAGACTCTCCAACATCTTTTGACGTATTGTAGAAGGTAAGCTCGGGACCAATAGCCTGTAGAGCCAATGTATATTTAAAGAGACGAGATCAAAATGGATGAAACAACTCTAATTGTCAAACGATTGCTTCAATCAATGTGAAATGGCATTAAAAATAAATTTTCAATGTGTTTCAAAGAGGAACCTCTTTCACAGTTTCACCTGCATCTCAAATATTAACTCGGTAGATCGGCTGACAGGACTCTGAGAAGTAATTCCAGAAACTGTGCTACTGGGATGAATCTCGGAAGGCCACTCATCATCTTCCTCCAGGTAGACTTTATCATCTTCTGAAACCGAGTAGCTACTGTTTGGCCCGAGTAAGATGCACGAATCTAGATACTTCCCGTTCTGCCAAAAGTATATATAAATGAAGTTTGAATAGTTTCTTACAAAACACAGACCAATTAGTAATGAAATCATACCTTGATTGTGACATTTTTGAACTGTAACTTCTTTCTGCTTCCAACGTAGAATAAAGCCTCTACGCTTGGAGAAGAAAGGTTTTTCCCCTGTCTGTCTCGCAAATACAATATTCCACCTTTACCGTCATATACAAAAAGGTCGTATCTTTCATCATCAGCAACCAAAGGTTTGAGCGGAGAGATAAAGAATTCGGAAGAAGGCTGAACGTAAGTTGGCCGATCAAGAATGAGTGCGTCTATTAAATGCGAGGAACCCCTGTCATCGTCATTTGACAGCATGCTACGAACCGTGGGAACAAAAAATTCAGCAACTGCAAGCAGGAAATCCAGTGCAACAAGCAACTGTGGCCTCTGGATGCAGAGAGAAATTGATGTCAAACATTCACCGAATTTTGCATCAAGAATAATCATTGTGGGGCTCGGTGCCAAATCCTCCATATCACTAGTTTTAACGTCGGGATGATTATCCCCATCTCTCACAAATTTCGAAGACCTATATCCAATTGTCTCAGGCTTCCTAATCGCCAACTTGAGTTCCTCTTGTATACCTTCTCGGTCATCCACCACTGCAAAATCACCAAGTGAAGATGAAAGAAAGCCTTCTCCTGCAGTATTGGATTTGTAAAGAAGCCACAGACTGCTCACCTTAAACACAACAAACAGTTTTCAATGTTGTTGAATATAGGAACTTCTATGATAGAGAACAGAGAAAATTCTAACATTTATAAGAAAATATTACTACCTGCAGTGTTGCAAGAGATGCATCCCTCGTTAAGCCGTAATAAAGGCAAAGTTCAACTAGGTTAATGGAGACCGAAACCTTGGTAGTAATCCATCTAATACCATCTTCAGTTTTAGTGTTTGCAGTGTCGGGGCTCTGCAGGGCTAAAGGTTCGGTCATTACAGCCGAAGGTGAAGCATAGTCCCCTATTAGAGGGGGCAAAGTATTTGGAGTCTCCGAAAAATTAGCCACAGCACATTCAGTAATAATCTCGTACTCTGTGCTAGATAGAGCTGCTTTCAATTCTTCCATCTGATTATGACGCATATCAACACAGACAATACATCTCAGTTTCCAAAGCAGTAAGAGAACCAAAAATGTACAAAATATGAGCAGTAAAATACCTTTACACTAACTTCTACACTTGGAATTTGATGAAGTAAGTCTCGTAATGATCTTTGGATTACAATTGAAATGCCACTAACATCTTGAATAATGCTTTCACCTAATTCCGACCCAGCACCAACGTTTAAATTGATATCTTTGACCTACAGAAGGGAACTTGCGTAAGTATGAATATTCTTTCATAGAAATATGTATCTAAAGGATATAAATCTTACTGAAACTGTTAATATTTCCATGTGTACAGCATTCATTTCATTTTTGCTCCCACAAAACCATTGAAAGCTGTTCTGGATAGTGATATGAACAACATCGAGCTTTAAAAAACTGCAAGGAAGAGGAGTCGAGATTAATAAGCATACGAAGATATATACAAAAAACACAAACCAGTTGTTATGTGTGTTGCATGAAAGTACCAACAATTAAAGTGTGTCATTACTCTAGAGATGTCATTAGAGTTAATACTATCTGATGTCCTCCGAGTATAGTGGTTTTGCCACGTTTAGTCCTAAATTTTCAAATTGACCATTTGTGGTCCTTCGACTTTCAAATTTAACCATTCGTGGTCCATGTTAACCACCCATGGTCCTTCAAGTTTCGAAATTTAACCAGTTGTGGTCCTCTTGAAAGGGCCATGGTTGGTTAAAATTTAATAGTTGAAGGACCATGGGTGGTTAACTTGGACCACGAATGGTTAAATTTGAGAGTCGAAGGACCACATATGGTCAATTTGAAAGTTTAGGACTAAACGTGGCAAAACCACTATACTTGGAGGACCTCGGATGGTATTAACTCCATTATAAAAATTGTAGTGAGGCCATTGTTCAAAATAACTGATGAAGTTGAAAGGATTTACAGAGAAGAATACAAGCTTACTCAAGACTATCAGTACGGCGAGGCATCAATATTATGGGTTTTCTAAGCGAAACATCCAGCTTGAAAGCAGGTGACCCTTCAACCTCATTTCTTGTAAACCATTTTTCCGAGTTTGTGCCTTGATCTTTAATTCTGACAAAATCTTTCGAATCATTGGGAACAAGACCCATGAAGTAACTGATAACCTAGAAGTCAATTTTAGAATTGCACAAGATCAGTTACTTCACTGAGCTTTAGTAGGTAATAACGATAGGCAAAAGCTCAGTTACCTCCTGTATAAAACGGTTCAAATAAACAATCCGCACTTCACATAGCTCACCAAGAAGGCTATAGTCATAACCTTCATAATCTTCATCATCAACATTGAATGAACAGAATTCCAACTGTAGCTCCAAATATGAAAATTTCAGTAAATGGGGAAAAAAAAAATCAAGGCAAAATATTGATTCCACGACATTTCATCATATCTGCAGCCACAAGAAAATTTGTGTTTGCCAGTAGAACAATGACCCCAACCCACAAAAAAAAAAAAAAAAAAAAACTCTCTTTACCTCCACGAAAGAACTCCCTCCTGGATTTCTCATGTCACAAGCCCAAAAATACCCGTGAGTATCGGGTAGACTGTCATCACTGATCCGCAGATTTCCAAGGGATGCCTTTATAGTAAAAGAAGATGGAAATACCTAGATGTGGAACACAATATCACTTTCAGTATCATAAGCACGTAAAATAATTCCTAGTTTTGTTCGAGACGGGAAAATATGAACCTTAATATCAGTAAGGAAATTATCTTGTGACAGAGTAGCAAGCGAAGATCCATCTTCTTTCATCAGTAAAATCTGGGCACGAGCCATATTCAATTTCAAACAGAAAACGATTCTAGACTTTCCTTTACCAAGCAAACTCTTAACTGCAGGCTCATCATCCACATTTGCATCAGAGATCTCATGTTGTAGCTCGGATGATGAAGACGTGTCACTAAACGATTCACAGCTTCCTTCCTCAAGATTTATAGCATTTACAAAATGCATGATTGCCTTTATCGTTGGTCTGCGACAGAAAAATGACAATGTAGCTAGCGTCACCACCACCTGTAAAATTGAGTAATGAACTTAAAAACTTATTAAGAGTCCCACATCTATAAAATAAGAGAGAACATATGGGTTTATAAGGCCATGGGTTAGACTAGCTAATTGGTTGGATTCAATCTTTTAGTGTGGTTTGGCCCATGTGCATATAGCCCAGTTGAGTGACCATGGCCCAATCTTAAATTATATAACATGGTATACTGAATGAAGATTAAAAAGGATTCAGAAAGGCAGGTCGAGAGAATATTAACGGCTTACCTTTGTATCAACATTAGAATAAAGGGGGGAGTTTTGATCAAATATTATAACTTGTGCCTTCACAAAACTATCAAACGTATCAGTTACTTCCATAAGATTGCCACCATTTTCAGTTGCTTCCGTAGGAAGAAGACCAGCAATACGGTTAAAACTAGGAGCCTTTATAACGGTCCTGCCTGGTGAGAATGACGAGGTAGGACTCAACAAGCCAGAACCACCGCCCAATGCATGTGGACTATCGATGTCATTTAGATCTTCTGTTGCCTCATAGAATTTCTCTTCTGCTTCATATTGAGCATCGATCACGATTTGAGTATCACTACTCCTAATGAAAGATCTTGCCAGATAACATGGCTGCAACATTCCCGATGGGCAAACTAAATCTTCTATCTCCAAAGACTTCAGTACAGTGCCAATAAAAATATCCTTTCCTCTAATTGAAAGCTCAACCTAGAGAGGAATAATAGGCTTATAATAGATGCATATAACCAATAAAAGAGTTAATTCCACCAGAGGTCTCTTTGTATTTGGTGGCAATTCCAAATTTAGTCCCAGACTATCGTTTTTGCCATTTTACATCCCAGACTATCGTTTTATGGACACTTTTAGTCCTTATGACTTTTTCTATTTTTAGTAAGGGCATTTTTGTCTCTTCTTATTTTTCTTTTGTTATTTTTCCGATTTCAACCGGTTTAATTCGTTTAGAACTTTAGATAACCTCGGATTTTCAATAACCATATTTTTCAACTGATTTTTAATAAAGTTCTAAACAAATTAAACTGGTTGAAACTGGAAAAATAACAAAAAAAAATATGAAGAGACAAAAATGCCCTTACTAAAAACAGAAAAAGTCATAAGGACTAAAAGTGTCCAAAAAACGATAGTCTGGGATGTAAAATGGCAAAAACGATAGTCTGGGACTAAATTTGGAATTGCCACCAAAGACAAGGGACCTCTGGTGGAATTAACTCCCAATAAAACATCAAAAGTATAGGAAAAATGCAGTGACCTTACCCTCCCACCAGTTGCTCTAAATTCAAACAGACGGCTCTCCTCCTCCAGCAGCACCTTTGTAAAACTGTGGTCGTTCTACATCAAGTACAGAAAAAGAAATTCGCGTGTCATTAAACTATCAATCCACAATTTCAGATAACCGTAACTTTTGATTGTATCAGCCATGCTTACCTGGCCACTATAATTGAAGCACATCTTCAACTCGTCAAGAACACCAGTCAGATACAGATTCTCCACCTTTGACAGGTCCTTGTTGTCACGATTATTGATACGATCCATTTCAGAGTCTTCTGAATCAGATGAAGATTCAGACAAACCAGAGATAGGAGCAGATCCCTACATGGATACTCAGAGTGAGAATAGAGATGGAGATTTTCCCCACCAGAAATCTAAAGTCTTAATAACAGAAATATATATATATATATATATATATATATATGCATGTAAATATACCGAAGCACGATAGATTGCCCCCTGCAAACTTCTCTGCCAAACTCTCTTTGATTCTTCAGAGTTGTAACGTAATATTACGGCATTTGCATCTTCTACTATCTACATGTACATATGATGTAAATAAAGTCAGAACACAACTGCAAAAATCAAGACGTGACTTGAATCTTATCCAGCAATAACCTTGTTATTGGCTCGCTCAGCATCACAAACTGCCAAAACATGTTTTACGTTTCCAATAATGTCAGGAGGGACTTGATAGAGTTGTTTTCCTCGTAAACTGCAACAATCATAAACAGCAAATCTAGATTAACACTTTCCATGATGTATTCCTGAATATTATTTAGTAATTAACTTTCATAACTGAGAGAGAGAATTGTTTACCCGATATATTGCTTGTAGGATCTAGAGCCAGGGTTTTCTAGTACGTAAAGAAAAGGGCCTACAATACATACATATCTTCGTTGCCATACAGCCTCCCTGCCTCCAACGCCCTTAAAATATAGGATAAGTGTATACAAATCAGAAGGTTCATAAATCATACTATCAGAATTCAGAATGACTAATTTAGGTTCATAACTACCTTCCAACTAAGAAGCGATAACCACCCTTCAAAATCAGCTTGGCTCCAAGGGCGAAAATAGTCTAAATCATTTCGTTCCCCTCTCTCGAAAATCTTGACAACTTTCATCAGCCGATGATAGCGAGCAGGAGAGAAATGGAAACCAAGGGATGGAAGTTGAACTGAAATTCTCGTTGATGGAAAGCCTGGGTTTTGTAGTCGGATCTGACAATGACAAGTGGAATTGTTAGACAGCACTAAGGTTTGTTGAGCATATAACCATTAATGTGCAATCCAACTATCAGCTTAGACCTTTAGTTGAGATGGAGCACATGCTTCAATTGTACCTACACCAACTACGGAGTATATTTTTTCCTATTTGCACGAGTAATAAAATAAAATCGAAGATAAATGTGTCAAATTTATACCTGCTGAAGCTTTAAAATTACCCCACACTTATCAATAACGGGCAGAACACAAATAATGTTGGACTTGGAACGGCCACCTATTTTAGTAGTAGGAAGCGCTTGCCCCCAGTGGTAGTCACCATCAACCAGAAAAGCAGAGACATCGCTCAAAACAAGATCAAACTGTACATACATATTCCTGTCCTCATGTGAAACAAATTCCGAATCATCCTGCATAATTATACAAATCCTGTATGTAAGTCAACTTTGGAGACATTTTCTAGTTATCCTAACAGGGCGTTTGGTTCACTGTAATTTAGCTGTAGTTGAATTGCAATTCAGTGGATGCTTCAATTACATTATTTGGTGGAGGGAATTGCAATTCCCTCCTTTTGTTGAATTGCAATTCATGGGGTACCCCCCATGAATTGCAATTCAATGAATTTGAGAAAGGAAAAACATGTGAAATGACATTACTACCCTTGGTTGTTATTACTATTATTATTACACAAGGGTATTTTAGTCTTTATACCAATAATTCTATTTCTCCCTACCAAACAACGTAATTTGAATTCCTACTTTATTCCCACTTTATTCTTTTCCCACCGAATTACAATTCCTTTCCCCCCTAAAAAACATATGATTACCTTTGTATGGATCACTAAATTCCCAAAGTCAAGCAAAAGCTTGGTAGAGTGGGCGTTATCTGGAGAGAAATCTGTTGGAATGGTAACTTTGGGTGCTGCAATATTCAAATCCAGTAAGAACCTAGAAGAAAAGGACAACTCTTGTAAGAACATTGTAAGTAGGTTTTTTGTCTTCATCATTGTAAAAAATGACAGAAAATTTAAATTAACACGTCACTAAAAAGAAAACCTGGTCTGATCCTTTAGCACTCTATTCACTTGTTGCTGTGCAGTTCGTCTGACCTCATCAATAGTCATCTGTTAAGATACAATAGATAACAATAATAAGAAGCTGGAACTTGGAAAGGAATATGAGTCCTCAAATGAAGCCTAAAAGCAGACCTGCACAGCAGCAGCAGTCTCCAGAGCTATGGTTTGACTTACAGCAACATTGCTTTCAAAGAAGTTGACAATTTGATCAATTGAGTCCTTCAGATACTGATCAAAATAAGTAATTTAATTAGATAGATAGATCGAATCAATAATTAGCAAGTGTTGAAGAAAATTGAAGTGATAGCATCATACAGTTACATAGCATGGAGAAGCTTTAGCGACCAAACTCCAGTCCACATTACCATCCAAAGGTTTAAAACAAAAGACACCAACCAATGATTCCTTGGAAGTTGCACTCTGCATAACATAATGCACAATATAGAACATAGAGCTAAAAACAAAGAAATAGATACATAAAGAAAGGGTTAGGGTGTGTTTGGTTTGCACATGGGAATCGGAATCGGAATGGGTATCAAATACTTGGTAATGGTAATGGGTTTGGTGAAAGTATTTAACATGTTTGGTAGTAGGGTGGAATGGGAATGGTTACTAATAGTAGTGCTTGAGAATGAATAAGGGAATGAAACCCTTATTTTATTTAGGTATGGGTTTTTCAATTCATGGGATATTCGAAACCCATAGTAGTGTTCTAAAAACCTATCAACCAAACAATATCAATCACTTTCATACCCATTCCTATGGGCAAAACCCATCAACCAAACACACCCTTAGTGCTTACATGAGAGAGAAATGGGGGATCACAACAGGTAATTTCATTTTACAAAACCCCAGACACCCCCTGTGCCAACTTATTAGAAACTGGTGAAAAATTCATAATTCTAATTTTACCAAGTCAAAGAGTAGATAGTTTTATAGGGAGTCACACAATTTGCTCTACATCCCATTTTTCCAAGTAATCTCATTCTAAGCGAAAAGGGGGTAAAGATAGAAAAGAGACACACCTCAGCAATAAGACCATTTGGAGACAGCAATTGATATGATCCCAACTTTATGTCAAAAACTTTTGTCTCCGAGTAAAGCTGAATAGAACAGTCGAGATTATCACAGGACAAATCGGCAAGGCAATCCTGACCGTCACTAAGTTTAGAAGCATTATGTTTCATGTGAATCTCCAAGGTAGTATGTGGCAAGTCCCTCCTGTCATGGGTTGCAAATAATGGTTCTTCATCACCTTCCTTGTACCCAATTATATTATTTAATCTTTCCCAATCAGCCTCACTGAAAGTTCCCGGAGCACTTTCATCTTCAACAGATTGACTAGACCTGATGAAAGCATTAAACCAACACATCAAGAAGAGAAGATATTGTTTAAACTAAAAAAGTATTCATGGAAAGAAGTTAACCAGCCAAATGACCACCACGGTTTGTTTGCTTTTTGTTTTTGTTTTCTTACATAAAGGTCTGACTCCATCGACTTCTTCACAAACTTGTGGGCAAGCATCCTACAGAGACAAAATACAGCATTAGCTCCACCAAATGCCAAAAAGAAGGAATCACCACAGATGTCACCCCTAACCCCTGCATTTCCCCTCTAAACGAAAACAAGCATGAAGGAAGTAAATAGGAAAACGATTAACTCAAAAGCTAACATTTCCTTCAGCAAACAGGAACACAATGTACCTCCACTGGAGTATAATTTCAATATCTAGTTCACGATCCAGTTTCTCTACATCCATGTTATCATCAATAACAACCCGATCAGGATCGGATTTCAGCAGTGAAGCATATAAAGAAATGTATTTCTTGCGCAAACTTGCATATCGCAGGACCTGCTCCCATGATAGTTTCCCACTGCAAGAAGATATGATAATAATACTATTAATATCAATTAATAATTTAATATTAATACTTGCAAAAAGAAAAAGATAAAACAAGAGAGGATAAATAAATTGGGAAGGTTTCTTCCACCTCTACGACTATTTAGATACCTGCCCTTTTTTATTTGATCAGACACAGCTTTGAAGGCATACTTCCACCAAGCTCTTGGATTAGATTTTACCATAATATGTGGACGAAAATGAGCATATTTTAGTCGTTGATTAAATCCAGAAAAATTCTCAGCCAATTTTATTATATCTCTGTAACCACTCTGCAAAGAGGTACGGAGGCAAAAGTTGAGTTACAAGACCAGCACAGGAAACTGATATAGTTCTTCATAAAGCAAAAAAGATAAACGTTGTAAGACTAGCCTTTGACAAACAGAGGGTCACATCATCCAAAGTTACAGCTGCTCTCTGCAACGGTTCACCAGTCTGAAGTGATACATTAGGCCGCTGTTTAGAGAATTTTCCATTCCCTGTCACAGGTTGCAGAATGTATGAATGCTCCTTTACAAGATTATCAGCTGGTTTGCCATCCTGAGTCCCATGTCTGAAAACCTAAAACATGAACCTGGTCAGGAACAAGACCAGCTCATGAAGAACATAATGCATAAAAGACGTACAAGGAGAATATACCTGGACCCATTCAACTGGTAGCAAATCCTCCCATGGTTTGTCAATATGCCACGGAATGATATCAGAATCAAAGTAAACAGCTAGTTTTTCAAGCTCCACAGACTTGCATGTCCAAAAAAAAAAGGTGTGTATGAGCAAGCAACCAACATGAAAAGCTAAACAAGTATATAATGCAATATGTAATCCTGCAGTATGCAGATCCAGAAACCCAGGTTGAAGGATCTAGTGAGAGTCATCAAAACAATACGGCCTATATATTTATTGTATACATCCCATCAAAACAATGCAAGGACACAGTTGCAATAGAATCATACCTTCTGTATAAGTTCTAATGCACCTCCAGTTATAAAAGTCTCCTTCCCATAGTCATCAACTGTCATTGCTGAGAGTTTCTCTAAGGTTATACCCGCAGCAAATGGATGGCCAGGATTGCTGCATAGTGTAAGTTATAAGTGGCTAAAACTATCAAGAAAGAGAGAATTTGTACATGACACCCTTACCTCTCAACATCCTCGTATCTAATATGTATGTTGGAGATGGAAAGCTTCAAATTTCCAATTATTGTGCTGATAAAAGATTGCAGCCAAGAGTTGTTCTAAAAAAATAATAATAAGAAAATCAAATTACAAATACTCTATTTAAAACACATGTTTTAACACTTTCAACAATAACAAACATGAAAATGAAATGTATTAACAATGACAAGGAAGAGAAGGTTGCTAAAGAAGAAATTTTTGCCACAAGAACACACTTAATGCTCCTAAATCAAATTTCCCTCAAACATAAACATAAAATTTCAAGTAATATACAACACATAGAGCTAGCAAAAAACTGTTACTCTTTTCAAGGGCAGTTAAGCTCATTTCCAATGAAAATCTTCAATAATAATACAGTCACGGTGCTACACCACATAAAATATATATATAACAAGTGAAAGTTTTCTGCTATTAAGGAGAATAACCATGCAACGCAAAGGATTCATTTCATGTTATGGCCAAGACAGAGAAAGTGTACCATTTCACTCTTCAGCATTAGTCTACTCTCAACCAGCTTCGTTTCCATTTCCTAGTGCAAGGAAAAATGCAGATTTGTATGAATCATCTAAGCAAAACACTCGAGACTTAAAACTCAAAAGGAGAAGGTCTCACTCGTATACGGTTCTTCTTAATTTCTTGGACAGCATCCTCACTAGATCCTTCAACCTGGGTTGCAGGCTCAGCTAATAAAAAAATGCGATCAAGGTGAACCACAACAGGATCTTGGCCAAGCCTGCTCCATGGAACCTATAATTTAGGAAATATAAAAACGTCAATAATAAGAAACAAAATGTTAAGACATTACAAGGACATTAAGCCATGCTTACCATCTAGACAAATAGACATAAAACACATAACATTTATAAAATATCATGTATCCAATAATCATGTTAATTTGTCTCCACCACTACTGTATAATTCCGAAATCATTATTTGTGTATGAACTTTTGGAAAAATACATGTATATTTCACAAATTTGTAAGCACATCAAATGGCATAGATACATACAACTGTACAAGGTCTAGTATGATGCCAAGTAGAAAACATTTTCTGCATTTTTCCATTGTACTTCAACTAATCCCAGAAAATAAACTTATATTTTTCATCCCACAACAACTACACGGCTATTCTTCAAAATAAAAATATATTACACCAACAGGGCTTGCATGAAAGCATAAGAATCAGCATTACCTAGCATATTCATTTCATTATCCAGAATCAAAATTATCAAATAAGCTATGGACTATGTACTTAGTTTACGAACCTTAAGTTTCACCGATCCAAGAAATCCAGCCTTAACTCTCACGGGCAACTTCAATGCATTGAGTGCCTCGGGCTTCAATTGCATATTCGTAAGTTCTACATCTCCTGTTACACATTAGAATCAATGCATCCATCAACTTCATTAATGCATACCCATTAATGTAAGTTCTACATCTCCTGTTAATAGTGCTACGATGCAAATTGAATAAAGAGAACTGCATTGCCGCCAGGTTTCACTTCATTAATGGAAAAAATCAAGCAAAAAAAAATTTGTTCGTCGCCCATAAATAGGTCAAAAAAATGTCATTCAACTAAAAATGAATTAGTTATGTTTAATGCCAACACATTCAAATAATTATTTTCAGCTCTGCATGCTTCAAGAGTACTTCATCTCCCATCAATAAATAAAGGAATTACTTCAATAGTTCTACTCTTCAATTATGTTTTATGTAATATTTATCATGGCTGAACTCCAATTCATCACCTCATAGAAACTTATTGGAAAACCCCAGGTTTTACACAACTACAAAAAATAATTAATTCTCCAATCACTTTAATTGGTTTCATCAGTTGGTCATGTGTGCTTCAATGTCTTTAAAAATATCTGCTTTTAGCTCAACCGCCAGCACTTTGGTTCCACATTTAGCTTAGTCTATTATACATTAATACTAGTCCATGAAAGTGGAAACTCACAAGCTAAAAATGGGGCATTATTAGTTCCACAAAAAAAAAAAAAAAAACACAAATAAAGTTTGAACCAAATAATGAACTAAAGTGAATCGCCTTGCATTCACGAATTCAACTACATGTGAAAATGCAACGTTAAACTGCAAAGTGAAAAGTGAAATTGCAACAATTATACAATTGAATAGCTAAATGAAGTAAGAATTCACAATCAATCTTACCTCGCCAGACACTGATCTTCAGAGCTTCTTTGTTAAGTCCTAAAACGTAGTTCCCCAAATACCTCTGCAGCAAATACGCCACTTGATCTTCCAGCATCTTCGCAAGCTCCTATCGATTCCTCCTCTTCCTCCTCCTCCCCCTCCTCCTCCTGCTGCTCGTTCTCTCAGTAACCGTACAGACATGTACACAGATACATACACGTCTGAGCAAACACGGCGCCCATAGGCGTGCACGGCAAAAGCTTTTAGAGGGAGAAGTGTTCCGCAAGCTATTCAATTCCCCGAAGAAGAAACGGGAGAGATTCAATTGGAAGTCTGAAGAATCGGCGCGATTAAACCTTTTTTTTTTCTATTTTAAGTCTGACGATCGGGTCTTCTGTCTGTGTGGAACTGTCTTGAGATACGTTTCGGTTTGGACAAATCACAAATGTGTTGTAAACCTCCCACCATTTTTTTGTGTATGTGGAACGACAACGCCGTGACAGGTAGCGGTCCTAACGGAATGGGCTTGTGCGCACGTGAGGGTCGCGTGCCGCATGTGTTTACTAAAGCACAAGTTGGCAATTTATATCGTGTACCACGACGCATATAGTAATGTGCGTCTAGACACAAAATGCGTGCGTTTCATGCTGACGTAACCAGTTCGTTCGAACAAATCAAACCTCATTATGTGTATTAAGTTATAATTTTATGTGTATTATGTTAACCAAACATCATTATGTGTATTCAGTTACAAATTTATGTGTATTGTGTTTGAGTTTATGTGTATTCAGTTAAGAGTTTATGTGTATTATGTTAATCAAATCACACTATGTGCATTCAGTTAAAAGTTTATATATATTATGTATTATGTTAGATTATGTGTATTCTGTTATGAGTTTATGTGTATTTTATTATAAGTTTATATACATTCGAAACAAAGATTTTCTTTTAACAATTTAACATAACAACCTCATTTTGTGAGACGCGGGGAGCATAGTGTTATAACCATTGGCACAAGTTGACAACTGACAAATTCACGTGGTGATCTCAAAGCCCATAATTTGTATTGGACTGACGCCGATATGATCTGGACTATAAAGCCCGAAACATTAATTGGGCTTTGGTTACAGTGCCAATCAAAAAGTTGTTATCTCTATATTATTTAATATTAGCCGTTGGGCCCAATTGTCTATTGGCCTACGACGATTAATTTGGCAAATTATGCTGTAGAAATGTGTCCACCTTATGGTTCCAAAACTGTTCATAATTATGAATATAGAATTCAAAAATTATGAACATAGAGTTTTATAATTGTGAATATAGAGTTCAATAATTGTGAATATGAAGTTCAAAAATTTATGAACAGATACTACAATGTAATAGAGCTAGTAACATTAAAAAAAAAAAAAAGTTCAAAAATTATGAGCATAGAGTTTTATAATTATGAGTATAGAGTTCAGTAATTATGGACATAGAGTTCTGTAATTGTGAACATAGAGTTCAATAATTGTGAATATGAAATTCAAAAATTATGAACATGGAGTTCAGTAATTATGAATATAGAATCGTGTCCACCTTCCACGGCATAAATATACGATTAATTTTTCAATTAATCGATTTTAAAATTATCTAGACAGTCGTATATAAGATCCACTCGTATCTATTTAATTAACTATTTAGCAAAGTCATGCAGCTTGATTGCGGCAAATAATGCTATGCAACTGTGTGCACCAAATTGAATCCATAATTTTTTTACTATAGATCCATAATTTCTATACTATACATTCATAATTTCTATACTATAGTTTTATAATTATTGAACTCTATATTCATAATTACAAAACTCTATGTTCATAATTTTCAATGTTCATATTCCTAATTGTTGAATTCTGTATTCACAAATCACTGAACTATATATTCATAATTTGATAACTATACAATTTACAAATTATGAATCTATAGTACAGAAATTATGAATTTATAATACAACAATTATGAATCTACAATATAGAAATTATGGATCTATAATATATAAATTATTAATCCAATTCTGTGTGCACCCAGTTGCACATCATAACGCTCCCTTGATTGCCACTTTCACTCAGAAGTTGTATACCCAAAAGATGATCCCTGCCCCTCAAATGGGTGATGCCACCCTCTTAGTTTATACTTTTAAATGTGTTGATTAATTATTAGTGTATGACTTTTTCTCTCTTTATTTTTCCTTTTCCGATCTTTCACTAAATCATGTATGATATGTCAATATAATATAGATTATATGAACAATCCCAATAGTAAATTTTTGGTAGTTTTTGGAACAGTAAAAAATTAATGTGCTGATTTTTAACAAATAGAATGGGTGATTTTTTGAATATTTTTTTCTTATAAATGTGAGATTTTTGTAAGCCCTAAAGAGAAACAAAAGAAGGCAAAACTACTCTAGAAAACTCGCTTGTGGCGCAAATTTTGCACCCGACTGGGCGCGTTAATATTTTCTTTAAAAATAAAATATATATATATATATATATATATATATTTTTCCTCTTCCCTTTTCTTTCTCTTTCCTTATTGTCCAGACAAAAATCACTAAAAATATCCTACTATTGAGCTAGGAAGCTCTAAAAACCAGATGTCCTGCCCAAATTGAACATAGACCTATACACCTCAATATCGAAATTAGTAGCTAGCCAAATTTCTATTTCAAGAATATGACAACACAACTTACATAGCCATCAACAAATTTTTCTTTTTATGTAGTCAAATTAGTGACACTTATCTTGATTTCTTTCCCTCAAAATCTCAAGATGTCAATTAAAGCAACCCTAAAAAGAAAAAGAAAAAGCCCAAAAAATGATAAAGCACAGCTGGAGCCTGGAGGGTAAGTAAGCATGATGCAGCTAATGCACATGATTTTTTTTGCTTGTGTAAACTACGAAGTGGTCCGGGTTTTTCTCTGTTTGTTTAACAATTCAGGTCCACCCAATTAATTCCCTTTCATTCCAAGAGTCATGGAAACTAACCCAAAAAGAATCGTCACTTGTAAAAATCAAACTCGAGTTATCTCGAAATTTTCCATCATAAAAAGAGCTCATTTACGACTGACCCTTTTAGGTTAAAGCCCAAAGAATGATGTGTGTGGCAAAACACTCCATAAAGGCAGATGGCACACCAATAGCAAGCATGCTTTAAAAGGTAATGAATTGGTCTTCACAACTTGACCCATCATTGTAATGGTTTTTACTATCCAACAAGCTATTATTAGAGGGGTCAACTTAATGAAGGGTTATTGTCATTGAGGTCACTTTTATTGGCCCTTCATACAACTCATTCCCACAAAGTTCAATGACAAATTAAAGCCCAATGCCTTTCATATGTCTTACATTTTCTTGTGTTTTGTACTACCTATCTATAAAATTTATATTTCGTACATCGTCAATCGTACACATACTCACAAATGGTTAAAAAAAATGAATAATTTATAACTAATTTAGACTTTAAATCTTACCCAATAGGTACTTGCTTTGATATATACACACACATACTCACGATTACTTAAAGTTTTCTTGTACTCTGTTATTTGATTACAAAATTTATATCATGTACATTATCAACCGTACAAACAACATATATTATCTTGTTAGGTTATGAAAGTAATAGAAATATGAAACTTAAAGTATATTTTAAACCTCACCCGAGAGATACATGCTTAGGTATGAGACTTAGAAAAAAAAAATGCCAAAGCATTCAAGAAGTTAAAATGAAGATTTTTTTTTTTTTTAAATGAAGATCATATAAATCAATATTTTCTTTTGAAAATAGTCCGAAATAAAATTAAAAATTGATTATTTTTTCCTTGAATTATTAGATCATTTATTTTTCTTTTAAAAGGGTAAGATGCACTTACTTTAAATTGCCTCGCGATGGGACAGGTTATGGCCTAAAATTTTTAACTTGCAAAAATGCGAGTCTCGCAGTGCTTGGCCTACGAGCTTTTCATAATTTTATATATGTTAAAAATGTAACTTTTTTATTTTTAAACACAAAAAAAAAAAGTATATTATTTAAGTTAAACTATTTGAATATAAAATAATAAAATAATAATTTTTTTATTTTTAAAATTAAGCCCACGAGTCCGCATGAGACGGGTTAGGGTTTAATAATTCAAATCTATGAGCTTTGCAGGCCAAACTGCAAAGGCCCGCGTAAAAAAACTCGCGATGGGGCGGACTGGCCCACATTGACACGATAATTCACATATATATCACTCTAATTTAAAAGCATATAATGAAAAATAAAATATTATTATAGAATTAAAGTAAATGCAGTAATTTTCCATATAATCAACTTGGAAGCCATTACTACTTTTCTCCAGCTTGCTAGGAAATTCCCTTCCAACTTGAGCACAATGATTTTTGCCACCCAATGGGCTCAAAAAGACAAACACATCAGTTTCATGGACAAAAAAAAGCAACCAAACCCACTAACTACACACTCTCCCCTGCAAGAAGTTAATGGAGAACAGAAAAAGTGGATTCTTGAACTTGCAAAGAAGAGAAGCAGAAACTTTATGCCATGCGTCATTGATTCTCATTTCCATCATAGAAACCCAAAAAAAAAAAAAAAAAAAAAAAAAAAAAAACACCCAAAAAAACAAGACCCATCATGTTCTTCTTCTTCCCAGGCAAAAACAGGCCTCTCATCACATCACCCCATTTACATCTATAGAAGACATAAAAACACATAATCCTCATATGTACTATGTATATATGCTTCTCCAAACACCCACACCACCTAAGCCTGAGCTTCTTCTTCTTCATCCTGTCTAATGGGCTCTTTTCTTGTTTTTGGTTTTTCTTATTTATGTTCTTTATGGTGGGTTTAGTTAGGCAGCAGCAACAGTGTTAGTGTGGAAAGAGTAGTCTTGTGCAGAGGTTTTGTTTGGAGAAGTTGATCTCCTTTGGTCTTTTTTTCTCAAAGCTTTCATGGAAGTAGAAAGGTTCCATCTTTTCTCCTTGGATTCATCCATGTCTATCTGCTCTTGCCTGCACTCTTCACTGCAGAATGGGGTATCCCCTCTGCAACAACAACACATAATCAGTACCCAAAACCAAATCCAAACAAATCTCTAAAATTGAATGAAAAGATTCAATTTTTTCTAGAAAACTAGTCACCAACAATTGAGGGTGTGCATCAGGTAAACCTACGACCCATCCGAAGGTGTGTATAGGTAAACCAGCCTTATTAACCTAAGCGGGATAGGATCGATACAAATCAAGAAGGCCAATAAGGTGCTCGACTATGAGTCAAAATTGAAAAGATTCAATTTTTATCACAAAACTGGAAACCCAAAGCAAAACAAGAAAGACCCATTGCAGTAAATCAACACAATTTCATCTGACAAAACAGAAATCATGTCTCTTTTCAACCAGGAAGGCGAATAGACTGCTAAACTATGAGTGGAAATTGAAAAAGATTCAATTTTTATCACAAAACTGGCAACCCAGAGCAAAACATGAAAGACCCATTGCAGAAAAACAACACAATT
Source organism: Ipomoea nil (assembly GCF_001879475.1). Lineage (NCBI taxonomy): Eukaryota > Viridiplantae > Streptophyta > Magnoliopsida > Solanales > Convolvulaceae > Ipomoea > Ipomoea nil. Next base: position 1,120,116 of record NW_017618908.1, read on the forward strand.
TCATCAAACAAAACAGAAACCATGTCTCTTTTCACCCCCCAAAAAAAAAATGGCAGTGAATATAATCAAAGCATCATGAAGAGTGAAGACTAACCTGTACATGAAGATGTCTCTGTTATCAAGGGGCTTTCTGCAGAGGAAGCAGGAGTCCAGAAAATGGGATTGTTGGGGGCAGTGAGACTCTTCAAATCTACCATCACTCCAGTAATAACACCTCCCATTTCCACCAGATCGTGGAGAACCCATCATCACAGCAGCAGAGGAGAGATTCCTCAAGCTACTCCTTCTCTGCGAATAAACCGGCCCAGAAACCAGACAGATACTCTGATGATTCCCAGAAACCCCAGCTTCCATATCCGGCACTATAGATACAAGCCCATCATCATCATCCTCAAAAAAGCAAGACCTCCTTCTTGCTGTTCCAGTTGCAGGGTCCATATTATAGAGAGAGAGAGGGGGGGGGGGGGGGGGGGGGGGAGAGAGAAACAAGAATGGGGCTGTGGAGGTGTGGAGCTAGAATTGGGGGAGGTTATAAAGAAGGGTTGGTAGAGATGTGATGAAGGAAGATTGAGAGAGAGAGAGAGAGACCGGTTTCAGGGATTCCGTGCAAGTGAATCTATTGGCCAAGACTACCTTGTATCTTTCTTCTGTGGCATAATTCATCAATTTGATTTGGCCCATTCTTCTGCTGTTTAGCCCTTGGACTTCGGTTTATTTACATCCCCACCACATTTAAGATTCTGACTTTTTGCGAACGACAAATCACCATGGATGGACAAAATATCAACTCGTTTTGAATTAGGCGTTTGGTTGGAAAGAATGAATTAAAAGAAAAAGAAATTATAATTCAATGGGAATAAAGTAGAAATTCAAATTAGCAGGGCTCTAGAAACGATCGAGCACATTTTCAAGGACTGTGTAGAGTTAGCAAGGCTCTGGGAACTTCTTATATCGCGGCAGGCCATGCAGGTGTTACAAATGCAAAGATGGACGGATTGGCTTTCCACGAACCTGAAGGCGGACCGTGCTTTGGGCTTCCAGTACCATTGGAGGGTTACTTTTGGCGTTGCTTTATGGTGGTGCTGGCGATGGCGCAACAGCAGCGTGTTTGAAGGCACGAGGGTAAGTTTGACGCAGCGGGTGGCAATGATCAAGAGCCAACGGGACGAGATGCTAGAAGCTTTCCGAAAGAAAGGGCCGATGAGTGTAGCAGTTGATGGCGCGCAGAGGTGGATCAAACCGGATGCAGGGTGCGTCAAGCTGAACGTTGATGGCTGCAGTAAAGGGGCGAACATGATAGCGGGGTGTGGTGGTGTCATCCGGGATCATACGGGCCGGTGGATAAGAGGCTTCACGCATAACATCGGCTCGTGCACGGCGGAGGAGGCGGAAGGATGGGCGATGCTTCAAGTCCTCCATTTGGCGGCAGCATGGGGTGCTACAAATTTAATTGTTGAAAGTGATTCCTTGGATACCATCAACAAGATGTCAAATAGGGAGTATGGTTGGAGATGGATGAGCAACGTCTTGAGGATGAGTGCCGGGGAATGTAACAAGTTCCTTCACTTGGAATTTAAGCACGTCCGACGTGAGCATAATAGAATTGCAGACCACCTTGTTGCGGTGGCTATTACACATGAGCTAGGCACCCGAGTCATCGTGGACATGCCCGATATCGTGGAGGATGTGACGTGGGAAGATACTACAGGGGCCAAAGTCACTCGCAGCGAGAACTGAGAGCTTCAGTCGGGTTAATCCCTCCTTTTATCAAAAAAAAAAAAGTAGAAATTCAAATTACATTGTTTTGTAGGGAGAAATAGAATTATTGAAATTGAGAAGGAAATAAGTGGTATAAAGACTAAAATACCTTTGTGTAATAATAATAGTAATAACAATCAAGGGTAGTAATGTCATTTCATATGTTTTTCATTTCTCAAATTCATTGAATTGCAATTCATGGGGGTAACCCACCCATGAATTGCAATTCAATAAAAGGATGGAATTGCAATTCTGTGGAAATGCAATTCCCTCCAACCAAACAATGTAATTGAGGCATCCACTGAATTGCAATTCAACTACAGTTAAATTACAGTGAACCAAATGCCAGGTTAGTGAAAGATGTGTTTTGTTCATGAGTTTACATATCAGGAATAAGAATTAAAATCGTAGTTAGTGTTTAATTGATAATTTTTTAAAACACAATTATGAGTTTTTATTACCGTTTAATTAAAAATAAGTATTACTTCATTTTATTGATAATTTAATTTTAAAATTTGAATTAGTACTTATTTTTGTTTTGATTATTTTTGTTCATATTGACTTTGGATATCATTATATTTGATCAATTGTCATTATTTTTTGTTTTTATATTTTTAAAACATTTATTCTCATTATAGAGTCATACACAATCAAACATCTGTAATTATTCTAATTCCACCATACTACCAAACATGAAACATATTTGTATCAAAACTCATTATCAGTATCAAGTATTTGATTCCCATTACGATTCTGATTCCCATGTGCGAATCAAACACACCCTACATTCTATTTATTAAATACAATACAATAAGTGTTAAAAGAACTCATATAAAGTTAACAACAACTTAACCAGTATGTAAATAAGAAATTCAAAAACATGACATATCTAATACAAAGTTTATTCAGAATGTATGGGGAAAATTTTTGGAACAAAAGACAACGTAAGAGTAGAAAAAATGATTTTCGAATTCTTTGTAAAGATCTATCATAAGATTAATATGACACATACATCTGATATAATAATCAAATTATAACATTCGACCCGAGAAGTCCTTAAGCATCACTTAGCTAAAATTTATAACAAATGTATTATATAGTTAATTAGTTATTATAAATCTTTATAACAAATTAATTATATAAATTTTAATTTATAATTCCAACAAAATGGTCCCTCATTTGCACTCAAATTTTATATAATTGTACAACTTTTTATATTAATTAGGTACTTACAAATTGATAAACTTTACCAAAAACTAATTAAATAATATTAAATCTGCGTACATAAAACTATTAAAATTTGTACAAGGTTGACAAAACACCGTATTTATTATTATAAAAAGAAAGATATTGTACAAATAAATGTACAAAAAATTTATTTTTAAAAAATTATCAATCTTTTTTTTTTATCTACAGTTGTTAGTTATGGTATTTTTTTTTTTTGTTAACGAGAAAATTCAAAATTGACTATCTCAAAACAAGAAAGTTCTTTTCAGAAAAAAATAAATAAAAAGAAGAAAGTTAATAGATCGCTCTTTAACCAACATGGTTGGCGTGGTGGTTCAGCCCCTCGTCCCTTAAGCATGAGGTTGGGGGTTTGATCTCCACCCATGTGAATGGAGCAAACCATTTGGTCAGTCCCCTACCACTTAGTATGCTAACAGTAGGGACGGGAAATTACTCTTCCGGCTTCTATCGGCAGGAATGATATCTTTGGGCAAAAAAAAAAAAAAAAAAAAAAAAAAAGATCGCTCTTATGGTTAATAAAACTTAAAATTTTATGGTTACAAAATTGATAATCTGACTAATTTAATTGGGATTTGGTATTTTTTTAAATATTAAAATTTTTTTCTTATTATTATAAAGAAATGTCCTTGTGGTACGAGGAGTAGTTTAGGTGGTACAATGTGGGTAAATTTGGAATGAAAGTGGCTAAGGAGTGGTCGCAACTCGCAAGTAGGGCCCGGTTAGATCGGGCAGTTTCCACTCACAAACTAACGGCACATGAGATGTTATGCTCTTTTATGGGTCGCAGGTTAAAACGTCAATAGTCATACTTTCCCCCTTCTCTACATTGAAATTACATATTTACAGGCTAATTGACCAATGACCACACCACAAAAATAAAATCCTTCATTTATTTATTTATTATATAATAAAGTTATATGGTTTGGAAAATAATTAATGCTACAATTAATGCCACAATATCTTTTATTATTAAAAAAAAAGCATAATATTTAAAAAATAAAATAGCTATATATTATATAATCATATAAAAAATATACTTTTGAAAAATAAAATAGCTATATATTATATAATCATATAAAAAATGTGTTCAATTAGAGTTTAAATTTACACATACAAAATTTAAAATTTGCTTTCCAAATGTAATTATCTTAGTTATTATTCGTATTATAAAAATTATAATACAGATGAAATACAATTAAGAATAAATCAATGTAATTATGTAAATTCTCTCTATAAGTTTATTTGAATATGTACATAATTAGAGATTATAATAACCATACAAAATTATAATTATAATTTTAATTGTAATTTTGTATTCTATAAAATTAATAAATACTTGACCAATGAAAGCTCAAAAATATTATTATATTAAATAATTTATAATATTTTAGTTTTTCTATTTTTATTTATATTTATAATAATATAATTTTTTCCCGTGCATCGCGCAGGTGAATTACTAGTAAAATAATAAAATAAAATTCAAGACTTCTTATAAATTGATAATTATAAGGAAACTTTTTTTGACCTTTTCATGATTATAACTGAAATTTTTTTACCTTTTCATTCTTTCCAAAAGTCTGATCCCCAACCCCGACTCAACAGAACATCTTGAAGGATGTGAATTATTGTAACTCAACTGAACATGAATCATAAAGGCTAGACATTTGCTTATTGAGAACAAGGTGCTCCCTTCACTTTGAGAGGTTGCTCCCACACTGGCGTTGGTAAGACTCAATCCCTGATTATTCTTTCCAACTTTCACCTTTATAACTAGTTGAGCTGCCCATGCAGGCTTTTTTACCTTTTCATGACATTGTGGTGTAGTGGCACGAAGTGTCTATCTCATATGGGAGGTCATGTGCTCGAGCCTTAGTAGGGGGATATTGACTATTTGTGATTCAGTAGGTTGATAAAGTAGTTATGAACAGATAATGCATTGCAATGGAGTCAGTAATACTATTTTAAAAAAAACTGAACAATTTAAATTTAAAAAATCATACCAAATGCTTGAAATGTCAATAATTATAGTAAAAAAAAAAAAATGGTGTACATTGATTGAACCTCACTACTATTGTGTACTAACTCACAAACTACATATGAAAAGATAAATCGCACTAGAAAGCTCACAAACTACATATAGAAAAATAAATCGCACTAGAAAGACTCTATGCAAAAGGCTTGAGCTTGTATGAATCAAACCTTGCCTTCAGGTAAAACTATAATACATCAAACTTTAGTTACATTACAATTATTTTGTATGGATATATTATTAAAATTATACTAACGTTTCAAACTTACTATATATGCCTCTCAAACTCTTTTTTATATCGTATTTCCTTTCAAAATTATATGGGTGGAATTTTCCAACACTTGTTTTTCTATTTTTAAAGTTTAGAAAGACCCTATTTAACTAGAACTTAGATTATAATTCAAACGTATAAAAAAAAATTGTATATCTATATTGGTATTTACATCTAGCAAGACTAATCTATAGAGTCTCAATTTAGCCGTATAAATTATTCACAATTTGGATATGACCTCTACAAATTTAGTATGGGATTCACAATTTGGATATGACCTCTATCAATTTAGTATGTAATATGATTGAGTTCAAAACTAGACGATATATTTTGATAAATTTTTAAAATAAATAAATAAGAGAGGAGTTGACATACCGGCATTGCGTGTGACATAAACAAAAGTTTGAAATTCATATTGTACTTTAATGTCGTTACTTCATGTGCAGGGAAGTGCACGGGATATTATGGAGGTTATGCACACAATAATTGCATAAATAACATATATATATATATATATATATATATATATATATATATATATATATATATATATAATACAAAACAATAAAATAAAGTAGTACTATTTTGAACGAGTCTTTTTATCAATTACTATAACATAATCTTATTATAATTCTTAAATGATATTTTGAGCATTTAAACTTTTTTGAATAATATTAACTTATTAATATAATATGCTTGATATTTATCAAGTTTACGAAAATTTAGCCGTGACAATAATTTTGTAAGTCTTTTTTCATTTTTTTTTGTTCGAAGTATCACGATTATTTATAATTTATTAGTGTTAATATATAAAGATATTGTAATGATTGAAATATGTTTATTTCTTTGTGGAAATAATCATTTTCGTAAGATTATATTCCTAACAGATTATTTAATGATAAAATTTTTTTTATTAAATAATTACCTAATAAGTAAGGTCACATCAAATAAACAAACTTTTTAATTGCAAACCATCTATCCTTACTAAGAAAATTAAATTCCGTACTAAATAACGAGACTTAGGGGGTTAGTTGGTTAGTAATATTAAATGTAAAATTGAATTTTGATTGCGAAATTAACGATTAGAGAATAGAGTTTGGGAGTGTGACCGAAAGACTTTCACCAACGGTGTTAAATGCCACACAAGTCAACGTACTCTGAGGAAAAGTATGGCACCATAAATATGGGACATTAAACTGACTTTGTAATAGCAATAAATGAAGAAATTGACCTTTAGATTATTTTTGTATTCAAATGTCATGAATTTAAAATTTTTATTGACACATTAAAAAAAAAAACTTTTTTGGACTATATATTGGACTCGATGAACGTGCCCACACGTCTATAGAGGGATAATTCGAGTCAATCTAGTTTCGAGACTCAACATTAGACTATATATTTATGCGTACAAAGAGTCCATCCCAAATCTAAATCGCTAATGTTCGTGGCAGGAATGACCTCCCACTCCTATTGTTGGAAAATTTTTTAAGTAAAGTTTCTCATCCACTAAATAAATGTCTTGAGAGCTACAAATTTGATTCTTATTAATATTTTATTGATTAAGTCCATCACACAATATCTTCTTGGTACGATTTACTTAATCTTAATTTTTTTAATACATACAAATTGTATTTTATCATTTGAGAATTGAGACTTATTTGGATTCAAATTACTGTTTATATCGTTGAATTAATCAATGAGCATGTTTGGTTGGGAAAGTTAGGAATTGGGGAAATTGTAAAATGTAAAAGAGTTTTATACCTGTACTTTTGAATCGTACTCTCTAAATTTTTATTTCTTGATGTGGCGAATTTTGATAAGTTATTTTTTTTTTATGTGTGACTCAATACAAGTGTTTAAATTAATATTGTGTGTAAGAGTATAAATTAGAAGTACAAGCTGGCAGTACATGTAGCATTTTTTAATCTAAAATGATATTTTGTGCTTCTCCCAAAACGAGGATCCAAATATTAATGCCCAAGTTGCCTGGATTCTTTTGTCGTTTTGTTCACTTTTGGCCAATATATTCAAAGCTGAGTGGGGCCCGCATTCCAGAAACCACCGGCCATGGGACCCGCACCCCCTCGTTACACCCGTCGTTCATATCATTGCGGTGACGTTAAAGTAAATGCAGTTAAACCCACTTTGCACTTTTCTCGTTCAAGGTACTCCTACGCACGCGAAATCCCAATTCTGCCCTTCCAAATACTCCGGTAATTACTAATCACGGAGTACAATTTACAAGTTTGAGGTAATGTAATTTTTTTTTTTTTTCAAAAATGAACTTAGGCCATAGTTAGCTTATTATTTAATTTTGATTTATTTAGTCAATTATTAATTGTCTAACGTTGTTAAACAATCAATACGAGTGTGATTAATTAGTTTTTTGTAACAGTTTATTATTTCAAAATGTCAAAATTCAAAAAGTTGTTCAAAGTAATTTTTTTATCAACTTTTTAAGAAAGTCATTTTGAATGTAATCAGTGCTAACAGTTAATTTACCAAACACTTTTCTAAAATTAACTAATGTTATCAACTAGTCAAACTCGCTAACACAATCAACCAACAAATGTTACCAAACACTCCTGTAATGTTACTTTTATCACAAAAATCATCCAATATCTTTACGGTTGAAAAATTAATTTCATTAATGCTCATAATGTTAATTTACTTAAAGGTGTATGCACCAGATAAACTTCGATTTCGGTCTGGTGAGTTCCAAGCAACACGCAGATGATGTAGAGATTCGAACTCATGACCTTTGATCTGACTCTAATACCAAATTGAAGTATGTGCTCCATCTCAACTAAAAGTCTAAGCTAATAGTAAGATTGCACATTAATGGTTATATGCTCAACAACAATAAATCATATTAAAAAGGCTATGTTTGACGGATTTAACCTCCTGTGCAATAATCTAACTACATTTTATCCTCCGTATCTGATAATGAAATTATGCTTTTCTTCATGTAAACTTGAAAGATAATAATCCAATAATTTTGTTAGGTCATTAATCTCAAATATCCGATATATAACTTGCAAAATACAAAACTATTTTATTGAACATACTGCATTAAATTATTACGTAAGATATCAAATAAATTCCTCATCGTATCAAAACGTAAAAATACAATTGTGCTTGTTGTACCTGTTCTTATTTTATCGGTCAGACGTCACCGTAAACTTTTAATAATTATTATACCATATCATATAATTTCAACAAATTTTGTTACGTACACCTCGAAATGTATTATAATTTTTTTCCGCTTATAACAATATGAAATATTATTTTCCATCACCCATTGAAACGGATTGGCCCTGCTGGCAAGCATTGTGGAAAAAGGTTTATGTTTTCATTTACCAAATCTATAGAGAAAATAATTGGTCTAAAATTTAGAAAAAAAGTCGTATCCACATAATAATAATAATAATAATTATTATTATTATTATTATTGTTATTATTATTATTATTATTATTATTATTATAAATAAATAAAGTGCCCATACCAATGATGATATGTGGGGCCTCTAGTAGAGAAATTCATGCTCTTCTAAAAAATAAAAATAAAAATAAAAAATTGAGAGCATGATTAACATTTGTTGTCCTAGAGTTCTTCCCCCGTCACATAATAAAGATGAATTGAGTTGAAGTTTAAGGCAAAATTTTATGCTAGACTGTCTCAGGATCTTTGTCCATGAAATGGATTGGATCAATATAAAATATTATATTTATACTAGCAAATATAATACTAAATTGTCAATAAAATATTTATTATTTATATAACAAAATATAATAATTTTACATTTTGATGTAAAAGTATTACATTTTTCTTCATAAGTGCAAATTATTTATAAGATAAAATATACTTCATAATATTTTTGATAAAAAAATAATTTTATATTTTATGTTATGAATAACAAATATTTAATTTATTATTTAGTATTACATTTGTTAGTATAATTATTACGTTTAAATATTGTCCAAGTCAATCCGACTCAACTCGTTTAACGAATAAGGATTAGTAAAACAATTTCACACAAATGTGCCACGAAGTTGATTGACATGTAGGGAAGCAAGTCGAATAAGTCATCTTGCACGGGAGAGCCAGTTTGGCTTATCATTTATTGAGGAAAAAAATATTAAATAACATCTATCTAATAGAGTCAAAAGTTAAAAGACTATGGGGTCGTATACTTCATTTCTCTGTTTTTTCATTTCCAGTTTTCCATTTTTTCATTTCTCCAGTTTTCTAATTTGCATTCCCTATTCTTCTCGTTTTTCATTTCTCTAATTTCCTAATTTCATTATATATAATCATTTCATATATAATTTGTACATTTCTATAATAATAATAATAATAATAATAATAATAATAATAATAATAATAATAATAATAAAACAAAAAATCTGTGGGGAGGAGGAAAAAAAAAGAAAAAAATATAATAATAATAATAATAATAATATTAATAACAAAAAATCTGTGGGGAGGAGGAAAAAAAAAAGATAATAATAAAGATAATAATAATACTAATACTAATACTAATTCGAACAGAAGACCTCTCTTACCCAGTACTGTTCACGCGTGTAATTCCCACTCCTCCATTTGAAGAAGTCCAAATTTCTTTTCTCCAAAAATGTACATAAGATTGGAAAATGGAGGGGAGTTAGGCAATTGGAAAGTTGATTTTAGTAAACGATCGAGTTTTCCATTTTGCATTCTTCCACCTCCTCAATTCTCTGTTTTTTCAGAAAATCCTCAATTTTTTCAGTTTGGTAAACGGCCCCTATTATTCTAAGTTTCTAACCCTCATTCTTATGTCCACAGTAATTACATGGCACTCTCTTACAAATCATACATGAGACTATGAGAGGTAAAATACACTATAAATACGTACATGATAGTCGGTCAAGAAAGTGTTTACAGCCCTTCGAAACTTAGTGTATGTAGTAGTTTGTCATCTGACTTAAAGGTCATGACAGAAGGCAGCAATGTTAAGTTCGAAACCCGCTGGACGGTCTCAATTAGATCTCTTGTGCGCACATGAAAACTAGGATATGACCGATCGACTGATTGCACGACTCGCGATGTACCTCTGCAATGGCTCTTGGGTGGAGTCCAGTGGGCTTAGAATTAGTAGTCCGGCGAAGTTGTGATTACCTAAGTTTTTAAAAAAAAATGTTTACAAAAATTGAACTTGTGATTTTCGAATACAATAATTATGCTCAATCACATGGCCACTATTTTTTTTATTTTTAATTTAATTATATTGTAGTTATTATTATAAAAAAAAAAAAACAAACATTTTATTTATATTTAAGTAATCTCAGTTTTGTTGAGCTCATCCTAAACTCACTTTACATCGTCTCTAGATCCACAATAGAGATAAATCTCGAGTTATGCAATTAACCCACCGATCAGATCCTAATATTCCTATGAATTTTTTTTTTTTTTTTTTTTTTTTCACAATTGTTTGTATGTGGAGGGATTGAAAAATCCAAGTGCCAACTGCCCAAGTGATGGCGTCTCCAAATCAGTAGGCAGGTGGGTACAGCTCGCAGTTTGTAGAGTAATAATAATACAATTATAACGGAGAATTATATTATATTGGAATAAGGTTCAAATTGGTCACTGAACGTAACCTGAAAATGCAATTAGGCCACTGAACGGAAAAAAAGTGCAATTAGGCCACTGAACACTAAAAAAATGTGCAATTTCACCTGATAGCAGGTTACCCTCAATTTTAGCAGGTTATCTGCTTACGTGGCAGCTGTGTTGGCATTTTTAATAAATTTTAATTAATTTTTAATAAATTTTAATAATAACTTTTTATTTTAATTTTTTTTTAAAATAAAAACGACTTTATTTTATTTTTTATTTAATTTTTTCCAATTTTTTTTTATAAAATTAATTATTAAAAATTATTTAAAATTATTAAAAATGCCAACTAAGCTGCCACGTAAGCAGGTAACCTGCTAAAATTGATGGTAACCTGCTATCCGGTAAAATTGCATACGTTTGGAGAGTTCAGTGGCCTAATTGCACATTTTTTGAGTGTTCAATGGCCTAATTGCACTTTTTTTTCGTTCAGTGGCCTAATTGCATTTTCAGGTTACGTTCAGTGTCCAATTTGAACCTTATTCCTATTATATTAGATATTTAGCATGCGGGTTTTACACTCGATGTGACATACATTTTTACTTAACTTATTCCTTCACTTAATTGGATCCTCATATCATATGTTATATAAATAAGCTGGTGAGAATGGTCGTATCTGCCAATGACTAATTGTGTGTTTTATTTTAGTTTATTGCTGCTTTTGATAAGTTAATCACATGTGGCCCATCCTAAATGAACCAGCTTTGCTAGGCTAAAGGTTTGCGTTTGCGAGAGAGATGGGATTGGAATAATTTGAAGGGCATTAATAATATTAAAACGATTCAATAGTTTTAAATTTATTGTTTTCATGTTTTCTTCAAATTATATAACTAATAACAAAATAAGATCTTTAAAATCACTTTTTTCATCCCATTTTATGTGTTTGGTTCAATTAATGAGACTTGACTAAAATTATTTTTAATTTAATTTTTTATAATATTAAATTTATTATTATTTATTTTAAAAAATACATTAAAATTACTATTAAATAAACAAATTAAAATAATTAAAAATCCTAAAAAGAAATTTTAAAAAAATAATTTGATAAGTAAATGGTAAATCAAATATGTAAAACGGGTATTTTAATAATTTTTAAGTATTTATCAAAAAAAAAATTTAAGTAAAGTGATTTTTTTTGTTTTTAACTCAACCGATGAAATTCAACCTTGAAATGTACTATTAGATTAGACCTTTCAATCCCTAATTGTTATACGATGGACTATAGTCTACATTACAATCACGTTCTTATGTAATAAACTAGCTAAAGTAATAAAGTAATGGTAAAAACTAAACTTGAGATCTTTAATTAATTATAAGAATTGTGTTTAGCCAACTAAATCACCTTTCCAAGACAAAGGTTCATATTATTGTGCTTCTATATTATTATATAATATAATAATACTAATGTTCCAAAGCAAAAGTTCATATAAATTATTTTAAAGCACGCGTCGAGCACTTTTATTTGTCTCATTTACTTATTTTTTAATCCCTAATAAAACTTTCATACATACACTTTCCCCATGGAAGAATTTATCTACTCAAAACAATACGGAGTATAATGTATTGATTTAAGTTTCATTTACACAAGAACATTCTACCAAAAAATAGCAAATTTTCAACTTACTTGGTATATCGAAAAGTTGCTAAATTTTGTTAAAAAGGCAATTAACAATTTCTTCTTGATATATAGAATTATCTGTAAAACTAATCATGTTAAATCTGTTGTGAAATTTGATGTATCCTCACTTCAATAGTTGTATGGTTTCGATTGTAGTAAAGTAATTGAATAAAGAGAAAGACAGTGAATACTGAGAGAATAATGAATCCTCTTATTAATCATCATTCAGTGTAATATATACAAGATATACAAAGTTGCTCACACGGGCTTAACTCAATGGTTCAATGAGCTGTATTTGATAAAAGAGATCAAGGTTCGAACCTCGACAACCACAATGTAGGAATTATGACTAAAGTGGACAGATTTCTTGTGTGCACAGTACACTGACATTTGACCCTGTCTGTTGGACTGGATTATTGAGTTACCGTAATTTATAAATGAAACTGTACCAGACCCTGTCTGCTGGATTGGATTATTGAGTTACCTAATTTATAAATAAAATTGTACCAGACCCTGTCTGCTGGACTGGATTATTGAGTTACCGTAATTTATAAATGAAAATGTACTAGAGATACCAATCTAGCGGAGGAATTCCTATTTTTTAGTCTCTATTTACACTGCTTGTTTTTATTTTTATATTTTCTTCCTATCAATAAAGTCACACCATATAGTGGAGTTTTACTCTATAAAAGTTCAAATATGTACAAATTGATTATTACTCAAAAAAATTTCATCCACAAAACTCCTCATTTTCTAGGTGTTTCTAGCCCATTCAAGATTACAACATAAATTCTTTATTTATTATTACAAGCATGCCGATCTGACAACAGTATTGAAACGTGGAAGCGTCTCGAGAGCGCACGTAATGTCTCTGAAAGACAAGGCATGTTCGGTAACGTGAGACCTCTTCGCAAGTGCCCCCCCATGGCTGCCTTTCTTTATTCTTTTTTCATATTTTATTTATTAAAATATTACTCTCAGTATTACTTTTCAAAAAAGCATAATCTTTTTCTTTGTACCACACTCAGGGTGGCATCCAAGCTAAACTCCCGGCTTTACGTTTGTAATTAATTGAAAAGAATAAACCAATTAACTAATTATTAAGTGATAATCAATTATTTGAATAAACTCCCTTCAAAAAAATTATTGGAATAAACTCTAACTGAATTAATTAGACAATTAACTTGATAATTATAAGTCAAGCACATTGTACTCAGATGACATGTAGTGACCTCTCCCATGTGGGAGGTCATGAGATTGAGCTCCAGTGGAGGCGTTGTTGACTCTGTGTGTGCTTCATTAGGTTGAGAAAGTATATTTGAATAGATACTACATTGTAATATAGTCAGTAGCATTCAAGAGTAAATTATATCCGGTTAGCTATTGACAATTAACAACTTAGACTGGTTTCTTGTGGTTCTTTGCGGACTACGGTTACATTACAAACTTCACCCAGAACGTCATTTCTTTCTAGTATATTGAAATAATAATAAATAAATTAAGAAAAACTCCAAGCGAATTGGTGAAATAATTGACATGGTAATCAGAATATTTTAAGTTAACAATAAATTTTAGTTAATCACCTATAAAAAATTTAAAATAATTGGTTGTGATTCTTTATTGTGATTCAACAACCTTTGGGCGTCCGCTTTGGACATTCTCAACTCAGCGAAAGCAGAAGCGGAAGGATACCAATGCGCCCTAAGGAAATTCAATGGCCCGTTGGTAGCTAAGCAAACATGGGTTCACTGGCTACCACCACAACCGGGGATAGTGAAACTGAATACAGATGGGGCGAAACGTTCCTCCACTGGCGTCGCTAGCGCGGGGGGCGTCCTACGCGATCACCAGGGTAGATGGATCACGGGTTTCACTACTAAAATTGGTATTACAGATAGCTTCGTTGCGGAGTTATGGGGTCTCCGGCAAGGTCTTTGCCTCGCAAAAGATCTTGGTCTACACTCTTTGTTGGCAGAAGTGGACTCTTTGGCAGTGGTGCAAGTTCTAAAGGGAGATACTAGTTCTTCTCCGGAGGCGGACACGCTTATTTCTGATTGTAAAACGCTTATGCGGTTCTTCCCAGTCTTTGACATTGTTCACACTCTCCGAGAAGGCAACCAGTGTGCGGATTTTCTAGCTAACTTGGGACAAAGTTCTCCGTGGGGGGTGACTATCCTTCCCCATCCTCCCGACGGGCTCACCCACATCCTGGATCGCGATGCGAATGGCGTAGCTACGAGACGTGTTATTTAGTTCCCTTGGGGCCTTGGCCCCTTCCCTCTACCAAAAAAAAAAAGAGTTACAATGTTAGCTTTATCCCGTAAATTGAAGTAATTAATTACTTGATTAATATATTAATCAGCCTTGTTTCTTGTACACTATTCTATCTCTAGCTTTGTTTTGTTCACTTTCGGAGATTCTTGATAGGTGAGAGTAGAAGCTGACACACGTGCGGCCCAAAATGACCACACGTGTACGATTTACTTGCGATGAAATTTAGGCACTATTGGTCTTTGTTTATTTATTTTTAGGAATTTTTTTATTTGTTAAATAATTTAAAACTTTGTTCCATTTTTACCACTTGTGACTATAATAATATTTTATTTTTGATTATTGACTTTGATTTCTTTAGCTCTTACTTTCTAATTTTTTAAAATGCTCGTTGTAATTTTTTAACTTTAAACAATGGTTCATTTAGGCATCATTGGCATTTATGGTCCGCGATTGTTTTTATTTGTTAAAATATTTAAAAATTTATTTCATTTTTACCATTTAAATATACAAATATTTTTGTTTTTATTACTTACTTTGATTTCTTTCACGTTTAGCTTACTTTCCTTTTCGACAACCTATGATACTTTACTTATTTGTGGTACTTTACCGAGTTATAGACCACAATACGAGCTTCACTCATAATGTACATCAGATAGTGACTATAGATTTCTTCGTGAATGAAAGTAAAATAAATTAAAATGAAAATTAACAATAAAATTTTCATTATAAATATGTAATCAAAGTGTAATAAATTCCTTATTTAATTTTAGGTGGAGAAATAAGACATTACATGTGCAAGGCTTCTATGTGTTGGGTTTTTATTTTTTATTCTTTCTTGAGACAACTACAAGGTAGATATATTTATTAAAGATTAAGCAAGTGGTACATTACATGTGCAACCTAATGATATTGGTGTTAATTAATTTACAAGGTGCAACATAACCACTTTGACTATATACAATAAATTTCCAAGATTTGAAATCTATATTTCATCATGTTATGCGTCATTGGTTGAATATTGGAGGGCAGATTGATTTCCCACATTATTTGTAATTGGTCAAGTAACAAAAAAGACTCACAAATTTCAAAATAAGTGGTCAAGTGAGTGAAACATAATTCTCTTACAATAAGGTCACAACTCACTAGTTTTATTGTTGTCAATATTTTCTCAATCGAGTCTGCCCCACATTTCATATTTGATTTGCAGACTATTATACATAAATGAGTTTTATCTAAGAGAAACTACAAAAGGTCTTTTTTTTTTTTTTTTTTTTTTTTTTAAGTACCAAATAGGAGTGAGAAGAGGGAGGAAAAAAGGGTGAAAAAGAAAGAAAAAAAAAGGAGAGAAAATCTGACACGGAATCAGAAAAAAAAAATCTAAGCAAGTAATGCGCCCGGTTGGGCGCCTGCGTCTCCAGCACGCGGAGACAACCCAAGAGCTTTGTTTCCATTTCTTAAAATATGAACCCCACAAAAGCCTATCACTTGCACTAGAAAAAACATCAAAAATTTCATCTCCCATTAGTTTTCAACCTCAAGATTTTGTTTTTTGATTTGAAAAAATTTCAAAAAAATCACATATATGGTTGCTCTAATGGATACTATCCAATAATGATTGTTGATCACACTCATTAATAACTAATTTGATAATCCAAACACCTCTGTGGCTCTCTTTGAGGAAATGTCACATAATGAATTCTGATAATATTAAACAGATATTACACTGTAATAAAGTTGCTAGTACTAAAAAGTAATCAATTTGATATATAAGATTTGTTTAACTTTTTAAATCAACATTGCAGCACGTTAAAATATTTTGAACTAAATTTTTAAAATTATTTTAAAAAGCATATTGCAGAAGCTAGGAAATTAATAATTAAAGATTGGTATATGAAAACGTAATTATAGTCAACGAAGTAAAGTTAGTTCAACTAAAATAGCATAGGGAAGATTCGACGTCAAACGCAACTTTTGAAGTCGTTAATGTCTCGGGCCACACTCGAAAATGCCCAAGCCCGAAGTCATATGAATGAATGAAGGATGATATAAAATTTTGCCATGGAGAACCATTCCGTGGCCCGAAGAGTTTCAAAGATTTGGCCCATTATGACACTTTCATGGAGTTATAGCCCAATCACGGAAAGGTCCAAAGATCCAAATAGTAAAGGATTTTAAAATGATAAATATATTGGCTTCTATTGTTGATAAATATTTATTTTTGAGTAAATTTCAATTTTTTTATGTGACTATTTAGATTCTTCTTAATTGTAATTCATGACTTTTAAAAATTTTAATTTAGTATCTTAACTATTCAATTTTTATCAATTTTGGGTCAAATCTCACCGAAAAATTATAATTATTTTTAAATTTTATGTACTCATATGTCCATTCCTCAAAAAAAAAAGTACTCATATGTCCATTAATATATATATATATATATATATATATATATATATATATATATATATATATTACACACACACACACACAAATTTGTGTTAAGTTTAATTTTTCAAGTTATGGCAAAAAAAAAAATTTTAAATTTGGGTGTAAGGGTGTATTAAAATCTTAATAGAAGTTATGCAATATTTGGGTGTATTCAATTTAGAGTTTTATATACTTTTGTAGACTTTTTATATGATGAAAAAGTTGTTAAAAGTTTATAAATGTTTGTCATACAAAATCTTATGGAAACGTGCATAGTTTATGAAAATTTAAAAAATTCTATGGAATTTTAGAAAGAGTCTATGAAAGTCATTTAAAATCCATCACTTTAACAGTCTTTGAAAGTATATATATATATATATATATATATATATATATATATATATATATATATATATAAATCTTATTGAATAAATGAATACACCTTCTTAAGATTTATATACTTTATAATTACTTGTGTATGGACGTCATCGTAAAATTTTACAAGTTAACAATGAGGTTGGATTATTGGCGT
The DNA here is from genome assembly GCF_001879475.1 of Ipomoea nil. Lineage (NCBI taxonomy): Eukaryota > Viridiplantae > Streptophyta > Magnoliopsida > Solanales > Convolvulaceae > Ipomoea > Ipomoea nil. Next base: position 1,137,929 of record NW_017618908.1, read on the forward strand.
AATATATTTCAATATATATACATGATATAATTATTATAATTAAGAATAATGAACGTTTTATCCCGAAACAAATCATCAATCACCCCACATTAATGTTTTATCTAGAAGGACAATTTTGGAGATTGTCAACTTGTTGGGTAACTAAAGGGGCAATAATACTAGTTAGATGTTCAATCGTTGTTCAATTTTGCATATGCTTTTACTATTTCTCTTTGTAGTTCTCTAATTTGGCAATTGACATAGTGTTAGGGGGACAAAGAAATCAATTTGCAATCTACATACCTATTAGCATAATCAAGTGGTAGGCCTAAATTTTAAATTTTTTTTTAAAATATTTTTTTAGTTTGTTCTCTCTATGACGACTAATGAATAATATATGGTTGAAATTGAATTGAAATTTAAATAAGAGATCAACTTTGGTTTGAATTGAACTAAGTAGGACTAGTGTTGGAGACTATGGACAAGGAAAAAGGGTTCAAAATTAGAGTTAGAAAATGTCACAATAAGTAGAGAATAGAAGAAAGGGATTAGTCTCACCAAAAAAAAAAAAAAAAAAAGAAGAAAGGGATTAGTGGATTATTTTTGGAGCTAGGGTTGGGTTAGGGAAATGGATGACCCGACCCCATGAGAACATGGCTAGTCACCAAAACCACCAGCCTAGCTCATTCATCATTCAACCTTTTGCTTTTGCTATATTGTTGGCATTATACATTTTGAAAAATAAAAAAGTTTCAAAAGCATGAATTGAAAAGGGTGGCAGCTTAGCTTCCCTCCTAACAAAAGAATTTTTTTTTTTTTAAAAAAAGGAAAAAAAAAATTTGCAACCTCAGCCAAGTTGGTTAGGTTATTAGCTTAGTAATCACAATATTTCAAATTTAATCCTACTTAGAATTGCTATTTGGATTTCTTGGTTTGAGCCAACCAGTTATCTATGAGAAATCTAAATTGATTTACTTCCTTATGGTCCTTTGCCAGCTGGTATTGGGGATGTCAATTGGGCTAGCCCACTCGGTTTCGAGCTAGCCCTGTCGAGTTGTCAGGCTGATTGGATTCGGGTTGTCAGTTAATTTTTTATTTTATTCTCCGATTCGGGCTAGCCCTAATCCTAAACTTCAGATGGTTGAATTTATTGGACGGGCTAAACCATCTGAAATTGGTATCACAAGGTAGGGTTTATACAATGGACACGTACCCTCGAGTAGTCACAAGGAGAGCAAATTGCAGCAGTACAATCGATATCTGCCACCCTGCCCATCCAGGATGCATATATACACTAAAGAAAAAGAGTTATCATATATAGAGTACAATATATTGTACTGCCTTGGCTACACAGCTTGTGATAATTGATCACCAAGAAAAAGAAAGAGAGAAACACATCTCAGTGGATCCAACAATAAATGCATTTGATGATATTTTGGAGCATTGTAATTTCAACATGGGGTGTGTTGTGTGTGTCATCATCTTAAGGGGGCCTTTCTTTCATCTGCTGTTTTCCTATAATTGGTTTTCTTTGATCTCCACTGTTTGTTGTCATTTGATTTCTTTCTTTATTTGATTGATGAGAGGGGGGGGGGGAGGTTTGTATATAGGCAAAGAGTATAGAAATCAGGGTATAGGTACACCTACAACAAACAATATAATTACCTGACCCTCTGAAAATGTTGATCAAATAAGTAAAACATAATTTTCATACTTAAAAGTCATAAATTAATTAATTCTATTTTTGCCAATACATTTTTCATCAAACTCGTTATACAGATCTTCTTAGTACACTATCTTTGAATGGGGATTTCAAGTTTTCCTTTTTCGCTAAAAAAATATAATTACATGGATTGATGCTATCTTTTCTTGTACTAATTCAAAGAACCAATTGGATCAATTCAACCACTTAGCTTGCCCCCTCCAACCCTATCTAGGTTTTTTATGATGAATGGCGACAACTTAAGTAATGAGATGAGCAAAGAGACGAATAAGATCCATTATTATTGCTTATTTTGAATTTGGCCCTTCAAATTATAGAGACTATATAGTGCTCTCCCACTCATCTTTCAATGCCGTACTCTATCTTTCTTTTGAGTGATTTAAGTGGAAATTTTAGTTCAATCACTAAGCAGGCCAGGTCTTTCCTTATTTAGGCACAATGTTTTTAGGTTAGGATTCGGAACGTGATTTCTCGAGTTAAAATTAGACTAAAGTACAAGGACGGGATTGTGAAAAAGAAAACAATGCTGGACACAGAGTATTATGTTGATATCTAAAGTATTTGTATATTACATTATGGAGAAAATATAAGATACCATATGCTTTTGGGGCATAGTTCAACTAGTCAACTAATCTAAAATGAGTTAAGACTTGAGAGACTCTGTTTTCCTAGTAGACGCAAGGGTTCGAGTCCTATCAAAGAATCTATTATACCCATCGATCTCTCGTGCAAGAGCTGTAAGGGGTTCAAACCAAGACAAAAACGCTGAAAGTCCCTCAAGTTTGGAGTTCAAGCTTAAGATAAAACATCGTCCAAACTGCTACTCTTTCTGTCCCATTTTATCTGATTTGTCCCGGCTTAGTGATCAAGGAAGCCAGCTTGAAATAGTTTGTACTAGGAGTGATAGTGCAAACCCTTTCACGAGTTGTGGAAGAAGAGTGGAGTAGGCACAGTTAACCGAACCACTATACTTACTATTTATTGGCCGCCAAACCAATTCTTTCTTCTTTGTTTATTTTCTTTAGTATTGTTTACTTATTTTTAAATCTAATTTGTTGTGTTTAATAGTACTTTTAGTGTAGTTTCTAAATATATAAATTTTGTATATTAATACTAAATTTAATATTATGAAAAATTGAATTAAAAATGATTTCAGCCAAATATCGTTAACCAAATCGAACACATAAAATGAGACGGGGGAGTACTATTTAGTTAGGGACATTAGACTTCAATCCATCTACACATTAGGTTTAATATCTCGAAATGTCTTAACCCTCAATTGAAATACTTATTCATAAGAGCAATACGTACTATATTACTATGCTTATTTCAACGGATCCAATTTAATTTGATGTGACTATTCTGATTGATTAAAGGGTCAAATCAAAAAATTTATTAATTTAAATTATAATCAATCAAATCACACAACATCATCACAAAATTTATCATGTCATAACTATCTCTAGTATTATTTCCATTCATCACTATTTTGGACCAAGGCAACATGGAGATGATAAATTCAAATGTCTCATTATATTTCGTATTGATTTTTGCCAAAAATTTGGAGAAATTTGGGGTATCATCGTACTATGTGTTTTCTGTGCCCAGAATAACAAAAGCATTATGCATGCATAGGTGTCAAGTGCATGAGGATTAAAAAGTTTAATCTCGTTCGTAAAGGTAATCAAGTAGACTGAACATAATTTTCATACTAAAAAAATTATTAGGTGCTCATCGGGCGGTCGAAGAGCATAGACGGGGATTAATCGGCGCCTAGGTGCCTGTATATTTTTTATTTTATTTCTTATTTTTTTTTAAAAAAATTATTTATTTTTTTAACACTTGATAATTATAAAATATTTAATACTTTAATAGTTAATACTAAAATATTAAATATTAACCTAAAAAAATCTAAAGTTTGAACAATTTAGGGTTATTTCGCTCAAAATGATGTCGTTTTGAGTTGAATAACTCATTTAAAAAAGAATTGAACAATAATTAATCGGCCGACTAGGCGACCTAGTCGGTGTCTAGGAGGCCTAGTCAGCGCGTAGGAGGCGCCTATGAGGCCTAGGCGGTCAGTGCCTACGCGGCCTAGGCGGCACTTAGGCGGCCGACCATGCGCCTAGACCACCGGTTATGGTGATACGACGTTAGGCGGCTGGCCAACGTCTAGCCCTTAGGTGCCGATTAATCGGTGCCTAGGCGGGATTTTTGCAACACTAATAAGAAGTAAAAACAATGTTTATTTAATACACTTTTAAAAAGTGGTTACGAATTTTTATCATCACTCAAAATAAGGTAAAATATATGCATAGAGAGATAGAGTGTAACTCTTCTAGTCTTCTATAATGTTGTGATGAAGAGGTAGGGTTTGAGGGTGAAAAAATAGTGGAAGATGAAAGTAAAAGTTGTGATAGTAGATGTGGTTAAAGTGGGATTAAGATGTGTTAAGGATAAGTATGAGATTGGCAAAATGACAAGAATCATCATCATAATCAATTGAGGAAATTGCAGAATCATACCTAACATTACACAAGTAGAACAGTCACAATCCCATATTAAAAAGAAAGAAATTAAAATAACTCCCTTATATATGACACGTTTAATTTGGTTCATGAGAAACAATTCGAAATTGCAATTCTTCCACTGGCCACACATCATTGTTAACGATCTCTTGTTGGGAAATTAAATTCATATACAAATGGAACTATTTTTATTATTAGTATTTTTTATGCGCGATGTGCAAAAAATATATGTTAATATTAATACTCAATATTAAATTCTTAATTATATTAAAATATTTTTTAAAAATAATAGTATACGATTTGTCAAGTGGCAAACGTCACCCAAATGGAAGGTCATGAGTTCAAATCCTAGTGGGGGCAATATTGACTTATTGTGTTTCAATAGGTTGAGACCATATATTTGAACAGATACTACAATAAAAACAGACTTAAATCAGATATATAACCTGAATTGAGACTTTTTTGTATATATTTTAGATTAGATATTTCTAACGTCTGCTTAAGACCTTGTGGGATTGTGGCTCTCCTAAATGATCGGTCATAGATTTGAATCTTAGTGGGGATAGTGACTTTTTGTGCTTCAATAATTTGAGAAAGTATATATGAATAAATACTACATTGTAACAGAGTAAATAGTACTAAAAAAATATTATAAAAGGTAATGATTTATTTTAATATACATAATTTCCTTTTACTAATATGTAATCAATTATTCTTTAATTACACATTATTTTTTTTAGGCTCTCCACTAATTATTTATTTATTTTTTTTGCATATCAGATATGAATTTTACTATATGTATTCTCAAATTCTACCCCATCATTTTTACTCAATAACGTGGCAATCAAGGATATGATATTTTTATAAATTTGTGTGAGATAATAGATAATTGGGGTAAGAATGTATTTGAACTTAACAATAATAAATTAAAGAAAGTGAAACCCCAATTTTCATTCCTGCAATGACTGAAATCCCCAAACAGGCCTTCCATCACATCACAGGGTCCACTGCTGCGTATAGTATACATTACTTGCAAGTTGGGCAGAATTGGTACTTGCAGCAACTAAATATAAATAATGCCGCGTGCGTCGAGTTTATGTTTTCGTGTATGCAGTGTTTGGTTGCCAAGATTTAATGCGCTATGGTAATTGACTTTGACCAGCGTAAAGAACAAGCATGTAGGGTTTCAAAAAAAAAAAAAAAAAAATTACCAAAGCCCTCGTCGCTAATTTAGTTTGTTTGCAAGTGTAAGATTGTACGTAAGAAATTAAAAAAAAAATAAAAAAAAATCATTGGGTTAAAGTTTCACCTTGTATCAAGGACTTTGCTGAATGGACGCCATTTATTTATTAAGAGCTGCTTAACTTGTCGAAACTATTAAATGGTGCGTTTGGGAGTGGCTCATTGTTGGCAGTACGACAGTTATAAATTGTGGAAAATAATAATGTCATCTTGTGCAGGTTATACGGGAGTTGACACATACTATTAAACAGGTTCACAAGGATATGATGCTATCTATATATTGTGCAAATTGGATGACTCTTATTGTATAAAAGGTCTAACGTAACACTTTGACTATATATTAGTACTTTGAGTATCCACTACAAGGAATTATGCCTATAGTCTTTGAGGATATTACTAGAATGGATTTTTCACGTTTTATATCATTTAATTTTAACTTGTTATTTATTTATTTTTCCTTGTTTTTTTTTTAAAAAAAAAAATTAATAGTTTAGAGCAATTGTTAATGCAACTATATGTCAGGTTTCATTATATCATCACTATTTGGAAGCATACTATATTATTATTATTATTATTATTATTATTATTATTATTATTATTTTGTTGTTGTTGTTGTTGTTATTTTTAATGTGAAAAATTCTAACTATAAAGGGAGTAAAAGTAAAAGAGAAAAATTGGACCAAGTGATGAAAACGATAATATTTATTTGTTGTGGTCCAATTTGTTAGTTGAAAAGGAAATAATTAGATTTGATGTAAGCAGTGAGGACAATAACCGGCCTTGTCCAAGTCCAACATATTAATTTCAGCATTTAATTAATTATTAAATACTATTGAAAAATAAATAATTAAAGAATCTATTATTATTATTATTATTATTATTATTATTATTATTATTATTATTATTATTATTTCTAGACATAAAACTGACCAGGACAGCATTTTCTTTCTTTACACTGCCCAACCAAATATTTATATTTTTTGCCTACAGAATCCAATATTATGGTAAGACTAATCTAGATTTGCCTAAATTATGTTTGTAGAATTGAACTTTTTTGAGAGCATAAAATTGAACTTTTGTTTGGGAGAAATTTCACTCAAAAGACAATTCAAAACTCTTAAACCTGAAATATCTTTTACTAGAAGCCCTACCAAAAATTTAAAAGAGAGGATCTTGGAGAGTTGCATTATTTTTATAATAAAGTCAAATAAAAATATAGAGAAAGCAAATCCAAATTGTGTTGGTGCCATGCATGAGTTGATTTGCTTCAAAACTTTTTGACATGGTAGCCATTAGCAACATATTTGGTGGTGATTAGGAATAAGTTCCTTTCAACTTATAATAGCTAAATCAAAGCCCAAAAGATTGGTACGAATATGAGCAATGTAATCTGCTATAAATTAATCTTTTGTTTTTTCAAATAATGTTATTCTATGTTATTCATACAATCATAGTCATAGTCAGTAAGTCGATTGAAGTATTATCAATAATTGAACAGTTATGACCGATCACACAAATCACATTATTTGATGTAAAAAGTTTGTGATAGAACATATTTTTCATATAAATAATTAACCTCATATTAGAAAAATGTTCTCTCAGTACTCTAAAGTCCAAACTAAATATTGACCAAATTGTCTCATGATGTTATAAACTCAACTCATGTGCCATTGTAAGAGGGGAACGCCTAACCCTTGGAACATACTATAACTACGACCCTAAGTTTGAAGGGTGAACATCGAGACGTCAAACCTTCTCATCGATATGAGTTTCGAGAGAAAATCAATCTATTATTCTTAATTAGCGCGCATTTATCTGCTGATCGAAAAACCATTTCACTCGGCACCATAGGATCACTAAGACCGAGTTTAGTCCCCACTCGATGGATGAATCTTACCGTGAAACTCTCTTAAGAATTATAACAATTTTTTAATAATTAAAAACATCCAATGTTGATTACGTACTTAATAATATTTATTAGTGTTATACTTATCGAATCAATTTAAAAAAAAAAAAAAAAAAAAAAAAAAAAACCTAAAATGGAAGTGGTGTGGATGTCACATGTGAAGAGCCATTGGGATACAATACAAATGTATGACTTAGGAGATAATTTGGTTGTATTTGATGATGAGCATCCATGTTGTATTGTGTGTGATCTGGTCAAACTAAGTGACTGTCATTATTATTAATTATAATAATAAAAACATATGGATTAGTGTGTATGGCATTCAATCAATCAAACCTTGAATACATGGTTTTGGAGGGGCATGGAGCTTAGTAGGAAAAGAACAATTCAGAATTGGCTAAAATATTGGGGAGAAAAAAGTTGTGATCCCACTTTCCTTGCACTTATAATCCTTCTTTTAGGGGGAAAAGAAAAGCTGTCACAATTGAATTGCATCCATGATCCATCCACACCACAAATCAACTGGTCAATTTTTTTTGACTAGACTAACTTCACACAATGTGCATTTTTGAGTAACGAATGTAAATTTTTCTCTAAATTAAAAATGTTGTTTAATTTTTTTGGTATGCACTAAGAAAATGTAAAAAAACTCTAAAAATACACTGCGAAAACTATAAGTGCACCCATTCTTTTACATATCATAAAAATGCAAATTAATGTTTTCAACTTATATATATATGATTATTTTCAAATACAAACTGTGTGCATGTATGTTAATGTATGCACGAGCTAATTCTAGATATTGTTGGCAGTGCGTCCAGTGTGCATGTAAGTATGTTAATGTGTGCACGAGTTCAAGTTTGTATTTTAAGGGGTTTGTATTTAAATGTAACTTTTTATATATATATATATATATATATATATATATATATAATGAACCTTCTATACAGCTAACATTTGTTTTGTCATCTTCAAAAACTTGGAATTGGAATTGGAATTGGGATTTTCAAGATTTGATTTTATTGCATTGAATAAACTCCTTGATCAGTGTATTCCTAATTTACTGAATTGTCATTACTATATCGCGACCCAAATCATGACTGACCGCATTTGCTTATACATTAATTGTGCATCTGCCATAAAGTATGAGTTCATTGGACACTGTGGTGTCTGTTCATCCATGTGATCCCAATCAAGATTCCAACTTATCACACAATCTAACTTTTTTTTTTTTTTTTTTTGGAAAAGACACAAACTAACTTAAAAAAGCCACTCCAATAATTCAATCAAATTACTCTCCCAAAAAAAAAAAAAATCAATCAAATTCAAACTTAAGGTTCAGATTTCAAACATTGTGCATATACCTATCACATTCATCAATTTTTAAGAATACAATAAGGATACACAAAGTAAACACATAATCACTATCTAAGGGTGTGTACTGAATAAACTCTACTGTTGTATAACATGTAAACTACACGGAAAAGATAAATCGTATTATGAAGATGGTGTGTGACAAGCTCGACTGAGAGAACAAAAACACGAGCTTAGCTCAATAGTTTAGTAGGTAATATTTGGGAGCAGCGGTAGTATAACAATTATGTCCAAAGTGAGCAGAACCCTTGTGCTCACCGACATTTGGCTGTCTGCTTAACTATCGAATTATCGTGATTTATATTCTGTCGGTCCAGGTTAATTATACGTGAGAGGTAAATTACAGTACGACTGAGGAGGTTTTAGTAAATAACAACAAACTAGTTTTGGAATAGTTGGTTGATGACCATTAATTGAGCTGGATATTTGAATGTGTGATGCATACCAAGACAATTACACAAAAACAGATTAGATTTTTTTTTTCCCGAAAAAAATGATGTGAAATATTAAAAAAAAAAAGAAGATAATAATTAAATAATTTGACGATAAAATTCACGAGCATAATTTCGTGAAAGGGAGATGTACAAGCAAATAAAGTAAATGAATTAAATTAAAAGATTAAAAAAAAAAACCAAAAAATGGCATTTGTCACTCCGACCCATGACACAATGTACATCACCTCTAAAGTTCTTTTGCCCTAAAAAAAAAAAAAAAAGGAAAAGAAAAAAAGAATTTGACATGGATTTTTTTTTTTTTGGTTGCAGAGAAAAGAAAAGATTAGTTCAAAGAAAATATATATATTTATTATTTTATATTCAATATTATTTCTTTGTTCATTTTCGGTTGCTATTTTACTTTCTTTTTTTTTTAAATAACGAAATTGGACTTGGGCCATTGTTAAAGTGGGCCGAAGTATTCGAAGATGGGCCGGGCCTTTAACAGAGGAAGACCTCGACGCTGGAACTTCTAACGGAGAGGCAAAGCGGGCACGCCTGAGCCACCGCATCGCAGGCGGAGCAGAGGCAAAGATGGCGGCACGGCAACACCACCACGGAGGCGATTCGCTTACGGCACGCCTTGCAGCTCGGCCCGGGAGACAAAACTACTCGGTCCGGGTCAATGTAGGCCGACTCCGCATCCTCCGCGTCTCCACCGGCGCCGCATGCCGGCGCGTTTCCGTCTTCCCTCTCCTGGACGGCGCCGGCGTTCATGATCACCTGCTGTAGCTGAGCTTGCAGCGTCGCCGCCGTGACTTCCTGCGCCCTGGCTCTCGCCTGCCACGCCTGCGCCTCCGCGCTCAGCTGCTGCGCGCGGGCGTGCAGCTCCGAGTTCCGCCTCGCCGCCTTCTCCACCTCCGCCTCTTTCTCCCTCAGCTTCCGCGCCACCGATTCCTCCGCCGCTCCCAGCAGCGCGCGGTAGTGCCTCTGCCGTTTCTCCTCCAATGTCCGCCTCAATTGATCTCCCTATACACACACACACAAAAAAAAAAACCAAAATTAATACACGCCGGAGAAAATCCCTAGAAATCACCACCATATTTTCCACAGAAAATCCTCGAAATCTCACCTGAGCTCGGAGAAATTGATCGATTTCATCACGCTGGTGTTTGATATGCGTGCTCAAATCCTCCGCTAATACCGAAAACAACAGAGAAGATTGAGGAGACACCGAGCTTTGTTGTTGTTGTTGAAATTGCTGTTGAGTTTGTTGTTCTCCGAACGCCAATCGTAATCCGGTGGAAACAACATTAGGCGGCGGCGGCGGCGGCGACGCGTGTAACTGCGCGAGATCAATAATCTTAGGCTGCTGCGATTGCATTGACATCAACGGATTCATCTCATGCTCTCTCGCCCTTTTCCTCGAATTACTCCCATCTGAAATCACCAAAAAACAACATCCTTCAACGATTGGATTCTCCGATCACAATACGATTAGGTCTCGAAACGGAGAAAATCCATACCTGCAGGATTCAACCGGATTTGCGTTTGATCAACAACTGCTCCTCCTCCTCCTCCACCATGATTTTGAAAAGAATAATCATTGCCCAAAGGAGTGAGAGGATTCTTCCCATCTTGCAAACTTCTACAAGACAACATACAAAAACGAAGAATCAGAGCACCAATCAACAACCAGAAAAGACAGGATAGAATCCAGGGAAGCATATAGGAATAGGAACCTGTTGAAGAAGAGTACATTGGAAGGGTATTGAGCTTGAACTGCCATTGTTGCCTCTGCAATTCTCTGATATGATCAATCAATCAAGAATATATATATATATAGAAGGAAGGCAGTGAAGGGAGATGGGAAAAGAGGGAAGTGTGATTGGTGGGAGCGTATAGGGAAGAGGCTAATTAAGGCTTACACAAAAACAGCATGAAGAGAAGAAATTGGGCCAACCAAGTTTTGATTGATTGATTCTTTCTTGTGTATAAGCAAGAAAGAGAAAGAGATAGAGATAGAAAGAGAGAGTTTTGAAAGAAGAAATGGAAAGTAAATGAATCTTTATATATGTCAGCAGCACCACCACCATGGGCAGAGCTCCACCATTACCAACACCATTCACACCTCCTTTGCTCCTAAAAACCTTTGCTTTATCCTCTTTATCTCTGCTTCCCTGTTTGCTATGTTCAATGCTAATGCCCCTTCAAAGAGAGAGAGAGAGAGAGAGAGAGAGAGAGAGAGAGAAGAGTATTCTTCCTTCTTTGCTCTGTGTCTTTGCCTTTTCTTTTGACACAGGAATGGGGGGAGTCTCCAGTTTCTTATCAACTCTTCACCTTTCCCTCTATCCCTTTTTATATTTATCTCCCCTATTTAAAAATCCCAATTTTTTTTGCCCGAGGAAGATGAAAAAAAAGAGGAGTAAAATTACATGAACCTATACCATTTAGATGTATGGTTAAAATTTTCAACTTTGATTTGTATGATTCTTGATTTTCTTATTAGTATTGATTCTTTATTGAAGAGTTTGTATGTATTGTACAGGGAATAAATGAGGTGTGGGGGAGTTGGAGTTGGAGTAGGAATTGGGTGATGGTATTGTTGGGTGTGCAGAAGGTCTTTGCCGTTACCGCTGCCGCTGGGATTGTTCGTACATGGCCCCATTCTCCTCACCTTTCCCTATCCTACATCTTCAATATAATGACTTTTTTTTTTATTTATTCAAAATTATTGTTTTTCTTCACCCTCAATTTAATCCTTATTTTTTTGTTTAATTTAAGAGTTTTTTTTTTTTTTTTTTCTTTTTGGTGATGACAGATGATGAAAACGCTCAGCCATTAAACATGATATTGTGAAGGGTCATATGTCAATAACTGACCGTTTCAAATTAAGAAGGACAATAGGGTGGTATGTTAAGAGTGTTTTGGTTTAATTTAAGATTTGGAGATTAGAGATTTGGGAAGAGTGATGTATGGTCTATTCTTTTGGTAAATGGAACACTAAAAAAAATGGGAAGACAAACTGTCCCCCTTTGCTTAGAGAAATGGAATTGGTTTCTTCTCGTGATTATTATTAGTGTATGGTGTCATTATTGTTTAATTTAATTGTTATTTAAAGAGATATATGGTGGGGAAGATCCATAGTCTATGGACAACCCAAGATGGCTATCTAATTTCTATTCTAGTAGTTGCAAAGCTAATGTCACCCATTTGGATGAACCACACTAGTGATGTGGTTTCTTCCACTTTATATATATATATATATATATATATATATATATATATATATAGACACACATAGAGAATCAAATGCGGACAGGTCTTTTTATGCGGACGTGCTGTCATGCACCATTTGGTATGCATAAATGCACCACAACGTGTTAAAAATGCACCAGAGTGAAATGCACAAATACATCACATCCTGAGACGTGCGGTCATGCACCACCACGTGTTCAAAAATACACCACACCATGATGCATTTCTGAACACGTGATGATGCGTTCTTGCATACATGGTGGTGTATGACCATACGCCTGCACAGGAACCAGACCTTATATATAAAACATACTTCGGTGTCGTTATGTCTAAAAAGGAAAAAAAGGAAAAAACCAAAAAAAAAAATTTGAGAGAAATGTCATCAAAGTAAGAAACACCAAATACCAAAATACCTACCCCGATGCATCTTTCCATTTTGAGAGGGGCGGGGTGTTTTGGTAAATCCATCGGCTAACATTTTGTTCTGTGCACTCATTCATTTACCTATTATCGTCATACTTAGTTTTCGCCTATTCATTTTTTTTAGCTATTTTTTTTTTTTTTGTATGACAAATGAAATGCGCAACTATGACACGAAGGTGTGCGATTTACACGAGATGTGCAAACCCTGCTCCTCTAAAAAGATCACGTGCAACAAGCTCAATCATAAAAAAGAGGTAAATCGCACTAGGAAAACTTTGATTGAATATCTCAACTAAGAAAATATTGACAATATAAGAATCAAGTTCATGACTTTTTAGTACGATAACTATGGTCCACCAAATCGGTAACCTTTTTCGAAGCTCTCTATTTTTTAATATATACATCGTATGTGTTGTTGAAGATATAAAAGATATGATGTACAATACCATCAAATACAAAGTATGTTCACAATATCAAACCGTAAAACTTTAATTTCTTATATATAATGCAAAGTATTTAATCAAAAAAATTTACTATCTACAAAAGTCAAATCAACCCCACCAAGTTTAGATTAAATGACATGGGGGTTATGTTTACTAGTAGATACCAGATAGACTTAAAAACAAAATTAAAAAAAATGGAAATTTTTTTTAATTCATATATCTTTTTTGTGATTGATAACCAAAAATAAAATAAAATAAAAATAAAAAAGATATTTCTCTCGTTGTCATTTGCTTGGCGGAAATAATTGTAGAATATTACTTGGTTTTCAAGAATGAACCCACTTTAACAGCTACTGCCTATTCTTCCCAATCTGTATCGTAGAAAGCAAAGCAAGGGATCGGAATGCCCTCCAACCTCTTTCATTGCTTCTCCTTCTCACAAACACTTTAGAAAAATTTTCTTTTAAAAATGTTGAATCTTCAATCTCAAGGGCCCCTCACACCCCAGAGCATCTGAGAATGATAACTCAACTGAACCACAGAGATTAGACATTTGCGTACTGCGCACAAGGAACCTGCTCTCACCGTGTCGCGTATGAGACTCGATACCTGGTTATCCTTCCCAAACTTCACCGTTATGACCAATTGAGCTGCTCATACAAACTTTATATATATATATATATATATATATATATATATATATATATATACTTTTTTTTTTTTACTTTTGTTCCTTTGAATATTGTACATATATCAAACTTTGTAATGTGAAGTTACTTTTTTACCCCTCTAATTTTGCCACTTCCCAAAGGCTAAACACATTACAATTTGTAATTATTAATAATTAAGGACCAAATTTGATATATGTACAATATTCAAAGGAACAAAAGTAAAAAAAAAAAAAAAAATAAAAGAAAATTCTTTTATTTTTAAATTATTGTCGTCCATTGCCTACTAAGCTAGCTACTATCATCCAAAAAAACTCAAACTATGGGGATCAAATTCAAATGAATATTCACGGAATAGATTACAATTGCCATCCTTAAAAAATAGCATTTTTTAAACCTTAAATTGTTATAATCGTGGCGAAACTTTGGTGAAATTGACTAATTAAAATGGTGGCGACGACAAATACATTAAAGCCACCCATCCCCCACTTATTCATGGGCTGTCACAAGAGAGTTTTCGGAAGAGTCAATGGTCATATACGCATGGCGAATGGCGATTGATATGAATTGAATTCCCATTTTGTGATTTTGTGCATTGGAATCTTAAGCCGTGTGGCAATCAAGAAAGAAGGAATTGGTAATTATTCCAATTATACCGCATCTATAACGTTGAAATTCTAGAAAATAATACTTCTAATTCCGAATCCTAAGGACCCTCTAAATCACGGTCTAACAAAACATTTGGGATGATGTAAATTACGGTGACTCAATTGCTCAGCAGACAGTGCTAAATGTCAGTGCGCACAAGGGATCTGTCCACTTTGAGCATAATCTCCCACCGAGATTCGAACCTTCGTCTCTTCTCCCGAATATTGCCTACTGAAACTAAGCCCGTGCGAGCTAGAAAATAATACTTATGAGTGAGCTGTTGTACATGATTTTTTTAGAACAATTTACTTTTTTTCTATATGATTTGTAGAATATTACATATAAATACGGAGTAAAATTTATCTAATTTACACCATTGAATAATGATTGCGAATTTTCTTCTTTTGCCAAACGTTTGTGTCACAACTTGGACTTTGCCAAATTGTTTGTTCTTAGCTTGTTTTCCAGAATGTTTTTTTTGGGTGATTTTTGTGATTGTGAATAACCTTAAAGTCTCCACCATACATCCCAACTTAATCTCCCTATTTGACAAAAACAACACAAAGAAAATGATAGAAACCAACGTTCCATATTGATTTACCGTTGGAAGTTAAGAATTGTGGATGAAAATCGTATTTCCATCACTAAGGGGTTTACAACGATTTGGAGTATTAATTTTTGTGTACGTAGCTCAAAAATTTTTAGTTAAATAGATGAGAAGAACATTCGCTTGGTTGGAGAATTCTATACTTTTTTGTCCACTTCTATCGATTTATTCGTTGTAAAAATTATAGATTGTGAATATAAATTGTGTTTCTATCCACAGAAAGATTCACAAAATTACGAAATACTAATTTTTTTCTATCTTGAAAAGTGGTTGAATAAGTACCAGAAGATCATTGGCTTCATTGGAGAAGTTCTATTATCGCGTTCTATCCACTTCCTATCTATTGGTGGACGAAAATTATATAAATATAAATATAAATATAAATAAATAAATATATATATATATATATATATATATATATATATATATATATATGCATTAATCACAAGTGTAATTAGACTAAACCCATCATTTCTCTAGAAATATATATGTTTTCTTTTCCTCATTCCATTCAAACATGTTTAATTTTGTACATTTATTGCGTTGTCGTTCGATTAAGCCAAACCAATTGATGAAAACAACATTTATTACTATGAGTTTATAAAAATAAAGCGTTTCTAGAAATCTCGACTTTGAATCTTAAGAACACAACTCGATAGCTAGCTTAAAATTTATAAGGGAGTGTTTGTCATCCATTGATGTTTATATCATTCATGAGTTTTCATTATCTTTTGAAGTCTCACTTGATAAGAATATGATTAGTCTCCGTATATGAGTTCTTAGTATATATATTATGACTAGAAACATGTGACTAACACAAGAAAGGAGAAAAGGAGCATCTGGATGAGAGAAATCAGAGCTTTCACACCTTCTACGGAGTAGTCATACAAAAAAAAAAACAGCATTGTTCGTAGAATAAAATGCAATATAGAATTGAACGCCACTTATAAAAACTTTTGTTACGTGGAGTAAATTGATAATTATTTGACATTTAAAGCATTCAATAAACTATTTAAAAACGACTTCTTAACATTGAAATGATATGATTTACATTTTGCCGCATGTTCCTTTGACTATGTTATAACGCTCAATTAATTCATGTTAAATGATTTTTTGACTGTACCAAATTAAGTAAATTTTTCATAGTTGATGGACCATGCATTTTGAATAAATTAATAATAAAGAACCAAATTGTAAATTATAACATACTGGAGGGACCATTTAGAGTATTAACTCTAGAATTTATGTTGAGTTAGTTTTATTTGATTGACTTTTTAAAGTTGATTATTAAGTGTTTTTTTTTTTTTTTTAAATGTAATCAAGAAGATGGAGACACCCTAATAACTTAAGCCGCCGTTGACATCACACGTTCGCGTGAGTGCTGAAACCCCAACAATATCCTCACCAACACCCTTTGCACATCCGTCCAAAGGGACTCTAGCCACCGTAAGCCACTATATGCCGAGCTGAACAAACAGCAAGAGCGTTACCAGATTTTTCAGTTCATAAAAAATTAATAAATATTTTTTTAAAAGAAATTATTGTTAAGCTAGAAGGTAAATTTGAAAAGAAAATTAAATTTAATACTTCTTATTTTCAAATGAATTTGTTAATAATAATAATAATAATAATAATAATAATAATAATAATAATAATAATAATAATAATAATAATAATAATAATAATAATAATAATAATAATAATGTCATATCTCATCACAAGATTCTTTGTTGGTCCAATTAGGGTTTGATGTGACAAGTTGCATAGTAATATTGTGTAACATCTCAAAATTTCTCCGATTTGAATGTTATTTTATTCGTACATAAAGCTTTTTATTTCCAATGTTATTTTTATATAAATTCCTTTGAAATTTGGAAACTAAACGTGTAAAGTGGCTCTCATCACTTCATGGTTGCCATTCTTGATTCTATGACAAAACATAGGGTTGTTCTGTCCACTTTTATTGCCTGCCTTACAAAAAACCCTAATTAAATTCATATAACTTTTTAAAAAAAGAAAAATTCATATTATCTCTTGATATCAAAACAAAACTCTATATATTTATTGGAATACGAGGATGTTTTAATTATATGACTTACAATGCAACAGGAAATGTTTTGCCAAACAAATAAATAAGATTAATTTGAAAGAAGAGTGAAGTGGATAAAATTTTAAAATTTTGTTATGGAAACAATTATAGAGCATAGGAAAGTCAAGAAAATCCCTGATTTTAAGAATTTAGTTAGTTAAACTTTATACATGTTTTAAAAATCCCCAGATTTAAGGGTTTTAATTACCCAACTTGTTTATGTTTTTACTTTTTAGTTCAATTTTTTTTTTTAATACTCCTATAACAACTGATTTCCTAACCTATATGGCTATATGTTTGAGTTTTACCATTCATATTGATAACAAGAGGCAACGAGGGCCAACTTTAACCGAGTTCATTAGACAATTAACTTGGTAACTGCAAGGTTTTAAGTTTAACTGTACTTCTTTAGAACTACCTATTGGCGTTCTCAGTTTGAGATAACCAGCTATGGTTAACCTAGGTTAATTTTATTTCTTTGTGATCATTTGACGACTAGGGCTGAATGTGAGTTTTTTTTTAAAAAATATCTCCTTGATAGACAAGTAATTTAAATTAATTGTTAAAATATTTTTTATTGTAATAAAAGCACTAAAAATTACAGTTATCAATTGTTCATCATGTAATATAATAATTACACCTATAGAGAAAATTGTACGGTGTCATAAATGATGATGTCCAAAACATATTTAATAAAGTTACATTATTTTGCGATACAAGAAAAATAAAATTAAAAATGTAACAATAAGCTACATAGATCATATCGTGGTAGGTTACACCAAAGTTATATGCTATCAGAGTGGATTGCAGGCCAACCATTTGTTCAGAATCCACAGGTTAAATGCAACACCTTCACCCCTTGTGTAACAACTCACAAATAACACTAGTAATGTGCAAAGTGCAGATTCTTCTGATTTTCACCAAAGTTATATGCTATCAGAGTGGATTGCAGGCCAACCATTTGTTCAGAATCCACAGGTTAAATGCAACACCTTCACCCCTTGTGTAACAACTCACAAATAACACTAGTAATGTGCAAAGTGCAGATTCTTCTGATTTTCACTCGTCATGAACTCTTTATATCTTTAACAAAATATATAATATACAAATATTCAACACCAATATATTACTTCAATTTTATATGAATTGAAGTAACAACTTTTTTTTTTTTTTTAAAGAGTGAATCTTGGGTAGCAAGAAAGATTAAAATTAGGTGGTGGAAGGAGTAATCTTCTCCAATACCAAGAAGGATATTTTACTTTAGGTAATGGTGGTGATAGAGAAAGAGAGAAGCCATCAAAAAAGAAGAGAGAAGAAAGAAAATGTGAAAGAGAGTGCTTGGAATGACATCTATTAGCTATGGTTGTTTTGGTCCCACTAGAAAGCGTCCACTCCTCCTTTCCCTCCCCTCCCCTTCAATTCGATATTAGCAATGCACTTCTCCACGGCAATACTTAGGCCAACATGTGCCATTCTTATGTCTTCACATTAATTATTTTATTACAACCAATACATACATACATATATATATATATATATATATATATATATATATATATATATATATATATCATCCCAATACATATATCATATTATTAAATTTTTTTATATTGTTTTGCTAACAACTGCAGAGTACATCTGTATATAGTTCGAATCTTATCAATGATTAAAATATGAGAGTGTGGATCTCAACGTTACAGTATGTGTACTTCCCAGTGAGTCATCTATTACTACTATAAGTAAAGCACGCTTAAGTTTTTAGCTATCTGGTTGGCATACCCTACTTAAAATCAATTGGTTATAAATAAGTGGACATTAACCATTTAACCACATCCTTCAATGATAAGCCACAACGGCACGTCTCGAATTGAGCATGGGCTGAACTCGGTCAACCCCACCAACGCCCAACATGATTTATTACAAATACTAGTATATACAAGTATTTGAGGATATGTAAGTCAATTGAAGCACATCCTGCCATAACCGCCTCCATCTCCATTGGTTTCTAGGGCACAGGGCAGAGGAGGTGAGGGTTCAAAAGTTATATTATTAAATATTTATCTTTTTTTTTTAATACTAAATTTGAATTTAGTGTGCGTATTAATCAAAGATTCAAAGTTGAGATAATAATTATTTAACCAAAAAAAAAAAATTGTTTTGGATGAATTATATATGGTCCATCATATCGACCCAATTGTCATGAATAAATCCACAATTTCAAGACAAGATTATGGAAAGAGATTTTGATGGGTGAGAATGGCCATTGGAGATCCACATGAGAAAGACATGACTAATTAATAAGTACAATGGATTTGCGTGTGTGTATGTGTTTGTGTTTGTATATGTATATCGTCTGATTCTTAGGAAAATAGTGTTTAAAAAAAAAAAAACAGGAAAATAGTGTTTTTATGTGATAAATTATAAATATGAACAAATATTAATCATCAATTTAGTAAATTAATGGTTCAGAAATAAGAAAAATAAAAGAAAAAAATAGATGTTTTTATAATTATTACAAATTTTGATTATGCATGCACTTAAAAAAAATTTAACAATGCATATGCAAGTAACAAACACTCAAGCAAGTTGAGTGCATCCTTAGTTATCCATGTACTATCAATTTTTTCTAAAAGTAGGGACGAAATTTGAAATAATTACAAAAATAATACTGTATATTTTCTTTATTTTTTTAGCTATTGCTCCTAATATAGATGAATGCAATTTGTCTGCACTTCTCAAATAAAACACTATAATCATAATCTGGTGAGAACCACGTTTAAATTGCGAATATATATATATATATATATATATATATGTATGTGTGTGTGTGTGAGAGAGAGAGAGAGTCAGTGTGATATGCAGGCCATATCAATTGACCTTAAAATAAACAAATCAAATTAACGTAAGATAATCGCGTTATTAGCGCCAAACCAAACAACCCTGAAGTCTACTTGCGTGCCCAAACTAGGCGGCCTAATCAAAGCCAATTATATTCGTATACATCACCCTATCTTCATTTCTTTTCAAATTATAATACGAAAAATGTTAACCTACCAGCTTAGGACCCGATAGTTGGTACACGAATAATTAATGTAACTATAAGGTCGAAAGATATATTGGATATGATCCTTAAAACATAGTTTGACCAATTCAAATAAATTAATATCTTATAGCTTCTATGGCAGTAGCAAAGTGTCTTATTGTGAACACTCATGTACAAATACTTTTGAAACCTGTAAAACTTTGAAACATATCTCATAATTTATTTTGCTTCATTATATCAAGCCTTCCAAGAAGAAGAGGTGGAAGCCCTAAGAATTGGAGTTCAATTTGTTTTTGTATATCGAAGGTTGTACTCAAAAAAGAAAATATTGTTACTTATGCCTAATTAACCTTTTGTGTCAAATAATTGCTAGATTTTAAAAATCAAATTCTGCAAGCCCAACGCCAGATGAATCGGGTTAGTCTCATATAGTGGAGGGAATACCAAATTATGATCCGCAACCAAAAAAAAAAAAAAAAAAAAAAAATCTTATATGCCTAATTTTGTTGTCATATAATAGGCAAAGACTAAAAAAATAGCGATACTTTAAGCATAAATCACACACTATTCAACTCGACATTTGAATCTATTATTTAAGGTTTTGGATTATTACATGAACCTTGCATACATAATAGACGGCTTGAAATGTTTATAATAAACAAAATTGCATCATTCAAAAGAAAAGTAAAATGTGTTTTGTCTTAGTTTTCCATGTAGACATACATGCATGGAAGGTGCATGTTTTTTTCAAACAACTCCAAGTAGGGTCATTTCATGCATTATTTGACATTGGAAGGTGGTTTTGTTGAAAAGTGGCAATTGCAATCTCCATATATAGTATTACAACGTAAATGCTCCTAGTACACACAAAAAAAATATCATTAAATTATAAAGTTTTTTAAAAAAATTATATAAATTGAATATGAATTAGACTGCATGCCTGTGAGTTGGAGTGGGAGAGATG
This sequence comes from Ipomoea nil, assembly GCF_001879475.1. Classification (NCBI taxonomy): domain Eukaryota; kingdom Viridiplantae; phylum Streptophyta; class Magnoliopsida; order Solanales; family Convolvulaceae; genus Ipomoea; species Ipomoea nil. The sequence goes on from NW_017618908.1 coordinate 1,159,258, forward strand.
AAGTCAACAAAGGGTTCATCAAAGTCTTAAACAAGATTCATCACAGCCACAAGTGTCGCTTGAACTTGACCTAATTCCCACTAGCTAAAAGGATAAAATATTGCAATAATTAATGTAAAATTTATATTTTGATGTTAACAAATTTTAAAATCAGGTAGCTAGGGAGTTTCAAATTACGTATGTGTAATTATCAACCACGGGAAATGATTAGAAACTCTAACAGGGTGTTTGGTTTGAGGGAATTTAAATTCTCTTCCACTTAATTTCTACATAATTCTAAAGGCCATAAAATTTTATAGTTTGGTTGGAAGGAATTGCAATTCCTTTCATGAAATTAAAATCCTATGTCCCCTTGCGATTTTAATTCCTGGGATTTCAAGAAGAAAAAAAGCTAGTGATGAAACAAAATTATCCCTCTTTTTTTTTTAATATAAAATTAATACCACAACAACAATGATCATTTTGGACTTTATACTATTTATTCCCTTTCAATTCCCATGTATACCAAACATTGGAGTTTAAATTCCCAATAGTTCTATTCCTGTAAACCAAACACTGGAATTTAAATTCCACTTTATTCCCAGTAATTCATCTCCTATAGAATTACAATTCCTTTCCCACGTAATTTTTCCCTCCAACCAAACGCCCGGTAAGATTTGCAGTAAAAAATCATATTCATGACTAGCTTTATATCCACTTTAAAAATATGAAAAATTACTGGTCACTATTACTGATGAACACCTATCGATTAAACTGTATAGGTAATTGGTAACATACAAACAACACTAATTAATTAAGTGTACTCAACATTCAATCCCACCGATATATATATAATGCACATATGCCCATATATATACACATAATGGGTGTATAGGTGGTTGGTGCATTTGTCATATCATCATCTATGATCCCTTTGGTGATGGCCATAATGGCAGTCACGAGATGGAGCAGGCAAAGTGAAAACACTACCACCTTCCTCTCTGAAACTATTCCGCAATGAATTGAAGATGGAATTGAAGCAACCCAACATCACATTGTGGGTGAGAATATGACTTGAAGGGGTTGGAGGGGGTGGTGGTGGGGCTTCTTACTATTAATTTGTTGCCAAACGAACAATATAATATTAAAGCTCCTCACTACCCTTTTTTCACCTATCAAATTTGGTTGCCATTTCAATCTCATCAGTCAAAATGTTTCACCTTACAAGTTACTACCCCCATATATTTTTTTATAATAAAAAAAATGTTTCTTGCACTAAAATTTGATCATGTTAAACTTAATGTTATATGATTAGGTTATTATGAAATAAAATTTTAAGATGAGGGATTAATTTCTGATTGTGACTTGAAAGATAGATTATTAAGAAATCAATTTTTAAGATGAGGGACTAATCTCTGGTTGCGACCTGAAAGATAGGAGATCGAAGGGACGAGTGTGTGTATGTTGTTTTCTCACTTGATGGTGGCTATTTGACATTTGTTAACAAATATATATATATATATATATATATATATATATATATATATATATATATATAACTCTTGATCGCGATGGTGTTCATAATATATAATTGAGCTCGGGACGTTTTATATGTAGTTATTCTTGTTTTTTTTTTCCTTGTATTAAAAACAATTATTAATGTCTCTTTATCCAATGATATTACATTAGGGATATGATTAAAAAGAAAAAAAAAAGTATAAATTTTGAACAACAAGCAAAGGTCTTTTCTAATATCAAAAATAGTGTAGAACAAGATCATAGCAGATTCTTCGACCCAACCCTTCAAACATTAATTGTTGCCATAACTTTGAAGTGATAGTGTCGTAGGTCCTAGTACTACATTATATTATTTGATATTTTAATAAAGAGAGAAAAATATAAAAACGAAATAACTTGATATAAGGTTAGGCAATTCATAATTCAACAACAAATAAAACAAAATAATATAATATCGATTATCACATAATATTTACAACAGATTCGATCAAAAATATATTATCAAAAAATTAAACACATAACAATTTGATATAAAAATTATGTTCTACAAACTCTATTATCTCTTTCGGGGTAAAAGAGATTGGGATGCAACTCAATCGTGGCCTTACAAATTAAAGTTGTGAGATAGGTCGACCATAAGCTCATGATCGAAGCAAACAAAAAAATTTGAAGTATATAAGGTAATGGATGACAGCTGCGATGATGCTTAACATAGGAATTTGTAAATTATTTATGAATTACAAAATTTTGGTGTCATACATATTGTATGTACATATATGCGTATATATATAAACAAAGAAAAGAATGTGTTAGAGATCCTTGAATTGGGTGGCACGTCAATATATATACATATAGAAAACTATTAATTTGTTGTGTAGCAATACAAATGAAAAATGATGAGATATGACTTATAAGGTGAGCCCAACAATTCAATGTGCTCATATATATATATATATATATATATATATATATATATATATATATATATATATATATATATATATTAATGGTTTATGGTGACTAAAAAATGATAATACGTAAAAGTGGCTTAATTGCTATTCAGCAGTCTCAACAAGCTAAGGCAATATTATTGAGCAGGGTAAATCTTTGGTTATAATTTTTGTGTTGAGTTCTGGAGTTAGATTAGATAAATTTATCTTTTAGTATGCATAGATCGAGAGTAGATTTATAGGGTCTAAAATATAGTATAGCGAATTTGAAAATTTATGTTATAAAAAAATGAAATAATTAATTATTACAATATAATAATTATGGCAGAACGGTCCCTTCCAGCCTTCCTAGCTACCTTGTCATCATCATATCGTATATTAATATATATAGGTAGCTTTTCCAATATCAGAAGAAGACCAAATTAAGCATATATACATCCTACACATAATTTAGAACATTGCACATTTCAATGATGAATTCATTTCATTTTATATATTATTGATGCTTATCATAAAGGGATGCATATATATGATATATTATATTCCACCCACTAATTTTTTTTTTTTTTTTTTTTTTGTTTTACTATTTGTAATTTGTTGGTTTGCATGTTATGGTGGTAACCTACTATATCTATATATATTGTTGATTTATAGGAATATAGTCACTATCTGAATATGCATTTTGTATGAATCCTGTCTTGTGACGATCTTAATTAGCAAAAAACAATGAAATAGGAACCTTATAATTACTAAGTTAATTGCCAGACCAATGAGCTCGAATTTCCCCAACTATATCTATATATATATATACACTTTAATTTCTTGAATATATACCATTCTTTTTAAATGACATTGAGGTGAGATGGGGACTGAGTAGTCCTCATATATATCTGCTTCCTCGTCAGACTAGCTTTCAGCTCTTACATAATGATAATATTGCTGCTTTGCTATTCATATTGATCAGATCAGATCAGATCAGATCGAATGAATTTACAAGCAGCCTAATAATGTTCTGTCGTCAATTCTCACATATATGTATGTATTATTATGTGCAGTGTCTGCTGCATGCGTGTTCAACAACTATTTTTATATATAAATTTTATACTAAATCACTGAATTAAACATGCTTTATGTTAATATAATCTTTCAAAAACTGTAATATAATAAGCTATATATACTCTATCAACAAAGACAGTTTAATTACCCTTAAAAGAAGGGCATTTCAGTCTTCAATTATATATATATATATATATATATATATATATATATATATATATATTTAAAATAAACATAAAAAATATAATGGGTCAAAACACTTTGTATTAAAAAGATCAAAATGTACTTGTATTTAACGACATTTCAACGATTTTGTTGATGAATGGCAAAAATTGGTCATGTCACAATAATATTAGGACTAAAAGGAGATGTTCTAATAAAAATGACTAAAAGTGGACTGTCACATATAAATTTAGGACAAAAAATGAAATTAACTCTATTAAATATCTACGAATTTTAGTAACTATGTAATTCTATTATAAATAAAATAAATTTACCTTCCAAATAGTACAATTTTTTTGGTAGTGAAATTGATTCCTTGCTCACAAATGGCAAAATTTCTCCTTTTAAAGGCGTCACATCTCAGCCTAGCAGGATGATAGAAAAGTAATCACCGTAACTTAAGGAACTCTGGTGTATACAAAAAGCACAGCTAAGGCCACTATATTAGGTATAACGTAATTATATTCTCATCACTATGTAAAATACTGCGTTATTGTCCGCAATCTATTAGTCATAAGAGCTTGTGAAATTCATTCCTTAGCTTGATCAAGTTGGTTGGTGCATGTTTAACTTCTTCCAACTTTTGTTTGTTTCTTTCTTTCTTATTATCATGAATTCTACTCTTATCTTCAACACTTCAACCAACAAACCATAGTACATACATAGTCAGAATTGCAACCTAGCTAGCTAGCCATCCCATCTTTCTCCTAGCTACCTCAAACCTCACTAATAATTAAGCAGAAAGCGACAGGTACGGCAGGCCGGTGGAGGTCGCCGGCGGCGGCCCGCGGCCGGTACACCAGCCAATGGACAATTATTTGGGTCTACGGTACGGTTCATATATAATCACGCCTGATGAGTATGCAGGAAGATGGTGTTATTATTGGTAGCATATATTGTTGTGATTAGTACAACTAACACCCCCCCAGCAACCAGTCGCCCACGCTAGCTATTACCTGCTAGCTGGGACCTCTTAAAGAAAGAATTGAATTGGTGCAACCCACCCAAACAAACTGGTCGAACTGTTGGCTTCGTAATTCTAAAATTTCAAATTCTACTCATGTTAACGCTTTAAGTCATAGTTGTAAGAGGCACCTTAAGTCGGTACCATACTCAGACTAATCCTAATTCACACTAAACCAATCCAGAATAAAGTACTGATCAGATTGATTTTTCTATAGAAGAGGAGATTCGAATTCCCGATCAGTCTTTTAATGCACACTTTAACTAATGACTAAATTTTTGGTCTTTCAGTGTCCTTTGCATCCACGTTTTGATTGCGGTGTTGCTTGAGTTGCCGGTCCAGCCCCTCCATCCTCAGATCTGGTCTTTGCGTTGATGAGTCAAAATGGGCCTAACCGATTATATCATACGATATATGGATAATATTCTTCTCCCAATATATGGATAATATTCTATCACCCCGATCAGTATTCTATACAACAACTAGTTATCAACAATATCTTATGTGGGTACTGAGTAAGTATTTTCTGCTCATATGGTATCTCTATAGCTTCTCTTTAAACAAAATTACAGGATCCAATAGATACTACCTTTTAATCATTTTATAACTGGAAATCTTTAGATATATTAAAAGAAATTTATATATATATATATATATATATATCTATATATATATATATATATATATATATATATATATATACACAAATCACCAATTATAGATATATAGATATATACACACAAATCAGAAATGGACCCTCAACGGTCACACCTCCAGCAGTCCACCACCACCACCCTCCCATGGCCTCTTTCTTTGAAAGCAATATTATTTCATTGTCATATATGCATGTTTTCTCTACCCGTACCGCTCCAATTACACCTTTCTAGACGGCACATATTCCCATTTCCAATCCTCTCTCTCTCTCTCTCTTTCTTTGCCTTGCTTGTCTCGTTTTCTCACCTACCCTTTGGTAAATAATCAACAAAGTTCAGTTTCAAACTAATGACTTCATGGCCGGCCACCTTAGCTTTAATTAATTATGTTTTTTCATTTGTCTTTAGCTTTAATTATAAATGTTTGGCAATGTTAATCTTTATTGTTTGTTCTATATACTTATATATGCATTAGTATAGGATAGTGGTTTTGGGGCCGAGTAGTCCAGATTATGGAACAGTTAACTTAGTAACTACAAAGCTTATAACTACATACTATTTTAAGGTTTCTTAAGATGCATATATATTGGATGAAACACGCCTTATAATCCTAACCGGCAAAAGATCGTAAGAAGGTAAATCAGCCTAAGTTGCTCATAGCTGATTGGCTCAAACTAAGAACGCCAATAAACCTCTGACGATAAGTAAAACTTGAAACTTTGTGATTACTAAATTAAACCAACTATATATTCAACCCACTTGCCTGAGGGTTGTGATTAGTAGTTTCTGTAAGAGTTGTCTATTAACTTTCTTAATTTGGAACCGATCGTGAGTAACCCATCAACCTTAATTTGGAACCGATCGAGAGTAACCCATCAAGGTTGAGGTCCATCAAGGTTTACTTCCTCAACCTAGCTAACTAGTATCATGGTTTAGGCATTTAATTAGTAATTATTACTTTAATATGACCAAGTAATAATACTAATAATGTAGCTTCCTAGACCATCCATCACATGTCAATATGTCATTAAGTTATACATACACATGCACAACTCCTCCTTGTCATATTGTATTTGAACTCTAGTCCTAGCTTCAACCCCAATTTTTAAAACTTTTGTGAAAACTCTTATGATGTATATTAATTACATTGACTTTTGGTTAATTTAAATTGAGGAAAGTAGAATTAAATCTCATGTATAATTCTATAGGGTGGCGATAAGATCAGAGTGTTTTATTATATGTTAATTTGTTTACTATTACATCTCAAAAAATTAAATTATACTTTATATAAAGTTGTTAGAGTATAATTAACCACTGAATCCGATATTAATCATAATTTACAATAACATTTTATAGTCTTAGTAAGAAGGGGAAGGGTTTACGATTTACCCTGCCAATGTGAATATCATAGTATTCGATGAAGTATTTATAATTTACTAGGCGTTACGTTGCTGTTAAAGATGTTGACATCTGAATTTTAAAATCATATTGCATGATTACTTTTACTTATTTAGGTTGAGTTGTTTTGTCGAACTTGTTTATTTTTAGGATTTGATTTATGTCCCAATTTGTTTGAATTGAATGAATTAGTTGATACTAAGATGGAATCACCTCATTTGTAATTAGAGGCTAAAATATCCACCATGAGTAAGTGGAAGAAAAAGGAAATCAAGAAGCAACTAGAGATCGGATGAGCTAGCAATTAAACATGGTTGCAATGATAATAAGGGGATTTAGTACAATTAGTCTTCAGTCAAATGTGGTAATAATGTTCTAAATTATACACCTTTGCTTAAAGATTATTTAATTTAAAGTGGCAAACATCAACTTTTTTTGCTTGGATGGTGTACGTCCTAAGCCATCATCCATTATTACTTAAACATCAAATTAGCTTAGTAATTTCACTAATTTGTCCCAAAGTGACTGCTTTAAGTGAATGAATTATGGCCATGTTTGGAAAATGTTTATTAACTGATAGCTATTAGCTGATTAGGTTAATTAGAAGGTATAATTAGTTGATAAAATTAGCTTATTGTATGAAGGTGTTTTGTTAGTTAATAGCTATTTACTATAATTTCTTTTCTCAAAAAGTTAATTGAAAAAACTGCTTTAATTTGAGCAATTTTTTTAATTTTAGTATTTTGAAATTGATTTTTTAACCAAGTCAAACAATTAATAGTGGTCAAATAAGTCAAAATTGACTGATAGACTAATATTTTACCAAACAGGGCCTATATGATTATCGCATCGTAAAATCACGGGTTTGAATTGATATTGTCAATATTTTTTGGATTGAGTTCGTCGCACGTGATATTTTTAGCTCAGTTTACATATCTTGTATGAGTTGTGAACTATTATACATGAGTAAATTTACCTAATATATACTCTCGAGTAGTGACTGACCATAAAATAGTAATTATGCAATTGCAAGATCTGAGGTTTGATCAACTAAATGTTATCCGGGCCGACTTCAAATTAGTCCCACAAAAATCCGATGATAGGTTATGTTTATTTTTATATTTATTAGATATTAGTGGATAAACCGTGTATCATCATATTTTTGTCTTCTTTTTAAGTGTCGTTAATCGATTGAAAATGGAATAAAATTGTTTTCTAAAAAAATAATTAAATTGAGAAAATAAATGACACCATTTGATAAAATCTTCATCGTCACGAGAATAATTTAATATGAAACATTATGGGATGTGACCAACGAGAATTCGTATGTGTCAGTCATACATAATGGTGGATCGGAGTTGGGACGCAGTTGGTAGCATATATCATACACATATTGCATACCATCAAACAGCGTCTCTAATAATCACTAATAATAGGCCATCTCACCTCAATTATATACCTTCACTCCTTATTATTATTATTATTTTTTTTTTTTGTGACATGAAAAATTCGTAATTATTATCTAAGTGTGTATACAGAATAAATTTTGTTCATATATAATAATATGCATAAAATTTGTACAAAAAGGACTCAACTAAAATAATATTGTCAAGAATCGAACTTGTGACTATTTAGGAGATATGAGAATCATGTTCCATCCACTTATTAGTCAACTACATATATATATATATATATATATATATATATATATATTTACTCGTTCTTTTTTTCTTTTCTTTTTCTTATGGAAAGATTTGGTGTCTCTTAGCTTGCAATTATTATTCTAGATGTCCAAAGGTCAATAGCATACAATTTACCTTATAATTTTACTTCTGATCACAGTTCAATTGATTGATCCATCTAAAATAGAGTTAATACCTCTATTTTGTTGGCAGTCATAAGGTGCAAAGTTCACTTCCTACCATTCTATCAAGGGGATGTATGAAATTGGCATTGTTGTGGGTACCTGAAACCTATAACCCTATTTGGTAATATAAGTAGCTTACCCGTCAATTTTAATTAGCTTATTTAACCACTATTAGTTGTTTGACTTGGTTAAACAATTAATATGATTGTTTGATTAATTAGTTTTTTTTTTTTTTTTGTAACAACTTATTGCTCCAAAACGTTAAAATTTAAAAAGATGATCAAAGTAGTTTTTCGATAAGCTATTTTAAATTAAAAGTCATTTTGCATGTAATCAGCCATCAACTAATAACTAATTTACTAAACATTTTTCTACAATTAGCTAATACTATCAACTAGTCAAATTCACTAATCCAATCAACTAACAGCTAACAACTATCAGCTAACACTTCTATAAATTGTTGAGCTACGTTTTGTATATTTTCTAATAAGAAAGTATCGGAGTAAAAAAGTATTGAAAATTATAGATTTGTGCCAATAATTATAGTCAGAGATGATTCTTCTCCATGTACATTACACATGCTGAGACTTTTTCCAAAAGGGAAAGATCGAGTACATACCATCTATCATATCCACCCTAGATAAAATCATATCATTCTATATGTAGTTTTGTTTTTAGGAAAAATTCGGAGTCACTATTTCATAATATGTACAGTGTGCAACTCATATTTATGATCTTAATTGATAAATGATCATAAGTAGATAATTAATCTAAATTACTCATAATTAATTAATTTAATCGATAAAGTTAATAAACAACTATTATTTAGAATACAATTTGAAACCTTTTAATTATCTAATTATCCCATTGCATCGATTAGTTATTGTTACTTTAATCAGCCAAATTTTCTATAAAGTTGTGTTTTAAATTTATAAAATGGGAATATGACAGAAAGTTTATTTGCTTGTCCTTAGAATTGTTGCTAACAGCAGATTTTTAGGTAAAGTGAAAGAAGCTTGTTGCGTATTGGCTGTCATTAACCCAAGACTTAAATAAAGGAATATATGATTATTTCACCTCAATTTTGAAGGTGTATGATATTTAGGTATCTATGTAAAAATCAAATCTTCTTCCCTCAAAATGTTAAATCTTCAACCCCAAAGATTTCTCACACGGTCACACCTTAGCCTGATAAAATATTTAAGAGGATATAAATCACGGTGACTCAATGACTCAGTAGACAGGATAAAATGCCGGTGCACACAAAGAATCTGTCCACTTTAAACATAATCTATAATTCAAACTGTTGCCACCTAAGCTAAGCCCGTGCAGGCAAAAAAAATCAAATCTTATACTTTGATCAAATTAAGTTATTAACTTTTTAAAATTACTCAATCAACATTTGAGCTATGCTTTAAAAATATAAATACAAGCATCATACCATGTGTATATATAGAGTGATGAAACTATAATATTATAATATATCTTATGATCAAAGGAGAAGAATGCTTCTCGTGAAAAGTGTAAACTAATCTGAGACATCCATCGATCTGTGATGATCAATGGCTAAAAAAAATTTTAAAAAAATTATAAAATTAATTTTTAAATATTACAAACTTTGATCAATGACTAAGAAATAAATAAATAAAATTGTGGGATCAATATTTATGAACTTGATATGCATATATCCTCTTGTTTTCTTCTTATATTTTATTTTTCAATCCTTAGATTCACTAAATTGATAACTACTATTTATTCACAATTTTCACAAGAAACTTTATTATAATCGGTCATATAAGTATAGAAAACTTCTACATCCTAGTATAACACTTTTGTAGTAAGTACAATACAATATTAGTGTGGACCCACACATTAGAGGTTATTTATTTATTTTATTTATTTATGAAAAAAAAAATTAAAAGTGATGTGGTGGGGAGAGCCATAGAAATTGAAAGGTAGGGGTGCTTGAAGGAGGAAATGAAATGGCATAGAAAGATGGACACATATCCACCAATAAAGGTGGGCGGTGGGATACATATATGGTGCCGTGTGAGCTGAGCCACTGGGGGTGGTTTGCATAGGAGGAAGAATAAAGCAAGCTAGAGAAAAAGAAAGGGCATCCCTCTCCTATATTTATCACAAACACCCAAACATATCTTTATAGATTTGCCTATTTAATTTAATTTAATTTTTTTTTATTATTGAAAGAAACATCCGGAACCAACACTTACATCCGGAACCAACACTTAATTATTGGAAATATCAACCCTTCTAGTCAAATGAACACTAATCCTTGTGCAGATCCCTCCTTAGGCACACCATGTCTCCTAAATACTCTGTCAAATTGAAATGTGGATATCTTTAGAGTTGAAAATTCTCACCCTATTATTATTAATAATCCCTAAAAGTTTTGAAATTTCTTCTTGAAGAAGGAAATAGGCAAAGCTTACTCATAATGGTTTTGTTATGTCGGTAATGTTCTAGGTCGTTATAATATGAACCATGGTTCATATTATAAGGTAGACCACTGATATGCATGTTCATTTTAGTATATTGAAGGATTATTTTTAATGTACTATAAATTTATATGTCGTATATTACGTAAAAAATGAATTTATAGTACATTAAAAATGAATATCTATTAATAATTCACCTGGACCATACTCCACAATACAATTTGCCATATTCTAGTGTACGTAAACATAGAAAGGGTACTCAACAAGCGCAAATTATGAACTGCATGGTGGTTGCAAAAACGGCGTCGTTTTAATTAAAAACGACACGTCCGACTTTAAAAAAAAATCAATTTTGATTGCCGTTAACGGGGTTATGTTGTGCATAATTTGAACTACATATCCAAAATTAATGAATTATATATCCAGAATGAATGAATGAACTATATATCCAAAATGAATGAACTATATAGTTCAAATTATGCACAATATAACGTCGTTAATGACAATTGAAACTAAAAAAATATAAAAATTAAAGTCAAACATCAAAACGACATCTTTTTATAACCGTGTATACCATGCATGGTGCACACAGTTACACAGCATAACGCTCACTCAAAAAGAAATAGAAAGGGTCAAAGCGTCAAAGGGATTGAATTTGGGCTTTTCTTAAATAATATTCTTCAACCAAAGCCCAATAGTCTTAATTGGGCCTTAATGCTCAGCATTAGTAAACTCTCACAAATCTTTTGGGACCTTATTGGGCTTAGCTCCAAATGTGGGTGTCTATATATATATAGGAAAAATTGTAAAAAATGCCCCTCTATAATATGTCAATTATCAATGTCACCCCTGAATTATGAGTGGTGTAAATGTTGCCCCTCAATTATCAAAACGGTGCACATATAGCCCCTCCCGTAACGGACATGTGGTTCCCCGTTAGTGTACAACACTGTTAAGTCGGAGTAAATATGTAATTTAGTTGTTTTTTTCCTCCCTCGATTCAAAGTACCAGCGATGGACAGCGGTGGGGAACCACAGATCCGTTACGGGAGGGGCTATATGTGCACCATTTTGATAATTGAGGGGCAACATTTACACCACTCATAATTCAGAGGTGACATTGATAATTGGCATATTATAGAGGGGTATTTTTTACAATTTTCCATATATATATATATATATATATATATATATATATATATATATATATATATATATATATATATAGAAAAACCTTCATATGTGGTCATGTCATTAGGTGTGGTCGTGTGGTCGTATCTGTGTCGTTGAATCAATTTAATCTAAAGGCTGTGGTAATTCTGAGGATTTTCGCGTGTTTTAGTAAGTAGGGGTGTTATTGTAATTACAGTGACCATTTATAGCGAGCGGGTTCCAGAATACACCAATAGTGTTGACAACATACACCAATAGTGTAATAAAACACACCACAGTAAAACACACCAATGGTGTATTCCCGTGTTATGGTAATTACAGTGGGCATTTATAGCGGTCGAGTTCCAGAATACACCAACAGTGTTGACAACATGCACCAATAGTGTAATAAAACACACAACAATGTGATTTTCCTTATTCCGGTGTTTTATGACAAGTTTACCCTTACAGTTCGCTGGGTAGAAGAATGTGCGCGAAAATACTGAAAAAATCTTGATTAATATGATTCATTAGATCTATCTAATCTAATGGTCTATAATTGACCATATGACCACACCTAACAACATGGCCACATGTGATCACTCCTCTCTCTCTCTCTCTCTCTCTCTCTCTATATATATATATATATATATATATATATATATATATATATATATATATATATTGATACATTAGATTTTTAGGTTATGCTAAACTAATTTTAAACCTTCAGAATCCCTTGCCCTCAGTTTTTATTATTGTATACTCTGCGCACAAGGAGTTTTCATCACCTCTAATAATTTTTTTTTTAGTTTTGAGTCTTCCCGTAATACCTCATGTCTTCCGTGGGAATTGAACCCGTAAATAAATATTTAGCTAGTCTTGCAGTTATAGAACTTGGGAATCAACAGAATTACTCGCGATTTACATTCTTCAGCGATTCTTGGACAAGGACTTTGAGACTTTAAAGTTAGTCTAGCATAAGTTGTGATACCTAATATATATACACAACCTAATATATATATATATATATATATATATATATATATACACTAGTAACTGCCTCAACCAGTCCAGCATCAACTAGTGTTGCACTAACTGCAGTTCCTTTTATCACTTCATGATGATATGTCCATTAGCTTGTCTAGGCAGCCAGCTGCAAGAGTGCTAAACATTCAATCAGCTGCTTTCTCAATGTCAAATCCTTCATTAATACTCATAGAAGGAGATATTGTACAAATGAGAAGTGCCCAACCAAAACTAATAAACTCATGCCATTTGCATTAAGTCATCATCAACCATCGAGAATCAAAAGTTTAACTTCACAAAAATGCATCTAAGTTGAACCAAAGTATACTAACAAAGATCAATTACCAATCACAAAAATGCATCTAAGCTGAATCAAAGTATACTAACAGAGATCAATTACCAATCACGAAAAGTCGAAATCGTATCTAAGTTGAACCAAATATACTAACAAAAATCAATTATTAGTTTATTACCCATCTCTGTCATGTGTAATGACAAATTGCCAGTCCATACATGCAACGTGTAAGACCGCCAGCGTTTAATTTGCTTTAGAATTTGAGGTGACTGTTGACTACATCCCATTTCTAAATTCGTTTTTGACCATTATGTCCCTGAAAACACCACATCTACTCCGCCACCTGGCATTTAGTATCGTGGGTGCATTTGTCTTTTTCTTGAACGACCTGCATCACATTTCATATATCCCTTATCTGCAGCACAATTCTTACACCCTTATTTTATTTCATCAAATTTAGAACCCTTTTTGACAATTTCTTTTTTCTTTTTCAAATCTACTTATAATGTTTACATGCCAATTTACAATATATATATATATATATATATATATATATATATATATCACCAAAAAAATTTACAATGTCAAACAGTAACAATACTAATTATTATAAATAGAAAAAGATATATATTTTTAAAATAAATATAGTAATTAACTTTATTATTTTACAATCGCCCTTCTCTACCTCAAAACACTCAACTTGTTATCCATTAAGATTTGTTCTAGAGAGACAGGCGAATTATTAATTTGCTCATTGTCTGTTCAAACCACATGGCAAGCGTATAGTAAGTTGGGATCATTGGAAAGACACATTGTCCACTCCGTTTAACCATCAAACCACTTTGATAGAATAATTATAAAATAATTGATGACTTTTAAATAATTATCACAAAAATAATTATAAAATAATTGATGACCTTTATACGAAATTGTCCCCAATGAGATCCATTAAGTACTACTCTACATTAAATTATAATGTAAATATTAATTTTGATCTCACAAATATTAATAAAATAACAGTTTTACTTATTATATTAAATAGAAAGAGGCATACATTTTTATAAGCAATGCAACTAAATTATTATTTTATTCCTTTCAAAAAATTATTATTTTATTAATAAAATGTCACATATTTTATACTTTCTTATATATTAAAATAAAAATCGTAGCCTTGTAGCCAATCATATTTAATTTTATTATTATCCATATCATATTGATCCCGATAATATCGAAATCACAGTTCCGCTTTATGGCCTTACAAGCCAAACAGGCCCTAAGAATTATCGTCGAGCGAAAAAATAAGAAAACAGTGAACAACGTGGAGAGAAAAATATAACAGTGAGTAGGATGGATACAATTCATAGAGACGTCGGCGTTTAGGTGTACCGCTGCTTTTTCCGCTGTCGTCTCCTCAACCCAATCCACCCACCCACCCCCCCACCAAAACACCGTACGGCTTCACACTGTATGTATATGCGTATGTATGTGTACCAAAATCATTTATTATTCATATGCGTATCTGAGAATTTTGTGGCGTATGAATTTGTACGCAGGCTGAATTCAGGAATCCTCTCTGCTTTACTATACAGTTATTGGAGAAGAGAAGAAGCATGGCGGAATCTGTTGAGCTCCCCGGTCGTCTAGCGATTCTTCCGTTCAGGAACAAAGTGCTGTTGCCTGGCGCTATAATTCGAATTCGCTGCACTTCGCCTCGCAGGTTTTTTTTCTTTCTTTTCATTTCGCGTATTTTTGGTGTTTTGTTGCTCGCAAATTATAATTCTAGTGTTTTTTCTATTGAACGCCGTTGAGGCGGTTGAACTGTTGTTATTTGTTTGTTTGTTTATTCATTTATTTATTCGTGGTTGTAGCGTTTAGTCGTAGTTTGATTGTGTTATTTGAGTTTGATTTGCACTCTTCTCGACGGAAATTTTTCAGTAAACGTGTTTTCGGGTTGGATTTGTGTCAATATAGAGCCTGTTTTTAATAGTTAGCGATTGGAGTGGAAAAAGGTGCACTAGCTGAAAGTCAACTGTATGGAGCAGTGAATTTTTATTTTTTTTTATTTTTTTTTTCCATCTGTTTAAGCTAAAATAAGTTATCAACTAATAGGTGTTGGTTTTTGGCGGTTTCAAGTAGTGCTGTCTTTGTATTCATGCATAATTTTGGATATACACCATTTGTGATTGATGCAAAAGTGGCATTGATTGGAGCAGTGTGAAACTGGTGGAGCAAGAGTTGTGGCAGAGAGAAGAGAAGGGACTGATTGGGGTTCTCCCTGTCCGGGATTCTGCAGAGACTACTACTGTTGCTCCTACTTTATCTCCAGGTGATTGCCAATGAGTTTTATTTGGTTATCATTTGTTTTTAATTATTACTTGATGAGTTGATGGCTCATTTAAATATTCTTACATGCAATTGTTGTAGGCGTGGTAACTGATTCAGCTGACCGCACACCGAAAAATCAGGCTGGTACATCAGAGTCTCACAAACATGATGGCAAAAATCAGCAGGAAGTTATTCACTGGCATAACCGGTAAATATACCATGCTGCATGACTTGCAATTTGTGCATTAGATTTCAATTATAAAATTTTAAATATGTATTTGGTGTTTAATCACAGTAAAGTCTGTAGAAATTTTACTATGTTGAAGTTGAGTTGTAAGCCCTGTGTTATAAATAATGTATGTTTGTCATGAAGAGGAGTTGCTGCTCGGGCTCTGCATCTCTCAAGAGGAGTGGAAAAACCAAGTGGGAGGGTCACTTACATAGTTGTGCTAGAAGGATTATGCAGATTCAGTGTGCAAGAGCTGAGCACAAGAGGAACATATTATACAGCACGGATTACTTCTCTTGATATGACCAAGCCTGGTAAGATCTTATTGCATCATCTTTAGAAATGTAGCTGATGGCTGTTTCTTCTGTAACTGGTTATAATACTAATTAGGTTATTTTGATATACTGCCAGGCATCTAAGTTATCAGTTCATAATGTGTGAGGTTCGGTAAATCTGGATTTATATGCTTTTAAGACATTTAGGAGACTCCTCAGTGGAGGAGTGGAAGTCCATTCTTTGTTAGGTTCATATTCATTTGAACAATAAATGCCTTTTTACTATATAATGGTTTGTTAAAGCTGTTTTTAACTTCCTAATGAGGTTTACTAGATGCTTGGATAATGCTAATTTTTAAACAACTAGGACACTGAGATGCGGAAGATTAGGTAGAGTTTCAGAGTAGGATTATATTTTATCACTGTAGGTTGAGTATGGCATAGTACTCCAACTTAACCAAAACTATTAGGAGTCTGAAACATGAATATTATATCTAAAGCATTAAAAGAATATACAAGGCATCTTTTTGGCCATGTTATCAACAATTAGTACATGATGATTATGATTATGATTATGATTATGGTTCCAGTTTCTTTTGGCAATGGACTACAGGAGTGTAATTTGTGTGTTTTGTTTCCCTAAGTCCCTAACTTTCATGTTATCGCCTTATTGGTGCTAATTAGCATTTGATGAAAATGATTTGAAGTTATAATGCTTCTATCGTGAGTCTTATGACCAGAAATTCAAAATGCACTCGACCTCCCTGTGGACTTGTTCTGTTTTTCACTTATTTAACATATAATATATTGCAACCTAGTTTTCCTACTGTTTGTCTGTTTCTTCTTTTTTTCCCCCAAGTATAATGGTGATTGTATTTGAGATCTCTTATTTGGCTCCTGCAATTTATAATATCATGAGAACTAGGCTTTAGTCCTCTTTGTAAAGATGCTGAGTCAATAGTCTTGTTACCTTAATTAGAGATGGAGCAAGTTGAGCAAGACCAGGAATTCATTGCATTGTCTCGCCAGTTTAAAGCCACTGCAATGGAGCTTATTTCTGTCCTTGAACAGGTGAATAACTTATCATTAAAAAAAAAAAAATTAATTGAATTTCTACAGAATAGATCTCATAGTAGAAGTGAAAGAAGTACTAAGATTGAATATGGTTTTGTAAACAAGTTATAGTTTATGATGGAACAAAAGAATAAGGCTTACATTCTGCAAAATGAAGCAAATGACTAAATTCAATCCAGTTGAGTTGAGAGATCTGCTCATTCCAAATACAAATAGTTGTGGCAAAAGCAACTAGGGAGAGTGCTGATATATCTTCTGTGTGTGAGCCACCTTGTCTAAATAACAAAAATTAAACTGCTTTTGAACTCATTTCCATCTATGTGATTGTTATAAATTATGTCCTATTATGTTCTCTATAGAAACAAAAAACCGGAGGGAGGACAAAAGTTCTTCTGGAGACAGTTCCAGTACACAAACTGGCAGACATTTTTGTTGCTAGCTTTGAGATTAGTTTTGAAGAGCAGTTATCTATGCTGGACTCTGTTGATGTTAAAATAAGGCTCTCTAAGGCTACGGAGCTTGTTGACAGGCATTTACAGGTATGCACAAATTGACTGATGTGTTTGGCTGTTCTACTCATTGCTTCAGATGTTCATGGAGTTCTGGCATGTAATTTCTCTTTGGTTTAATAGTCAATTCGTGTTGCTGAGAAGATCACTCAAAAAGTTGAGGGGCAACTGTCAAAATCCCAAAAAGAGTTTCTGCTTCGACAGCAGGTTGGCTTACAAATATCCTGTCATTTTAGCATCATATGAGATATTGAGATTCATAAATCTCATGAAAAAAGAGATAAAATCAATTGGGTTTATTCTTCATGAATCATGCTCCTTTTTTTCCTTTATGTGGTTCAGCAATCCTTTCGGAACCTGTTTGTTTAGTTAGAAAACCTTCGAGTTGTTCCCATTCTTCTTCTTTTTCTTCATCTCTTTTGCCATACAAAATGACCGGTTTTTTAAGATGTCCACATGTATGATGTACCTCTCATTCATCATCCAGATGAGGGCTATAAAAGAGGAACTTGGTGATAATGATGATGAAGAAGATGATTTGACTGCCCTTGAGAGGAAGATGCAAGATGCAGGAATGCCTGCAAATATCTGGAAACACGCCCATAGGGAACTAAGGTATGATTATATGCAAACTTTATAGACCTGTTTGGACGTTGGAAAGTATTTTTCATTATATAAATTCTAAAGTAATTAACCAATATGGACAGATATTGAATTCCTTAATGTATATTCATATTTATTGTACTTGGACCTGAACTAGCAGTTGTCAACTTGCCATAGCTGTAAGCACATGATTATGTGCAGAGGCTCTATTGTACTGGGTAGTTCCATCTACTCAAACTCCTTTTAATTTCTCCATTGGGTTCTTATATCAGGAGACTCAAAAAAATGCAGCCCCAGCAACCTGGATATAATAGCTCCCGTGTTTACCTAGAGCTTATTGCAGACCTTCCCTGGCAGAAGGCTAGTGAAGAACTTCAACTAGACTTAAAGGCTGCCAAGGAGCGTCTTGACAGTGACCACTATGGTTTGGTCAAGGTTAAGCAGAGGATAATAGAGTACCTAGCTGTTCGCAAGGTTGAGCCACGTTCCTGTTCAATACTTCAATGTACACTTTCTATCATATATTTGATCCTTTCAGTTGTAAAGGCTTTGATCATGTTTTAAACATGTCATACAGCTGAAAGCAGATGCAAGAGGTCCAGTATTGTGCTTTGTTGGTCCACCTGGTGTTGGGAAGACATCTCTAGCATCATCCGTTGCCGCTGCTTTGGGCAGGAAATTTGTACGCATATCTCTTGGTGGTGTCAAGGATGAGGCTGATATAAGAGGGCACAGGAGGACGTATATTGGAAGCATGCCAGGGCGTCTAATTGATGGATTGAAGGTGCATAATTAACCTTGTGCCCTTGTGGCACTTATGATTACTTTAGTGCTCCTCTCATAGTTCATTCTAATTTGCAACTTTTTATACTGTCTAAAGTTTGATGAAGTCCCTTTATAGGTTTATTGACATGCATGAGGATTAGGGAATCTGTTGAAGCCCATTTATACTTAAAAATTGTAATAGTAATTATAAAGACATGTACCTCATTGTCACCAGTTATGCATAGCCCTTCAAGCCAGATTATGAGGCATGTAATTGCAAATTTTTTATGGTTTTTGAAGAGGATCAAGTGGATTATGTTGACTGCAAACAAATATCTATATTAATACTACATTTCTAATGGAGCTTTTGAAAAATGAATTGCTGGCAAGGTTATGCAGCATTAAGGTAAACAAGAGATTTAAAGATGTGGACCAAATGGTTGTGGGTTATAAACATATGACAATTTCTAGTACTAGCTAATCATTTGTTCACAACCTTTCTGCAAACTGTACACATAGTTTGTTGGCTTGTATAGGGTTGCTAGTTAAGGGGCAGTGCATTCTGTTGAAGGATGGTTCCTGTTTATTTTAATCAACATGGTCATAAGTATACCAGAATTATGTGATTCATTGTATTTACTTGCACTCGTAATTTATCAAAATCATTTATGCTTAACAATAAGGGGATTAGTAGGTTTCTACAATTCTATTGCATGTTTGAATGCTTAGATGCTTCTCATTATTAAAAAAAAACATTTAGTTTGGATGATTATCCAAAGCCATAGTTGTACTTAAATAGTTGGTGGATACTTATCTTGCTACTGTGTTAGCCTATACTATGGAGATCCCAAGTAATTCTATTATTCTGATTTCCAGAGAGTAGGGGTTTGCAATCCAGTCATGCTGCTTGATGAGATTGATAAAACAGGATCTGATGTACGGGGGGATCCTGCTTCAGCACTTCTTGAGGTCCTTGATCCTGAACAGAACAAAACTTTCAATGATCAGTATCCTTTAGTTATTTGTTTCTCTAATTGATGGGTAAGTTAAAAAATAATAATAAGTCCAATATTTGTTTCCTGATCAGTATCCTTTAGTTATTTAAAGCTATACTTCAGTTCAGCAAGTGTTTTAAAGGCACCATACAAAATTATTTATGTTTTCAAGTGCGATATGTATTTGAGCTATAGATCATTTTTGTATTGTTCACCAAACATGTCTCTGCTGAACTCATCTTTCATGCATTTTTCATCTTGATACCTTAATTCAAAATGTAGCTATCTGAGCGTTCCATTTGACCTCTCAAAAGTAATATTTGTGGCAACTGCAAATAGGAAGCAACCTATTCCTCCTCCACTCTTGGACAGAATGGAAGTCATTGAGTTGCCTGGGTATACACCAGAAGAAAAGCTTAAAATAGCAATGCGGCATTTAATTCCAAGAGTTCTCGATCAACATGGCTTAAATGCTGATTTCCTTCAAATTCCCGAGGTACTGTAGTCATGACATATGGTATAGAAGTGCTAATGGGCACAGTGTGAATGCTTGCCTACTGGTTTCACTAGCATGGAGTTGTTAATTAAATACCTGTAAATATCATTATTTTTTGAACTTCTCTTTGTTGGCTTTATATGCTTCGTTCCAAAAGTGCCAGGTTGAATTTCACACTTTTGACTTTTCCTTTGTTTATATTAGTGTATGGTGAAGCTTGTTATCGAGAGGTACACTAGGGAAGCTGGTGTCCGTGATCTGGAGAGGAACTTAGCTGCTTTAGCGCGTGCAGCAGCTGTCAGAGTGGCAGAACAACATCCTCTGCCTCTCAGCAAAGATGTGCAAAGGCTTCCTTCACCACTTTTGGATAGCAAACTTGCTGAGGGGGCTGAAGTAGAAATGGAAGTCATTCCAATGGGTGTTAATAATCATGACATTTCAAATGCATTTAGCATTAGTTCACCTCTGATTGTTGATGAACCTATGCTGGAGAAGGTGCTTGGAGTAAGTGCATTCCTTTCTGTTCATCTATGTTTTATGTATTTCTTTGTCAAAATTAATATGAGATTGATATTGTTGTGTTCTATGCTTCTTTGATATTACCTACTCATATGTTCCTTGAATATGATATTTATTTTATATGTTTGGATCCAGCCACCAAAATTCAATGATCAAGAGACAGCAGAACGTGTTGTCACTCCTGGCATAGCTGTTGGTTTAGTCTGGACAGCATTTGGAGGGGAGGTGCAGTTTGTAGAGGCTACAGATATGGTGGGAAAAGGTGATCTCCATCTTACAGGTCAACTAGGGGATGTCATTAAAGAATCTGCTCAGATTGCACTGACATGGGTAATTATCTTTATTGCTTTTACTTATTTTTAATAAGAAATAAGGTATTCTTTCTGAAAATTTAGAATCAAGTGGTTACCGATTCGTGATCTCATTGTTTCTTGGTGGTTCGAAAATTAAAAACAATGCTTGCCTTCTTCCTTCTTTTAAAAAAATAAAATAAAATTGGAGAGGGTGGTGGGAGGCTGGGAGGGTAGGGGTTATAGTTTACATTTGTGTGTGATACTTTTATGGCATCAAAACTTTCATACAATGAGCTCTCTGGAGAGAAGCTAGATGTGCTTCTACTTCATTGTCAATTCTTTTGCTGATCATGAAAGTTTCATTGGAAGGGAAAGGAGAGGTGAAGAGAATTTGAATCTCAAAGATTGTAGATTTTTACTTTCTTTTTATTGTAGGTACGCGCCAGAACAACTGAACTTAAGTTGTCTACTGAAGAAAATAATCTCCTAGAGGGCCGTGATATCCATATTCATTTTCCTGCTGGGGCTGTACCCAAGGACGGACCATCCGCTGGAGTAACCCTGGTTACCTCACTGGTTTCATTGTTCAGTCAGAGAAAAGTAAGATCTGATACGGCAATGACTGGAGAGATGACTTTGAGGGGACTAGTCTTGCCTGTTGGTGGTATCAAGGATAAGGTTTGGTTCCAACTAAGTTTTACCTTTTTTTGGCTATGTTTATTTTTCTTAATTTTCTTTTCTTCTCCATTTTCGATATGCATGCTGAAATCTCACTCTCTACAGGTTTTGGCTGCTCATCGTTATGGTATCAAAAGAGTGATTCTACCAGAGAGGAACTTGAAAGATTTGGTTGAAGTACCGGCAACCGTGCTTTCCAGTCTGGAGGTAAGATAATCTGTCTGCGTAGTTAGAATATTAAACATAATCTGGTGGCTGCAACTGACAAAACTTGCCCAACCTATCTTATATAGTGTGTTATAACTCATAACTTTACCTATTAATGTCTTGCATATACAGATAATAGTTGCTAAGAGAATGGAAGATGTGTTGGAACACGCCTTTGAAGGTGGTTGCCCTTGGAGGCAACACTCAAAATTATGACAAGTACTAAAAAGAAGATACATAGTAACTCCAGCGCTCTTCCCCTGCAAATCTGACATAAAACAGCCAACCACTTCCCTAAATGCGGTTTGTACAATTCAGTGTGGAAATCTTTTTCTACATATTGGTATTCTTTGCGTCTCAACCTGTATTCATAATGCTCAGAGCTATTTGCCACTTCCGCTTTTCTATATATACCACACTTGATACCATGTATAGCTACTTGCCACTTCATCTACTGATGGAAAGAGCACTTTAAATATTTGATAATCAATGTGTTGAGGCTGCTTCCATAATTTAATAACCTGTGTTTTGCTTGAAGCTGTTGGGTTTTGAACAATTCTTGATCAAACTTTATGAACTGTTCCAATTCTCGAACTCGCGTCATGCATAATTAGAAAATTGACTAATTTCATGAATTAAGAAAACGTCTAACTAAAGAAGGAAACTGCTCCTTTGGAAAACATCTCATCAACAGAGTAAATGAATGAACATATCTCAGATTCCACAGCGGTCTACAGTCTAAAGGACAGAAAATGACAATTTTCCCTGCTTTCATGTCATGTCATTACACAAAAAAATTAGGATCACAAATGAAAAAGGAATATTTCTCACCCTGTAACAATGATATGTTTTACCTAAATTAAATAATTAAAAAAAAAAAAAAACTGCTCATCTATTAGACATAATTATTATACCTCAAAAGTCAAAACCTATACAGCCTCCCTACTCAACGAAGAACAAAAAATCACTGGTATCCTCCTCTCTTCTAGTCATACTAACGAAAACTGCACAAGTATATCAAGGCTTTGTACAAGTTTGAACATATGTACAGGGCAATGAAGACTCTTGCTGTTTTTTGAATTCCATACCTTCGTCCCCTCCTATCAATGTCAAGAAGCAGCTTCATAGGCCCAAAAAGTATCAGGATTCGGACTGAAGAGTGAGAAATCTTGGACTTCTAGGTTTGCTATGTGCCAGTCCACAAACCGGGCTTGAACTGATTTAAATACCAGCAGAATAACAGGCAAAAGCCACCATTTGTCATCTTCCCTGTAAAATTTATTGAAATCAATTCTTTTGATATGAAAATAATAATTTCATCACCAATGTTGAGTTACCGATACTAAAATGGTCAATTTGGTTAATTAATCTTTACTTTGGTATTATTTATTACTCTCAACTAAGGACTGAACCTCTATTATATGCAGCACTATTTACAATGGTTCCTGGTGTTTAGTTCACAACCAAAGTTCTCAAAGGACCTAACCACAAATAATATCTCTTCTAAACATGTCATACAATCACTTACCTTTTAGAACTCCACTTATCTGATGGGTCAGGGGGCTTTAAAGCAGAAATTCCATAATGAATTAGACCACAGACAAAAGCCACTGCCTGCAAGTAGCTCACTTTTTATTAAATCCAATCATAAAGCAAAAGCATATGAGTATTAATAAACAAGTACAAAAGCATGTATGTACCGAAAAGAAAAAAGCAAACGCATATGATGGCCTGCAGTGAACGTGTGCTATGGTCCAATTTTTCTTTTTAAAACGACTCACTAGTATTATGAATAATTATGTGAGAATGATTCCATCAGAGGCAAAAAACAAATGACAGAAAGATAATAATCTATACATGTTGATAGTCAATAAAACAGTTGCACTTTTATTTGTGCAGCAGTTCAATGGAAGATAACATTTGAATTCTTACTTGAGAGGTTTATACTCAGAACCTACATGGAACCTTGTTTTTTAGACCCACATTTAATTGTGTTTCTTTTATTTCTGGCAAAAAAAAGTACTATTAATCTATTGTTCATGAAGCACTAAATATAATGATGCTCCTATGTTAAGATTAAACACCATATGCTTTAGGGGTGATCTGGGGGAATGGGTGAAGCTCAATCTTAAAGTGACC
This sequence comes from Ipomoea nil, assembly GCF_001879475.1. Classification (NCBI taxonomy): domain Eukaryota; kingdom Viridiplantae; phylum Streptophyta; class Magnoliopsida; order Solanales; family Convolvulaceae; genus Ipomoea; species Ipomoea nil. The sequence continues at coordinate 1,183,904 of NW_017618908.1, forward strand.
ATAAACCAATTAGATGACATCATTATGCACTTTGCATTTTTCATCACTATACTTTGAGGTATGCTTAATTGCCATCCTGATGATTGTCTCACTAAAAGCACATAAACAATCAAAATGGCAGCTCTAAGTTGTTCAGTCCACAAGCTTTCCATTTGTTCACCTGTTTTACACTTTTACTGTTCCCTAAGTGCTTCAATTTTTTTTAAAAAATGTTTCTCTACCTTTTGGTGAAGCTTCTAAAAGATTTCAAATTAAATTAGATCTTAAAGAGTAACTACATTGGGCCGAGGGAACTCACAACGTTCGACAGTGAGGCAGCATTCCATAATGCATAAACTCGAGCAAGTGATGCTCTCCTTGGACCTTTGCTGAACAAGGCATTCAAGCCAGCAGGAAAGGGAGAAAGCAAAGACAGAGGAAGGATAAGCAGAACAGCCAGAAAAGCTCCGAGAGATATCCAATAGAATAGTAGTAATGTAAGGAGGGTGACAAAGAGGTCAACCAAGAGCAACATAGTTATGAGCAGCTGTATAGTGTCCTGAAACACAGTGCACCATATATCAGCCAACAAAATATTATTTCAAATAAGCTATACACTCAAACACAGACATGCAAACATTTGTTACAAATACCTGGCGACCAACTGGGCGAGTATTGTGAAGCAGCAGAGAAAATGGGAAAAGATAGTCCCTTCTAACACCCAAGGACTTCAAAGTAGCTTCAGTCAGGAGACCACCATTAATAATTCCTCCACTGATCCTTGTACGGGACACTGTGGGACTGCTACATGTCTGGTTTTGTTGTGGTTGCACAAGGCTTCTCCGGGCAATTGTGTTAAATTTCCTGAAATACATTGTTTTGGTAAGATTTTTTTTGGGGAGAAAAAGGGGAGGGGGGGGGGGGGGGTGTGTGTGGTTGGAGAATCTGTCATTTCAATGATGCATGAGGTTTGCGAAAAAGAACCCCATTTGTTATGGCTCTCAGTAATATGGACTCAATACTTTTATCACTGACATCTTTTATGAATATTATGAATATTAAAGAATCTGAATGGAAGAATAGAAGTCATACAGCTGAACCCAAGTTCCCAACTATTTTTGGAGTAAGGTTAGTTAAGTGCTTCTTTTAGATGCCCTCACTTTTCAGATGATAGCAGGAAAATCCAGATATAATATATACATGCACATAAATGGAATTACAAAGATGATTCGTGGGCACAACTGATGAACTAACCAGGAGCAGTCATCACTACTTTCCGACATTTCAGGTTGATGGAGATCATGGAGGAAATAATCACCAACCACTACCAAAATTCCCATTTGATAGTATCCAGCAGTAGTTGCCTGGAACCACCCAAGCTCAATTTTCACACCATGAAAATCAAGCTGGGGATTTGCATGGCTTTTAATCCAGTTAATTACAGGGACCAAAGCAGAGCGAATGGATCTGTGCCTCACTGTCCTTAACTGGGCATTTAAACCAGCTACCAAGCGGTTCCAGACAGTTGATGGGACATGCTGAAAAAAAAAAAGAAGATTATTATAAGTATCCATCAATGTTATTCAAACAAATAATTACTGATTCTCACCGAAGGATTAGATTGTAGACAGACCTGGGCAAGTAGATTTGTCAATAAAGTGTCACTGTGAAGATTATATGGTGACATGTAACTTCCATTCCCACCAAAAATTATGCACATGGGGAATCTTTTCTGTATACTAGCTACCATGTCTAAACGCTTCTCATCACCACCAAGGAAGAAATCAATATAAGCAACCATCAAATCAGGTGTAGCTCCAACCTAAAAGCACCAATACCATTTAGATCCAAAGAGGATTATGCTTAATCAGTAAATCTTATCTAAAATACAGGCAAGTAACTGAAGTAAGACAACAGGAAAACAAGTATAACAAAAAGAAAATGCAAAAGTCCCTAAAATTCCAGCACAGGCCAAGAAATTTACATCAACTATGGAGAAGAGATTTAAGTAATGATTATTTAAAGAACAAAGAGATAAATGCTACACCTTCATTCCTTTATATAAAGCACGTGAACGGCAAGAGCGTAAACAGGAATGATCATATTCAGATTTGACATACTCCTGAAGGCGATGAATTTTTTTCCTGCGCCGCCATTGTTTCCAGGACCAGGCACAGGGGTATGCAAGCACACAAAGTATGCTGTGCACAGACCCTTCCCACCAATCATAAGCAGCAACAGAATTTATCTCATCTATGAACCTGTTGAAGGCGTCTTCATACCTGAAATTCTTAAAGTTCAGACATTTAGAAGAAACATATATATTACGGGGACAGAAACTAAGTTCATTACAACTCTTTTCCCCTCTAAGTTGCATACTAACTAGGAAATTTCAGACAAAAACCTCAATGAAGAAGATGAAATCTTTAAAGTAAATCAGGCCCAGACAGCAAGAACTAAGAATAAAGGAAATCCTCACCCAAAAAATGACATGATTAAAGTTAAAAAGAACAACAACGAAAATTGCATGTTCATGTCAATATGCCATTATAACTGATATGAAGGCTTTATCTCTTACACAATCTCGATAATTGCATCAGGTGGTGAGTAAGGAAAATGCCAGGGTTCCCTAAATGTATTAGGACCCATAAAGTACATCCTATAAACATGGCTTTGAGTTTCTTCAGTTTTAGTACCTCGGACCTAAAAGTAATTGAAATAAAAATAAAAGTTAATATATTAACTGTGATGTATCAAACTGGCAAAATATTTAAAATTTGGTGCAAACAAGCCCAGAAATATGTACCTCTGATAATGAAAGGAGGTGTGGGAAATGGTGATCACCATGATGGTCCATTGAACTTGAAGCCTGATGAGAACAACCTGGTCCTATCAACTTCATCCTCAATGTATTTAGTAATACAGATAGGATAACCACAATGCACGCTAGCAGTAGTGAGAAAGGCCAGGGCCCTCCAAATGTATATATTAATTCCTCCAAGGGTGTATAGCAGTTTGGCATCCTGTACTTGTCAGATATACATTTGTAGGGGCAAGATGATTGGGTAACTCCACCTGCAGTGGAAAATTGAGCTATTATATCAATCATTGCACTGGAAATGATTTACAACCAGTAACTGGACAAGAAATACTTGCAAATAAATCAGAATGAAGCACATTAACATTACCTCGCACATAAATAAAGTTAGCACGACTAGGAAGAAGTTCAAGGGGACAAGCAGTACACAGTGATGGATCAGAACCTTCATCACTTTTGTATGTTCCAACTGGGCATTCCTGTCAAGCAGTCCCATCACCAAGATGATCAAAAAGTACTACTTAAAAGGATCATCTCTAGAACAATAAATATCTTAAGCAGTATGACTCATCAACTGCTCAAGCAGTTCAAGATAACCCATGAAGCTTATGTTTTCCCTATTTACCAGGCAATATAATCAATGAAGATATCTCATTAAGAATCTAGTGGGTCAGAATCGTTTGGTTTCAAAAATATATTACTATTGATCATATTGCCTGGTAAATAGGGAAACATGAGGAAATTAAAGAATTTAGTTTAAAATTCTGACCCTATTTTCCATGAAGATACTCCTATTTCACTGCTAGACAAGGTCAGTAAACTATTTTAGTTTAAAATGTGACTGACTAAATTCTGACCCACATGCCCACCATAACAAGTAAGCTTGTAATAGTAGAGAAGTAGAGCTGTATTAAAAAGAAAAACTTAACAACCCATTGAACCTAAATCAACAAGTAATGGGAAACATCATATAGGAAATCAAAGACGAAGGATTGACATGTTACCACACAAAATGTGCCATATAGGCCTTTAGGACACTTCTTTCCGGTCAGTGTACCTTCCTCTCCATGAAGACCTTTACCATCCCCCAAACCTCCACTGTGAGGTAGTAAAGTCAGTAATTTTATGATGTAATAAATGAAAAATACAAGAGAAAAGAAAATGTACCAATGCACTTTCCTATTTATCAACATTTTAAGTAGTATGCTAATTGAAATAAAATCAATGCTCTTGAAGATGCAAAGATTCTTTCTCAGAGAGATAATATAAAGATTACAAGTGTCCTTGAGTTGATTTATTTATCAGTCAGTACCTATTCTATAAAATCCACCTTCTCACATTCTTTGAATAATAATTCAAGTAATCATGTTTGAGATGAATACAAAATCCAAAAAGTTAATTGCATATACCTACTGTCGATGGTGCCATCTACAATAGCAAGAGGTACATATTCAATGCCCTCATTTATCTTCGACCAGTGAAAATGAAGTCTGCCACCACCCCCACCACCTCCACCCATTGGGCCACCACAGCCTCCAGCAACAGATAAAGATGAATTATCCATGAGGGTAAGTGTTTGAAGAAAAAGCAGAATAGTACCGCCAGAACCTCCACCAAGTCCACCAATAAGAGTACCATCTGTGTTTGTTGTTGGTTTATTACAACTCTGGCCATCAGCTTTCACAGATCCATAAACATCAAGTCCTACAAGTGGCCACTGAATGGAACCCAGCACTGGTATACATGAAAATTAAATGAAAAAAAAACTTTGGTTAGTCTGTTATAAGATTAAATGTCATGTGTAAGTTTTATCAACCAAAAATGACTACACACTTGAACACATCTCAATTTTACCAATAAATCTTTTTGAAAATATAATAATCCTTACCAATTATACCCCCACCAGCTACTGGTCCATAGGATTGCACAGGACCCTCAGTTCCACTACCCAATTCACAAGGAAGATCAGCACTACCATATCTCGGGCCACCTTCACTTAAACTCCCACCATAGAATCCAGAACCACCCTTTCCTCCATGTCCAGCACCAGCACCTGCTCCATTTGAGTAGTTACCCATCCCAATTCCATTGCTGCATCCTGAAAGTGCAACATGAAAAAAATCTTGAGCTACGCCATTGTCGTATATTGGAGGCTAACAAGATGCTTGATTCAAAATTCAAACATTGAGTAACAGGAAGGAAAGACACATCAGAGCAAGCAAATAAAAAGGTGAGAAGAGGACAATCTGTAATGCTAGAAGGTAAATGACCTAGTGCTGAGGCAGTTATCACACCACCAGTGTCCACAATGACAGTTCTTGCTCTGTGGATGTGAATAATGCTACCTTTGACAATTCCATTTACAAGAACATCCTCAACACGACAAATCTACCACAAGTTAACCAGAAAATGGTACAGTTAGTTCAAAACCAGTAACAAGTGTTTACTAGATAAAACAACTAGTTTAAATGAACAGGTAAACTTTAGTAGCATAACTTATCGAATATATGGTAACATAAGTAATGTACTTCCTCATACAAATACAGTGCACATGACACACCCACCAAAGCCATTTATTATTGGTACTTAGCAAAATACACACTCATCTTACTTGTAAGGAAAACGAAAGTGTATAATTAACATGGCAATCATCTGGTGGAGTTATCAAATCCACAGGGCAGGTTGACTTATCACAGAGAGATTCAGTAACCCTGTTTGGAAGGATAGGTTAGTAACTGCCCACATAAAGATAAGCAAAATAGTTCTACACTAAGCAGTACAGAAAAGATAAGCCAGGCTTCTCACTTGCTCCTACTGCTATCATCATCCAATGGGGCTTGAAGTAGAGAACCTGGGCCAACCTAACAAAGACAACGTTATTTGATAAAATTAGGAAGAAGGAACTAGCATAAACTTAAAATCAAGAGAGAAAAACCCTATAATAAACCTATTATAGCGGGATGAAATGAATGTATTATTATATGATAAAATGCATCATTTGTATACATGTTCTTAAAACAATCTTTAGAATCATTAATAAAGAAAAATTGCCTAAAATAAACATTTCCATCTTACAATAACATAATTTATAGGTTTGGACGCTTAACCAGATTCTTCTACTCCCTGGCTCTCAAAGTTTATAAAGAAGCTTGTTAAGTGAGGAGAATATTATGCAACTCATTTAAGCAATTCCCTGACCACCTCAGAATTACCCTGTTTAATATAAATCATTTAGTGATTCGAAGAATATGGTTAACCAACATGTTAACTACTACTATGTTTTGAGCTGAATTTCTTCTTATTCTTCATTTTTTTTGCGTTTTTTTTTTTTTGGGGTGTGGTTCCTTGATGTGGCACATGTGCCAAAAGGTTTTAAAAGGCCTTTTCTTAGAGGGGGAGAGAGCAATGGTGACCTTAAATTCATGTTCCTTTTCTTTTTGCTCTTTAGAGTTTTCACAAATCCCATATCCAAGAATATTTAACACCCAACAGAATTAGAATCAGTATAAGGTCCATAATGATTTTTGTTTTTGTTTTATATCTAATGATTCTCAAAGGATTCTAAAAAGTCCTAGAATCAATCATCAAACCAAAACGGCTACTCCAAACAACACTTCATTAATTGAGTATAGACAATAGGAAGGAGAGGAAAACAAGGAGATTGCAGAAAAAGTCAAAGTCTTACAGTTATATTATAGAATAGTGACAACGAAAGTCGTTGGCTTTTTATTGCATCACCATTACCAGTCAATTCCAGAAACCCTTGACCATATACAGCCAAATTTGCATTTGAACTTATAACAGAACTTCCCTGCAAAGAAATGTTGGTCCAGGCCTCAATTTGATTTTCAAGGGTAACTGATAATATGTTCAGAGACAATTTTGCTTTCTACCTTTAGAACAACAAGATTCCTGACTTCAAGGACTGAGGTAGTAACAACAGATTTTTCTCCACCGTCAACTTGGATTTGCGACTGCAACATGAGTAACATCTTGACAGCTACTCTAAGTGCACCATACACCTTAAAATACAGGAAAACTAAATCATTTGTAATTTAAATCCTTAAGCATTTAAAAGAATGAAATGTTAATTGTTAGCACATGTTTTTGTGCAGGAAAAGAAGGGAAAATACAAAGGTCATTCTCTAAACCAGGTATTCTAAAGGTAAAGGATATAGTAACTAAAGAACTACAAAGGTTAACATGCATTCCAAGAACACTCAGACTTGTATCCAAGAATACTCAAGCGTGTTTATTTTCCAACATAAAATAACAAAAAGGTCTCAGGTATAAAACTATGTGCTAACATACTGTTTGTCATGACATTCACCAGTGTTGCAAAAATCGCGCCTAGGCGGCCTAGGCGGCGATTAATCGGCACCTAGGCGCTAGGCGGTCGGCCTCCTAGGCGCCCGCCTAGGCGCTCTAGGCTAGGCGTTCTAGGCGCCGTAGGCGGTCCCCAGGCGCCTAGCGATTTTTTCAACATTGACATTCACACATCATAACTGCTCCTCAACATAAAATCATTAATATATTTTAAACAGCATGTCTCTAAGTATTAATACAATGGTAAGTAGCTGGTGAATGGCTTACAAGAAAATACAATAAGTACACCAAGACAGCTTCCCCCTTCCAAATCCTGACATTATTTTTCCAGTTCTAAGGTTATGTCTGGGTAGTTGCATCTCAAAAAGTATTATGTGATAGTCATTCCAAAAATGTGAATAAGATTAGATCACTTAGCTGGCAGATATGTGATTGACTAAACAAATTCTTATTTGTGCAAGATCAACATCAATTGTTTGAACTACAAATAATGGAACTAAGCATGTTAATGCAAGTCGAACTTGCAACATTTGTTTGAAAAATATATTAAATTTAGTTTTGGTGCAAATTAGCCTTTGCTGGCATTCAGCATTATCAGACAATATTAAATACGGAGTAATAATAAATAAATAAATTAATTAATTAATTAAAAAAAAAAAAAAAAAAAAAAAAAAAAAAAAAAAACCAGCAAAACTTTCTAAAAAGACACTGATACCTTTATGATGGAATCACTCATCAGTAATTCTTCCGCAACAAGCTCAAATTCAGATACTGGATAATCAGACAATCCAAAGACAATGCTACTCCCACAGAGAAGACTGATTTGGCCTCTTACCTTCAACAATGAAAAACAATTACTCAAAAGGTTATCCATGAATGAACAACCAGTTATCCCTAATTCAGGTCTAATAGAAGTGACAACTCAAGGAAAACAACTGAAAAATGTTGCATGCTAAGAAAAAGGTAGGAGCAAAACTAAACTAATGGAGACAAACTACCTGATTGAGTGAATTTTTAAATGATACTATCCTTATTATACACCAAGTGATTCCTCACAATAGAGGAATTATAGGTTTTATACACACAACACACTGACACACATATGTACATGTATGCATCAGGAGAAGTAACTGAATTCTTCCATTCATTGTGTCATTTATCTGCCCAGTTCACACCTCCCACAGGGAGGAGGGGGACCAGCAACATGATTTGCTGCAGGCTGCAGCAATGAACAACAGAAGCCACACATCTAAAAGTAAATTTCTTAAAATAAATAAAATTTCAAGACCTGAACTTTAATCCAAAGCAGAGGGACCAAAACTTTTGCACTGTTTTCCACATAAACATTCATCCATAGAGGGGTAGTACAAAAATCCAGCAATGGAGTTTCAGATTCCGTTGTACCTGAACTCTAGTCCAAAGCAGAGGGACCAAAACTTTTGCATTGTTTTCCACATAAACATTCGTCCACAGAGGGGTAGTAGAAAAATCCAGCAATGGAGTTTCAGTTTCTGTTGTTATATTATCATTGTCCACCCGTAGACTTAACATGTAGTCATCAAAGTAAGTACCAGAAGCCCCAGCATTCCATGGGCAACCAATACTCCAACCACCTGCAAAGAAGTGCAGCTTGAAACTAAATGACGACGAAACAGATCATTCTGAATAAGAAATAAAGGTATGAAAAAGCTAGCAAACTTGATGCATGGTAGTATGATACTGTTCTCATGCTTATGTACACTAGCATCTGAAACTTAGAAGTTAACAAGAAAAATATATGATAGCTCAAGGACCCCACAGATTGGTGCATATTAGGACAGAAACAGAGCCCATGTGGAGGAAGATTGGGATTGAGGCCATACAGCAGGTTTTATAATTTATTAGGACAGATAAAATCCATGTAGCTGATCCCAAGCAGAGAGGAAATAAACCTAGTTCAGTTCAGATGTTTATACAGTCTGTAAATGAGGCAATGCATTGTTAAGTTACTGAGAAGACTTAATCATTAAAATGTGAAAATGTGCTTAGAATGCATGTGTTACAAAATTCAACTATGTATTTTAATATCATCCCAACCTCTCAAGAACTGATGATAATTTACAATTGAAAAGACATGTAACCTGCTAAAGCATGCAATTTATGAGTTTCTTGAGTAGGTTTGTTTTTCCAAATTTCCACTTCTATCATCATAGTTTTTAGAGGATTTCCCATCAATTGCAGTCAATTCTCTTTAGACTAATTATCTCTTCTCAACCCAAATAGAAAAATCCACAGCAATAGTAATCAAAATAGAACTCTGCTACCCAGTATAAATGTTTTTTTTCCTTCTTTCCTTATATAGGTGGATTTTAATACATCATTTAGAGGATTTCCCACTTCTTTATAAATCAATTCTCTTTTGATTATTTCTTCCTGATTCTATGGAAAAATCCAGTCTAAATACAATCAATTAGAGCATGTACCATCCTCATAAAGATGACAAACGATGTTGTCTAAAATTAGGTTATGAACCTAGCCTTCTATTCACGCTTTTTATACCACATAACAGGCCAAGTTCAATATATTACTGAAAAGAAAAATATGCAAAATTGAAAATAGTGAAAACTCAAGGTGGTGGGTGCCATAGTGCAGGTGGAAAGTGATCCAAGGAAGAGTTTATACTTTATACAAGACTGAAAAGTTTAGCAGTCAAAATTATAACTGTTGATTTTTAATACAAACCATGCACAGTGACTTTAACATCTTCTTGCTTGCTGTAGCAATTCAGAGAGATTCTTCCACCTCCACCACCACCCCATCCCCTCCCACCAGCTGCACTTATTATGCCATATCCCTTCCTGTACAGGCAATGGCATTCAATAAAGCAGTTAAATAGGAGCATGTAGACAGTACTTAATAACTCATAGGTGATTCAGTGTTTACAGCAAAAGACTATATACAGGATTTAAACTCTAATTAAAATGGAATATTCCAATTCAGTAAGTCAGCTTTTGCACAGATATATAAACTTCATAGACACTATTTTAGTAGAAAACTTTTTTTATTTTACTCCTACTTAAACCTGAGAATCAGCTCTAACATTAATGCAATCCTTTGCACAAGAATCATCATACTAGATTTGTTTGAAATTGAACACTATTTATTTATCACTTCCTTTCATTGTCATGTTCAACATGTGCCCCCAAGTAATTGATAGCTTATAATGGGAGCTTTGCAAAGGCCAACGGCCTAAAAGGTTCATTATAAATGTTATGATCAAATTTCTCCATGATAAACAAAGACAGGATTATTGACAAATGTACTACCCTAAATCCAGTGATAAGCATCAGTTAGGATTGCCCCAGACCCTTTTCAATCATTTCTCCTCCCATAAACTGACTGAGCTCAAAAAATTAAGACAAACTGTAAATATTTTGCAAGAATTAAGCAATTCTTTACAGCTTAAGAATATACAGTGTCTAGAATTCAAAAGCCCCATTGAAGAAAATGTGAATTACATACAGCAATTTCCAAATATACTGGTTCAGGGATCAGAGTATCACACAGTTGCAGGTTTACTTGCAAACCACACAAAAGTATGAAATTTGTAAAACTGTTGTTTGCTTCCAACAAGCAAGAGAAAGAGTCAAAGTGATGCATGTATCTTATCAAAATTGAAAAAGTCAGTATTAGAGAAAAGGAGCTGGTGGCTTGAAGACAATCCAAGTAGAAAGTTAACTCACAACTTTTGAGCACGAAGAATGATGCTTCCACCAGATCCCCCACCTCCATCTGATCCTCCATCACCACCATCCGCAGTTATAGAGCCATTTGTATACAGAAGGTCTTTCACATCAAGCATAACACGTCCTCCACCACTTCCTCCAAACTTATGTTCATCAGATGTGCCACTGCCCTTGCTTCCATAAGACCATGGGTTACACAAAGATGACCAAGCATAAACATCACCACCCCAAGCATTTGTTTGATTTGTTTTCAGGCAGGATGCACCTCGGCCACCATGCCCTCCACCAGCTCCTTCATAGCCAACTGGTGTCCCACTAGTCTGAGAAGGTGGTGCTCCACCCAATGCTGTAGTACTTATAGAAGAATTGGGCTCCATAGTCAGAGTCAGTGCTGAAATATTCACAGAACCGGCTATAATGGCAACATCCTGACCAACTTTAACATCACCAGACAAATTAAAACTTATGGTACAGCCTTCTATTGGACAAACAATTGAAACTTGAGAAAGTATCTCCAAGTTCCCGGAACCTGATACATACAAATCAGAATCTATGTACAGGTTCGAACTCAGATAGCAGGTGGTATCAAACGACCCAACACCTTCAAGGTCCTGACAAGATGATAATTTTACTTCAGTAGAAATACGTGATTCTTGGAAGTTGCTTGTGATGTACTTTCTGGACTCATGACTCCCAAATGATATAGAATTGTTAGATAATCCTCTGTCTAGCCCTGTAGGTTCACCCTTATGCTGCCATACACTGACAGAAAGTGAAATTATGAAGAGATTCCCACACAAAAGGCACCACCAGAGGTAGCATTTTGTTTGCATTGGACGCATTACCCGCCCAAAATATATATCAAGATCAATACATGAGATTGTGCTCAATTCCAGGGGATCAATAAAGAGCCAATGAAGATTAGGGAAATAAATAATTGATCCAATAACTTCTATAATATTGGAGTAACTTTCCACCAAAACAGACTGTCAGACTGTTTCTAGTTGCCAAACACTAGAGCATGCATCTGTGACCTCAATGCCCTGCAGTTCCAATATCCATTAGCTACTGTACAAGGAAAATAGACCAAGAGCACAGACAATCAAGTATCTGTCACACAAACTAAGCAAAATCTACAGGAAAATTAGACTCCTGAAATTATGAATACATCAATAAAAAAGGTTGGAAAGCATTCCACTATGCAATAGTACAAACTCTAACATTATTACTTATCAAAACATAAAATATTATTATCCAAAACACTAATACTATACTCCACATCCAATTTGACAAGAGTGCCCGCAGAATCCAAATCCAATTACACAAACATACACATATGCATATTCACACAGATGGTATATGAGCCTGCACAAGCATAACTACAGACACTAGCATTTTTTCCGTGCATGTCCCTGTTCCAGGTCAAATGAACTTAGATAAACTTTTTCCAAACAAAAAGGCGGACAAAAAGAGAGATGCACAATATTTAAACAAAAACCGAAAAACTAAACTAAGAATCCACGATCGAAGGACAAATTGAGCCCTTCCAGCAATGCACGACTCAAAATCAACTACTCCACACAATGTTCGTGTGCGCAAAATGCGTATCTACAGGATCACATACACATCAATCCTCATTTCACTTCAACAACAAAAATAATCTCGCAATTTGCCTCATACATGACCATTTCCAGCCTCAATCCACCAAAATCAGAACCAAACACGCACAGATTGATTGAGTGAGAGTGAGAGAGTGATATATAGAGAGAGAGAGAGAGAGAGAGACGTACCTAGAGAGATGAAAATTCCGGAAAATCTGTGAGCGCAAAGAGAGAGAGAATTTTCGGTTTGAATAATGGTGGAAACTGGAAAGCGTTTTCGTTTTTCGATCACTGAAAATACGAAAATAGTAAAATATAATAATGAGCAGTGGCGATTAGCGAAGCAGCAAGTGTGGACTGAGGCGTAGTAGAGCAGCTTTCCCTTTTGCTTGCAATCTCTTACCTTCTCCCTCGCTCCGCCTCTGAAATCTTCTGCTTTTTTGCTTATTTTTTTGGCAGTACAATGATGGCGATGGCTGCTTTTGTTTTCTTTTGCAGGGAGAAAAGGAAGGTCGGTCTCTGAGAGTCCAAGGCGGGGGAGAAGGTGAAAAAGTCCGTTCCGTTTCTGTTGGCCTAGCTGGAAACCATTTTGTGACACTGTTCGGGCCTCCAATCGCCTTTTTGTAACGGCAACGGTGTCTTTACAATTTTAGCCTCGCCTTTTTGTCGTAATTCCGGATGTGACACTCTACGGTTGATCTGTACAGCTAAGCATGGAAAGCACATCCCTTTCCTTCTACGGAGTTCCGACTTCCCAGTTAGATCCACTCGACACATTTCACTTCAAAGGTCAGTTACGTATTTTTATCGGACCAGTATTTAATACTATGATACTCCCTATATCTTATAGGATTTTTTTCCCCAATACCGATTCACTCCCATATTAGCTAATATTGGGTTACTGAATTATGTTAGTGTATTTGACTAGTTGATATCTTAGTGGATGGTATAAAAATATTTGATAAATTAAATGTTAGCATAACTGATTACATCTGTAAAATAATTTTCTTAAAAAATTGACATATTCATCATTAATAATATTTATGGTAGGATAGAGCTTATATAATGTAACTAAGTGTTTTCTCTTTTTATCGAGCAAATTTGATTTCCCATCTTTGTATTTGTCATTAGTGTGTGGTCAATAATAATGGTATTCCGAGTCTATCATTCAATAATTATGATCTTGATGATTTGAGTCATTTCAGTATCCGGAATCAATTATTGAAAATGTTGTACTCCTATTTTGTATGTAGGAACATCATATGAAATGTTAATTTGACATAAAATTAAAGATAATTATCATCATTTTTTATATATTCTAACATATTAGTAGTATATATTTAATGTAATGTCAATTGAATTACATTTCACAATTTATTTTCGTGGCCATATCTTTCAGATATGAGTAATGATAAGCCATTAAGTTCAAGATTCAAATTTAATAAGTCACTAATTTGATTCCTTAAAAGACCAAATCCCCTTTGAATAATAATAACTAAAAGACTAGATGTGTATAGTAAATAGTTAGGGGATTATAATTTTAATGTGTCATTTTCTAAATAAAATAAGAATAAGAGGGGAGGGGAACATGACACGTGCCTCAACAGTGCATTATATAAAACCTCATTATCATTAACTTGGTCATGATTACAATTAACATTACTTTAATTCATCTAAAGTACTTCTTCTCCGTTCTCACGAACGTTGCCGCACAACCGTTAACGTTGTTTCGTAATAACGATGCCAAATTTGACGACGGTATAGTGTACTACCAAATTGTCTGCAGCCGTTAACGTTATTTTCTAACGCCAAAATATCGCCCACCATGCATTACTAAATTAAAATTAAATGACGAAAATCACATGTGGTGAAGGTTGATTTCTAACATTTTATGATGGATTTTCGACAACTCTTTTGAAAAATTTTGCAAATTCATTAAGTGTATTACGTGTTCAATTATTATTAATATCTTTTCAGTCCAGCTCGTTATATTCTTGTCAAGTTACAAGGATAAAAAAGTTTCATTAAAATTATAAAGTATTTTTTAGAATTTATAAACTATCACGAATTGAATGAACTCCCTCCTTCTCGATCCCTCTCAACAAACAAGTTAAAAAAAAACTCTACTTATTATCACATGACATATGGTAAATGATAATTTTGGTGAAAATTTGTTGTCCATGTAAAGCAATCTTGACTTAATAATTTAAAATAATTGATGAGTGTGTTATTAATTATTAATATAAGTAGAAGTTGAGGTATCAACTATTATATGTGTACTTTATGTTAAAAAAAATTGGTCACAACTTTCTCAAATAAGAGTCAAACTCTACAAGTGTAACTCAATCTCTAGGGGGCTAGGTCGAATATGAACTAGTCTCATAGTAAGAGTATCATACACAACAACAACAACAATAAAAACAAAAGTTTACATTAAAAAAAAAAAAAATACAAACACATTTAATGGATCAATCCACCGAATAGTTTGAACTTTGAAGGTTAAAGAATCATTTGATTGGACACTTTTATATCTTATTACTGAATTTAGTTATGATTAAGTTATTTATTTGTTTACTTTTATTATTCTACTTCATATTCATATTTTTGAGTAGTATCTTTTTAAGCCACGAACACACGACTGTGTTTTAAAAATAATAATAATAAATACAAAAAAAAGAAAAAGAAAAAAGAAAAAAAGAGTAGCTGTGTTGATTAGTTGCTTTCAATGCTACCAATACCTAACTAACATAAACCTTTGGTACATTAGTTAATACCTTTTAATCACGACCATTAATTTTAATTTATTTTTTTTGGAGAGAAATTCAATCTTACATCTAAATGTCATGAAATATTGCATATATGTATCATTATTACCCAGATTTGGTATTGTGTAGCTGTCATAGTTGGATTTGAGTAGTCAAATTATTTAAACTATAAATGTAAAGAATCTGAATTTAATGTCAATGTTGATTTTTATGCAAACCTCATAAAGTATGGGAAAACATAATTCAAAGTAGCCATACTTCGTTATTTATTTTGGTTGTTTGGAATTGAAATAATGTCACTCTACCCCCATATTATTAAGGGTGGTCCAACTTAATATATATTTATATAAAATTTAATTAAAAGGCATCTCGGATTTCAATGAAATATCATAAATCAAATATGTCACTTATTAAAAGCATAGCAACTAAATCTTATACACAAAAAAAAAAAAAAAAAAAAAGAAGAAGAAGAAGATTAAATTAACACCATAACTAATATTTATTTTTTAATCATTCAAACAAATTATGACAAAGATCACATTTATGTGAGATCGTCACACAGATTCTTATCCGTAAGACGAGTCGTATTGGGATGTCGATCAATGTAATAATGTAATACTTAGGTATGTTACTTATAAAGAAAAACATAATACTTTTGAGGGCAAATGAAAATAATACTTTTATATTTTGATGTAAAAGTATTATTTTTTCATCAAAAGTATTGTATTTTATCTTATAAGCAATGTTGGCAAGTGTTTGTTAGTTATAAATGAAAATATAAATCGTTTGATGAAAAATGTAATACTTTTACATCAAAATGTAAAAGTATTACATTTTCATTAAAAAGTATTATAGTTTCTCATATAAGTAATAAATATTTTGGCCATGTGTGGTAAGATAGTCAGCCTCTAGGCTAATTTTGCTTATTTGACTACTATTAATTGTTTGACTTGGGTAAAAAATCAATATTAGTGTTTGGTTAATTAGCTTTTTGTAACTTCAAAATGCTAAAATTCAAAAAGCTGCTCAAAACAATTTTTTCAATTAGCTTTTTTATCAAAGAAATTATACCAAACAGTTACAGTTAACAGCTAATTTACCAAACACATTTCTACAATTAACTAATGTTATATCCTCTAATTAACCAAATCAACTAACAACTAACAGTCATTTACCAAATAAAATTTTTATTCATAATTTAGTATTATATTTGATAGTATAAGTATTACATTTCATATTGCACAAAGCTCTTTCTTTCTTTTCTTGTTGGTTCATTACTTGATTGGTTTGATTTGAATATGAAGAAAGGCAAAGGGACAAAGCTAATAAGAACAAAGAAGAGTGGCAAAACACCAGAAAACCATATGGCGGCCTCGGATGCCTTTTCGTATAAACTACGGACTTGCAATTATAACATATTTATCACTTGCATTATTACTCCCCAATAAAGGGGGAATATTAAAGGCCACATTTAAAAAAAAAAATCTTATTAAATTTAAATTTTTGTCTAAAATTCAGGACAAAAAAAAATAAATAAAAAAGAAGTAGAGTAAATTAAGAAAATGAGAGATGGAGAGAAGGAGAGCACATAAAAAATACAGTAATATTTACATAATAATTAATGCATAGGTTAGAATATATATATATATATATATATATATATATATATATATATATATATATTCTTTTGTAATATAGTCAATATTTCTAAAAAAAAATGCATAGTTATGAGTGATACACAAACTTTATCTATTTTATCATATTATTTTTAAAAATAATATAATTTATTTAAGTCATGACAATTTCGTTACTAGTCCTATAAAATTGGTATTTTAATTTATTATTATATAATGTAAAGTTATGCACTATATAATACCTGATTGGGTATATGAAAAGTTGAAAGCTCGACGCCTCAACTAAACCATATTTAAAATAAGTATTTCTTTAGCTCGTGTAATCACACATGGACTACGTGTAATTAGATTAGGTAAAATCAAAGTAATAATGTTATGTAGCCAACTATATTATAGTTTTGTTAGTTGAATAATTGAAGCATGTGCTCTACCTCAACTAAAAATCTAAGTTGGTTCACAGATTATTGTTTTTGTTATTTAACATTATAAATTATTATTTTTTGGATATTTTTTAATTTTTCTCATGATTTTTTTTATTTTTAGTAAAGATATTTTTGTCTTTTTATTTTTTATTTTATTTCAATCGGTTTAATTGGTTTAGAATTTATGTCACCTCTGATTTTTAATAACCATAATTTTTAACCATTTTTAGTAAAGTCTTAAAAAAATTAAACTAGTTGAAATCGGAAAATTAACAAAAAAAAATGAAGCAACAAAAAATGTCATTACAAAAAGTAGGAAAAGTCATGAGAATGACTAAAAGTGTCTAAAAAACAATAGTCTGGGATGTTAAGAGACAAAATTGAAACTAAATTTAAAATTGTCACAAAAAACAAGGGACTTCAGGTGAAATTAACTCTAAAAGATAGCTAGTTATCGGACCAACTTAACTAGAATTATGAGTTAATACCCAAAATCGTCATTGACTATAGTGGTTTTTCTCAATTTCGTCTTAAACGACTTTGGTGACCTAATATCGTCACAGACTTTTGTGTTTCGCTCAATTTAGTCTCAGACTTTTGTGTTTTTCTCAATTTAGTCCCTCATTTGTTATTCTGTCCATTTGGTGTTAAATAAATAGACAATTCAGTAATTTTAATATTGACATCTCTTTACTCATAGACATGTAAACTGCGAAATCTTTTTTTTTTTTTTTTTTTTTTACGAATTACCCTCAGAATTACTCCTAAAACTGCGAATATAAAATTTGATTTGCAGGTCCGGGAGTAATTCTGGGTGTAATTCGTACAAGAAAGAGGAATTTCGCACTTCTCAAGTTGAAAGTAAAGAGAGATCAATATTAGCATTACTGAATTGTCCCTTTATTTAACACCAATTTGACGGAATAACAAATGAAGGACTAAATTGAGCGAAACACAAAAGTCTGGGACGATATTAGGTTACCAAAGTCGTTTAGGACGAAATTGAAAAAAACCACTATAGTCGAGGACGATTTTGGGTATTAACTCCTAGAATTATTGCATTTAACTATATTTTATTTTTAATAAGAAATATTTTTATGTATGATATTATAACAGAACCGTGAAATATCTAAAATGCCCCAGCAGCGATCCGATTAAACGGCTAACGTGCGTGCGAATTGCACGTGTTTGGCAGTGATTATTCCTTCACTTTCTTCCTACTTAACATCGTCACCTTGTCTGTTCGTATCAGTCTAGATCAAAGATGGTTATCATCATACTCAACTTATTTTATATGGTATATAAAATACTTTTTAATAAAAATGTTGTTTTTTTATGAATTTATTAAAAAAACATTATATTTTAATTTAAAATATTACACGTCTCACTTGTAAATCTTACGTACACTTTATTTATTTTATAAATTTTAAATTTAAAATTTTAATATTTGTTTAATTAAAAAATTTATAATGAGAGAAATCTGCAATCGCTACTTGAGGTTGTGCATTGGTACGAAGACTATGTGACTGATTCGATTAAAAGGGTAGTGGTAATAATTAAACTCATGACTTTGTAGTCCAAAAATCATGTTTAGAAGTTCACTCAGTCGCTCCTCTAGGCCATTAAACTTTTTTTATATTGTGGATTCGAGCCTATTTCAATTTGGTCCAAGTAATCCCTCCAAATTACTAATTTTCTTAGAAAATGGTCTAACTGTTTGATTTCATAAGCAATCTGGCCCAAGTTAATTTATGTGAAAAGTGAAAACTATCCTCTAAACCAGTTGAATGTTGTGCAATTTTCATCTAACATGGCCTAATATTAACTGAGTGATTTCCTAAGCAATCTACGGTATGATTCTTGTATTAGAAAGTCAAGAATTTGGTTCTTACTAATATATTTTTGATTGAATTCATTGCACAAAGTCTAGCTAATTATTTTGTAGACCCGAATTCAAAAATACACAATTTTACATACTGAATGTTTACAATTTACCTACTAAATGTTCACAATTCAAATTGTGAGCATTCATCATGTAAATTGTGTATTTTAGACACGGATCCATCTTGCAATGTGGACCTGAGTCCATGGTATATCTGTTGACAAAGTCTTCATAATATAATTTTACTTTAAATGTTTGATTTGAGGGCTATTACACATTAATTAACTGGCTTACTAGTAGCCACCGATTTCCATCTTCACAAACAAAAACAAAAAGCAAACGGGAAAATGCCAAATATGTCTTTGAACTTTATTCGAAATTCGAAAGTGCAATTAGGTCCCTGGACCTTCATAAAATACAATTAAACACTCAATCTTGTCAAAAATGAATCAAATAAGTCTGATTTACCAGTAACAAAATCGGTAAATTATGACTGTTGAACTTGACCACTGTTCACGATCGTTAAAATATTAAATTAATTGCCAGTGATCTTCTCTGGTCTTCTCCATCAGAGAAGAAACGACTGGTCGCCTTCTCCCGTGGTCGTATTCTCCATTGGAGAAGACAATTGGTCCGATCACCTTCTGCAGTGAAGAAGACAACCGGTCACGATCGCTGATTTTGTATTATATAAAATTTAAAGAGTCATCAAAATTTTTTAATTGTTAGAATTATCGTCGAAATTGTTGTCAAAATCTTAATGACCGATTATTTCATGTGAATTATTAGCTATTAAAATGATAAATTTAAGTGTGTAATTAATTTTTTTAAAGTTTAGAGACCTAACTGTACTTTTGAGTAAAATTGAACTGTTTTCTATTTTTTTCTCAAAAAAAAAAAAAAAAAAACGTGGCAAATGCACCCAATACAATCGCCCATTCCATTACAAAAAGGCTAAAAACTAGGGTCTATAATGTCGGAAATTCTGCCAATGTTTTAGGACTAGGGCATTCATGGCTTCATGCATAGTCAAAAAGCTTACATAGAAAGAACACGAAATGAGCATTAAAGAAATATATATATTCGGAAACAAGCTGGTGATATACGAGCTCGACGACGTCTGCGATTCGGTTTCCGGCCGAGCACTCACCGGCTCCTGGATATGGGACTCCGCATTGTTGCTTTCCAACTGGATCGCAACTCACCGGCAAACCTTCGAATTCGCCGGAAAAACCGTGCTCGAGCTCGGCGCGGGAACGGGGCTACCAGGCATGACGGCGGCGAGGCTCGGCGCGAAACGAGTCATCCTGACGGATATAGAGCCGTTGGTTCCCGGGCTGAGGAAGAGCGTGGAGGCAAACGGGTTGGGGGAGCGAGTTTGGGTGAGTCGGCTGGTTTGGGGGTGCGATGAGTTGCCGAGTCGACTCGTTGAGTCGGGAGAAGTGGACGCGGTGCTCATGTCGGATGTGTTATTCGACGCGGAGGAGATGGCGGGGCTGGCGAAGACACTGAAGGAGGTTTGTGGGGAAGGGACGAAAGTGTGGGCGGCGACGGAGGTGAGGGAATCGACGAGTGACTGCCTCGCCGAGTTGGAGGAGGAAGGATTCGGAATCGTTGAACTGCCGAGTCAACTCGGAGGAGAATCGCTCGACTGTTTTGATAACTTTGCAGTTTTTCAATTGATCCCGCCAAAACAAACACAGTTTGAAGATCACTCAGCACAAATGGAAGAATAGTAAGACAAAAAAAAAAAAAAAAAAAAAAAACCTATATTTTGATCCCACTATAGTGTAAACTATAATTGGGATCAACTCTTTCTTATACAAGACTAACATTTTTGACCATTTTCGTTATTATACAAATTGTAGTATCATTTTGATCATTCTCGTTATTATAGTAAAATTTTAATATGTACAAGTTGTAATTTGAATTATATGTAATTAGTTATTTTGATCATTCTCATTATTATACAAGTTGTAACCATTTTTATTATACAAATTATAATGCCATTTTGATAATTGTGATTATTCTTGTTAACTATTTTTTTTTTTTTTTTGAAGAATTCTTGTTAACTATTTTGATCATTCTTGTTATTATACAAGTTGTAACCCCAGTTATATGTGACTAGCCGTTTTGATCATTCTCATTATTATGCGTAAGCATATTTTACTCTTTTGTATACAAAATTTAGAGGATTACTTTGCTAAAAACTAAAGAGACCTACTATATTCTCACCTCAAGCGCCCTCACACCTCGACTTGACAATTTATGAAGGGATAAATTACAATGTTGTAAAAATCGCTAAGCGCTCTCTAGGCGCAATTTTTGCAACAGTGATAAATTATAGTGACTCAATTGACCAAAAGAGACTAGACTTTTGCTCATTGCGTACAATCTCACGAATAGGGGAAGGAGTTCTCAATCT
This sequence comes from Ipomoea nil, assembly GCF_001879475.1. Taxonomy (NCBI): domain Eukaryota; kingdom Viridiplantae; phylum Streptophyta; class Magnoliopsida; order Solanales; family Convolvulaceae; genus Ipomoea; species Ipomoea nil. Next base: position 1,205,481 of record NW_017618908.1, read on the forward strand.
CCTATAAAGTGTAAACCCCAAAGAGGAAAGGGAGGTTGTAAACCCCAATGAGAAAATGAGACCTTCAATCACCTAACAACTCTGAAGAGGAAAGGAGGTTCTCGATCACCTGTAAACCTCGAGCATTCTGGAATTCACTTGGAAGTAAAGATCTTTTACTTTAGAAAAATAAAACTCCATATAAAATAGAAATGGACAAGTATTAAACAAGGATGTTTACAATTCACAACCTTCAAATATGAGTGTTCATTGAGAGAAGACAATGGGTGGAAGGAACTCTGCAAAATGGAATTGCATTTTCCAGATAGAACTATCTATGGCACCAAAAGTGGGACTAGGAGAAACAGAATAGAACACCTAAAATCGTACTCTGCAGCAACCTAAGCGAGCCGAGTCTACCAACTAAAAGCTACGACATTTCTCGGAACCTGGCAATCGCCTTCTTCTGTATAAGAGTTCTGTAGCTATCACCCGCTTGAACTTCAAGGCTTGGATCCACCTTCTTTGGCTGGCTTCCAAGTCCCGCTCTACTGTCCATGGACTGCGCTTGGACCGGCTCTACCATCCCGCTTCCATCCTTTCCCAATCCCTGGACATCAGATCAACAAACAAACCAAAACAACGGTATGCCAAATCAAATGTCAGTTCTTTCGTGGCAAAAAGACCCCCCAGTTGGAGCTTATTGGAAATGCGACTTCCCTAAAAGCCTCGAGACTCTATGGAGCTTCTTGAAAATTATTAGCTTTTGGCTATATTGGTCTTAAAAATACAACCCTCCCAAAAACATTGGAACGTATTGGTTTATAAAATATTTAATCATGTATAGAACTGGGAACAAGGTATGAGAAAACAGAAGATAGGGCAGGGATTATATATTAATATATGTATATAATATCTTTTCTTTTTTTGGATAAGTAACATATCTAAATAGTATCTAGGGAAGTGGAGAGTAAGGAATGATACCAAGCCCTCTTGCCAGCCCATATTTCTGAGCATACGGTTCCCAACGTTACTCTCATCAATAGCTCGATCAGATGTAATAATCTCATAGCTCTGAGAATTTGCATCTCCAGGAACACGTCCACCCCCAACTCCTGGTGGGAAAGGTGTTGGATCAAAGACACCCCTTTTCAATGTGGAGTCCCGATCTTCATTTCCCAGAACAACAAAACAAATTCTTGCACAAGTCAATACAGATATAAAATAGAATAGAATACATCAACCACCATTGGAATCTTCTTCTCAAAATAATCCCCACTAAGCGTGGTGTGGGCCTAAGGACATGATTTTAACTATCAAAAGAACTATATCCTGTCATAACTACAGAAGCAACCAGTGTAAGACCAGGAAAGCCTAGGCTGCAACAAATGGAATTCCGAAAATAAAAGTTCAGCAACGAATACAAGTGACATTAGTCCAAAACATTCACTAAAATCTTACTTGAATCTCCATGATCAGGCAAATTGTCTCCGAATGATGAAGAACCATACAAACTCCTTCGCTCAGCAGCACGATCTCGATAGGTAATATTTGAAGGCTGTTCCTTGTCAGGAAAAGGTTGCGATGGCATCTCAGAAAACCTTCTTTTACCACCTCCAGCAGCCACAGGTGGTGTATAGGAGCTCATTGCAGATGTATCTGTTCGAGGGGGCATTGCACTTGTTGAGACATCTGAATTGATCAATAAAGATGAACCTGTGGCAAATGAAACAGTATTTGAAGTAGAACTTCCTAATGATCCACCGGAGTACAAGGTATCCTTTTTCACCACTCCAAGACCAGAGCCTCTGATGACACCCTTCAGTGTTACCCCAGAACTGTTGGTCACAGCCCTATCCTGGGATTCAATCCCCATTGATTGGACAGTTGTCCCTGCCGCAAATCCAGCAGTAGTTGCAGTCTCCCTAGTAGTCACAGAATCAGTTCTTAATTTGGTTTTTGCAGCTGGTCCTACTGAGTTAGATCTATCTTCAGCTACTGTCTGACTCTCATCAAGAGCAACGCGTGGTGCTTGACCTTCGTGACTTCTTTGCTTCCACATTGATAATACATTACTCATCTTCTTTTTGTTGGCAAGGATGCTGCTTTTTGCAATTTTTATTTCTTTTGACTTCTCTTTCTCCTTCTTCTCTGCAGCTATTGCTGCAGTGGCTGCAGCTTGGATGGCATCTGGTAATGAGGCAGCCTTGTCAGTTGATGTCATAGTAGCAGGTGCAGATATAACAACCTTTCTTGCATTGGATCCATCAGCAGACTTGGCATTTTCACTTTGTTTCTGAGCTGTTTTGTCATTCTGATCACCGCAGGGAACATATTGTAGAGTCTGGTGATCATATGAATACCAAACCCCACTGTTACCATCATAGTATAAACCTGCAAAGATTGAAGCAGTGTATCATCAGATTTTGTTTATAGAATATAAATGTTTCAAAAGTATTTCTAAATACATTTCACAACTGCAATATCAGAGCAATATATACTACACTTTTGTGCAAACTACAAAGATGTTGAATGAGCAGCTTTGAATATAATAAAAAGACAAACCTGTATTTCCGTCATAGTAGAACCCAGAAGCAGCATCATAATAATAGCCAGAGGCTTCGTCCCACACAAACCCAGATTGTGGAGCAGAAGCATCATTTTGATGTGCAACTTCACCCTGCTCTTGTGCAACAGTGGATTGCTTTTCATCTGGATTGTATTCCTTTGGTGCCCATCCAACAGCATCATACTAAAAACATTAAGGCAGGATAGTTAAACAAAAACATCGACTCTGATATGTTTATGCATAATCAACATTTTTTTTAATTGAGGATACTCTTAATTGTCATCAAAGAAACAGTATGATACAGAGTAGAAGGCTTCACTAACAGCATTTTCACAACTAGATAAAGAAATCATAACCAAGTGTGCCACTCCTATTGAATCCTCCTTTCTTCTTTGCTTAAAAATTTAACCAAGTAAATGGGAGCAACTATACGTCTATACCTGTTGAGCAAAAGCTGCAGCTTCAATGGCAGCAGCAGCAAGGCTACTAGCTTGAGAAGCTCCAGGTCCCCCAGATCCTGGACCAAGGATACTTTTTGCATATGCAACTCTAAGGATCTGTCCATTCCTCTCTAAAGTTGTTCCATTAGTTGCTTCAAGAGCTTTCGTAGCGTCCTCAGCCTGGGTACAAAGAGATGTATCATAAGATAATTTTCTTAATTCTAAATAAAACATTGATACATTCCTCTAAAGCAAATATTTATGTCTAACTTCTCTGTGGAAATGATCTTTGAATCATTCACCAAATGGTAAGGATGATATCTAAACAGGATATATACTTCCAGACATGCTCAATCCCAAAATCAACAATGCACACACAATTCACAACACCAGGCACCTATCCCCATATGAGACAATAAGGGTTATAACATAATAACATTCAGAATAACACATTTCTTACAATTAAATATAGACGTCCTTTGCAGTGAAAGAATAATATGTTTGAACATTATTGATTACTATTATTCCCAGTGTCCTAAAACAAACTGTGCAAACAGTCCTTTTCTTTTGGGAGGGATAAGTATGTTCAAACAGTCAATTGGAACAAATAGTCAATGCCAAACATACCGAATAGAAGTGCACAAATGCAAACCCCCTTGAAACATGGGTAAACTTGTCCCTGACAAGTCGAAGATCCTGCAAGTATAACACAGGATCAAATTTGAACACCAGAAAATAGACACTAACGAAAAAAACTAGTGGTAGAAATCATGTTATACCTTGATAGGAGCATGTTTAGAAAATTCATAGCGAAGCATTTCTTCATCAGCATTTTCATCCAATCCACGGACAACCAAAACATGGGTAGGGCCTGACAGAATATCAACACACATTATTGTACCGGTTATGATAATGGTAAGCTATGTTTAACCGGCCGAGTCTAGCAAACCTGCTTCTCCTCTCTTTGCAAGAGATGTAGGGTTTGATGTTGCCATATCAGCTGGAGGAGCATCATCTGTCCGTGGCTCATTACACTGGTTCCAGAAAAAAATTTGTTATACAGTGCAAGCCATGCAACATAACATGATAACAGACTAAAAAGAATATGAACAGAGATGAAAGATGTTGTTAGGGGAAAAAAAAAAAAAAGATCAGATGGAACCTGAAAACAGGATGTTCGCCGTGCAAAATTTACACATCCACAAATTGTACACATCCAATCAGATGGAACTGTCATTCTTCTGTGGCTACCTTGACTAGATCTCGATGCACTCTCTACACCAAGAGGTCCATTGGGCCCTCCAGTTGGTTTGCTACTGTAACAAGTAGCATCTTGTTTATCATTTTTGAATTGTATAGATTTTCAAAACTCAGGATAATAAAGGAACTAAATTGGAATAGAAATAATACACATAATAGAATTTCATACTGGTGAATAAATTTTCATTCATCAACACCAATAAATAGGCCAGAATCCACATGAGTTGCATGGTGAATCAGAGAGAAAAGCTAAAGCAACTAATATTCAAGGAAACAAGACAAGAAAACATCAGTATTGCCCAAATTAGCCTTGCAAGCAAGCATCAGTATTGCTAAAGCAACTAATTTCAAGGAATCAAGACAAGAAAACATCAGTATTGCCCAAATTAGCCTTGCAAGCAAGCAGGGAGGAGAAATACATCTTCAGTCCCAAACACAAATGGTTCAGAAAAGGTGACAGGGCAAGTTAATTGACACCAAAACTAAGTTTTTTAGAATCAAATCCTATACAACAGCAGGAACCCGCAACAATCGGTAAAACATAAAAAAAATTAGAAACGAAGATATTCCATATCTTAAACAAATAGGATGGATCGTGAAGAAACTACACAGTTTTACAATCCAAACAAAATAAAGGCCTGAATTACCTGTACTCAAAGAAAAGCTTCCTACCATCAACAAGAAGGCCATCATCCCCAAGCTTATCCATCATTGCTTGAGCGGCATCCTGTAATAGGAAAATTAAGATCCACCTCTCTATGCTATATAAAGAAAACACAATTGAAAAGCTATCTACAATCAATACCACAGAAGGAAAATCAATAAAAGCAAAACCACGGGAGACACCAGAATTTCGCTCTTTGATCACACGAACATGGCGCAGCGGTCCCCATTCAGCCTAATAAAAACAAAAAAACAAGTCACATGCATCCAAAATAGTGTTCCGTTTCATTTTTGCATTTGACAATTGACGAGAGACAGAGAGAGAGAGGAGTACAAGGATCTGATATAGATCTTCTTCAGTTGTCTTTTGAGAAAGGCCCTTAACAACGACAGTAGCAGAAGGAGCCTACAAGGAAATAGCATACCTAATCAGTACCAGACAGACACACATACACACAAGAAAGTTAACAGATAATGTCTACAAAGAAAAACTTAAAATAAATTATGAAACATACCACAGAGTAGCTGTCATGGTGTCGTCTGTCATCATGGTCCCTACGCCTTTCACTTCTATCATATCGGATATCATCATAACTGTCCTCTCTATGACTACGGCTATGACTTCGACTTCGAGGAGACCTTGACCTCAGGCGATCATCACGATCGCGAGACCGTGAACGGGAACGCTCATGCCTTGTATATGGACTGTGATCTCTTTCCCGGCTTGAGGCTCTCCTATCATGCTCACGATCACGGGAATCACGCCGTCTCCAGTTACTGTCTCTCCTACTGCCTCTGTCATAGTCAGAATCATAACTGTGTCTACCATAATCATAGTCCCTTTCATGGCTATCTTCCCTGCTTTGATGAGAAACGCGATGGCGATAATCATAATGCTCATAAGCATAATCATCTCTGTCACGTCCTCCATACCTGGTGGGCCTGCCAAATCCAAGATCATGGTTGTTGTCAAACTGTGATGACCACCCTGAATACACTAATCTCGTGATACTTATCAGCTTCAAGAAAAGAATCTGTTTAATGATATAAATCAACATACATCTTCTCATTCCTCCTGGAATCCCTATCCAGTGGATATTCTTCTTCATAACTTCTTCTCCTTGTTGGAGCCCACAATCCAACTGGTGGTGGTGGATGTGGGTACTGCTCCCTCTCCAGAATATCACGGTGAAACCCACTCCTAGGGTAAATATTGTCTCTTGAAAACCGTTCATCAACAAATCTCCTATCATCATAAGAACCACCAACCCTACCAAAAGAAAATGAGGCAAAGGCGAATAGAGGAAGAGCAAAGAACAAGATAGAATGCAAAGAGCAAGACAATTGAAGAGCCCCAAATAGATGCCTGCCCAAGAAATTATGCTAGCAGCAAAGGACTAACATCATTAAAATAACATTCCAATGCATTCCTTCATGTAACATAACTAAAATGAAGATGTCAACTAAAAGGAAATCATTATAAAAACAAGACTCTGGTCCTTCATGTGAATTAAGAAATAAAATTATACCAATTAAAAGGAAATCAGTTGTTGAAATGAAAGAATCCTTTTAAACATCTGTTCACTCACCGGAAGTCATGCTCATGGACTCCACCATAACCCTCCAAAGCCTGTGGATTCAAGACAATAAGCTATGTCAGCAATTAATTATCATGGTACAAGGTAGGGAAATCCATTCCACATCCTCACTGTCCCAAGGCTTTCTTTCAATGTTCTTTAAGGAAGAGATGTCTGAAAATGGGACAGTCTCATGAGCCTAGTTTCTTGTTTATCATCCCATATATGTGATTAAGAAGGAAACCACAATTACGCTGTTATTTTCCCATCCTTGCTGAGGGCAATATCGACCAGGATCCATTTCTTGCAAGAAGACTGGTGCTACCCCTACAAAGTTGTGCACGATCTTTCAGAAGATTCAGGAGCAAGATGACTGAAAACCTTTCCTGTAATGGATGCACAAACAGATAGAGTCATGCCATCAATGAACCGAGAAACAATCTCCATCAATTGGCCTCCCCTTTAATGGACTCCTCAAAATCAAATCTTCGAACGATAATTCTCTTGATCATAATAAACAAAGAAGTTTCTTCAAGTAGTAATCATCACATAACAAAACACTAAGTATCATCTGCAGCTGAAGAGGTTAATTAATCTTAGCCATCCCAGATTGGCACAAAATTGAATTGTTTGGATTATTGAGCCAAAAATGCACCACATGTATGGGCAAAGGCAGGGACGATGCGTAAATATTGCATATGAAGTAGAAACCCATATGTTTTATTGATGGCTTATAGGCATTATTGCATTAGATACATGTCTTTAAACTAGACACTGATGTTTTTTACTAAAACACATGCTACACTATGCTAGTACATATTTTGTCAATCATCAGCAAGCAGAACCAATACAAGGCACCTTTTAAACATAAATTGAGCAGAAAGAAAAAAAAAAAAAAAAAAGGAATTTTTTATGTTATCAATGATTTTATAGACATGTACAGCATGCCTAGAGGGTATCATATATACACCATCCAATTCAATTCAAATTTCCAGTCTGAGCTAAAATTGAACCAAAATGTTTTCAGCCTCAGCTAAAGTGAGACCCAATGCTCCATAAGTTGATGGAGATTCAGTTGGCCGAGACATTAGCAAAAGATTTTATTTTATTTTTTTAAATTCTAAAAGCTTAGAACAAGACACTTTGAAAGCCAAGGCCACTACACTGTTGGTGACATGGTACCATTTTCAGCCATAAAAACCCATTATTCTACAAACATTTTTCCTGAGTCAGGTGATTCTGCTTCCACTAGAAAAGGAAGGTGTTACTACTCACTCTATCCATCCCATCCCTTTTCTTATACTTTGTGACACGAAGACCTTCAACCTTCATACACATGCCCTACAAATGGATGCCACCTTCCTCGTGTACCAAATGCCAAAACTTGACTCTACAAACTTAAAGCAAAATCATATCTCCTGAACCCAATTACCAATCCACAACATTACACATTTCTCACCTATCCCCACCTGAAGATATTTACTTGACTGCATTTTCACAACCCCTCAAACACAAAAAATTGACAGTCTTATTCACTATATTATGGATGAAAAACAAGTGCTCCCTGACATAACCACTAGTACAGGCAGACAAATGAAAATGAAACACAATTCCAAATGCTGATCAAAGAAAACAACAATCACAATTCACCGCAATTAGTTAATAAAAATAAACCATTTTCCCCAAAACCATGCGGCGATTCCCATTACGACATCTTTACATAAACGCCCAGACGAAAAGCAAAAACTATTTTTTTAAAAAAATGGAGGGGAACAAAAAAATAAAAACTGATGCTGTAACCTTACAATTAAACCGCTGCAGAATCGAGGAAACAGCTCCGATTGTGATTCCCGGAGCTCCACCCGGATCGATTCTACAAATCAAATCAAATCCAAATACGACGAATAGCTTGACCGATTACAGGCTGAAGGTCTTCTACGAAGCATAAATTGAAGGCAGAGAGGTGGGGGTGGGAAATCTGAATAAACAAACCCTAAGACACTGTTATTTGTTATTGTAATCAATCCAAGGTGGAGCAGGATTACTGTTTGGACTTGTGAAAGATAAAGCTGGGCTCACGTGGACAACGTTTGGGGAGACTTTGTTTGCTATTCTCGTTTGGGTTTGGGTGGTGATGGGATTAAATCTTATCCACGACAAGAATAGCGGCAAACATCCAATAGTTATCCATGGACCCGGGTTCACAAAGTCAACGTTCAAAATACACAATTTACATACTGAATGTTTATAATTTACATATTCAACGTTTACAATTTACATATTTAATGTTCACAAATTACATACTAAATGTTCACATTTTACCTTTTACAAAATCGTAAATATTCAATAGGTAAATTATATATTTTAGATCCGAACCCACCTTGAAAGATGGACCATGGTCCACAGAATGATTTGCCGCAAACATCCCAAACTTATTTGGATTAAGTCACCATTATTAACATTTGAGGAGAGTTTATTTGTTATTCTCGTTTTATAGCAACCAACATATTACAGGCTGTTTGGTTGAAGGGAATTTAAATCTCTTTTCACTTAATTCTCATCTAATTCTCATGCTCTCTATGGATTTTAATTCCTGGGATTTTAGGAAGAAAAAAAGATAGTGATGAATCAAAATCACCTCTTCCTTTTTTAACTTAAAATTAATGTCTAACAACAACGATCGACATTTTTAACTTTATACTAGTTATTCCCTTTCAATTCTCATGTATATCAAACATTGGAATTGAAATTCTCAGTAATTTTATTTCTATAAACCAAACACTGGAATTTAAATTCTCACTTTATTTCCACTAATTCATCTCCCATGAAATTGTAATTCCTTTCTCACGTAATTTTTCCTTTCCAACCAAACGCCCTGATAGAGTTATTGAGATTACTAATTAACTATTATGATTTGGGTCGTTTTTGTTTGTACCTAATACCGAGTAGATATTAAACATTTTTCACTTTTGAGCTAGTACGAAATGAGTATACAGATAAATTATTATTTTAGTACGTCTTATAATAATAAATCCCATATTATTAAAAGAGATAGGTTGAGTGTTTTTACTTTTTTTAGCCAAAAAAGTCATTATTATATGGACCATATTAAAAGAAATTCATTAATTGTCAATGTTCATGATCCTCGAAATATTCATACAATGAAAAAACAACATTTTTAGTCATCAAATTAGGATAAGATAGCTGATTCAGTCCCTCAATTATTAAGACAAGATATTTATGAAACACAATTGTATTTTGTCAAAATATCCTTATCATTTTAATCAAAAAATTATGAGTAACACAATTCTTATAGATACCATAGAAGTTATACTATTTTATATTTCACTTATTGAGAAAGAAGATGGTGTATTATTAAGGTAGAAAAACAAAGATCATTGAGAGAAGTGGAGTGAAGAAGAGAGCAAAAGAAATAGAAGACTGAAGAGGAACATGAATTGACAGAAAGAGAACTCTGTATTTTACAATATAATGCTTAAACAAACAAGAATGGAGGCACATGAACATCTTATACATGGAAAACAGGAGATTAATGGGGGATCAAAGTATATTGTAGCTACCATCGTCACCGGTTACAATGTAACAAACAATAGCTAGAACAAAAACGAAGAACGATGAGAGTTCCATCGCCATGGCTCCCCAACCGATCACACCACCGTGCTTTAAGATGACTGGGATTGCGATGCTGCCAACCGCTGAAGCTCCGGTCAAGAACTTAGTTGCTTCCACCCAGCTGTTAAACGGTTAAACCAACCGGGTTAGCAAACAGCAAGCATGTGCTCCATTTCAACTAAAAGCCTTGGATTGCACATTAATGGCTGTATGTGCAACACGTAGACCATAGTCGCTTATTCGAACCCATGACCTTTGACATGGCTCTGATACCAAATTGAAGCATGTGCACCATCTCAACTAAAAGCCTAAGCTTATAGTTGGATTGCACATTAATGACTATATGATCAACATTCATGAACAATCGTATTGGTGGAGCCGTGGAAGAGTGCAGCTATGCTATGTGGCTTGATTTATGCGAAGAGACTTACCCGTTTTCAGATGCAGAGTAGAGAGACGAAGCATCTGATCCCGCAAAGAAAACCAAAGGCATCGGAAGCATGACATACATTATTGCTGCACAAATGAACATTAGAATGTACACACACTTCATTACTGCAATGAAACGAACAGAAATGCGATTTATGCTGCTTCTCTGAACAAAAGATTCCCATTTATAGTTGCATTTATGATTTCCAGTCACAGAAACAAATGGAATGCTCTCTTGATACTCTAATAGCATCAAAAGGTATATTTTTAATTAACCTATTTTCTGGGTATGCGTTCAACCTACCTGTTAGCATTGGCCACCAGTTATTGAACAAAGCACAAGCCTAACACATAAGAAGAGGTAACTAAGAAAAATTACAGAAACAATGGCATATAGCATTTAATAATCTACAGAAAATTAGGCAAAGGCAGGAGTCACCAGTATTTGCAACGCGATCCCAACTGAGACTAAAGTTGCCAAGGCAACAAGCTTCCCACAACTACGCACATCCACCATGATGAACTCAGCTCATATAGGAGGAACACTAAAAAAAAAAATAATTAAATTGAGTTTTTTGTTACGTTCTTAATTTATGTATCTCCACAAAGAATTAGCCCTAAAAATGAGGGTTCATATGTTAATGGAGAGTAATAATCAAATGAGACCACATCATCCTGTGAGTCCCGTGAGACTCTTCGAAAATGCACATAGTTTACTACACGAATGCACACAGACTAGATTGTTGCAATTCGCCCCTCAGCAATGCACACAATCTACCCTGTGTGCATCCATGTAGTAGCTTGTGAGTGCATTTACTAAGGGTCTCACGAGAATAGGTTTATATATATATATATATATATATATATATATATATATATATATATATATATATATATATATATCATAACCATTAGCTACCAAACTCTTGGTCTTTTAGCATATTGCGGGATTAGTTGATTAGATGAAGTTCAGGGAGTTGCCTGACCTCTTTCGCAATCCCCATGTGCCTTTTTTAACTGCGAGGGCAACCCCATTCAAGTTGGTCAAGTTGTTTACATGGTAATCATAAGATTACAAGTTCGACTCTCTATAGAAGCGGCCTATTGACCTTCTTGTTTGAACCAATCAACCTTCTTGTTTGTTGGCTAAGGTCACAGGACGAGATTTACCCAAATGCACAGAAAATCCTTCAATTGCTACTTTCTTAACAGTATCACTGTAAGATTTAGAACCATTCCCCCTTGATTCATGTTACAAACATACCAATTACTATTGTGCACACAAACTAAATTCATCTGTTTACTAACAAACTTTCCATGAACCCTATGAACATGGAATTAACCTATCAAGATTGAAACTTTCCAACCACATTTGCTTAAACCTCAGACAAACTATCGACACACAATTGCAGAAACATTTTGCTTAATCAATTCATCAATCACCATAACCCCGAGCCTCACAGCAGCAAGATAGCCCATCACTCTCTAATTCAACCACAATTCATACAATTTCTTAACTGTCTTGTTCGACGTTTCATACATAACTTATCAAAAACAAAAACAGACAGAGATAAATAAAAAATCTTCGGGTACGAACCAGAATAAGGCGACTAAGGCTTCTGATTAACTTGTGTTTGCAGAGGATTGAAGCTGCTTCTCGGTTTTTTCGCAGGAAAAATGTAGAAAGAAGATGAATTTGGGTGTTCAGTGTTCATTTGCGGGCCGACAAGAAAGTCAAGTTGTTAACTAACTTCGACAACTACACAATTCCTCGCCAATCGTTATACCCTACACCACGGCGCACATAGCACTGTGCGCCGCGCGCCTCCCAAAACGACGTCATTTTGGGAGGCGCGGTAGGAAGTTACTAGGATTATGTGTATTTATTCACACAGTTATGTGTATTTGTTCATACAGTTATATGTATTGGTTCATACAATTATGTATATTTTTTATACAATTATGTAAATTCTTTTTATACAATTATGTACATTCGAATCAAAAAATTTTTGTGTTGATAGCGTAAATTGAACCGGGGGTTACGGTTACACTACGAATACGTATGTTTGTGAACGAGTAGAATGAAGCGCTCGACGGTCAGCCGGTCGGTCGGACTACCGGGCGACGACTGAACCGTCCGAGGCTAAGTAGTATTGCAACTAGTAAGTAATAGGTTACAAGCGGGTTGCTATTACAGGGTGAAGGGTACAAGTAGTAAGTAGTAGTTGTTATGATGAGATGAAGATGAGATGTGAGGAGGAGATCCTCCTATTTGTACTGTTTGAGTCGGTCTACGCATTTAATGCGCCTGCTGCAAGTGGATCGACGTGGCGTCTTCTCGTTGGCTCAGTCAGGCGGTCGCTTTGCAGCTATGCGTAGGTTGACTGATCGATGAGACGGAGCCGTCCTACCTGCAAGCTGTCCATCATCGCCCTGCAAGTGCAAGTTGCATCCCAAGACTTGTCGTGCAAGTTACGTTTTCGGCTCTGCAGGCTACGTCATCTTGCAGGCCGACCGGTCACCCTACGGTAGACCGGTCGGGTGACTTTCCGTCGGGGCGATTCCAAGAGTGATCCGAGAGCATATTCTCTTGTCATGAGGCCTATCGGTACGAACAGTGCGGTTTGACCACAAGTGATTTAGTCCTGTCGGGATTATTACCGTAACGAACCGGTCGGATGACTTCTTGACGGACTGGTCATACGGATTATTCTTCTGTACGTATTTACCCATCATGTGTATTATGTTAATAGTTGATGTGTATTATGTTAAAAGTTTATGTTTATTATGTATTATGTTAGATTATGTGTATTATCTTTTAAAAAGAGTATGTATATTTTGTTATATAATTATGTACATTCATGTATACAATTATGTGTATTCTAGTATAACATTATGTACATTCTTGAACAGCGGTTTTTTTTTTTTAAAGAAAAAACTACTGCCATTCACTGGGGCGGAAAATTTCAAAAAATAAAAAAATAAAAAAATAAAACGACGTCGTTTTGCATCTGGGCGCATATTGCAACGCGCGCCGTGGTGTAGGATATAAATTGCCATTCCTCGCTGCAATTTTAGTTTTGCTTATATGGGCCGGAGATGCTTGAAGCCCAGAGCCGATTTTGTACCCCATTGTTGATCCAAATCTTTTTTTTTTTCAAAGTTAATTTCATTCGTTATTGAAAGATAGTGAAATAGACCATTGAATTTTATAAAAGAAAACAATTAGACTTTTTAAAACTAAAAAAAATTCAATTAAGCACATTAATTTGTAATTATGATTATATGAACCCAATAACCAATTATTCAACTGGAATAATATGTCATTAACGTTTCGGTGATGAAACTGACAAACAACATAAGCCTACAACTGTCAACGGCGGTTATCATGTCACATAATCTTAAATTACCTATTGGTTATGGTAAATAGGGTTTATTTGACCAACTTAAATAAGTTAGAGTGTTTAATTGTAAATTTTTAAAGTTCAAGGATCTAATTGTTTTTTCGCATAAAATTTAAGGGCTTATTTGACTATTTTACCTTCTTTATCCTTACATTTAAGATGTAAATCATCAACTCAAATTCAAATCTATGTAAAGTCATGTTCAAGTTCAAAATAGTTATAGTGGTTTGAGTTTTATATATAAAGAGTGCTTTTTATGCTTGTTTTGTTCTTCTCACGCGTGTAAAGAGTCATCCGGCTATGTTAAAGAGTGTACTTATATTGAGCTTGTTTGGTTATCAGCGGTTAGCGGTCAGCGGTAGCGAGTTGTGTTAGCGGTTATCAGATAGCGGATTGTATTAGCAGGTTTGACCAGCAGATTGTATTAGCGGTTTATAAAAAAGTGTTTGGTAAAATTAGCTGTTTAGATTAGCGATTAACATGTAAAATGACCATAAGGGTATACATTATAATTTATAATTTATAATTCATAATAATAATAATAATAATAATAATAATAATAATAATAATAATAATTTAAAAAAAAAAACGAAAGAAAGAAGGGAGCAGCACAAGCTGCTCCCCTCTTGTATTCCCACTTTTCCCACCGTCCCACATCGGTGGGAAAAGTGGGACAAAGCTCCACAAATTTGTTGCCCATCCCAGATGGGCAACATTGAGGAGCCGTTTTGGCTCCTCAAATTAAGGAGCCATTTCGGCTCCTCATTAAGTTTTATGTTTAATTTTTTTTTTATATATAAATATAAACAGGGGCGTTTTGGGGAAAATTAAATTTTCCCCAAAACGCCAACTGCAAACGCTGCAAAGTGCAGCGTTTGCAAAAGCAGCGGTTTGCTAACCAAACGATTTTTTTTGGCGGTTTGACATGGTCAAACCGCCAAAAACGGCGGATCCGCCAAAAAATGGCGGATCCACCATTAACTAAACATGGCCATTGTAGGGAAAATGACACTTTTTCCCCTTAAGTTATATACTTATAGCACTTTTTCTCCCTGAATTATTTAAGTGGCTCTTTTTCCCGTTGAAATGTTAAATGGACATATTTACCCTTAAAATAAATATTTCATTTTTTTTATTCTCCAACAAATTATAATTTGGTTCAAACCAAACAAATACTATAGCAACCAAACCAAAATATTCCAATTACAATTTATAATCAAAACGCGATATTTAGAGTTTATTAAAATCGTGAACCGGAATGGCCGGTTCATGTTCCGAACTGAAAAAATAAAATACATTTATTGTTGAATTTAGACTATTTTAAAATAAAAAATAAAATTTTAAAATAAAGATGGTTCAAAATCGCGAACTGGATTCGAAACCGCCGGTTCACGGTTCATGATCCAGTTTTTTTCTATTCTTAAATTTAATAAATTGAAATCCAAATATTGGGTTCTAGATCTGAATCATAACTGAAAACTTTTAATTTGATTGCTATAGTGTCTGGTTCAGTTCGAACCGAATCGTGGTAATCGCTACATATACGCAATATTTTGTTGGAGAAGTAAAATAAATAAAATTTTTACTTTAAGGGTAAAAATGTTAATTTAATATATTAGGGGGAAAACCACCACTTTTAAAATAATTGAGGGGGCTAATGTGCTTACATAAATAATTAAGGGGGAAAAAGTGCTATAAGTATATAATTTAGAGGGAAAAAGTGCCATTTTCCCTATATTATATATAAAAAATAAATAACCCTTTCAAAAATAAATAAATAAATAAATAATAGAAAGTATGAAACTTAAAAAAAAAAACTCATAAATAAGCGTGTACTTATTTTAACTGAAAATTTAATTAAGATACAAATTTCTTACCATACATTGCAAAAATATAAATATAAAGAGAATCTAAGACAACTGGGAACATATTTTCTTTTTAAGTAATACTATACATACTCTCACTTTTCATTCTATTTTATACTCTTAATTGACATGACACGTTATGATTCCTCCAAAAAATAAAAATAAAAATAGACCACCCCTATAATATTGGTTTAGTAATTTTTTTAAAATTTAAATCTCACTTAAAAATTATTTCTAGTAACATGTAATGATTTGATTCATGAATATTCATTCCTAATTGAGAAATAAAAACATGTGACGAAAATTTTGTCCCTTCAAATACACTTATAATTTCCCTCTATTGTTAGTGCCATTGATGACACAATGCCATTTATGGTCAAACAAAATGTATGTCATGTAACAAATGCAACAAAATAAGGAATAGGGGATAATTTTTCATGGACCCCTCAAGTTTTAGATGGTAAAGCTTTAACACCCTTTATTTAAGAAGTTGCAATTTAGCCCTAGCTTTGAATTTTCACTTGTAGTATTTCACTTAAGTCCCTTTGTCAACATAAAAATTTTCTATGGGAGAGGATTATTGTTGAGATTATTGTCAATTATATTTATCATAGGTTAGGTTTCTTTGGTAGTTGGTACATTCGATAGATATGTGGATATAATGATATTTGAATTTAAACTTAGGCTTATTAGATTAAAAAAAAATATTTTTTTCTTAATATATCAAGAGAAGCAATACAAAATAAATAAATCTAACTCTCGAAGACCCCTAAATGGGTGCTCTAACAAATAAATTTTTCATTGTAGATGTTTAAGATTAATGTCAAATCAATTTAACCACAAATTAGTCTATCTATAGATCGATATGTCTAATCGAGTAAATTCATTGTCTATAAAACAAATTTCTTATAACATTGATCAGTAGACAATGGCATTATGCTATTCTTATGTGAATAGATACCTTTCTATCAAACTATATCATGAACCCACATCATGACTTAGTAGCAAATGTTTTACTGTACTGTAAATGTATGGGATTCAAATCAAATTATTGATGACTTGGGTTCAATTTGTAGAAGTCTAAGATAAAGCTAGTGAATAGTGATGATGTAAATTACTATTCCTTTGTAGGTATATAAAAAATCAATATTCTTTTATATCTTCCTTTGTTTTACATACAAAGAAAATTGATTCCCTAATTTCTTATAGAGAATTTTTTATTTGCAGGAAACTTGTAAGCGCTACCTAAATATGCATTTTGAGTTGAGTTCACCTTGTAACTTTAGTCGAAAAATGACCATAAAAAAATAAACTAGTCTAGGTTGTCTATAGCTGACGAAGTTAAACCGTGAAGACCAAAAAACAGCTCTTATAAAAAGTAAAACTTAAAATCTTGTGGTTATCCTTACCAAATCAATAGAGAATCTTGTATGTATGTTACTAGTGATGGTGTGAATTAGTATTCTTGTTTTTTTTGAATAAGGTGGATAAAGCTAGGCAAAGAAATTTAGTCTAGAGAAGGAACCTAGAACCAATCCCATGAAGAAAGCTGGTGGATTTATGTAGAAACTTAGACAGCAGACAATTGTTAAACTTAAACAATGTCAAAAACTGTGTGCTTGTAATCTTAAAAACTGTGTGCACAATGCAATGTCCCAACTAAAAGGATGATGATTGATTATCACCCATCTCATTGACCTTAAGTCTCTATGTACTCTGTACCCTTTTAAGGCTTTGTGGTTACAAACCTTCATGCTGGTGTCCTTCATTCAAAAGGGTCCATCCTTTATGCTCAAAGTGTGGGTGGGACAAACAGACAACCTACCCACCACATCAGTTTCATCCGTATAGGACACCGCACAAACATTTGTCCTTTTTTTTTTTGACTGACGGACCAGAAAAATCTGTAGTCACTATTTAAGGGTATGTGTATATTCGGTAAATCACGGGATCTTAAATAGTAAAGATTACAAGAAGGTAATTAAACTAGCCTAGATTGTCCATAGCTAACCAGCTCGATCATGATAGGAGTCGAATTTGTAACATTGTGACTACTTAGTCAACACTTGATCAATTCAGATCGTACGTACTACGATCGCATCTGCAAAGTTTGATTTTTTACTTTCAAGAAATTAAAGATCTAACTCGAACCTCTTTAACATGGATGCATATAGACAAGAAAATCTGAATTTGGTGATGCATATCTCCACATAATAACTTAGGAATACATATATTTACAGCAGGTAGGCAAGTAAATTTTTCCAAGAAATCCATTATTGTAGACTTGTTACCTACTAACCTTAAGGTCACATGATGACATCATTTCTTTATATTTAACCATAGTCGATGGTAAATAGGGTTGTCAACTTATACTATATGCTTGAGAGAATGGTATGGTGAGATACAACAAGTTATTGTGGTGATAGTGAAATAATTACAATGGTCTAATTAATATTCTTATAGGATCTGATCTTTAATTACTATTGTAGTTAACATTTATGTGGTTTATCCAAATGATCATCTCGAGAGCATTTGGAGTGGTACCATGGAAGTGTCCCGTCCCCATCGGGGATGGGAACGAGGACGGGGAAAAATTTTGGGGATCGGGGACGGAGACGGGAAATTTTTGAAATTCCCCGGCGGGAGCGGGGATACCCCTCCCCGCCCCGCCCCGTCCCCGATTATATATAAAAATTAAAATTTTAATTTTTAAAATTACAAATTACAATAAGTTAAAATTTTAACAAGGAGTTACCGGGGATGGGGTCGGGGTTTCGGGGACGGGGACGGGGAGTATACTCTCCGCCCCGTCCCGTTGCCATCCCTACGTCTCAAAAATTTCAACCCTTCTCTCAAATGCACTCAATCTTGTCAAGTTGAAGCGGGAGGTTCTTAGGATGAGAGATTTTGCTAACGTGGATAAATACAATTGAAACTATTGATTTATGGACAAATAATTAATTAATGTAAGGATCTCATCAGAGATTTTGCAGCATCAGAATTTTGACATTTTATGCAGTTCATGTAGTGATGCTGGCAATGTACTTGGGGCATGAAAGATTTGGCTGTCTTCAAGTCTTTTCCTCAAATTATTCATTTACAACTAGATAGTTCTATATATATTCAAATAAACACTACATTTCTTTGTAAGAACTAAGTACCCTTATTCGATCCATTTTAATTAGATTATGAATTAAACTTTTGGTTAAAAATCTTGTGTTCAAGCGACATAATTATAGCTCTCTTAAATGGGTGGTCACAAGTTTATCCTCGATCAATATAATAGTACTAAAAAAATGAATCAAACTTTTGATTACATTATATTTTAAGAACATTTTAAATTAAATTAACTTTAATTTTAAGAAATTCAAAAGCATATATAATATATTAAGTATTACACATTTTGTTTGAGCATAATTTTATTGGGATCATAAAGTTAAACATTGAGAATTTAAGTTGTCAATATCATTGTAACCAAAAAAAAAAAAAAAAGTAAAATGAAATAAAATTATTTTTACCAAATTTGATTAGACCCAAATGCTTATTGTGTCCTACCTTCCCTTTAATTTCTTCGTTTTATCCAACCAATCATGTTACCTTTTGTGTTTGATACTTTAGAGTATTTGGTAAACAAACTGTTAATGTAATTGTAAGGTAAATGTTTGACTATGGTAAATGTTATATCATGTTACAGTAATATTAGAGTAGTATTAACATTTATTTTGTTCGACTTATTAGAGAAACTTACAGTTACTTCTTGACATTGTGTAATAGTTCAAAATCCACATAAAAAATAAATTAAAATTATGTGCGACGTGATCGACTCAAAGAAGTTGATGAGAAGAATAGAACTATTTTTACATAAAAATGCTTACTATTTTTGTCGATAAATTAAACAAAATTAGGCTCCCATTAATTTATTTTTAATTACTAATAAATGGAGTGTTTATATTTGCAACATAATTCAGACACAATGTCACGTCTACGTCACTCAATTAGTTCCATTATCATATCAAGAATTCAAGACAATGACTATTTACTTATTTAGTCCATTGCATGATTTAATTTGCATCAACATTCATCAATGAATACCTAATTATATTATATTCATTTCAACACATTTTGATTTAACATCTCGACCATTCATAAATAGAAGAGACATTTAAATTAAGATCTAAGTTTATTTCATTCGTAATTAACTTTTATGGTGGAATTGAAAAAAATTAAAGATATTATCTTAAGTATCGTATAGTATTAAAAGTCGATAGATTGAGTCCAAAGTCAAGGCTAGCTACTTGGCCTTTATTAAGGTCAGAAAGAGAGGCGAGTTGAGAAGAGTCCGCACAGTATGAATCGTCTAGAGTGGGTTGCTAAACTAGTATCCTGTCAATCGTATTTTAAAATTTTTAATATACCAAAACAAAAGCAAACAAACCACATAAAAGCGTGATTAAGTCACACATACACAATCAATTGTCAAAGGTGGAAAGATTAATATCATTAGACAAGTCCTCCGATCTTAAATATGAAGACCCAAATGCATACTACTAAAAATGGTAATTGGGATGACCATCAAGGCATCACCAATAGGAGACTTTGAAGGTTTTTTACACGGTTTTTAAAGCAAAGCCATCCAAAGTGGAGGTGAGCGATTGATGAAAAAAAAAAAAAAAAACTCCTGCAAGCCATGGGGATTTTACATAGAAGTGGATCCCATTGCTTTTTCAAAAATGTCTCCTATGCACGCATGAAGAGCAAACCATGCACCCAGCGCCCCAGCTGGCACGTGTACGCGTGAAGAGCAAACCATGCGCCCAGCTAGCGCGTGTATGCACGCGCTAGCTGGGCGCGTTAACACTCTTCACATGTTTTTTTTCCTTTTTGTTTTCTTTTAAAATTTCAGTATTGTTTTTATTTTTTTTCTTCTTCTTCTCATTTTCTCTTTCCTAATCACATATACCAAAACTTTTCAAAAATCACATCATTATTGAGGATGTCCTCACACTACATGGTAATTAACAGACGTTTTTTTTTTTTTTTTTTTTTTTTTTTTTTTTTTTTTTTAAATTTCATCATAGAATAAAAGACGAAAAGTAATACCTAATCACAATAATTATAAAAATTAAAACTATGGGGCATAGTCTAGTCAAGAATTATAAAAATGGAAAAAACGTATACAAGCATATAATTGCAAGAAGTAAACCATGTCCATGTATATATATCTATAATATAATGAAAACGGAATTGAAAATATAGAATGATAGATAGACAAGTAGTCGTAGACATGAATCATTGGAGTTATCGTTGAAGATTTGCCTCCCAAACGACTTGTCACTTGTCAGCATACAATCCATTAAACATGAAAATAGTAAGAATTATATATTAGTTCTGATTCTTTCAAAAAAAAAAAAAATATTAGTTCTGATTTATTTTTAAAATATTATTACACATACTTTTTTATTCAATAACGTAACTAGGACTTTATCTTTTGGAGGATTCTTCAGACAATATTAAGTCTATTTTGGTGGTTGATTGTATGGGTGTAAATGAATCAACTTGTTCGATCGTGTGCTATTCGTTATTCATTCAATTAAACTTGAATTGATTTCAGTTAAATTCCAACTCAAGACAACTTGTTAACTAATTAAGTTGGATTTAATTTTTTATTTATTTTTTATTCGTGACTTGTGAAGTTACTTGTGAGATTCAAACTGAACTCATACTCTATTCGCAGCACACATACAAACTTGAGCATGCCTAGATTCAAATTCAGCTCGCCTCACATGCATCCCTAGCTAACTAAGTAACGTGACTGATACTTTTATTTTATTTATTACCGAGTACTTCTCAATAAGTTAATTAATCATTAATTTATAAAAATAATTTTTTTTTACCTAATTAATATAGATCACGTAATAAAGTATATGAATCAAATAACATTATATATATATATATATATATATATATATATATATAAAAGGTTTGTAGCTTGGGATCAGAATTAGAACACGTATAGATATCATGGACCGACCAATAAATCATGCTAAACCCAAAATGGTTTTGCACTACCAACTTTTGCCTGTTGAAATTTGTCGTCAGCGTGTCAGTGTAGTATTTTTGTAACTCCGTGAATTGAATGACTTTGTTCCGTAATCCTTTCTAAACCAAAAATAAAATATAATGCTTCCTATCTTATTATTAAGTGAAATAAATCTAATCATGCCCCAAAAAGATTTATTAAGTGTATGAAACATAATTTTCATATTTATTACGTTACAAAAGCACTAGGGGCAAGCTAGTGTGTGAGAGCTCCTAGCAGGTGTGTTTAATGTTTTTTTTTTCTTTTCTCAAATTTCTTTTTTCTTTTTCTCTCTATTTTTATTTTCCCTCGTGACACAAATTTTGGAATTTTGGATTGTTGGGTTGCTATTATTCAAAAACAATTTTGGGTTAATATAACAATATTTTTTTCCAGGTTTTTTCAAAAAGTAAGAAAAAACACACCTAGTGCATACAACGCATACCGATTGAAGAATTTTGGTTAACGGTTAATTCAGTTAAAAAATATTGGTTAATCGAAATTATATATATATATATATATATATATATATATTCTTTGGTTAACTATTATTTATACTTACACTTTTTAAAATTTGTGCTTTTATATTTATAGTGTTGTTATTGTATTGTTTTTGTATATTTTTGTTTTAGATTTATTATTATAGGTATTGATCTTTTTTGAAAGTATTATAGGTATTGATCTAATTGGCAATAATAGGTATAGTAATTGGTAATGATCATTTTTATTTATAATTTCAAGGATTTAAAAATTTAGCTAAAAAAAACTTCAATTAAAATTAATTCAGTAATAAAACCTGGTTTCGATTAATTAACGATTAAATCTTTAAAAATTTTAGTTAATTCAGTTCGGTTAACTGAATTCACACCTCTAACAAAGTAACAAGCATATGCACTGCATGATTATCAAAAGCGTTAGGGGGTCAAATAACTTAACAAAAACTCAAAAGCAAATCTCAAACAAATAATTTTGCTCTAACATAAATATCAAAGCGATAAAAATGAATAATTCAATCGATTTCTCGTGAATGGTGAAGAAGCTAAGGCCCTCGTGAGCCTACTACCTCTTCGTCCTCTTTGCTAACCTTATCCTATTTTCTTTTGGGTGAGACTGACTTCTCATTTTTTTCATTTAATACATACTGATACCGTACGTACTTCACCACCACCATGCATGCATGCATGCATGAGTTATTATTAGAACAATACGACGAGCGGGCAGAGGGAGTCTCGTGTTAACTTTGATAACAACAGTTTCAACTCCGACCATTCATACTTTTGATGAATTTAATGTACAATATTTCGTTGATATATAACCCTGCAAAGCTTGGAAAAATGTGTGGTTGATACTGTCGATCATCCATCGATATAATTAACTTATTTTGTGTGACGAGATTTTACATCTATCTTGTGTAATTTATAATGTTTCGATCTCTTTATCTCTCTCTCTCTCTCTCTCTCTCTATATATATATATATATATATATATATATATATATATATATATATTGCAAGGTTTTTGAGAAATGTAATTGGTTGATATTGTCGGTGTAATTAATTAACTTATTTTGTGAGTTGAGATTCAATGTGTAGTGTAGTTTATAATGTATAATTATTTTCTGATGAGTTGAGGAGTGAGGACTGACCAGGTCTCGACTCATGTGCTTAAAAAAAAAAATAGTGATTGAGTTATATATATGTCAAATGTATTCACCAATTTTCTATGGTCAATACATAATACATAGGCCCTGTTTGGTAAAATAGCTGTTAGCTGATTGTGTTAATTAGAGAGCATAAATAGTTGATAACATTAGCTGATTGTAAAAAAAGTGTTTGATAAATTAACTGTTAGCTGATAGCTGTTTAGTATAATTTCTTTTCTCAAAAAGCTAATTGAAAAAGTTGCTTGGAGTAACTTTTTGAATTTTAGCCTTTTGAAGTTGTAAAACGCTAATTAACCAAACATTTATATTGATATTTTAACTAAATCAAACAATTAACAGTGGTTAAATAAGTCAAAATTGACCTATAGACTAATTTTTTACCAAACAGGGCCATAATAAATTAAAAACAAAAATCTAGCAAGGGCCGCCACATTTTCTTCTTCTCCTTCTAAATATTCCTCCGATCCTAACCATCTCCTCTTTTTTTTTTTTTTTTTTTTTTTTTCATAGTCTTTCTTCAATATATAAGAGTAGGCATTTTTTAAGGTTTCAAAATGTTACGACCATTTTTAATAGGTGATCGAAATTTTGAATCACTTTTGATAGGTGGTAAAAGTTTTGACCATTCAAATATGGTAAAAACTGTTTAAAATATCTCTACAATTATAAATTATTATTAATAATATCCCATATAGTAATGCATGATATATATTGATTTATAATAATAATAATAATAAGTCTGCAATCTATCTGAAGATAGATGATGACTGAAGTGAAACCTATCTTTTAACCCTAACAGGGCGTTTGATTAGAGGGATTTTAAATTCCTTTCTCACTTAATTCCCACCTAATTCCAAAGGCCATTAAATACCGTAGTTTGGTTGGAGGAAATTGCAATTCCATAGAATTGCAACTCTCCCATTTTCATGGAATTAAAATCCCATGTCCCTCTTGGGATTTTAATTCCTGGGAAAAAAAGATAATGATGAGTCAAAATTACCTCTTTCTTTTAACCTAAAATTAATGTCTAACAACAATAATGAACATTTTTGACTTTATACTACTTATTCCCTTTCAATTCCCATGTATACCAAACATTGGAATTGAAATTTCCAGTAATTCTATTCCTGTCAACCAAACACTGGAATTTAAATTCCCACTTTAATCCCAGTAATTCAACTCCCATGGAATTACAATTCATTTCCCACATAATTCATCCCCTCCAACCAAACGCCCTGTAAATGGTAAAAGACTAAGGAGGTAAATTAGCTCATATTATTTATATAGCTGATAGTCTCAAACTAAAAAGGTCAATAAGTAATTTTTAAATGAGTAAATACCCAAAATGGTCCCTCGACTATAGCTAAATTCACAAATTGGTCATTGACTTTCAATTTTAACCAATTAAGTCCTTAACTTTGTAATTTTAACACAATTTGGTCCTCTGTCTATTTGACCGTTTGTTGACTGTGATTTTTGAGAATATATATGTAATTTCATGGTCCATCGTCAGTTTTTTAAGGTTCTGGTTGCATTTTCAGACCGCATTGTTACATTTGAATCCACTGCCGAACGCAATCTACCAAATCCGGTTGTCTTTCTTCATCCTCCCTTTGGATTCAATGTAGTTGAGTTCGTACCAGAGCGAAGAAGACGACGTGCTTCCGAACAAGTGCAACGTCATCCTGGAGGTCTCCACGTGCTCCGACGAGAGCTGAAGGTTCTTCTGGAGATCGTCGATCACGGTCAACAAACGGTCAAATAGATGGAGGACCAAATCGTGTCAAAATTACAAAATTAAGGACTTAATTGGTTGAAATTGAAAGTCGATGACTAATTTGTAAATTTGACTATAGTCGAGGGACCATTTTGAGTATTTGCTCTTTTTAAATGGAGTTAAACTTAGACAAAACTTTTTATTACTTTTTGTCAGTGAGTGGGGAGAGGGAGGAGAGGAAAAAAAAAAGATAAATGATAAGGAAAAACAAAAAGAAAGAAAAACAATGGTGTCAAGTAAAATAAGTAAAAAAAAAAAAAAAGTAAATTTACGCGGCGCTAGTTGGGTACTCATAATGTGCTAAACATGCACCAGGAGTCTGTACAGTAACTCAAATGTTGTACGGATCTATCCATTTTGAACATAATTTCAACACTACTATCGTCAAGATTTGAACTTTAATCTTTTTTATAGATACTGCATACTAAATCAGTAGTTAACGAAGCGTGTGCGAGTCCGGTATACTATACTTGATAATAGGGAATTAGGGAGTATGATGGGGGCTTTAGAACTTTTCTTAAGTTAAAAGAGATTAGCTAGCTAGGGAAGTGGGAGTGATTAATTAATGTTTGACCGGTGGGAGATTAATGTCGGAAGGCGTTGCATGGTATATTAGATAGAATTCAAAATAGTCACAGGCGGATGTGGAAAGCACACTTCCCACTTCCCATTCCAATGCCCGCTTCCTACCTCTCCCTCCCCACCCGCCCAAAGGGGCCACTCTCCTTCTCTGTTTTTTCTGTCTCTCTCTCTCTCTCTCTCTCTCTCTCTCTCTCTCTCTCTCTCTCTCTCTTTCTTGTTCTCTGTTTGGGAATCTGTTTCTCTGCAGCTACATACAAACTAAGCATTAAGCAACACCCCTTCCTAAGAGCATAGGGAAAGGTTCAAGAAAACAGTGGGCAAACACTCCCTCCCTCTTTGCTCATGCATTATTTCTTCACCTATTAACTCCTTCATTCATTTGCCTTGCTTAAATTGTAAGTCCAAGTTCTGGGCTTTCTTCTTCTTGCTGTTCTTTATTGCAGTGTATGTATGTATGTATGCATCCTCCTCAAAAAGCTTCTGCCTTTGCTCTCCCCATCCTTTTCTTGATTCACTTTCATGCATTTCATTATATTCCCAGATGGTCTTGGGGTTTTTTGTAGTAGTATGTTCATTTGTATTTACATCTCTTTTGTCTCTTTCTTTCTCCCCCATTTTCTTGTCTTTTTCTAGCATTTGAAGATCTCAAATTGGTCTTTTTTTTGGTGGGTTTGTTTGTTTGTGGATGGTTTGAATCATAGTCTGACCAAAATTCCCTCTCCCTTTTGGGAAAATTGGATCTTCAACAAGGATTATACTCCAAAGTTTGGATTTTTATTAGTGTTCTGGAAATGGGAAACTTTGATCATCTGCTACCATGCACCTTTATCACTTGTCTGAGAAATGTTTACACTATTAAACTTGGGAGCTAACCTGTGATTTAGCTTTGGTGTTGCATAAAAAAAAATGAGACTATGCATATATTGGTAATCTGTGTTGAAAGTTTTTGCCTTTTATGAGTTTCTTCAGGGAATGATTCACTTGTTCTTGTGCCATGGATTTTGTTATTGATTATTATTGTGTTGAAAAATTACAAATTTTTATCAGAATATAACATCCATATATCTTTGTGTGGATTATACACTAAGAGATCTATGAAGTGTGCTTATTAAAAAGATCCAATTGTTTTTGCAGACTGATTGGATGTGAAGTGGCCATTATATTTTTCACTCTCAATGGCTGCCTGAAAAGAATGCCGGTTTAGCAATGCTTTGCACTGCAAATGATTTATTGGGTTGGAAGGATTTTCCCAAGGGGCTTAGTGTTCTCCTCCTTGATGAGGACAGCAATTCTGCTGCTAAGATGAAAACGAAACTCGAGGAAATGGACTATATAGGTAAAATAGCATAATTTCCGATTTTCCTAATCTAGAGATACTTAGGGCCCGTTTACTAACTGAAAACATTATTTTCAGTTGTCAAAATGGAAAACTGTGCTAGTAAACATGTTTTCTGTTTTCTGTTCTCCAAAATTTCCAGTTAGTAAACGAACCCTTAACCTTTCTGTCCCGGATTCGTTAACTTTTGTAGTTTCCATAATGTTGCTACTATTAGCCTTAATCTGGATAGTAAAGATAGTCCGAGTTTACGTTCTGTTATTCAAGAATCGAGATTTATTCAAAAGACGTTACATGTTTATGAAGTAATAAGTGAACTATAACTCTGTTATGCAGTTTCAACGTTCCAAAACGAGAACGAAGCTCTGTTAGCAATCGCAAGCAAATCGGTGGAATTTCACGTTGCTATTGTGGAGGTACTAATTTTTTACTCACTCCAACGTTTTGTATAATTGCAAAATCAAAACCCGTGTGATTTTGATATTCACTTTCGAAAAGGTTTTGACGAATAGTGGAACTAAAATTATTGTGCTCGAGACCTGTATCTTTTGCCACTCTCGATTTGGAAGTGACTTCTAAAAATGTAATGAGTACTGCTTTTACTTTTTGGCTGTCTTTTGCCTCTGAAATGCTGCCATGTCGAACCCCACTTATCAATTCAACTTTAGGGTTTTAACTTGTGGATAAAATTTTGAAAAGCGGGACTTGTGTAAATTGCTGTCTTTTTACCTGAAACTGTTGATTTTTGCAGGTTAATATTAGCAACAGCAATGAGGTATTTAAATTTCTGGAAATCGTTAAAGATTTGCCCACAATACGTAAGTCATTGACATGATTGTATATAATGCTACTGCAAATTCTGTTGTGCTTCTAATTGTATTAACCAAATAAATTCTTCGGGGGGCTATCTTGATCTCTTAATTGTTCTAACATCATGTTTCGTGTTCTTATTGTAGTGGTGTCGAATGTCTACTGCCTTAACACCATGATGAAGTGCATAGCGGTGAGAGATTATTTGCTCAAATTCATTGTTTGATCATTTTTCGTTTTTACGTTCAAGAGGAGAAACATTGAGCAATAGTCATTGCAAAAAGTTTAACAATATTCGAGATCATTTGAAGCATGTGTGCTCCATCTCAACTAAAAGCTTAAGCTGATAGTTGGATTGCAACCCCTCACGTGTGGGGGCTGATTACTTTTGATGGCTCCAAGCAACACATGAACCAAATTGAAGCATGTGCTCCATCTTAACTAAAAGTTTAAGCTGATAGTTGGATTGCACATTTATGTTTATATACTATAGTCAGACTAATGAGTATCTCTTAATTATTTTGCAGCTCGGTGCGGTTGAGTTTCTTCAGAAACCGCTATCAGATGACAAACTACGAAATATTTGGCAGCATGTTGTTCACAAGGTTTGTTCGTTTTGAACGCCTAATGTTTTCGATTTGTTGCCTCGTTTTATGGAAAGCGTGCCCTGAGCTTATTGTCTAAACAGGCATTCAATGCAGGAGGAAAGGATGTCGAATCGCTTAAACCCGTCAAAGAATCTTTAGTTTCAATGTTGCAGCTACGATCAACGAAGAACGAAGAAGCAAATACAGTGAACTCCGACGAAACTGAACAATCAACGTCGGTCCAGGAAAACAACCGGGACACGTTATCAGTATGTGATAAATACCCGGCTCCTTCGACTCCACAACTGAAACAATGTGGGAGGTCGCTTGACGATGGTGAATGTCACGATCAAACTAACCTCTCAATGGAACAGGATAGTGTGGAGCACGATGGAGAATCTAAATCTGTCGAAACTACTTATTGCAATTCTGTTTCTGAAACTATTCCCGCGATTAATCCACCCGTTATCAAGCAGGAACGAGAATCGAGCCCTGAACAGGCGGGGAAGAACGGTAATTCTACTTGTTCGGAGAGTAAGGATGTTCGTGCCAACGCCAACAGTGAGTGCCGTGATCCTAAAAAACCGTCCGGTGTCAATAGTTCAACCGGGACAAAAGCTAATAAAAAGAAAGTAAAGGTAAGATGCTTATCAATTTGTACATCAAGTAAGTGGCAGTAATACTCTGCACTCTTCAGTCACACATTGATAAAATAAGAAAGAATATATGGGTTCATAAAGCTATGGGTTAGACTAGCTAATTAGTTGGATTCAATCTTTTAGTGTGGTTTGGCCCATGTGCATTATATCTGGTGTTTGGTTGGTCAGGTAGACTGGACACCGGAACTACACAAGAAGTTTGTACAAGCGGTGGAACAACTTGGTCTCGATCAAGCCATTCCTTCACGAATTCTCGAAATGATGAAAGTTGAAGGTTTGACGAGGCACAACATAGCCAGCCATCTTCAGGTATTTCGACATCTATACTTATATTACATGCTCAAAACTCTTTGTTCTTGGAGTAAAAATATTCTTCTCGGGGGTTTTCGAAACAGAAGTACAGAATGCACCGCAGGCAAATATTACCAAAAGAAGACGAATGGAGATGGCCTTTATCGAGAGATTCAACACAAAGGAGTTGTTATCCACGTAA
The DNA here is from genome assembly GCF_001879475.1 of Ipomoea nil. Taxonomy (NCBI): domain Eukaryota; kingdom Viridiplantae; phylum Streptophyta; class Magnoliopsida; order Solanales; family Convolvulaceae; genus Ipomoea; species Ipomoea nil. Next base: position 1,235,285 of record NW_017618908.1, read on the forward strand.
ACCCGTAATGGCCATCCCACAGTATCATTCTGCACCCCCCGTCGTCCCAGCTGGTCAGTTCTATTCCGCCTGGGCGCATCCAGGCAGCTATCCCGGGGCCCATGTGTGGGGCTCACCTTACCACTATCCCGGATGGCAGCCTACAGACGATTGGAACTGGAAGTCCAACACAGGGGTAAGGTTAATCTTCCTCGAGAGTTGCATCTATCAGTTCATATTAACCTTAAATTATTGTCGTGATAGTTAAATATGCATGGCTCGAGACACATATTTACAACATTAACTGAAAAACAATTGTGTTTTTTAAGGTTTATGCCCAAGCATGGGGCTGCCCCGTTATGCCACCACCTCAGGGATCATATCCAACATATCCTCAGGTACACTTTACACAATAAAACCGATTGATTTGGATGATTTTTTTTTTATTTTTTTATTATTATAACACATTCGTTAGATATTGCAGAACACCTCAGGGCATCACAGAAGTGGTGGAGTGCAAGATAGATACAACATGCTAGAAAAAACATATGATTTTCAGCCAGTAAGTTTTTGGCATTCGATATTTCTTGTGTCATTTAAATTAGACGAGACTCAAATTGCAGAATCCCGATTACACTTTTTGTGCGGACCAAATGGTTATTAGATTATTTCGTTTTGTTTTTGCAGGCAGAAGAGTTGATTGACAAAGTTGTGAAGGAGGCGATAAACAATCCATGGCTGCCCCTTCCTTTGGGGCTAAAGCCTCCCTCCACTGACAGTGTCCTCAATGAGCTTTCTAAACAAGGCATCTCCACTATCCCTCCACAAACCAACGGCTCAGATTTGCGCTGACATGGCTACAAATTAAACTCCTGTGCCAAAAATGCAAACTTGGGCATGCAGCATGCTCCAAACCCAGAATCAAGAACTGGCCTGGATCCAAATCTGATGATCAGAGAGGAATTGGAAGATCCACCATTCAAAATTCTTGTAAATAAACCATCTTTTCGAGCCCCCTTTTAGCCCAATTGGAATGAAGATGTAATAATGCTTTGGTTGATCTTTGGGCAGATCTGGGGATGACATTCATCAATAAATAAATAAATAAATAATTTCTGATCTGATCTCAAGCAATATATGTTTTGAGTTTTAGTTTTGTGGATTGAGAAACATATATACATTGGAAAACCTTATTTTATATAGGATTTAACAGCACTCCATAATTAGGTACAGTAATGCTAGATTTTTCTTATTCTAAGCAGAATGTTACAATAAGCCAGTCTTATGACCCTAATCGATCAAATTTTTTTAACTACCCCTCCCTCACCGAAAACCCTAAATTTTCAACCACCGGACCTAGGGTTTTCGGTGGGGAATGACCTCGCTCTCTGGTGTCCGGCCTACTAGAAACCCTAGTATAGGCGGTTTCCAACCCGGCCACCACCAGAAACCCTAGGCCGGTTTCCAGTGAGAAATGAGTATTCGGGTACCACCAAACATTTCTTGGAAGGCATCAATGACATCCTCTTCTTCCATTCCTAGTTCATCTGGGGTATCACAAGCCTGGACTCGTTTGCCGTCGAAGAAGAAACGAGTGGCCTCGAATTCTTTGTCTTCCAGTTTGCAGTACCCAACCAAGACAGTCTGCAATGCTTCATTTCTCCTGATTGTGAAGTAGTGATCACGCTGGTTTTGCATCTGAACCTTCAGTTCTATATAGCTGCCATTTTCTGTTTTTACAGTCCCCACCATTTCTGTGATCTCCTCAGTGTAAATTAAAAATGGATCGATCGATCTTTTGCTCTTACTTGAAGTTAGTTGGAGATGAGATCTTACTGCCATACTTATATAGGAGTGTATGTAGTGAAGGCTGTGGTACGGTTCTAGCTTTCCATATTCCAGTTTTGAGTGTAGTGATTAGTGAAGTGGTTTTTCATATTCCTACTTTCTGATCATTACTTCAAAATTTTAGAATTCCAAGCTTCATTGTCCCAAAATGTTGAATCACCAACCCTAAGGCCCCCACACTCCGACTTCCGAGCTTCATTGTCCCAAAATGTTAAATCCCCAACCCTAAGGCTTCCACACTCCGCCCCGACCAAGCATGTAAATCGGGCCAAATGTCGGTGCGCACTGACCGACGACATACTCCCGTGTAATAATTATAATTTGTAACTTCACAAAGTGCAAATCACACATGAGAGGGAATTGAAATCGAATTTGATCGAGAGGCTGTACTGTTGACAATAAAATCTAAATCGAAATCGAATTTGATTGAGAGGATGTACTGTTGACAATAAAATCTAATGAAACACAGAGAGTCAATAGCACCTCCAGACTCGATCTCACAACCTCCCAGTACGGGAGTTCAACTTGATACCATTGGATCACAAGTTTTCTATAAATTTCAAGTTTCCTATAACTTTCTTACTGTTAAATAATTTAAAATGTGTCTGCACAAGTAGATAACTCAATCTGAAGGGTTTCTTATGGGCAACCAGCACCAACCTTTTTATTTATAAGAGACTTTCGAGTCGCCGTGATTTATCCATTCACAATCTTGTCTCTAGGGCAAAAGAATTTCGCTTTGAGGGTGTGGCAATTCAGAAATGTTGGAATTACAAGTTATGAAGAGATAGCTAGAGTGAGAGAATGGTTGAATTGAAGTCAAAAAACCAAATGTGATGATTTTGATGATTGTAGAAATTTGAATAACTGAGATACATTGTACAGACATGCATGGTGTATATATATATATATATCAACCATGAAACTAAGGCAGGGCAGTTAGTGGAAGTAGAATCTCAGTGATCTTCTTCTTCACAAAACTTGGTGTACTCTTTTGGGTCCATCAGGGATCCCAGTTCTGATGCATTGCTTGGTTTTACCTTGATCATCCATCCATCCTCATATGGGCTCGAATTGATCTTCATTATGCAACCACACCCCAAATGTAAGTAAAACATGCATAAAAACACCATATATATGTCAATTAGTATTTCAATACATATCTTTTTGAGTGACAAGAGGAACTCATAGTTACTAGTGCACCGGGTAAACCTCGTTTTGTGACCTTAGTCAAGACAGAATCACAAGGTAAACTAGTCTAGATTGTCTATAGCTGACCAACTTAAACCAAGAAGGCCAATAGATTAATATTGCTCCCACTGGAAGTCAAACTTGTAACATTATGATTAATTACCGAGTCAACAGTATGACTAACTTGGTTGAGCTTGCCTCTTTGAGAGGGTACAGGATAAATCTCGTTTAATCTCAACCCTAACTGACAAATGACTTCAAAGAGGTAAACCAGCTTAGATTAGCCTAGATCATTTATAGCTGACTAGCTCAAATCAAGAAGGTCACTAGGCCGCTTTCACTGAGAGTGACCGTAGCCGTAGGGTTGCCCCTTGAGAGGGCACTGGGTAACCTCGCCTTGTGACCATAACCGGCTCACATCTAGAAGGCTGATAGGCTAATTTGACTATGAGTCAAACTTGTAATTTACCTAGAAGACTGATGGACTGCGAGTCAAACTTGTAATTTTGTGGTTACCAAATCGATTATCTGACTAATTTGACTACATTACCCCTTGAGAGGTGCATGGACTCATGAAATAACAAGGGAATTGAATTACCACTCCGGGTCCCTCGGTGAGCTTAGCATTGACCTCCACAACCTCCCCTGAGATTGGAGAGTTCACATCACTTGTGGCTTTCACACTCTCCACAGCCCCAAAACCGCTGCCTTGTTTAACAGCAGTACCCACTTCTGGCAGCTCCACAAACACCACTTCTCCAAGGTGGTCCTGAAAATACCCAAACTCGTTTACTAACGGAAGAAATTCTTAATTTTTACAAACACGTTTACTCGTGCTTTTAGAAAACAGAAAACAGAAAACAGAAAACGAGAATACCTGAGCATGATCAGTGATGCCAATGGTGGCAACGGAGCCCTCACTCTTCACCCATTCATGTGACTTTGCATATTTTAGCCCCTCCAACACTGTAAACACAAGCCCACATTTTCATTCACTTCAGGTATGCTATGCATAAATTCTAATTTTTATAAGGATGACAATGAAACCGGCAGGGTTTAGTTCACAAAATTACAAGTTCGACTCCCTAGCAGGAGTGGCCTATCGGCCTTCTTGATTTGAAAGTGAAGGTATAAGTAGTTAAGTGTAGTCTCTATTCATGGCTACAAGCAGTGCTTATATATTATATCAGAACAATCGTCACGAAACCCGAAAATCATTAATGCTTCAGAATATGAACACCATTGGCAAGAATTGCAGCTATATATCTCTAACAACAGATGCAATGAACATGCAGAAACTTGTTGAGCATATAACCATTAATGTGCAATTAACTATCAGCTTAGACTTTTAATAGAGATGTAGCACATGCTTCAATTTGGTATCAGAGCCAGACCAAAACAGCCATATATGTCTGTGAAGAGATATATATGCAGAAGGGATTGAAAGAAGTGAAAAATTACCAGAAGAAAAGCATCTGGAGAGGGAGAGATTAGGCTTGGAGGAAGCTGCAGTGGAGAGTCTCAATGCATTGGCTGTGGAAGAAGCCCAGATTCTGAGAGCCATTGTTTTGCAGCTTTAACTTCACACTCTTATTATCCCTGCAGGGCTTAGTTTGAGGAGACAAAGGGATAGCTACAAGAATGAGAAGATTATAATGGGGATAAAGGGTGCAGGAAAATGGTGTCTCCCTATAAATATTTGTTGGGTTTTATTATCTTGGATGAATGGTGGAAAATGAAAGCCTCATCCCTTGGTGCGTTTGCACTTTGTGTAATTTGAATGATTCAAATTCTCTCATTTTTCCTTTGAGTTTGATTCTACTTAAGTATACACAAATTTGTGTAATGATGGTGTTAGTTTAGTAGGAGGTTAGGAATGAGTTAAGTGAGATGAACACCTACCATTAGTTTCTTCTAAGTTTGGGTTATTGTCAAACTTTTATTAATATCAAATTATACACTTCTTCGTATTAGATATTCATTGTAAATTCAAACTCTCAATATTCGTAGTAAAGATCGAACCCCACCTTATCTTTAGAGGTAAGTTTTGACTGAAATTCTCATTCACTAAACCGATACAATGAGGGAAGAAAAGGAAACAATAGCAAACGAATTAAATATTATAAAAATATGAGTCTCATAACACCCACAAAATATGTAGTCAACAATGGACGAAGTCTCTATGAAGGATCCTAAAAAGATGTCGTCTTAGGGATAGACAATTCCAGTCCGAACTTGATATGAACTCAATTTTATGCCCTAATAGAGAAGGGTCTGTTCTCAGACACCTATCAACACTAGTACCTTTTTATATCGGGTACAAACATGCATTATATATTTGTATATAAAGTTACAATGAATCACAAAAGTCTCTCTAAAGGGTCCTTCAAAAGATACTATTTCAGAGATAAGAAATCATGTATTGTGTGGGTCCATATAGCTGTGTAGATCACGGTCCAAGACAACGTCTTGAATTTTATGAGTTAAAATAATGTATTTTTTGTGTTAGAATGATGTACATTATGTATTAGAATAATGAAATTTCTAAGATAAGATAAGATAATATATTTTATGAATTATAAAATCGTATATTGCATTGAGTCGCGTGAATAAATTACGCGAAATCACGTCATTTTTGGATCTGTATGGACCACGGTCCACGCAATAACGGTTGAAGACACACAATCTAGAGCCAAAGAATGGGAGACCGGCCCAAGAGCGAAGAGCTCAAGTCATCAAGATAAGCAAAAACTGGGTAAAATTCTTGAGCCCAAGAGAAAGTTGGATTATAGCCCAACTCAAAATTTCAATCCGAAACCATTTTCGGATTTCAGAGCTGATCTTCTTGCAGCTTCGTCCAGGGAGGTAGAGAGCGAGAAAGAGAGGGAGAGAGAGAGAGACTTCTCTGAATTCAACAATGGGACGTGAAATCGAGCTTGATCTTGTTAGCGATGCGTTGGGGGAGGAGGAGAAGAAGAAGATGGTAGAAATCAATTTGAGAGTAATCGGCCCATCTCCACCGTCTCGCCTCCTCGTTCCTTCTTCCATCAAAGTAAAACTTGCTTCTCTCGTCGTAGCTTTCCCAATTACGCAACTTCTATCAAAATTATCGTGATTTTGTTTTCTGTAGTTCAATTTTTTCTGAAACATTATATGCGTATTTCCTTAATAACCTCTCATCTTTTTGTGCTGGGCTGCTTGTGTGGTGAGGAAAATACACAAAAGGAATGATCTTTTTCACATTTCTTAAAAAAATTGAGAATTTGTTGCTGGACTTAGATTCTAGGATGCAATTATAGTTGCAAACCCCATCCAAATTGGTTTAGGTTAGCTTTGTAACAACAAAGTTACAAGTTTGATCTGGCCTGTTAGTGATTTGAGCCGGTCAATTATGGGTCACAAGACGGGTTTCTCTTGTCACTCAAAAAAAATGTGCAGGTTAAGCTAATATGCTGCTAACTGTTAACTTTGCTAATAGAGAATTAGACTGTATTTGTATGAAATGGCATATGACATGGAAAGTTATTCTTCCTTCAATAATTGGGAATTGTATGGAACCTGTATCCAGTGACCTCGTTTGCCGTTAGAAGGAAAGTTTTCAAAATGTATATGATTTTGTGATATGAAAGAGATGTTAGACTATAGATATATGATATATCTAACATTTGGTATCAGAGCCCTTTATAATCTCTGACTAGTTGATTGTATTGCCAAAAATCAACATTAATTTCATATACATTGAGTTTTTGTATATGCTTTGGTTTCAAAAGTCTAATTTTTATGTGAATAATCGTTTAATCGGTATTGCTAGATTTCTCTCTGGTACGAAGTCCCGTGGGTATGCTACTCTTAATGTTCCTTGCTTCTTATTTTCATTTTTGGTTGTCTTGATGTGGGAATTTGATAAAAGGACTTTTTAACTGGTTGATAGTATTAGACTTGCCACTATTCTGCACCTTATTGATTTCTATCCTTAAAAACTTTCCAACTAAAAAAAAAAATCATTGTAATTCCAAATGATGTTGTGTGCTTTTAATATCCTTTTAATTGTGTCAATGACACACAGGTTCATGATTTGAGAAAAATGATTGCCAAAAATCGCCATTTACCTATTGAAGCTTTGAAGCTTGTTTTGCAAGGAAGAGTATTGCATGACACCCAAAATGGGGATGATCAAACAATTCAATTCAACAATGGAGGTCTGCGTTTTATCTGAATGCCTCAATTCATTTATTGAAGTTCTGTTATGCATCTTCTTCTTTTACTCAACGGGAGTTTGTAACTGATATTTTATGTTAGGTCAAATTGGTGTGTATCTTCACTATATTAGGATTAGAAGTCAAGCCTTATAGTGAAATATAAAAATCTATTAGTTTTTGTTTTAATTCAGGTTTCTACGCCACCCTTCATTGTCTCTTAAGCCTTAACCCTTATAAGCTATAATAACATGGTACTAAAGAAGCTTATGATGAAGTATTTTCCTCTTTCTTCAAACCTTTAAGGCTTCTACTTTGCGTTTTGATTGGTTCATCGGGGACCAGTTGCCTTTATGCAAGGTGTTTGTCATTTGCTTGTATACATTGGAGGTTTCTGATGATTTGATGTTACCTCTCAGTATGTCCACAGATATTTTGCATTTTTTTTCTTTGAATGTGATAAAATTAGTTCTTCATAAATCGCTACCTGTAATCTCATGCTTTTGTAGATTCTTTGATCATTGCTGTAAAACCAAAGTCTCCCCCCAAGCACATTCGGGATGAATTTGACGATGATGATGATGATCTGGTAATAACCAAATTTATGCACAAGACTTATTTATATTTCTGATATAAATACAAATTTTCAGATGCCTATTCGTTTTGCTTGTCTTCAGAAGTTTCATCTACCGCAATCAAGTAGTAGGTGGAAAATGAGGCTTTTCTCTATATTACGCGACAAATTGAAGCTTCCGGGTAACAGCCTTATCCTTTGCATTTACAGTTTTTTTCCTAAAAAGTACTCTCTTCTAATCTCTTTTTCCTTCTTGTAGATATGCTTTTGATGGCAATTTTCTCAATCAGTTGTAAAATGTGGGCTATTATTGTCATGTGGTTTATTCTGGCACCCGTTGCCCATAGATTTGGCATTGGACCATTATACGTAAGTATAGTTTGAAACTTTGAATTCCCGTCTCTATAAGAAAACAATCAATGCATAGTCTGCTCGGTATCTTTCTAATTCTACATCTCTATCCGCTGTGTTGACACCGACTATCCTAAATCTTTTTGGATAATGGAATTAAATTTTATGATATGTATAAAGTCGTCATAATCTTCACAGAGTTACCATCTTCTTGGCGTGGTCCGCTAGAATCTAATAGTCTTCAAGCAACTAGTCCCTATAGCTAGTAATTTCATCGCACATTTCTGATATCTGAGCTCCTGTTCTTCATTCCAACTGCAGGACACTCAACTCATATTTCACTGTATCATTGTATATATCTGCAGATACTCGGGACAGGATTTGGGATTATATTCTATAATCTTGGACATCGGCAGCAGGGGGAACTCAGGTAAATCTCAACATATATATATATATATATAAATAGGCTAGGCCTGAAGGCCGAGCCTGGTATATATAGGCCTGGCCTGTTTAGTTTAATAGGCTTTGAAATTGGCTCAAGCCTGGCCTTTTTACTAAATGAGCTAGGCCTAACTAGGCCTTAATTAGGCAAGGACATAGGCCCCTACAAGGGGCCTGGCCTATTGCCACCCCTACCTGACCCCGCCCCCACCCACCCCCAACCACACACACACAAGGTTGAAAAAATCGCTAGGCGCCTGGGGACTGCCTAGGGCGCCTAGGCGGAGGCCTAGAGCACCTAGGTGGCCGACCGCCTAGCGCCTAGGCGCGATTTTTGCAACACTGCACACACATTGCCAACTTCTTGACCTTATTGTTCTTCATCTCCGCAGTGCATACTCTATATTCAACGAGGATTTCAGAGAGCTTCCCGGAACTCTTAATGCTGACCACATCGACAGAGACATTCGAGCAGGTCGGCTCTGAGCTTCCATATTTTTCCCCGAGAAACAATCCCTCTCAGTGTTAGCTAGGCCCACGAAACCCGCAATGTATCATGTTGTATCTACATAGGTTGCAGCTGTGGGACTGTGGTCTTCCCCCTTGTACAGGAAACCAACCTGGACCATATAACTTCAATAGATGATAGCAAAATAGCATAAAGGGCCATTTATTAGGCCTGCAAATTTGTTCATTGCGTATGAAAGAGGGATTCATTTTGCCACTCCCTTCCAATTCCCCTTAAGGGCAGAGACACTGATGAGCCAGACTGATCTTTTCTTATCATGACATGAAAAGTCAAAATTTTTCTTGTTTTGGTGAGGAAAGCTGTGTGGGCTTTATTGTACTTTTGATCCATTTCTGGTTGGATAATTTGGAGTATTTATTCTGATAAGTAATGGTGAAATGATGGGTTGGGTTTCAGTACAGAATTTTTAAAAAAAAAATGTTGTTTTGTCCCCTTCTCTATTTGGCATGTTACTGCCATTCTAGACTAATCTATTTGGGGTCAAGGTTGTCTATTGCCTTTTAACCTTGGTACTAACCCACGTCGTTTCTATGTCAGATTGTATGGAATGATTTTCTCACGTTGTTTCTATGTCAGATTGTATGGAATGATTTTCTATTCCTCTTATTTTCGTCTCTGATGTCTTTGTTTTTTATATAGATAGTTGAATGATTTGTTATCTTTCAAAAATAAATAAATAAATAAAAAATCTATGTCAAGATTGTTTGGCTATTTGACGAAATGAAATAACAAACAAAATAGTCATGGAGAAATGATAACGGGTTACAAATCTTTTTAATTACAAAACAGGGTCATGGAGAAGCGATAACAGGTTACAAATCTTTTAAAATAGAGTCATGGATAAATGATAACAGGTTACAATCTTTAAAAATTTCAGTGAGAGTTTCTGATGTGAAAACATGTCTGATAAAAAGACTCATCTAAGAGTAATATGCTACTTAAAAAAGATCAAACCACTTTTTTTTTTCCGTTAAATTTACTAAAATTATTTTTCACTCTCATTTCAGACCATCTAAAAACTTATCAAATCACCTTTTTTACATTAGTGAAATTATTCATTTACGTAAATTATTTCTCACTCTCATTTCAGCCCACCTAAAGACTTATCAATCCACCTGTTTGTTTTTTTTTTTTTTTTTTTTTTTTTTTTTTTTTTTTTTTTTGTCTTTTTTCATTACTCACATTATTTGTTGGAGATGGTGACTAAGAAACTTGATGGAGCATTTTAGCAGGTTTTGACAATCCAATCAATCACCCAAAACTAGAAAGGGATGGATTTGAAGAAATTGGGAAAATATTAGATGGAGTTAGGTGGCTGACCTTAAACACATCATAGACCAAACATTATATTATAGTATGAATAATATAATATTATTTTAGAAACAGACTGTCTTAATTTTAGTACTGCTTTCAATTATTGTAAATTGAATTTATCGTATATTGGTTTGATTATAAAGCAATGTCGAAGCATCAAGCATTGCTACTGACATTGGGAACGTGCATGTTCGCCATGTCAATAGGTCAGCAAATCACTTGGTTCATGTGTTAGCACGAGCATTTGATTCTATATCTGCCTTGGGTCAGTGATTTACTGAGCCACCAGCCTCTATCTCATATATGGTTAATTATTAATGAAATTCCATATTTCCTTTCAAAAAAATATTATAGTATGAATTGAATTGAAGATTTCAAGGTAAAGCTTTGATGTTGTCAATGGAAATCGGCGATTTTCAACTGGGTTTTTTTTCCTCTTTTTTCCACACCAGCCACAACACACAATTCAACGCGCATTTGAAAACCGTATACGAAGTATTCAAGAGGACAAGGGAGGGAAACTCGTTCAAACATCACAACCAAAAGGACCATTTTTTTTTTTCTTTTGGCCCTAGCTGTTAGCTGATTCTGTTAATTAGAGTATATAAATAGTTGATAACATTAGCTGATTGTAGAAAAGTGTTTGGTAAATTAGCTGTTAGCTGATAGCTGTTTGGTGTAATTTCTTTTCTCAAAAAGCTAATTGAAAAAGTTGCTTGGAGTAGCATTTTGAATTTTAACCTTTTGGAGTTGCAAAAAGCTAATTAACCAAACGTTTATATTGATATTTAACTAAATCAAACAATTAATAGTGATCAAATAAGCTAAAATTGACTACCAAACATGGCCTTTATGTTTGTGAATATTAAGAATGGTTCTTTTGTTACTCATAAAAAATAAAAAAAAATAAAAAAATAAAAAAGGAATTGCGATTATGCTTTCATGAAAAAAAAGGAAATTGCAATTATGTGATTCTCTCCTACAAAACAAAAGAATTTATTTACCTTCGGAATTAGGTGGAATAAAATTGTAATTCTCTCAAATCAAAATTCCCATTAACGAAATAAATTCAATTTCAGGTATATAAGATTTTATAAGTATGAATCTTGTAAATAGGAAAACGACTATTTAAATAAAAAATCTCATTATACATTTATACCGTTCAACATTCTTCAACTTTTTCTTTGACATACCGACTTCTATAGTCAAGTATAATAATACTCCATAAAGGCCGTATTACTTTATTGTATTAAAAATATTAAAAAAAAAAATCAGAAAACAGTGGTGTGAAGACTGGCATTTTGATGATTTATTCAACTCGGTAATACTAATCAAAATCGCGTTTCAATCATTGACTCTATCATTTAATTTCAAACTCATTAGTCATAATTACCATTGACTCTAATCTATTCCCATTTTCCTAGAATTTTCATAATTATAAATTATAATAATAATTCCCATTTTCTTTTCACACCAAGAAAACAATAAACAAAAGAAATTTTATGTACATATATCTAGATTACATTGAGCCAAATAAGATTAAAAAAAAATCAAGTGGTTTGTAGTCCACTGGTATTGGATTGCTCCCCTATATGGGAGGTCTAAGTTTCAAGCCTTAGTGTAAGTGTAGTTTTTATCTTGTTTGATGAAACATTCAATGCATGTAAACGAAGGACGACAAATACATGGTTACTAACTATATGATTGATATTTCGATTTACTTATCTACCTATAAATACGATGAAATTTTTAAGGTGATGATTGATATTGATATCTTTTGTACCGAATATAATTATATATACTTTTTAGTTATACCGAGTACAATTAACTTTTGTCCGCACTTGATGCAGTAAGTCTAACTGGACCAATTGTGTGTACCAATTGACATTCGACACCATAGCCTCGTAAATATGATTAATTTTACACATTGAGAAAATTGCACTTTTCACCCCTGAATTATAAGAAAATATCAGTTTTTGTTCGTTTCTCCAATCATATTATCTCTTTGTATCTCAATTGTTTGCGAATTTGTCTTTTTTTGCTCCTCAATTGTGAGCAAATCGACTTTATTGGCTCAATCTTAATAGAATTCAGAGATAAAAAATAATAATTTTAAATTTTCAACAAACAATTATGAAATAAAAATGTGATGACATATATAATTAAGAGATAAAAAATGTTATTTTTACCTCGACAACTACACACTTACATATATGTGTGCATATATAGGTAGAGTGGTAAATGTGTCACAATGCATGTGTTTGTTGTCTAGAATCTAGGCACATGAATTTTAATAGAGATTAAAGAATTGGTGCATAAGATAATAGTAGCTAGTCAACAAGTGGTGAAAAGAGAGTTTTGAGATGGCATATTGGCATGCAGCCTTGCCGTTGCCAATCCTCTACGGCACCCTATCATTTCTCAAGAATTATAGGATCTAAATTACGGTGATTCAATGATTCCAGTTTGACAAGACATTTGAGATGATATAAATCACGACGACTCAATGGTTTAACAGACATGGCCATATGTTGATATGTACAAGGGATCTGTCCACTTTAGACATAATTCTCACACTGTCGTCGTCGAAGTTCAAGCCTTGATCAATTGATATCTTCTCCCAAATATTACTCACTAAACCACTGAGCTAAGCTTGTGCGGACAAAATATCAGGTAAAAATTCTCAACCACTATATTCTTCTCCAAGGAACACACTTACTACTACCACAAAAACTTTGTCCGCAATTACCATTTATACACTTGTAATTAACTCCGTTACGTTGGTCGGATCCAAAACTTAATTAATTTATCAAAAAAAAAAAAAAATCTTGTGTGAAATATTTTACTTGTCTTATTTAATATGAGTTGATTTAGCCGTCGTTATTTGGATTTTGGAAGTTGATATACAAAGTTCTGTGGCTATTATTTTAGTGTGTTTCTTGTGTATTAATCAAGTACTTTGGTGCAAATAATTTAGTTTCATGTTTTAAGAATTGATATACTTATGATTAATCCTCACTTGAACCTATTATTTAGTAGAATTCAAAAGACACTTTGAAAATAACATATAGTAATTACTCTTTTATTAGTAATAATATATTTGTTTTTTCTAGATATGAAAATGCTGATTGATAGATACAATGTTTGTCTAGAAATTTTTTTCGTTGGGCGGGAAAAAATTTTCATTTTTATTTTTTCAAAACTTGTGATTTTTTATAGTATAAGATAAGATTATTGGATCAATTTGGTTGTAATAGTTGCTCCAGTTATGATATTCTTATGTTTGAATAAACGCAATTATTTTGTATTTCTTGTTTTCATCACCTAATAGTTTGAGATAATTAATAAACGAATTGTTAATGTAAGTGTCAAGTTGGAATATCAATTAGTGTATATATAGAAGATATTAATTAATTTTGCATTAGACATCCTTTAAGTAAAAATGTAATAAAAATTGTGTAATTATTATTTGAAAGATTGAGGAGAGAACACTATTGGATAAAGGTTGGTATGAAAAGCAAGTCCGACAACGTGGGATGGTTTCAAATTTCAAAGACCAAAGGGGTCCCTTTTGAAAAATATAAAAAATTTTGAAATTGACCCCACATTGGGTGACTTGCAATCTGTTCGTTGACCATCCTCACCCACCCACCCCTCATTTCCCTAGGTGGGGCCCACATCTCCAACCATGTGAAATTTTGTCATTCGATACATCAATTATATATATATATATATATATATATATATATATATATATATATATATATATATATATATTCTTATGTTTATCTTCTCGTTTTTTTTTTTTTTAATGTTGAATTCTAATCAAAATAACCTAAATTGTCTCACCAAGATGATGGATAGTATCATTACTCTTGCTCAAAAGTGAATGGGAAAAGTCAAAATGTTCAATGAGTAATCAATAATACAAATATACAATAGATATTGATAACAACAATTTTAGAGTTATAGGCAATCCCATTAATAGTTTATATTTAGTTTTTGTGGGAGAAAAAAATTAAGTAAATGATTTTTTTTGACAAATGGAGATTCGGATGGCAATGGAGTGGGCAGAGGCGGGGAGTATACTCTCCGTCTCTGGTCAATCCTTAGTCGAAATTTTAAATTATTATAATTTTTAAATTTAAAAAACTTTTAATTTTAAAAAATTAACATATATATATATATATATATATATATATATATATATATATTAATCTATTTATTTGTTATTATTATTTTTAATTTTTAATTGTAATAATTAATCGGTGACGGGACGGGGCGGGGAGGGGAGGGGTATCCCCGTCCCCGTCCTCGACGGGGACGGGGCACATTGCCATCCCTAAATGGAGATGATGATCTTTCATTGATTTTTTTTTTTTTTTTTGCAAATTAAGATTTTTAGTGGGATTTGCGTGGATAGAGAAAATAAGAAAGTAACGGGCGAAATCCCGCTTTGAGCGCAAAATGCACGCTCAATAGGCGCATAAAAGTCTTTTTTTTTTTTTTTGTCATTACATACAACTTTAAATTATTACATACTATATATGTAAAAACTGAGATTACAAATTTTATATTTAACTAATTCAAGATAAAATTACACAATGGTCAAATGTAAATTTATTATATATTTATACTTTTTTTTCCCGGAAATACTCAAGAATCTAAGTCCCTACTATTGTAGTTCGAATCTACGACCACCACCCATTTAGTTGACATATTTATGCATATTAAATAATATAGATTATACTTATTATTTTACAATGACATGCCAAACAATTTATTTTTCTAATTCTTTTTGGATGGCGATGGAAACCCTCATCCATTATTCTAGTGAAACTTGATTTCTCTGTAGTAGTTCACAACTCACATATGAGAGATAAATCACAGTAGAAAGATCATATGCAACAAACTCTACCAAAAGCATGTTAGCAATAATTAAACTTGTGACCTTTAAACATGAAAATCATGTTTCACTCACTCAATCATTCTTTCGGTCACATTAAATGAATTGAAGCTTTAAATAAAAACTGCTAAAGTGAAGTTGAAACTAGATTATGTTAATATGGCATGGATTTCTTTTGTTGGTTATAGATTCTTATTTGAAATTGTATTCTTTCCCCACCCACCCCAACCCCTTTATGTTTATGCATAGAGAGAAGCAACACATATGGCTCTGTTTGGCAACGCTAAGCTAGGAACTTATATAGCTTATTTTAAGCTACTAATAAGCTATAAGCTCTGTTTGGTAATGTTTTCAAAATAAGCTCCTAGCTTAAAATAAGAGCTTATTTTGGAACGTTACTTTAGGTAGCGTTTCAAAATAAGCTACTAGCTTCCTCAACTTTTTTTCCATTTTTACCCTTATTATTTTAAAGTAATGACATATTTTAACCTTATGAATTAAAACCCTTTCTCTTCCCATATCCCAACTTTCACGTCAATTCCTTCCTTAGTCTTGTTTCCTGCTAAACAATTATGTTTGAAACTTTAGCTTATTATTATTATTATTATTATTATTATTATTATTATTATTATTATTATTAATGTTATTTTAAAATTAGTAATATGGCTTTAATCTCAAATTGAACAAGAGCCGCCAACTAATATGATGTTTAATGTGCTTGAGCAGCATCCAGATTACATACCGCCCGATGAACTTCAAGATTCAAGTAGTAATATCTCCATCAACGAAAATTTAAGTCACACCTCTATGGAAATCCGCCAGTAGTGCTTGATCATGCTAATAGTTTTATTTTTAAAAGTGTTTACTTTTTTTTGGAAGACGAAATGTTAAATTTTAATATGTAAACAAACTAATTTAAATTTTATGAAGATGTCCTTTTTAGTCTTTTTACATTTATCAGCTTATCAAAAAGCTAATTTTACCAAACACTTTCAATCATAACAGCTAGCTTAACAGCTCTTCAATTTTCAGCTCCGAGCTTATAGCTTTTCAGTTTTCAGCTCCTTTTCAGCTATAAGCTCCTAGCTTGTAACTTTTCAGCTAGGTTTGCCAAACAGAGCCTAACATTAAAAGTAATTATAAAAATGGAAGAAAATAAATACATTTATAATTTATAAGAAAAATTTACAACATTGATAAACATAAATACTTATTTTATTGCGTATAATTTAAAAAGTTTTAGAGGTTATATCGAATGAAATGGAGATATTGTGAATACAGTCGAGATTCGAATCTATGACCATTTATTTGAAATGATAACCGAAATGTCATCACACTACATGATAATTGACTTAAAATAAAGAATTGAATTTATATCATTCACACAATTAAAATAAAATAAATACATGGCATTTTTCCTAATTTTAGTGGTATGTATTTTCAAACTTGAAATCTCCCGCCACTATACATTTGAACTAATTAAAGATAAGTCCTAAAAATGACTTTTATTTTTTGAATATTAATTATTTAAGTTATTTGATCCAAAGTCAAAGCATCCAAACTTGATAGTATATTTCTACAATTATAGTATCGCGCATAGCTCAACTGGTCAATCAACATAAAATAAGTTGAAAAGTTTTTATTTTTTATTTTTTATTTTTTATTTTTTTATTTTTTATTTTTTTTATCCACTAGTCTCCAAGGCAAAAGCAGCATATCCATTAATTTATCTCATCCATCAATTTTCCGAACGGAAACAACACATCCCGCAATTTGTCTCATCCACCCGTCTCTACGGTAGGTGCTAATCTTTAAGTTTGGAATTCAAACGCATTATTCATACCATTATAGAGCGAGAGTTTACGATACAATGTTTTAAAACAATTCAATGTCATTTTATTTTATTAATTGATAATGAGATTAATTAGTTTACAAAGACTCAATTATTAATTATAATATATTTTTATATTTTATCATAAACTACATGATTGGATACAAATAAAAGTTTATTATCTAAGTTTGATGGCATTGATTAGGTGACCAAACTTAAAAACCAATTAAGAGGTCCAAACCACAATATTCCAACACATGGGTTGACTCGGGGGACTAACTTGAGGAACAAAGATCAATAGAGGCTAGGTCAATATGGGTATTTAGGTCACAAACCTCTCATTCGTGGTATTTAGACAATAAGATATAATATGGAGAAAATTTTTTAAAGCATTATTTTCGATCCCTCAAACTTTATCACATCACATTATATACTACGAAGTATATATATATATATTTTTTATATTTTTTGTATGATACAACTCAATATCTGTTCAATATAATATTATACTAGTTCCACACTCTTACTTGGTACTGGAGCATTATCAATGGTCTTTTTTCTTTTTCTTTTTGAAGTTTTTGCCAGAAAGAAATAGGCCAATCAAGAAAGAATGACAAATAAAAAAAAAAAAACTAAAATTTGAGAGTGGTTGTCAATTTGTGACCATTTAGATACACGACGCATACACAACATACGTCCAGTAAGCACACAATTTTATTTTTTTTTTTAAATCTATATTTTGTAGTAAATTAGTAAATAATTTTTTCTCTATAATATTTCATCCACCTAAAAAAAGCTAAGCAAACACTCACCAAAGATCCACCACACATCATTAATACAAAGCCATTTTTTATTTGGGAGTGACAAATGTGACAACATGTACATCATCTAACATAAAATATCAATTGAACGTCAGCTTTGAACATATTTAAATCAATTCATTGTCTATTTAACAAATAAAAAAACATATAATTCTTTTTTCAACTTATTTTATTTACAACATGTACATCATCTACCATGAAATAAATATTGAATGTAAGCTTTTAACATATTCAAGTCAATTTAATATTATTCATTGTCAATTTAGACAAATTAAAAAAACGTACCCCGGTATTATTCTTTGTTCAACTTATTTTATTTATATTATTTAAAAACACTTATTTTATTTATATAAAAATTACTTAACACCAAATTTATAGGGGTGTACCATATTATGGTCTTTTGCTGGTTATAGTTACAAGGCGAACTTCACCCGTGGTGCACTTTTGAGTAACAGATATGAATTTTTTTGTAAATCAAAATGTAATTTATTAACTTTTTTTCGAATAAGAGTCAAATAGTGTACGCATAACTTGAACTAAATCTAAACTAGGCAACAAAACTTATAATAGATGGGCAATTTATATCGTGGAACAGGGTTCACATAGCATTGTGGACCCTGGATCAAAACGACGTCGTTTGATTTTAAGTTTTAACTGATTCTGTAACTTCCCGTTTCTCATGTTTCAACACAAAATTTTAATTTATTCTATGTACAGAATCGTTACGCTTAATGTACAGAATTGCATAACATGTCATACAGAAACGCATAACACGATATACATACACATATTTTATATTTTACTATGAGATACATACACATGTTTTATATTTTATTTACTCTCAGGTAATACTTTATGTCTTATAGACACATAATTTCATAATACAAGATATAAATTCGTAAAATAAGACAAATAATATGTTTTGTATTATACAATTACTAATCAATTTCAAGTACAAAATTTTTACGCTTAAGGTACAAAATTTCGTAACATAATGTACAGACATACATAACACGATGCACATAAATATGCTTTACAGTAAGAAAAAAACTCTATAACGCAAACTGAAAAACAAATGTATCTGTTAATTAAAGTTCAAAACGACGTCGTATAAGATCAAGTACACGGTATAACGATTGTAGTAGATTGGGTCGCAAATTATGTTGTGCAACCGAATGCACCTTGCAAGGTGCATACGGTTGCAAAACGGCGCCGTTTTGGTTAAAAAAAACGCGCGTTCCACTTAAAGAAGAAATCGGTTCGATTCCCGGCAATAGCATTTTTATATATCCAGAAATTCATAACTATATATCCACAAATTCATAACTATATATCCACAGTGAATGAATGAAGTAAAAATCTACAATGAATGAATGAATGAAGTAAAAATCCACAATGAATGAATGAATGAAGTAAAAATCCACAATGAATGAACTAAATATCCACAATGAATGAACTAAATATCCATAAATTCATAACTATATATCCAGAAATTCATAACTATATATCCATAATTCAGAACTATATATCCACAGTGAATGAATGAACTAAATATCCATAAATTCATAATTATATATCCACAAATTTATAACTATATATCCAGAAATTCATAACTATATATCCACAATAATGCTATTGCCGAGAATCGAACCTGAATTTTTTTTTAAGTGGGACGTGCGTTTTTAGTCAAAACAACATCGTTTTGCATCGTATGCACCATGCGCATGATACATTCGGTTGCACAGTATTGAGATTGGGTGATATTGACTAGAAGTTGGGCTTGACCTTGGGCTTCAAACAAAATAAACAACCAGAGACCCAAACCTACCAGACAAAAACACCCCAAGAAGACAAAAAAGGACACCTCGATTTCCCCTCCCCGTTGACCCTACTTACCACTTTCGTTAAAACCCCCAGACCTATATCCGTCTTTTCATCCAACAGTCACGTGTACTCCTACGTGGATATTTTAACCTGCCACGTCGATCCAAATTTCGATTTTCTCTCTCCCCTCCCCCCATTTTCAAACCCTCTCTCTCTCTACAAAAGAAAAGAACACTGGTCTCCTCTCCCTCTCTCTCTCTTCTTTGCAGTCTTTTTAATTCGCAGGTAAATCTACAATACAAAATTTATATACTCCGGCGCGGCGTTTTCTCTCTCTCTCTCTCTCTAGGAAATCTGTTTCTCTCTCTCTCTCTATATATATCTCTCTCTATATATCTATATATATATTGCAGTGTGAATAGATATAGTTGATTTGGGGGTGGGGGGGATTGAGATGAATCGAATGTGATGGGAGGAGGGTTTTCGCATCTGTTTCCGTGTGTTAACCCGGCGGTGAACCGGGATGAGCCGGAGGTTGTGTTCACCGGCAGCGAGCCACTGGACGAGACACTCGGCCACTCATTCTGCTACGTTCGGTCTTCAGCTCGGTTTGTGTCTCCTCCCCACTCCGATCGGTTTGTTTCGCCTTCGCAGTCGCTCCGGTTCGACGAACCATCTCAGCAGAAGCTCAGACCGGGGGGCGGTCCAATGGAGACCGGTTTCCGGGCCATTTCCGGTGCGTCGGTGAGTGCCAACACCTCCACTCCCAGAACTGTGCTTCAGGTTGATAATTTTTACGACGACGCCACTGGAACTGATGGCGCTACTACTGGAGTGAGGGGTAGCGTTGTCAATGGGTTTGAGAGTACGTCGTCGTTTTGCGCCTTGCCTCTTCAGCCTATTCCTCGCGGTGGCAGCGGCGGAGAGCGGTCGTGCCCGATGGAGAGGGCGTTCTTCATGTCCGGTCCGATCGAGCGAGGAGCCCTATCTGGGCCGCTGGAGCCGCCCACCGGGTCGGATGCCGGTGCGAATAATGTCCCATTCTCGGCGCCGCTGGGAAGTGTTTATGTCAAAAAAAAGAGGAGGAGAGGCATTTCGGGAATTCGAAAGGCCTTGTACAGAAACTTCCCGGAGAAGAAGAGGCCGTGGGTTTTACCGGTTAGGAGCTTCGGTGGCCGCAAGGACGATCCACCTCCATCAAATTGTGGGCGTGAGTCGGAAATGAGCTGTGATAGCAATATTCAGTGGGCTTTAGGGAAAGCCGGTGAAGATCGAGTACATGTGGTTGTATCGGAAGAGCTTGGATGGTTATTTGTAGGTATTTATGATGGATTCAATGGGCCAGATGCCCCTGAATTCCTTATGAGTAATCTGTACAAAGCAATGTACAAAAAACTAGAGGGTTTGTTTTGGGATAGTGAAGAGACTAGTAGGCAGGAAGAAGTAGGTGCAGGTTTAGAAAATGATGTGATTCCAGAGAATTCAGACATCCTAAATACAAACTCATCACTTGAACCTACAGGTGAGGTTGTTAGGGAAGTTGAAGGTGTAAATGGTGTTAACTTTCAGCAGCTTGATAAAGGATCCACAAAGAAGGTGACATTTCGATCGGGTGAGATTGAGGTTAGGAGGAGAAGATTATGGGAGTTTTTGGCAGAGGAGGACCCTGAAGATGGTCTTGATCTCTCGGGTTCAGACAGATTTGCATTTTCAGTAGAGGATGCATTAAGTGTAAACAATGCAGGTTCTGCAGTGAGAAGATCACTGCTGTTGTCAAAATTGAAACAAGGGTTGTTGATTAAACACAGGGAGAGTAAAAAATTGTTTCCATGGAGATTTGGGTTGAAGGGCAAGGAGAAAGTTGGGGTGGAGGAGAATAGAGTTGAAGAGGAAAGGAGTATTGGAAACGGGAGGAGACGCAAAGTGGGTCCAGTGGACCATGAGTTAGTTTTGAGAGCAATGTCAGGGGCTCTTGAAATAACTGAGCTTGCCTACTTGGATATGACGGATAAGCTTCTTGATCGGTATCCAGAGCTTGCGCTGATGGGTTCGTGTTTGTTGGTTGCTTTGATGAGAGATGAAGATGTGTATGTGATGAATGTGGGAGATAGTCGGGCTATAGTAGCAAAGTATGAGCCTGAAGAGGTTACTTCTAGTTCAAATTCAAGGGTACTGGGTAATGATGGGTTGGCTGTGGAAGGTAAAGCTGAAGAGTCAAAAGGTAGCATTCTGGCGGAGGATAAGGCTACAAATGTGGTTCCTGTTCAAGATATGAGGTTGGCCTCATTGCAATTGTCAACTGATCATAGCACAAGCATTGAAGAAGTAAGTTCCTCTTTCCTTCAGTTGGGTTCATTTGGTGTTTTCAGTCCTTTTTTAGCTCTTTAATTACTTCATTTGAAGGTTTCATAATTTGTTCCTTTCCTTTGGACTATGAAATGGAGCCTGATAGTAATTACTTCAGGTCACCTAGATGGCACCCTTGTGGTGTCTTACTGTCTTATTAACCCCAACTGCACACATTAACACTAAATGCTTGGACATTTATGAAGGCTCATTTACCTTCCTTTGATTGACCATCAAAACCATTTGCTAAAGTCGGATAAAAGAAGTATTAAATAGTGATTTCCTGTGGAAATTCCCCTTTAAACATCACTGCTAAAATTTGAAATTGTGGAACACATTGCTGCAGTTAGTTCTGATGTTCTCTTAGCTTTAACTTCAAATATTGAAAAGATACTTGATCAACAACTCTGTGTAAACATCTTCAGATATTCAACGTAGCTGCCTTTGTTCTAATGCGAAAGTTCTGGGCTTGATGAGAAAAAGTCACTGCTTTTATTCTAACTAATTTTATCAAGGCTCTGGATGGTGGAGTTTTAACCAAGGAACTAGGCAATAGTCTTGTGTGCCAAAGTTGTCTGGTGGGCATATGTTATGGTGTTAAATGGTTTAATATCTGCCTTGTGTAGTATCCTATACGGCTATACCCCTATCATTCCATACCTCAACTACTTTGCTGCCTCAGTGATCTCAGTGTGTGGAACCCACTGAGAAAGCTAGTTGTGGCTTATCACATATATAGGAATGTTAACCCAGAGAGCCTCCTTTGATCTTCAAAGACCTGCCAATTTAGCAAATTAGCATATGATCACATGCTGTTTTATTAGGCACGGATTCTGCAAAGGAAATTCTTTATCCTCATTTTCATAGAATTGTAGAAATTCTAGCTTCAGATTCTACTAACATGTTCAAGGAAAATGCTTGTCATTTTTGCTAGTCTACTAGTCTAGCAATGCGAAATTTTCATTATCTTGATATTGTCCATGCGTAGTTTGAGTTATGGCTGTAATCCTTTATTTGTTTCTTTTGATAAGTTATTTCATACTAAAAAAAAAAAAAGATGAACTGAGACACTGCAAATAGAGCTACTCCATATTAACTTTTTAATTGTTGCATATAAATTATGAAAATGCGCATTGATATCTTCAATACAGTGACATGAGCTTAAAATGCCAGTCAAACTTTGATTACTGTTGAGGATATTTCTGGACTGTCCAGTTGCCTCCGTTTTTTTGTGGCTTGGTGAAGGAGATTTCTTGTGAATGTCATTGATATTTCTTGGTTTACTTTTTTGAAATTAAAGTGTGATACATGTATTACATTATGGTGTTATTACAAATTGTTTAAGAATAATTGTTAATTTTAGCTGTATTATTTGCATCTTATGCTTGGTCATTGTTTTTTCATATTCTAAATTCCTTTCCTCTAACCTTCCACAGGAGGTTATCAGAATCAAGAATGAGCATCCTGATGACAGTAACTGTATTGTCAATGATAGAGTCAAAGGTCGCCTAAAGGTCACCCGTGCATTTGGGGCAGGCTTCCTGAAACAGGTTTGTTATTTACTTTCTAGGATTTGTGTCAGAGAAAAAACCGTTACAAACCCCTCTTTCAGGAAAGAGTTGGCAAAACTGCTTTATGAGACTAAGCGCATTTCAATATGTTACAATATTATACTCCTTGTGCTGTAATTCAGTAATTTAAATGTTGTATCCCACACTAGCAGGTGCTTGCTCCTCTAGCCTAAAAAATTGAGCTTTCTGCCCGCACATGTGTAACATTGTATTGTGTGTCTAACTTGGTTTTTCACTAGTAAACTTATCTATTATTTGCATCTTTGAGAACTTGTATGAAAGATGATTGCTTATATAACGTTTTGACATCCTTGTTGCAGCGTAAGTTGAATGATGCATTATTGGAAATGTTTCGCAATGAATATATTGGCAACACACCTTATATATCTTGTACGCCTTCTTTACGTCACCATAGACTATGTCCTGGAGATCAATTTTTGGTGCTCTCCTCTGATGGCTTATACCAATACTTGAGCAATGAGGAAGTTGTTTCCCATGTTGCAAATTTTATGGAGAAATTTCCTGATGGAGATCCTGCACAGCACCTGATTGAGGAGCTTTTGCTTCGTGCAGCCAAGAAAGCTGGTAATATTTCACTTGATTTTCTTCAATTTTTGTCTTTATTTGTGTTGAGGATAGCGTTTAGCTTGTTTTGGAATTTTCAACTTTATTAGACTGTTACATCTCATTAGTTGTTTAGAGGATTTTATAGCTGCTAGACAATAGTACACAAACACTTGCACATACAATTTATGGTATTTTATTTTTAGAAAAAAAGTCGGATAGTTTCTTTCCAGTGGCTTTGCCTTCCCTGTGGAGGGAAATCTGAAACCTGTGTCCATAGTATAATGCCATCAATTTCATGCTCTTATCAGTTTTTTTTCAGAATCATGTATCAGCAGTTGTGCACTTTACTGCTGTTTGCAGTTGTCATGACTTAGTGAGAACATAGCTTTGGTTTGGTTGATGCACTTTATTAGGACCTTTTCTTAATTAATTGACAATTGTGTCTAAACAAAGTCACTTCAATTCTACTGTTCTTTTTTCAACTTTTGTGTATCATGCTTGTTTCATTGAACAATGGGTTTTATTTCCCCAATCATTTTATAAAGGGTATACTGTTATCTGTGTGGAGATGAATAGGTTTAACCATAAAAAACATAAAAGTTTCATGGTTATTTGATACTGGGGACCATTTAGCATTCCACGGATGGACATTAAATTTTTAACTCAAAACCTGCTGGATTTATTGTGTCTGCAGGAATGGATTTACATGAATTGCTCGACATTCCAACAGGGGACCGAAGGAAGTACCATGACGATGTCACTGTTATGGTAATATCACTCGAAGGAAGAATTTGGAAATCATCGGGAAAATACCTTTGAACTCCTCCAACAGCACAAATCTCTGCAGCAATTGATTTGCTCCTTGCAAGCTGAACCTGCTGCAGTTTGAGGTTTCTGGGAACATTATATGAAATTCGATAACGATCTGGCTTCATGTCTCAACAAGGACTGTTTTAAAGTCCCGCCTTGAGCAAAGCACCTTTGTGGGGAAGCCCGTAATGCAGATGGCGAAACAACCGAGGTGCCAGATTGAAATCGACTCATATTGAGAATCGGTTTCTGGATGACGGTATAAATTTTGTAGCTGGGACTATCCTATCCTGGATGTGCTCTTAGACAAGAAAACTGACTCTCCTTTTTCTCTTCTTCCTTTCTAGATTTTGCATAGGCATAGGATCTTTTTTTCATTCATTTGTATTTTGTTCTTTTAATTAGGGCAAGAGAAGTGGTTGTAAGCAAGATTGGGGGGAGGAGGGGGTGTGGCTTAGTTACAGAGCTCTACACTAGACTCCATTTTCACAGGAGAAAGCTATTGAAACCCATGTGTAAAAATTGTTGTTA
Organism: Ipomoea nil; assembly: GCF_001879475.1. NCBI lineage: Eukaryota > Viridiplantae > Streptophyta > Magnoliopsida > Solanales > Convolvulaceae > Ipomoea > Ipomoea nil. The sequence continues at coordinate 1,260,915 of NW_017618908.1, forward strand.
CAACTGGGAAGCAGAAAAAGAAGCACCAATTTCCCAAATGGTCTCTCTGGCATCAACACATACTTGTGCTTTACCCTTTCTGTATACAGAATGCTATATATGGTTCTAAATTCTAATGCAATCATTCCATTAAAATTGTGTTTTTGTTTACAACTTTCAACATATAATAAAAGTGTTTGAGACCCTGCTAGTTGTATTAAATTAGTTTGAAATGCGTCCGGTGGGATTTAACTCAATGGTTTAAAGGTTATTCTGAAAGTTGGATTTAACTCAATGGTTTAAAGGTTATTCTGAAAGTTTTGCTCCAGTGAGACAGGTCAACTATGTATAATTTAGACTGATTTACTTCATCATGGTCGGCTCAAAATACACTTTAACGTATCAATTGCAACCTTATTTATAAATCAAAGATATCATAATTGAAAAAATCGCTAGGCGCTTTTCGAACGTTCGGACAGTGTGTTAGAGTTTGCACAATTTATAGTTATTTTGTTTAAAACGATATCATCGGCTCAAAATACACTTTAACGTACCAATTGCAACCTTATTTATACATCAAAAATATCATAATTGAAAAAATCGCTAGGCGCTCCTCAAACGTTCGGACGGTGTATTAGAGTTCGCACAATTTAGAGTTATTTTGTTTAAAACGATATCATCGGCTCAAAATATACTTTAAAGTATCAATTGCAACCTTATTTATAAGTCAAAGATATCATAATTGAAAAAATCACTAGGCACTCCTCGAACGTTTGGACAGTGTATTAGAGTTCGCACAATTTAAAGTTATTTTATTTAAAACGATATCATTTTAAGTGAAATAACCTATTATAATGACACTGAAAAATGTACATCTCAGTCCGATAAACTTCACCCATATAACCAAGTAAGCTGTCTCGGATTATTACTTTACCCGATGTTATCTCTAGTATGGAGAGATTTTGACCTGAAGTTGGGCTTGACCTTGGGCTTCAAAACAAAAACAGAAAACCAGAGACCCAAACCTACCGGACAAAAACACCCCAAGAAGACAAAAAAGCACACCTCGATTTTCCCTCCCCGTTGACCCTACTTAACACTTTCGCTTCAAAACCCCCCCAGATTCCCAGACCCATAACCGTCTTTTCGTCCGCAGTCACGTGTGTTCCTACGTGGAAATTGTAACCTGCCACGTCACTCCAAAATTTCAATTTTCTCTCTCTCCCCATTTTCAAACTCACTTTCTCTCTCTACAACACTGGTCTCCCCTCTCTCTCTCTTCATTGCAGTCTTTTTTAGTTCGCAGGTAAATCTAAATACAAAATATATATATATATATACTCCGGCGCGGTGCTCTCTCTCTCTAAGAAATCTGTTTCTCTCTCTCTATATATACAAGAATATATACTGCAGTGTGTGTGTGTATATATAGTTGATTTGGGGGGTGGGGGGGATTGAGATGAATCGAATGTGATGGGAGGAGGGTTTTCGCATCTGTTTCCGTGTGTTAACCCGGCGGCGAACCGGGATGAGCCGGAGGTTGTATTCACCGCCGGCGAGCCACTGGACGAGACGCTCGGCCACTCATTCTGCTACGTTCGGTCTTCAGCTCGGTTTGTGTCGCCTCCCCACTCCGATCGGTTTGTTTCGCCTTCGCAGTCGCTCCGGTTCGACGAGCCAGGTCAGCAGAAATCCAGACCGGGCGGCGGTCCAATGGAGACCGGTTTTCGCGCCATTTCCGGTGCGTCGGTGAGTGCCAACACCTCCACTCCCAGAACTGTGCTTCAGGTTGATGATTTTTGCGACGATGCCGCCGGTATTGACGGTAGCGCTTTGGGTTTTAGTGGCGCTACTGGAGTGAGGGGCAGTGTTGTGAATGGGTTTGAGAGTACGTCGTCGTTTTGCGCCTTGCCTCTCCAGCCTATTCCTCGCGGCGGCGGAGAACGGTCGGGTCCGATGGAGAGAGCATTCTTCATGTCAGGACCGATCGAGCGGGGAGCCCTATCTGGGCCGCTGGACGGGCCCACCGGGTCGGACGCCGCCGCTGGAAATAGTGTTCCATTTTCGGCGCCGCTGGGAGGTGTTTATGTCAAAAAGAAGAGGAGGAGGGGCATTTCGGGAATTCGAAAGGCCCTGTACCGGAACTTCCCGGAGAAGAAAAGGCCGTGGGTGTTACCGGTTAGGCATTTCGGTAGCCATAAGGATGCCCCGCCACCTTCAAACTGCGGGCGCGAATCGGAAATGAGCTGTGATAGCAACATTCAATGGGCTTTAGGAAAAGCCGGTGAAGATCGAGTACATGTGGTTGTATCAGAAGAGCATGGATGGCTATTTGTCGGAATTTATGATGGATTCAATGGGCCAGACGCCCCTGAATTCCTTATGAGTAATCTGTACAAAGCAATGTATAAAAAACTAGAGGGTTTGTTTTGGGATAGTGAAGAGACTAGTAGGCAAGAAGAAGTAGGTGAAAGTGTAGAAAATGATGTGATTGCAGAGAATTCAGGCATCCAAAATACAAATTCATCACATGAAGCAACAGATGGGGAGGTTAGGGAAGTTGAAGGTGTAAATGGTGGTAACTTTCAGCAGCTTGATAGAGGATCCACAAAGAAGGTGACATTTTGTTCGGGGGAGATTGAGGTTAGGAGGAGGAGAAGATTATGGGAGTATTTGGCAGAAGACGATCCGGAAGATGGTCTTGATCTTTCAGGTTCAGATAGATTTGCATTTTCTGTAGAGGATGCCTTAAGTGTGAACAATGCAGGTCCTGCAGTGAGAAGATCACTGCTGTTGTCAAAATTGAAACAAGGATTGTTGAGTAAACACAGGGAGAGTAGGAGATTGTTTCCATGGAGATTTGGGTTGAAAGGTAAGGAGAAAGTTGAGGTGGAGGAGAATAGAGTGGAAGAGGAAAGGACTATTGGAAACGGGAGTAGACGCAAAGTGGGTCCAGTAGACCATGAGTTAGTTCTGAGAGCAATGTCAGGGGCTCTTGAAATAACTGAGCTTGCTTACTTGGATATGACGGATAAGCTTCTTGATCGATGTCCAGAGCTTGCGCTGATGGGTTCGTGTTTGTTGGTTGCTTTGATGCGAGATGAAGATGTTTATGTGATGAATGTGGGAGATAGTCGAGCTATAGTAGCAAAGTATGAGCCTGAAGAGGTTACTTCTAGTTCAAATGCAACGGTTCTAGGTAATGATGGGTTAGCTGTGGCCGGTATAGCTGAAGAGTTGAAAGGTTGCATTCAGGTTGATGATAAGGTGTCAAATGTGGTACCTGTTCACGATAGGAGGTTGACTGCATTGCAATTGTCCACTGATCATAGCACAAGCATTGAAGAAGTAAGTTCCTCTTTCCTTCAGTTGGGTTCTGCTGGTGTTTTCAGTCTCTTTGTTGCTATTTAATTACTTCATTTGAAGATTTTCTTATTTGTTCCTTTCCTTTGGAGTATGAAATGGAGCCTTATGGTAACTATTTCTTTGCCCTTATTACTCCTTCAATGGAACATCCAAAACATTTGCTAAATGCGGGATAAAAGAAGTATTAAACTGTGATTTTGTGGAATTTTCCCTTTGAAGATCACTGCTAAAATTTGAAATTGTAGAATGCATTGATTTAGTTCTGATGTTCTCTAAGCGGGTTTCTTTTGAACACATTGTAAATCAGTGTAAATATCTTTAAAATTTGAATGTAGCTGCCTTTGTTCTAAAGCCAAAGTTCAGGGTTTGATGAGAACAGCCCACTGCTTTTATGCTTAACTAATTTAATTGTGGCTCTAGATGGTGAAGTGTTCACCAAGAAGCTGTAAGCTTGACATTTGTTTTGTGCATCTAAATTATCTGGTTTTTTATCCAAAATAACATTTTGGGCATATGTTATGGTATTAAATGGTTTAATATCTGCCTTGTGTAATGTCCTATCATTCCATACCTCAACTAGTTTGCTGCCACAGTGATCGCAATGCGTGGAACTCACAGAGAAATCTGGTTGTGGCTTTTCACAGATATAGGAAAGTTAAACCAGAGAGATTTATTGATCTTTAAAAACCAGCCAATTTAGCATAAGATCAAATGCTGTCTTATTAGTGTACATCATTTTAAGCAGCCATTCTTTATCTTCCTAAGATATTGTGATTTTCATTTTATTTCAAAGAAACTAGCTACAATAGACATGGATTCTGAAAATTAATTATCCTCATTTTCATAGATTTGTAGAAATTCCAGCTTCAGAATCTACTTACATGTTCAAGGAAAATGCTTGTCATTTCTGCTAGTCAATCAATGCTGCATTTTCATTATCTTGATAATGTACATGTGTAGTTTGAGTTATTACTGTAATCCTTTATTCATCTCTTTTGATAAGTTATTTCATTCACAAAAAAGATGTACTGAGCCAGTGCAAACAGAAGAGAACTACTCCATATTAACTTTTCAATAGTTGCATATACATGATGAAAATGTGCATTGATATCTTCAATATAGTACCGACTACGATAAGCTTAAAATGTCAGTCAATCTTCTTCGATTACTGTTGAAGATATTTATCTACTGTCAAGTTGCATCTGTTTTTATGAAGTAAACAGTGCTGCTTTTAAGGAAGGTCTTTGTGTCTGGGTGAGGGAGATTATTTGTGACTTTGTGAATATCATTGATATTTTGTGGTTTTACTTTTCCAAAATTGAGCTTTGATACACGTACTACATTATTGTATGATTACAAATTGTTTGAGAATGATTGTTAATTTTTGTGTGTATTATTTGCATCTCATGCATGGTTATTGCTTATTTGCTTATTCATATTCTAAATTCCTTTCCTCTAACGTTTCTACAGGAAGTTATCAGAATCAAGAATGAGCATCCAGATGACAGTAACTGTATTGTGAATGATAGAGTCAAAGGACGCCTAAAGGTCACCCGTGCATTTGGGGCAGGCTTCCTGAAACAGGTTTGCTATTTACTTTCTAGGTTGAGCTTTGGTTTTTCCCTTGTAAACTTAGCTATTATTTGCATCTTTGAGAACGTTGTGTGATAATTCTTTAGATCCATGTATGAAAGGTGATTGCTTATTTGCTTATATAATGTTTTGGCATTCTTGCTGCAGCGTAAGTTGAATGACGCATTATTGGAAATGTTTCGCAATGAGTATATTGGCAACACGCCTTACATATCTTGTACACCTTCTTTACGTCACCATAGACTCTGTCCTGGAGATCAATTTTTGGTGCTCTCCTCTGATGGCTTATATCAATACTTCAGCAATGAGGAGGTTGTTTCCCATGTTGAGAATTTCATGGAGAAATTTCCCGATGGAGATCCTGCACAGCACCTGATTGAGGAGCTTTTGTTCCGCGCAGCCAAGAAAGCTGGTAATATTTCACTTGTTTCATTGAACAATGGTTTTTATTTCCCCGCTCATTTTATTAGATGTTGCAAATAATTGCATAAAAGGGTACATACACAGTTGTCTATGTGGAGTCGAATTGGTTTAACCATCAAAAAACATAAAATTCCATGGTTATCCTGATACCATTTAGTATTCCGACCAACATAGTTGGCGTGGTGGTTCAGCACCTCGTCCCTTAAGCATGAGGTTGGGGTTCGATCCCCACGGCCAGTCCCCTACCACTTAATGTGCTAACCGTTGGGACGGAGGATTAGTTCTCTGGCTTTCGGCTGGAGGGATACCTTTGGGCAACCAAAAATTTTTTAGTATTCCACGGGTGGAGAAATTAAACTTTTGCACAAAGGAATGCCATGATTCAAGACCTTCTGATTTGAGCTGGGTTTATTGTGTTTGCAGGAATGGATTTACATGAATTGCTCGACATCCCAACAGGAGACCGAAGGAAGTACCATGACGATGTAACTGTTATGGTAATATCACTTGAAGGAAGAATTTGGAAATCATCAGGAAAATACCTTTGAATTCTTCCAACAGAAGAAATCCAATCCCTGCAGGCTGCAGCAATCGCTGCAGGTTGATATTCAGGAATCGGGTCAAAACACAGTGAAATTCAATCGCGATCTGGTTTCACATCTCAACAAGGATTGTTTTAAGTCCTACCCTTGAGCAAGCTAAAGCATGCAATGCCAGACTGAAACCAAGGCTTATTGAGAACCGGTTTTTGGATGAGGGTATAAATTTTGTAGCTGGGACTATCCTATCCTGGATGTGCTCTTAGACAAGAAAACTGACTCTTCTTTTCCTCTTCCTTTCTAGATTTTCCATAGGCATAGCATCTTTTTTTCATTCATTTGTATTTTGTTCTTTTCCTCTTTTGCTTAGGGCAAGAGAAGTGCTTGTAATCAGATTGGGGGGTGATGGGGTTTGGCTTAGTTACAGTCTTACAGAGCTCTATACTAGACTCCATTTTCAGAGGAGAAAAAACTATTGAAACCCATTGTAAAAATTCTTGTTACAACTGGGAGAGTGAAAAGAAGCACCAATTTTCTGAAATTTCTTATAAAGTTTAGACTTACATATATATATTCAGAATGAAATAAGCATATAGTGGTGGGAATACCAGATACTGTTACACTGATGCTATTGCAGCATCCAAAGAGTGTGCCTTTGATTGAATCCAAGACACTAAATCTTCTTGAGTCGCAACGAAAAATCCAGCTTTCTCTTCACTCTCCTTGAAAGGGGCTTCGAACTTTTCCAGGTGCGAAGCGAATGAATTAGCCAAGCCTTGGGAGAACCTGTGGGTTCCTGCGCCAGTGTAAGCTGTGAAGAGTTGAGGCAATGGCTCCTGGCGCTGCACGATTTTGGCGAGAGTCGCCATCCATTCCTCGAATGCAGTTCGAGCGGCACCCACCGAGAGTGACCGGACGTTCAAACGCCACTCCTGGGACGTCTTGCTATGTAAACCAGGGTACAGTCCATACACGGTCCCGATATAGAGCAGCTCGTGAGCTCGGTTCTGCAGGTTTCTGTTCCTACATATATCGATCAGGCAGTTGCAGAAAGGTCTTCGGGATTCCGGAGAGGTATTGCTGAGAATCACTCTGATCTCTTCTTTCACAGCCTCGAAGCTTGTGCTCTCTTCACCCAGCATCCTCACAATGGCAACCAATCTCGGGTTCGCTCTCTCTAGACAACCAACAACCTTCTCGGCATCCTTGCCTTCGCAATACGACACAACGGATAGCAGACACCCACAGAGCCTGTCGTCGGGTTTGATCCCTCTCTCCATCGAGGCTTCAAACACCGTAACTAAATCATCAATTCTATTTCCTTTACCCAAGCATTGGATCAAACAAGTGCACCCCATCACATTAAGCTCAACCCCTTCCTCCGACATTTCCTTGTACAAACTCACAGCCTTCTCCACACCTCCCCCACTCGCATATATATTTATCATGGCCGTATAGCTCCAACTATCCGGTTTACAACTCCTCGACTCCTTCATATCACCAAACAACCTCTCGGCCTCCTCCTCCAACCCGATATCAGCACACATACTCAACAATGTATTATACAAATAGAAGTCCATAGGCCACCCCTTCGATTTCATTCTCTCCCAAAGCTCCAACGCATCTCTAGCCCACCTCGCCTTCCCATAAATCTTGATCAAGCACGTTAGCGTCTTCTCATTCGGAGTAAGCCCATACTCCAACATCTCCTCGAACAAACTCCTAGCCAAGCCGGGCTTCCCGGCCTTCCCCAAAGCTTCGAACAACGTATTGTACACAACCAAATTTGGCTGAACACCAAGATTCTTCATTTCCTGCAACACAAACCTAATGCCATCGTAATCAGCTACCGAGCCAAACATTCTAGCCAGCATAGAGAAAGCCACAGCGTCGGGGGTCCAACCGCTAGCCCTCCCTCTCTCGTACAACGATATCGCATCCTCGACTTTCCCCAACTGAGCATACACATCAAGAACAGCAGAGTAAGTCACCTCATCAGGGATCAACCCAGTCTTGTACATTCTCTCAAACCACTCCAAAGCTTTATCGAAAAGCCCACACCTTTTTGCACAGGTGATGATAGTGGAATAGGTTATATTATCAAGCTCAACCCCATTCTCCACCATCTCAAAAGCAAGCCTCTCTATATGCTCAAACTGCCTCCCATACCTCAAAGACTTCATGGCAACATTATAGAATATAGTCTCCAGTGGGAACAAATCCTTGGCCCTGATCCAATTCAAGAAAAGCAGAGATTTTTGCCAATCCCTCAGGCCATTGAGCACCAACAAAGCATTCTCTTTAGTGGGTGACTCTGGGATTTCCTCAAGAACAGCCATGAAACCTTCCTCATCAAAATAACCCTCATTCAATCTCCTAGCAAACCGCTTCAGGTCCCTAATCTGAGGGTTGTAGGAGTAAGAAGAACGCTTCTGGCGCTGCAGGGAGAGAACAGAAGGTCTGGGTCGGGCCGGGTTGACCCAAGTGGACTGCGGTTTGGATAAGAGCGGGGTCTGGCTTGGCTGGTCAGCAAGAACGGTTGTGGATAAAGGCTTGAGCTGTTCAGACAAAGAAGGGCCATTTCCGTTTCGACGATTCTCAGGCTTTTCTGCTGTTCTTGGAGGGGATTTTGATGAATTATTGCAATAAATGTTCAGCCTTTTTCTGGGTAATGTTAACGATGGAGAATTGAAGATATATGAGTGCTTTGTTTCTGAGGAACATGGATAGCTGAAATGGATATCAAGAGCTGTGGAGAGCTTTGCAGCCATGGAGAATGGAGAAAAAGAGAGCTTGAGAGTTTAGCTCATGGCAATGGCCATCCGTGAAGTTTTGTAGATATTTTGGGACCTTATCTTCATATCAATACATTGTTTCACACAAACCCTAAACCCCAAAAAATCCAAATTTTTAGGGGGCAAATGTTAAAAGTTTGAAAGTAAAAGGGGGAAAACTACATAAAAAGTAAAATTTTAAAAAGAGTTAATAACCAAAATGGTCCCTCGACCATGTTGTAATTACCAATTTAGTCCTCAACTACTATTTTTATCCAATTAGGTCCTCAACTATGTAATTTTTACCTAATTTAGTCATCCGTTAACTTATCTGTTAGTTGATGGTTAAAATTAAGAGCAAAAATGTAATTTCAGAAGCTTTCTCCATCTCCCATCTAAATGTAATTGCATAAGCTCTTGAACTTCTCCTTCAACACCGTTCCTCCTCCTTTTAGTTTTAGGCTGGAAACAATCACTGCCCAGGTCTTCCAAGCCCTCGAAGAAGTCGTCGTCGAGGCCCAAGCTATCGATTGCCATGTTGGACACGCCGAATTCGTCGTCATCGTCCTCAAACATATCCTCTCTCTCGTCCCTGCTACTTTCTTGTTTTTCCGGTGCCGGAGAAGTCAGCGGCGGCGAGGCGCCGGACTTCATGGTATCCCCGGAGGCCGTTTCCAGTTGGTGGGCCGCCAGCTTTTGGTGAGTGCTGCCTGCGAGCAAGTTTTGGTGGGTAGGCATAGGGTGGTTGTACTATGCTGTGTAGGATTACCAAATCTGACTCTAGAGATGCGTTTGGGGTGAGGATGAACACTGGTTCTAGTAAAAAAAACAAGAAAGAAGAAGAAAAAGAAAGCTCAGGGGGAAAAGAAGAGAGCCGGTGGTGGTGGGAATTAGCTTGCCTTCGTCTCTCTTGTTCCAGTGATGTGCTTCACCGGATTTTTCCGTTAGTTTGCTCAGTTATTTTTTTGTGTTTTAAATTTTTTGTCCTCTAGTCTCCAGGTTGTTTCTTCGGGTGAATGATTGTCCCCAGGTGGTTTCTGGTGATGTGTTCCTTAGTCCCCAGGTTGTTTCTTCGGGTCAATGATTGTCGCAGCGGGAGAAATGTGTGGTTTGAGGATTTGGTGCGAGGGAGACAGATCTGGTAATCCTCCGAGAACATAGAGGGAGACAAGTCTTGCCTTGGCTGAAAGCTGCTACGCAGAGGAGCAGCGGCGACGGTGGCGGTAGCGGTGGCTGCGGACGAGGAGGCAGCAGCGACGGCTGAGCAGCCTCTAACCACCTTCCACTCTTTTGCACAGTTAGATGAGAGATGGAGAAATCTTATGAAATTACATTTTTGTCCTTAATTTTAACCATCAACTAACAGATAAGTTAACGGAGGACTAAATTAGGTAAAGATTACATAGTTGAGGACCTAATTGGGTAAGAATGATAGTCGATGACTAAATTGGTAATAACGGCATAGTCGAAGGACCATTTTGGTTATTAACTCTTTTAAAAAATTCAAATATTGTTTTTCTTTAAATTAAGATTAGTTTTTTTTTTTAATGTTACTGGCCCTATTACATAGAAACACAAAGAACCAGAGGCTTGAACTCATAACCTTTCAAATGGAAGTCCAACCCGGGTACCATTAGACCACATAGATAGTTTTCATATTACAACATTACGTATAACGTTATCATGCAATATTTATAAAAAATGCTCTTGTTTTAACGTTCTTCTGAGGATCAATATCTCCGGAAGCGTAGTACGAAGAAATCTAAACATGGTGACGAGAATCCAATGTCCTTAGCAATGGATGTCGTCGAGGAGGCTGAGGAGGCAAGGTCAGACGGCTTTGCTAAGGAGACCTTGATGGATACGGTGGAGGTGGCAAATCCGATGGGATTGGTGTGGACCATGGTCTACACAATTGTATTTTATGAGTTAAAATAATGTATTTTATGTGTTTTGGACCGTGGTCCACACAGCTTCGCAATAATAATTGCCGCCACCCTCCAAAAGAAAATATATCAACTCTATTATATGAGTATTTTGCCTAAGTAATTTAGAATTGTACACATGAAACTGCAAAATCCATTCTGGAAATTTGACTAATTTATTTCTGTTAACATTCACATTAATTGGGCCAGGCTTAAATAAGCAAAAAGGATAGGTAAAGCTATTGGGCAAAGGTATGGCCCAAAATAACCTAAATGGGCTGTTTCAGCAATACGGCCCAAATATGCGAAGATACAATATATTCCTTTTTTTTTTTTAAACGATACAATATATTCTAGGAATAAGGTTCAAATTGACTATTGAATGTAACCTGAAAATGCAATTAGGTCATTGAACGAAAAAAGTGCAATTAGGCCACTGAACACTCCAAAAATGTGCAATTTCACCTGATAGCAGGTTACCCTCAATTTTAGCAGGTTATCTGCTTACGTGGCAGCTGAGTTGGCATTTTTAATAAATTTTAATTAATTTTTAATAAATTTTAATAATAACTTTTTATTAAAATTTTTTTTTTAAAAATAAAAACGATTTTATTTTATTTTTTATTTAATTTTTTCCAATTTTTTATAAAATTTATTATTAAAATTAATTATTAAAAATTATTTAAAAATTATTAAAAATGCCAACTAAGCTGCCACGTAAGCAGGTAACCTGCTAAAATTGATGGTAACCTACTATCCGGTAAAATTGCATACGTTTGGAGAGTTCAGTGGCCTAATTGCACATTTTTTGAGTGTTCAATGGCCTAATTGCACTTTTTTTTTTTTTTTTTTTTCGTTCAGTGACCTAATTGCATTTTCAAGTTACGTTCAGTGGCCAATTTGAACCTTATTCCTATATTCTAATAAGAACAAAATCCTAAACACGCGCAGATATTGATTTCAACATGACAACGTGAGCAAAAATGTTAGTCAAAATTAAGATAATCATGATTAAGACTTAATAAAAAGGAAAAAAAAAAAGTTAACCAAAGTTATCTCTCCGGGTGTGATTTTCGCACTATTACATAAACGATTGGTCCCTCACATCCTGACCCGACAGAACATTTAGAAGAATGTAAATCATAGTAATTCAATAACTCAACAGATATATCTAAATATCAATACACACAAGAGAAACATTTCTACTTTTTTAAAAATTTAACATATAGATTGGTCATATACTCATATTTTGTCTATTCCAAATATTATAAATTTATAATCCTAATAATAACAAAAATCGAAACATTTCTACTTTTTTAAAAATTCAATGAAGACCTCCTTAAAATTCACAAATCATGTTTGACCCAAAGGTAAAAATATAAAAATTATTTATAAAAAAAAATATATAATTACGCTGCCGACAGCCGGCAGACACACTAAGACCCACTCGACGGATCCATCTGGAGGCTGCAACAAACATTCCGATGAGATTAACATTAATTAATGATTTAATTCCAATACAAAATTAAAGCATAATCACATGTTAATAAGCTGATGTTTTATGAATCTGGAATCTTAATTATTGCTAATTAGAACGTAATCTTGGAAGATTATGTCATAGTGCAGAGACGACAGTTGTGTTTCGCATTCTCTTTTTGTCTCATGCTCTTATGTCTTATCTCTTCCCATTTCCCACTTAATTCACACTCGTACACAAAGGTGGAAAAAATAGGGTTTTTATTTAGGGTTTTTCCGAAATGAGTTTTTAAATAGTACTCCTTCCGTCTCATTTTATGTATTTGATTCGGTTAATGAAATTTGACTGGAGTTATTTTAAATGCAGTTTTTCATAATATTAAGTTTATTAGTATATAATGATATTTATATATTTAGAAACTATATTAAAAGCACTATTGGACATAAAAATTCAGATTCAAAAATAAGTAAAAAAAAGTTACTAAAGAAAATAAACAAAGAAGAAAAAGTTTGTTTGACCAATGAATAGTAAATATGACAGATAAAATGAGACATATACCGTATTATTTTGAAAGTCAGTAGTTTGGGATAGTACATTGACAAACGATCTGCTAATGTAATTGGAAGGTTGAAGGTTCGACGGTTATTTGTGTATATTGAAAGAGTTTTTAGTTAATCATTTCTTGAGTAAGAGTACAAATTTTCAAGCGTAATACAAATTGAATTTAGATCACTCCCACCTTAGTTGTGAATTGCGATAAAGGATGTTGTATGCAAATAATAATAATAATAATAATAATAGTCTTATTATATATCTTGATTTGACTGTATGCGGACAAATCTGAACAATTTTTTTTTTCTTTATTATTTTTTAAAATAATTAAGTGATGAGAAAAACTCGCTATTACTAATTTAGAGTGTGCATGTGTCGCTTATAGTAATAGTCCGCAAACTTTTTTATTTTAATTGATCAATATGTATGATGTTAGTTGAAGATAATGAGAAAGAAAAAGTAGTGTGAAGGTGGACTTCCCAAGATTGCAAAATAGTTCTTATGATTAATAATTTATAATAGACCTAAGACCATATATAGGAGATATGTTGAAATGTAGCCATATTATTTAAGATAAATGTTAATAATAATAATAATTTTTTTGAAAAAAAAAAATGATACTTTTTCCACCATCAATCTAGTGAAATATCTTGATGACGTGGAGAAATATAATATTTCACTTTTTGTATCCTCACACTATTATCATCTATATTATTAATTGTTATATGGATTAGTGGACTCTAATATAATTTAATTAAATGAACACAAATGTTTTCCGTTGACTGAATTTTTCTGTTGCATTCAAACACTGAAAACTCAAAAAATATTTTTCAGATGTCATTTTCTGAGTTTTCAAACGGACCCCTAATTGTAATAGACTCTAGACAATTGTACCTAAATTACTAACAATTTGCCAATCTAAGTATCATACTTCTACGGTATAATTCAACATGTTTACCAAAGATCTATTACGTAGTATATTCTGATCGACTAGTTTGTATACTCTAATCGAATAATGCTATCACGATTGCAAAAATTATACCAGGCCAATAAAATCATCAAGTAACAATGAAAGAAGAAGAAGAAAAAAAAAAAAAACAAAACAAAACAAAACAAAAAAAACTAGCTTGTAGCATTCACAACTATACTTTTATGTGAAAATGCTTATATTTTATATTGTGTGCACTAAAATCTTCTAATTGATTGCATTAGAACAACAATCTTGACTTTGCTGAGAAAATCTTTTTTATTTATCCAAAGAAAGATCAAAAATAAAAATAAAAATAAATGAATTAATTAATTAACATACAATTCCTAACAACCCATTTCAATTATTTCTTACGTAGATTACATTAGATAAGATCCATAATAAAATGAAATAATATTTTATTATTATTATTATTATTAGTCATGCTTTGATCATCATCTGGTCTGTCTATATCTATCACCTCAAACCCCGGACCATTTCCCGACCTGATCGAACTAACCATAATGCAATACTTGACCGACCCGACCTGAAAATTAATTGACTCAGCTTGTTGGCTTGATGAGCCGACGTCCTAAAATTTTCGGGCTTTGTCCCGACTTGAGTGCTTGTCTGAGACCCCGAACACGTATATTTTGCGTCCCAACTGGTCTCAATCCCCATTAGCTACTCCTAAAAACTTTGCATTATTACATAAATTCACAAACTCGAATGCCACTCCCCAACAAGGTGTTGCCCAAAGTCAACTTATTAGACAAATGTGTATAATCTTTGTTAGAGTTTGTTGCTTAATTAGTTTGCATCGCAGACAACAAATTCATCACCATCATCATCATTATTATTGTGTGAGTTTTGTTTAATAGTCGCAATCACTATTCGAAGGTATATACTGAGTAATTTTATTTTTGTATAATAAACTGAATCGATCACACAGAAAAAATAAATCACACTAAGAAAACCATGTGCTACGGGCTAAACTAAGACGGTGTTGGTTATAGGGGTGAAGTTTGGGAACAATAGCCCAGGGTCGAGTCTCCACAGCGTGGGAGAAACCTCTCAAAGTAAGGGGGTTCCTTATGCGCGATAAGCAAAGATCTAGCCTCTGTGTTCAACTGAGTTACCATGATTTACATCCTCCTAGATACTCTATCGGGCCGGAGCGTGGGGGCCATTGGAGTTGTGAATTCAACTTTTCCGGAACAAAGAAGGTATTGGTTAAAATCAAATTTGTAACATTTTGATACGAAAGTCATACTATTCCGGTCTGGACAAATTTTTATATTTTGAATGATTTAGTAGCCGTTGTTTATTTTGAGTGGGACAAATCCCACAATGAGGCAACTAGACAAAGTGCCGAAAGGGGAGGAGGACATGAGACCAACAACCAACAGCGACAAGGGTATATATATATATATATATACACACACAAGATATGACTACCACAAAATATAATTAATTTTTTTTTGACTTTTTTGAGATAAAAAATTAAACTGACTAGTTCGAATTAATTTTATAGTGGTAGTAATATTGGATGTTATATACATTAAAGAATATACGACATTCGATAAAACTATCTACTTGAAACTATCTCTTGACCGATAAGTTATATATGGCACAACCTAAATTATATTCTAGCCCTTCAAAGCGGCATCTAGTATATCAAGAACCATTTCTTTTGATGTCCAAATTTTTTATCTGCAAGTAGAATAGCAGAAGACGAAGAATTCTTACTCTAAACTGCTTACGTCAAATCTTATCTTAAATAAAGTTATTGTCTTACTCTTGATCGATATGATAACGCAATTGAAGTTGTGTTTCCAAATTGAAATTTTCTTTGTTAATTGGTTGGTTTCATACCAATTCAAACCTCAATGTGAATACTATGCTTATTGTAGGTACACTACTTTCATGTCCCCTCGTCGTGTAATCTCTTGTCGTTTTGATGACTACATTATTGGTTCATGCAATGCATGCCATTGCTCAACATAAAAGCTCTATTGTTAGGGTTTCATTTTACTTTTTACTTCTTAATTTATTGATTGATTTTTTTATTGGATGACGAGAGAAACTCGTTGTTACTATTTAAGGGTCTGCACGTGATGAATTTCAGCAAATCACACTAGAAAATTTTTTTGTGACAGGTTTGAATAAAAAAGTGTTGACAATAATCAAATTCATGACCTTTAGGTACAAAAATTATGCTCCACCCACTTAGTCATCCTTTCAGAACATATATTGATTGATTGTTATTGGTTTTAGGTTTTTTTTTTTTATTATTATTTTTTATGACAGAAGTATATACGTTTGAGAATACAATTAGTATTTTATATATAACACTACACTTTTATAGATAGCAAATTGAGGTTGAAATAATTGAGAGAGTGACCAAAGGTAGGCATTGCACTATTCATTTCAATCATATCATTTTCTTTCGTTTTCTTCTATTTCGTCCGTTAAAATTCACACTAAAAAAAGTTTATTTAGTACACCAAGAAAACAAAAGATGTATGTACTCATCCATATCTATCATCTGCTTATGATACATCCCTTTTGGAGAATCCATAAACAAAAGTAGCTTACCTATCATCAATTACAAAAACATAGAATATTATATATATATATATATATATATATATATATATATATATATATAATTCAAAGTATATGAATGTAAGATTATATAGAAGACGTTCATTGTAGTTGGTATTAAAATTAATGTTTAATTTGTACTTTTTTTTTAAAAAAAATAATTATCAAATATTTATTGTAGTTGATATGGTATTAAGTACGTAGTAGATACTACTTTTGGTTAGAATCATTCTAAGTTTTGTTAATTCTTTTTTGGATAAGTTTGTCAGTGTCTTTTTCTTCATATTGTTTGTTCTTTTTTTTTTTTTTTTTTTTTTTTGAATACTTTGTCGCTTTTGGATATTGCTTGTCCGCTATATATGTAAACCATCTTCCTATGTAATAGCTTGTAAAAGAGATGTAAATCGCATTAGGAAGATCTCACATGACAAGCTTGACCGAGATAATATTTGCAAGAATTAAACTCATGACCTTTAAGTAAAAAAAATTATGCTTTACTCACTTGCCCCTTTCAGGGCGAAAATTATCATACTTCTCTCAAAAGGTTGAATAATCCCTAACTCCAATGGCCCCCACACCCCGGATGTAAATCACGGTAGCTCAATGACTCAGCAGACATGGTCAAATGCTGGTGCACACAAGGGATCTGCCCACTTTAGGCGTAATCACCACACTGTCACCGCTGACGTTCAAACCTTAGTCTTTTTTTCTCAAATACTGCCTACTGAACCATTGAACTAAGTTCGTGCTGACAAATACTTGTTTTAAGGGTTTGCGGCTAGCTAGCTATTAATTAATAATGTTGCTTTTGTAAAAGTGCACAAAAATATTCTTAGCTTGACAAGCTAAGCCTTTTGGTACTTGAATTGCCTTCACAAGTTTCCATAGTAACTAGCTAGCAACACACATCTACCTAACCTATCTTATGATCTTGCGGCCGGGAATCAACTTTAACACCAAGACTTTCCCTTAATTCATTTTAGGTATTGCATGACTTGATTCATGTTGATCAATTTTAACTGATTCATAATGAATTATCATCAGAGTCACCGTGATTTACATTCTCTCAAACGCTCTGTCGGACCGAAATGTTAGGGGCCCTTGGGGTTGGAATTTCAACCTTTTGGGAGAATTGAAGTTTCAAATTTGATACTTTACTTGAAGGAAAATTAGCTCATTTTACTTGAAACATAGGTTATTTGTTAAATTTAAAAGTTATGTAATATTTTTTTTTTTTAATTGCATACAATATGCTAATTCAATTATGCCTTGGTCGAGTCATATGCGAAGGTAGCACTATGGTCCAAGAGCATTGATTTCATGCTATATTTACTTTAAGGGGGCGTTTGGTTCACGGAATGTTAGATTACCTTAGGGAATGTTAGATTGCTGGGAATATTAGATTACTCGGAATGTTAGATTCTTGTGTTTGGTAAAAATGAGGTATGTAAAATGTCAAGGTAATCTAACATTACCTAAGTTTAGCAAGGGAATCACATTCCCTCAAAAAAGGGAAAAAATCTGATGTGGCGGCAATGTTGGATTCCAAGGGAATATTATATAACTTCAACCAAACATAGGCATGTTAAATAACCAGCCCAACATAACCTTTGTTATCCAATATAACCCCAACCAAACGCCCCCTAAAGGTAATATTAGATGCACATACAAAAATTTTCTTACATATTTTTACACATACTTATAGGTTTGAACACCTGACCTAGTACTATAAAGGTAAAATTAAATAGTAAATACACACACATTTACTTATGTAACTTTACACATAGTGATAATGCAGTCTTATTCGACTTACTCTTTTTTAAATCCATCAATTCACAAGCATCTAATAATTTAATATAAATAAAATATAAATATCAAGAATTATGAAATCAAATGAACGCGTATAAATATACATATAAATTATATTTACGTGCAGATAACATTTTTCTCTCCCTATAACGCACATTAATAAGACACAACATTCTAGCATGCATTATTATCATGAGTACACCATTAGACACTTACTAATTGTGCCAATTATTGGACAACAATGGGTGTGTGTGTGTGTGTGTGTATATATATATATATATATATATATATATATATATATATATAAAATTATATATTACATCCAACTCTCAATGTGAATGATCAAAAAGTTTATTGAACACCAAGAGCTAAGGATATCTTATCATGCATGCATTTGATTGATATGCTCTTGCTTTGAGAGCCTATAAATTAAATGTTTTGTTTATCTTATTTTTGGGTATATAAAGGGAGTGGGGAACATTGCAACTTTTAAAAAAATTGGTGGGTCACAATAAGAAAAATTAAATCTATAGAAATTTCTTCGAAACCCTCCCCCCACCCCACAATTTGCATATATATGCAAATGAAACTAGTTTTAGGGGGCATGAAAAAGTTCCATTTCACACTCTATCACTGGTTTGCAACTGTGGCATTTCACTTTTTTATCTTTAAAGCCTTAACCCACCTTTTTATCTCATCTAAAAGCATGCAGTCCATTATTACCTTCTAGTTTTTTTTTTCTTTTTTTTTTTAATAAAAAAAATTAAAAACTTAATGATCTCTAGTAATAATTCTTTTACGTATCTAATCCTCGATAACTATTTCTAACACTTTTAGAGGAGATCTATCAAGGTCGTTTCAGTTTTCTAACTTGCTAGCTTATCAGTCAACTTGTTTTGCTCCCCTATAGTCATGCCAAACAATAATATCCTAGTCTTTTGCTAGCCAACTATATTTTTAAAGTCAGTTTGTATAGATCTACATATTTTTCTTTGAGATATCGTCTTTTTTCTTAGACTCATTAACGTTTTAATTTCTAATTTGATTTTCTTGTTCTTGGTGGACCTTGCCTTTTTTTCTTGGACCATCAATTCTAAGTTTCTAAGCATAATCGGCTCCGAACTTTGATTTACGAGAAAATCTGCAACCAGTACGGAATGTGCACTTCAGGTGAAGCTCATCTTGTGATCTTAGTATAACCCGTCAAAGAACCACAAGGAGGTAACCAACTCAACCAAGAAAATTAATAGGCAACTCTCATGAGAAGTAGAACTTAAAATCATGTAGATAATTGCCTTGCCAATTTAGCTAGAACTCCCAAATTGAATACAAAGAAAGTTGTACTATAAGTACTTTAATTTACTACAATTTTATTGAAATCATTTATGACACACGAAGTGATAAAAATAACATAATCTTCTTTAACTTTTTTTTTTTTTTTTTTTTTTTCACAAGTGACAAAAGCAAAGTAGTTCCATCACATCACCTCTCCACAAGTATCTTTTGCTAATACTTTCACCAATTGGATGGCCACCTTCAAAATTTGATGGGAATTAATAAGAGTAGTTGCCCTACAAACTATAAATATAGCTTTACCACTTCAATGTGAAACCAAAATTTTTAAAAAATAAAAGGTTGGTAACTACAAAAAAGTGACAATAATCACTTTCAAGAAGCACATCTTTTTGTGTTTTTGGTTTTTGGTTACGAGGAAATTATGATCACTATTTATTTATTTAAGAGTATACATTAAATCTATTTTATTTATGTGTAATAGTTAACAAATCACATCAGAAAGATAAAATATATTAAAAAATTTATATGCGTCTGACTTAACTGAAAAAATGTTAAAAGAATAAAATTCGTAATTTTCAATTACAAAAATTATACTCCACTTATTTATCTAAAAGTGTAAACACATCTTTTTGGACATTGGGCCATACAATGACGCATACGATGAAGAAAGTGTTTTTGTCGACTCATCATGATCTGTAAGGACCAAGGAGCTTCAAGACTTGGCAAAGACCTAGACCAAGAATTTTATTTTATAAAAAAAGCTTATTCCAAAAAGAGGAAATTCCATTCTTTTTATTTGTTTTATGAGTATAGCTAGATCAGTTTGTATTTCATATTTATTAGTCTTTGATGTTTAAGTTTTGCCACATTTGTTTCTTTATTTTAAAAATTGTTTTGCCAAAATTTTAAAATTTTAAAAATATTCATATTTTATAAATATTTGTGTTGAGCAGATCTTGAAGACCTAAGTCCATCGTTCTGTCATTAATACAAATTTAGAAAGTGAAGATGCCTGCATGCAAATATAAGGCAATATAATTGTGATTTTATTATTAGCTATAAGTATTTTATCCAACAATTCTAATTGCACGCTCCTAGGAGGGGATTGTTGGGCAAGACATATTGCGTTGAAATTGGTAACTTTTAATGTAATAGTAAACGTTTAATTTAGGGGTGTAAACGAGTCGAACCGAGCTCGAGCTCGAGTTCGATTGACGTCAAGAACTGATGCTCGAGCTCGAGCTCGGCAATTTTCGAGCGAGCTCGATTGTTCGAGCTCGAACTCGAACTCGAGTTCGAGCTTGATCTTGAACTTTTTAATTGTTAGTTTTATATATTATAATTATATTATGTTATATTATATATTATAAATATTATATATTATACGGCTCGATGAGCAACGAACCTAGAATATCTAGGCTCGGCTCGAGCTCGATTATCAAACGAGCTGCTCGAGCTCGATTTTGACCGAGCTCGAGCCGAGCTTTGACTGAGTCGCTCACGAGTGGCTCGACTCATTTACACCCCTAGTTTAATTTAATCTTATCAATTTGACCAAGATCAACTCTACGAGTGAATATATTTTTGACAATTTTAAAAATCGTGTTGCAATTAACAAGACCACAATAATCAGTGGACCAAAATTGAAATTTACACAATTATAAATTTTCTAGTTAATACACGTCATAGCACACCCAAGAATGGCGTACACAGTCATACTCCAACGTTGTACCTTCGTCTTTTAACTGTCAGCATTCTATCTTTGGCGGGAAATAACAGTTTTTTCAGGTGTGAACACATCTCTGGTTTAGGTGGGGGCCACTGAAGAATTCTGCGAAGCCAGCACCCTTTCGGCCATTGTTAGTACTAAGTAGTGTTTTTTGGACCTTTGAAATTGCCTCTCTCCGCACCCTATAAATTCCCAATTCCTCTCTTCTTTCTTTTTACTCTACACAAACACAACCTTTCTCTCTCTATCTCTCTCTATCTCTTCATGTAATAAACTAATAGGATTCCTTGGCAAATCACAGTTCTGGGATAATACCCATCAATTCCAATTTTGTTTTCTTAAATAAAAGATTGAATTTTTATTTTGGTGGGGGAGGGGGGTTTGAGAAGAACACAGTGCTGAGAGTTTTTTTCCCAAGTACAATGATTCTGTTCCTCAAGGGATGCATTCTGTGGAAATTCTTTGCATTTCTTGAAACTGAATTTTGTGTGGCCAAAGGCTATTACTTTTGGATTTTCCAGATTTTTAATAGATACAGTTTGGGGACTTAGCTAACTGTTGAGTGTATATCTTATCCTCTCTGCTTTCTAGTCTGATCTTTAGCTAGTTTTGGAGTTTTTTTTTTTTGTGTGTGAGCTTAGGAATTGAGACATGGGGGGAGCATCATTGCCACCCGGGTTTCGGTTCCATCCAACGGATGAGGAGTTAGTTGGATACTACCTGAAGAGGAAGACTGATGGGGTTGAGATTGAGCTAGAAGTGATCCCAGTAGTGGATTTGTACAAGTTTGATCCATGGGAGCTGCCAGGTAAAATTGTTGAGACTTAGGTGTTTGAGGAAATGTCTGAATGAGTGTGAACATGTTGTTTGTCTTCTTGGGATTGTTGATTAATAATTGTGTGGAAGCAAAATGGAAAGCTAACTTAACTGTCTTGTTATATATGGGAAAAGTGGATGCTTTATTGCTTTGTTTTCTTGCCAAAAGATGAGGTTCTCTGTGGGGCATTTATGCTTTTTAGTGTTTTTTATTGATTCTGATATGTGTATGAGTTGCAGATAAATCGTTCCTGCCAAAGCGCGATATGGAGTGGTTCTTCTTCTGCCCTCGAGACAAGAAGTACCCGAACGGGTCTAGGACGAATCGAGCCACGAAATCTGGGTACTGGAAGGCAACGGGCAAGGATAGGCGAGTTGTCTGTCAGCCTGCAACCGTTGGGTACCGCAAGACCCTGGTTTTCTATCGCGGGAGAGCTCCTCTCGGGGATAGAACGGATTGGGTAATGCATGAATATCGCATTTCTGATGAGGATTCCCATGGCAATCCTAGTTTTCAGGTAAGTAAACTCGAGAACTCCCTTAATCGTTTGCGTTTTGGTTGATTGGTGTGGTCGAGTGCAATGTTGAAAAAATCGCCAGGCGCCCTCTAGGCACCTGGAGACCGCCTAGGGCGCCTAGGCAGGTGCCTAGAGCGCCTAGCGGGCGCCTGGAGGCCGACCGCCTAGCTCCTAGGTGCCGATTATTGCAACACTGGTTGAAAGAACATCTGCTGCTCTGCAGGGTCCTTTCGCCCTCTGTCGTGTCATCAAGAGAAACGACGTTTCAAAGAAGACGAGCGAGGCTAGTGGAGTAATAGCAGCATCTAAGGAAACTGGATCGAGTTCGAGCCATGCAGGTTTCTCCTCAAATGAGCCTATTATCCTTTCTGACGATATCCCAACTCAAACCACATTCACGAGCACCGAGAGCAACTACTCGACGCCTATGGCTTCTCCCTATATGGGGGACTACGAGTTTGGTATGCAGCCCGATACCGCTAGTCTCTGGATGTCAGCTGACATGATTCTTGATTCTTCAAAGGTGATTCATCGCACTCTTTCTTGATATTCTTATCTGCATCGATCGCCTTATCCTAGCTCTCGTGTTGGTGTTAACGAGATCTCTCGTGTCCTGGATACAGGAATGCCCTCAACAGCAGAGTGTTCCGGGATTTCACTCAACGCAGTTTGGCTTCCCGGGCTCAACTCTATGGCAGCCATACGAAAACCATGAGCTCTCATCGAGTTCATCTTACTCGAGTTTTAGAGGGGAAGTTGAACTTTCTGATGATCCAAGCCGATATGGCTGCCTGTCTCCTTACTTTGGCCATGGAAACTACCTGGGATTCTATGGAAACGACGGAAGGCCATATGAAGGTTATGATCAGAACAGCTCATCAAGAAATCCGAATCTTTTCTGACAAAAAAACAGCCCAGATCGAGGAACTGAGAATGCAACAACAATTGTATGTACCCTTTGCGCGGTGTTAAATTAAACTTGGAATCAAGATCCAGTTAGTGGTGATGGAATTTGGCCACAATCCAACTCGGTTTGCCTTAAAAAAACTTGAAAATCTGTTCTCCGAGATAACGGTTTTTGATGATTGTCTTGGAGTAAAACAAAACACCCTTTAAATTTTCTTCCCTCAGAAGCATGAAGTTCATCTGCCTTTAATTCCATCATCGAAGGGCGATCACTTTTTAAGATCACACCGGGAATCGGGTTACTTATCAGCTCAACTTCTGAACTTCTACTCAAATAAGCTTCGAGCATAAGAAGCCTCCCTCGTTAGAGGTACTGGAACTTTGCGCTATTTCTACTCGCGATGTTTGCCATCCATTATCGGGCTTGTTTTTATCTGATATGTCCAATGCTGCAACATTTATAGTTTCTTGTTGTGTACTTAGCTGGTTAGGAGGAAGCATTTTGCTGTATTAGTTATAGTGTAATTTCTTATGAGCTGTTAAATGAATCTGTTTTACTTTCTTTTGGGGTTTTTGTCTTTCTTGTATGTGTGGTGTGCAAGGTAGTAATAAAGGGTAAAGTAACCAATACCTTTAAACATTCATTTCTTGCAAAGGGGAACATGTGAAAGTTCTTTGAATAACTGTTTAAACATCTTTCACCAAAGACTTGGTAGAAGTTTGTTAAGCCCGCACGATTAGCTCAGTTGATTTCTGAGTGGTGGATTTATGAGCAAGGATGCAAGATCGAGCCTTGACCGTCATAGTGTGGGAGTTTCACCCTATTGTGTGGGTGGCTCCTTGTGAGTACCAGACATTGGTTCTCTCACCTAATGAGCCGCTTAGTCACCGTTCTTGTGGGGTTGACTCATTGTGAATACCAGGCATTAGTTCTCTCACCTAATGGCCCACTGAGTCGCCTTGATTTATCCATCTGCAATCCTGGATTGGGGTTTGACTCCTTGTGGACACCAAGCACGAGTCCTTTCACCTAATGGAACGTTGAGTCATCATGGTTTACCCTTCCATAATCTTGTCGGGTCATGGTGTGGCTCTATGTGGGCACCAAGCACTGATCCTCCCACCTAATGAGCCAATGGTTCATCGTGATTTACCAATCCACAATCCTATAAAGTCAAAGTGTGGCTCCTTGTGAGCACCAAACACGGGTCCTCCCATTTAATTGGTCATTGAATCACCGTGGGGCCGAGGTATAGGGCCCCTGGAGCGAGATATTTCTTACCTTTTATGGGCAAGGTAGAAGTTTGCAAAGTCTTTGATAAGATATGCACAGTGGAATGTTGGATTTAGAACTGTTTAGGGGATCCTAAGATCAAGCTATGCTAGTAACCTAGGATTGACTTTGAAAGCACTGAGATTTTGATTCCTCAGATGGCTCCTTAAGTCATGCTAAACTTACAACCTAGCCTTGTTTGTGTATTGCTGAGATTCATTGACTCATGATGGGATCATGGAATGTCAAAATTTGTGCCCAGACAAAATGATGTTTCCGCTGTCAACAAATGGCAGGAAATTTTGTGTGTTTGTTGTCCGGAGAAATAGAGAATACGTTTATTTGTCATTCTTTCAATTTAAAAACTGAATTTTAAAAAACAAGCTAGACATGTTCTTAAATTTGTGTGTTTCCGTCTTTCTCTTTAGCTTTGTCCCCACTTTCTCTCTCTCACAGTCTCTATTTTGACCTTTTCTCTAGCCACCGTCTCCTACTCTCTTTCCAGCCTCCATCTCCAGCTTTCGCTCTAATCTTCGTCTCGGGCTTTCTTTTTTGCCATAATCTCTAGGTCAGTTTTCTCTTCGTTCACCTCTCCAATTTCCTCTTTTGTCATCGTTTCTGACTTTCTCTCATTCAAATTTGTACCTATAACCTCGAAAATTGAATTTCATTTTCGGCGACACGACTTTTTAAGCTTCTTGAAATGATTATGGTGCTGTAAAACATTGATCAACTTGACATAATGCCAAGAATAGATGATGTTGGAAGACCATATAGTCAAATCATTTGGTCATCATCTCTCACTCTTTTAACATTCTCCATTTCTCCCCATTGAAAAATTGGTTTAAAAGAAGCTCATGGAAGAATGATTAGCCATTGAAAGTGAAGTGCTGCTTTGCTTTATGCTTTTGATTTCAAATGTTATATGAACAAGTGAACAACATTGTCAAAATGTTCTCCGACCATCTTTCATTGCCTTCGGTGATACCATCAATAAACAACACTATAGTGACAACAAAAGCCTCTATAAAAGTGTCACCAAAAGCCCACAATTCATTAAGTCATATATTCTCTTTGATTTACAAAAAAAAAACCCAAAGCCCCCTTAGCCAACAAAGAACCGAAAGACTAATAGACAACTCCATAGCCAGCAAAAAACCACAAAAATGACTAATAGCAGAAAACTGAACTTAAACCTTATAATTATCAAATCAGTTGTCCAACTAACATGAAATGGAGGAAATTGCCCCAATATATTCTCTACATATATGTTTAACAACAGTACAACAGTACATATTAAAGTGATAAATTGGTCGAATATAATATAAGTTGCAGTAGGAGTTCAGTTTGTAAACACAAGAAAGTTGATCTATTGTAAACCCTCTGAGTTACCGGCAATACGAAGCTGTTCCTGAAAAAGGAAGTATGAAGAAATATATAGATTACGTGATAGTAAGCATACAATAAGAATTTAAAAGCATGAAATTAAGATTTTTAGTTTTCAACACCACTCACTAAAGATTTTGGTCTTTACCCAAACAGAAAAATGTAAAATTTCACGTAATTGAAGCATGTGCCCCATCTCAACTAAAAGGTTAAGCTGGTTTGAACCCATGACCTTTAAAAAGTCTAAGCTATTGCACATTAATGGCTATATGCTCAACACACTTGTGTTAGAAGTAATTTGTACAAACCTGGAGTTTTTCAGGCATTTTTACTCTTTGACCATCGAAAATACCACAGAGATACATGACACAAGCTTGTGCAAACTCCTATTGCCACAGTTGTAATAGCAGTAATTAGTAAACCCATCTAAATATAATTGATGACCATTGTCCATTGAACAAAATCCAAACAGGAAATAAGGATGACAGAGAATTATTGGTAAAACTGAAGTTAATTTATTTTGGTTCAAAATAATTTTATTTTTTTTTAAATATAATAAAAATCACCTGCTTTTCTTCCAAGGAAAGAAGCTTGTCATCCTGAGATTCAACATATTACCATAAGAAAAAATGAAGAAAAGTAGCCAACAAAATGACTATGAATAACAAATAAGTATGTGTGGTGATGCAATTAATTAACAAAGTTGTCAATAATATGCTTGATTAGTAATATTTTAGGTGAAAGAATATTAGCAACAAAAAACACTGACCAGGCCAGTCACCATCCTTTGTAGTGAATCCAAATCAAAACCAATTTGAGAAAGATGACCACGAACATCGTTAATCTGTTCCAAAATTTCAGTGATTTTGTTATAATATGCATAATATAATAGTAATTGGAATATAAATTCATTTTCCCATTTTATTTAACACATCAATCACAAACTGAATCTTTCACTAATATGTTCATGTTAAAAATAACATGAATTAATTCATTTAAACCAAAATCCATCCTATGAATAGTTGGAAAATAAGAATTACTTTGAGTTTACCTCAGTCTGAATTTGTTTTGATATCTTTACCTCAGTCTGAATTTGTTTTGATATCTCAATTTGGTCATTCAATTTCCCGTCTACATTCTCAATTCTCTGCTTCAAATACCTCTTTGTTGCCTACCACATAGGCAAATTATGTAAGCGGCCCATGAGTTTTTGAACTTGAGGACAAATATACATAAACATGATAGGTTGTTATGTACACAAGATAAGAAAAGTTGCAAGAGTTTAAGCATCAAATATCTTGTTGCTTATGTAGTTTAAATTGAAGCATGTGTTCCATCATCCGCGAGATTCGAACCCATGACCTTTGGTCTGACTCTGATACCAAATTGAAGCATGTGCTTCATAGACATGAATTGGCTATAATTTTAGAATTTCCACTAACTGAAGCTTGGCAACTAAAATAAAGGGTGCTAAAAGTGTTGTCAAAACCTCACTGCCTTATTTGTCAACTGCTAATCTGCTATTAAGGTTAAAGATGATTAAATGCTATGAAGATGGTCAGAATACAAAGATCACAACATGTGTATAGCAGCATGAAAAAGAAGAGAGAGAACATATATAGTTCGCAAGAAGTTGAGAGACTCACAGCTAAGGCATCAGAAACATGCTCCAGTTGCTTTGTTACGTTTTCAACAGCAGTTGCCATACCCTTTGTTACCTACATAAGGTCAGAGAATGAGATGAGATACCCTCAAAACATCATGTGTATAAGAAAAGAATCATGAAATTAGAATGCGTCGTTTTGCATCAAAACACGCGTCCTATTTAAAAAAAAAAAACAGTTTCGATTCCCAAGAACAACATTATGGGTGTGTTTGGTTCGCACATAGGAATCGGAATGGGTATCAAATACTTGGTAATGGTAATGGGTTTTGGTGAAAGTAGTAGTAGGGTGGAATGAGAATGGTTTGAGAATGGATAAGGGAATGAAACCCTTATTGTATTTGGGTATGGGTTTTTCAATTGATGGGGTATTCGAAACGCATAGTAGTGTTCTAAAAACTTATCAACCAAACAACAACAATCACTTTCATACCCATTCCTATGGGCAAAACCCACCAACCAAACACACCCATGTTATTCATTTTTTAGTTCATTCATCCTGGATTTTACTTATGAAATTCTAGATGTATAATTATGCAATTCTGGATGTGTAGTTATGCAATTATGGATTTTTGAAGTTATGGATGTATAGTTATGCAATCCTGGATGTGTAGTTATGCAATTCTGGATTTTTGAAGTTATGGATGTATAGTTATGCAATTCTGGATGTATAGTTATGAAGTTATGGATGTGTAATTATGCAATTCTAGATTTATAGTTATGAAATTATGAATGTGTAGTTATGTAATTCTGGATGCATATATAGTTATGAAATTATGGATTTTAGTTATGTAATTCCTATTTTTTTTTTAAGTTAGACGTCAAAACGAGGTCGTTTTTGCATCCGTATACACCATGCACGGATGCACAGCATAACAAAAAAGTTTATTGTTTCTCCTCTTTTAAGGTATAATATGCACATGAAAACTAAGCATTTAAAAGTTTAAGTAAATAGAGAGCTTGAAGAATTCACCTTCCACAACATGTATCCATAGCCCAGGGCCCATACAGCAGCAGTTAGAACCACCAGATTTGTTATGTTACCTAACAAAGTGTGCAATAGAAATAGAGTAAGGTCAAACATATAAATTTTAAAAAATGGTAACACAACATATCTCAGGCTCTACATGTGACAACTTTAATTTATCGATTAATCTTGTATAAGCAAAAATACCATTAGAACCCCAACTGAGAACAGTGATTGCTCGTGTGGAAGCCAGTGATCGAACCTCCATAGCTAACCGTCGAACCTACAAAGCAATAACGTTAAATTTAAAACATAGGAAGGCAGGAATATAATCATAAAGTTATAGCTTAGAAATACGATGAAAAATTTAAGGACCTGAAGTTCGCCCAGCACATCTGACAATTTACCATGCAGAAGCACGGCAGTAGTGTACCCTAACACATGAATACAAATTGGTATGATTAGATTAGATTAGATCAATATAATCCGCCAAAGATGCAACCAAAAAATATATAAATAAAACAAAATACACTATGTATGCAAACGAGTGTGTGGATACCTGCTACAAGAAAGAAGACAATCTTAAATAAGCCCATTTGCATGGCCATCAGTATGCAGTTGGAAGAGGTAGGGAGGGAGGGAGAAGATTATATATATAAGCCAGCTTTCTACCTTCATGGGCAGCTCGATTATATATATATATA
Organism: Ipomoea nil; assembly: GCF_001879475.1. Taxonomy (NCBI): domain Eukaryota; kingdom Viridiplantae; phylum Streptophyta; class Magnoliopsida; order Solanales; family Convolvulaceae; genus Ipomoea; species Ipomoea nil. The sequence continues at coordinate 1,290,184 of NW_017618908.1, forward strand.
TATAAGCCAGCTTCTTACCTAGCAGCTCAACTGGTCATGAAAAGTTGGAAGAATATAAGCCAGCTTCAAATCTCGCCATAAATAGAAGTTTCTAAATAAACTTCACTTTTATTTAACAAAATATATCTACTTTCCTAAACATATTTATTATTTAATTATTATATATCTAATTGAACTGAATTTCTAAATTAGATATTATTTTTAAAAATTCAGTTCAATTAGATATTATTTTTAGATTTATTAAAAAAAAAAAAAATTTAGATATCAATTACCATTCTTAATTATAATAATTTTAAGTAAAGAATCAATTAATAACATTGATAATTATAATTCTTCCCCATTGTTAGTCATAATTGTTTTAAGCTTTCATTGTTGTAGAATTGAACCAGGAGTTAACATTGTTAACAATTAGATATATAATAATTAAGTAATAAATATGTTAGGAAAGTAGATATATTTTGTTAATTAAAAATAAAGAGTTACCTAATAAAATACAAGTCTTAGATATTTTGTAAAAAAAAATGACCCGGTTAATATTGATTTTATTTTTTAATGATGTGTCACATTCTTATTTCCCGTAGGTGTATAGCATCTATACACCGAGGGTGCATTAAATATTAATCCTTTTTCATATCTATAGATAGACTATAGAAAACTATTGAGTAATTATGAATTTATTTTCAAGGTGTCCAAAACATTATTTGTATATTGTTTCCAAGGAGTTTCCTGAAAAGACTTTTTAAATATACTTTTGGCCTTTAAACCACTATAAATTATTTCTTTCTTTTGTTAAGCGAATGTTTAACCCGATCACTCACTTGATAACTAGGGAAGTCAGTTCTATGTCGATTTGTATGAACTATTAATGAATCAAAATACTCCATTGTCCATGAATCATTGAGAATAATAGAGAAGTATGAGATGCAATTAGCAATAATGGTGTTGTTATGAAGGCAATAGTTGATATGAAAGTCCTCATTCAAGTTTTAGGTTCCAGAAGATAATCACTATACATACTATTCATTTGTATTTGCAAATTAAATATTTATTATTTGTACGTTTTTTTGATGCATCAGGTTTTCATTCATTAGGTTTTAACATTCTTTTTGAGGGATTAGTGGGAGATTTTTATCATTTCTTTGTTGATGCTTAAGTGCATATAGCTATGTGTAAATTAGATTAAAGTGTTGTTGAAATTCCATTATGATTTTAAGGTTGACAGACATCTACTGCAACTTTAGATTTGTGTTTTGTGTTATGGATGGGATTTGTTTTCCAGCTATATATTACAAATAATTGCATTTTATTTATTTGTATGATATTTTTTTGGTATTTTGAATATTTTTTTTAATTAATCTATACAAAATATTTAACAAAACATACAAGTTAAGATTCTTATACTTTAAATAAAATTTATTAACCAAGTGGCTTGTAGTTCACTAGTATCGAGTTACTCCCCTAAGTGGGAGGTGTAAGGTTCGAACCTCAATTGAGGCAATAGTGTGTATATGTAGGGTATCCCCTTCCTTATAATAATAATAATAATAAGGAAATTTATTAATTTTTCTTTTACTTTATTGAGGAAGTGAAATTATTTAGATAAATTTGTGTTTTTTAACTACTACATATGTTATGGCCATTCTTTTGGTGCATTAAGAGATTTTATTATGTCTATTTCTATTGATATTGAAAAATATTTCATTACATGTTTGAATTATAATACCATAATCATTTTTACACATTCGCTCTAGTCTTCTTCTCGAACTTTCTTTTTTACCATCAGTTTTATCTTTGGTCACCTCTCCAATTTTCTCTTTAGTCATCATTTCTGGCTTTCTCTCATTCGAATTTATATCTATAATCCCGAAATTAAATTTCCATTTGAAAAATTAAAATAACAAAAAACTTAGAGAAATGAAAGACTGGAGAAACAATGTAAACTGATCCAAAAGTTAAAACAATCAACATGTAAATTCCTAAATATCATTTTCCGCGGCACGGTTTTTTAAGCTTCTTGAAATGATTATGGTGCTGTAAAAAACTGTGATCAAGTTGACAGAATGCCAAGAATAGATGATGTTGGAAGACCATATAGTCAAATCATTTGGTCATCATCTCTCACTCTTAACATTCTCCCCATTGAAAAAATTGGTTTAAAAGAAGGTCATGGAAGAATGATTAGCCATTGGAAGTGAAGTGCTGCTTTGCTTTATGCTTTTGATTTCAAATGTTATATGAACAAGTGAACAACATTGTCAAAATGTTCTCCGACCATCTTTCATTCCCTTCGGTGATACCATGAATAAACAACTCTATAGTGACAACAATAGCCTCTATAAAAGTGTCACCAAAAGCCCACAATTCATTAAGTGATTTACAGAAAAAACCCAAAGCCCCCTTAGCCGACAAAGAACCAAAAGACTAATAGACAACTCCTTAGCCAGCAAAAAACCAGAAAGAGGACCAAGAAGACTAATAGCAGAAAGCTGAACTTAAACCTTATAATTACCAAATCAATTGTCAAACTAACATGGATGGAGGAAATTGCCCCAATATATTCTCTTGTTTAACAATACAAGCTAGGCAGAAAAAGAATCACATAAATAATGTCTATATATATAGAGAGAGAGGGGTCAAATAAATAATAGGACTTGCGTGCATGGGCATGTGCCCAACACGATCATTTCCTACGATCTCTTACCTAGTTTTTTTGTGCAGTGCTTGTGCACGGACTGTGCACAATCGTGAGAGTTCCCTACTTATCTTTTACCGAGTTATAAAAAGAAAAAAGAAAAAAAAAAAAACTCATTTAGAAAGCAGCCACAGCTACTCTAAAACTTGTAAAATGTCAAATATATGTATTTGTCTTCTTACTAAGAAGAAGACATGTGAAGCAAGGAAAAGTAAAATAAGAAATGTAATACCACTTTGTTATCTGTAATGTCATTGTTTCTGTAATGCCATGCTTTCTTCAGATCAACAACAAGCAGGCAAAGATGCTAGGAGGTGGCGCCAAAGACACGAATTCTCTGCTCAATAGGGACGCGACAGGCTGGACATGCAGCTCTGCCCTTCTTCCCGTAGCTCTCGTTGCAGTTGGCACACACGACTTGGTGAGCGCAGGGGAGAAAGACAACAGACACCTCATCCTTCAAGCAGAGAATGCATTCCCGATCACACCCAACTTCCTTCTCTGCAGAATTCTCCAGGTCTAATTCATGGAGCAACCTCGCGATGTCTCCATGGGCATTCACCCCATCCGAGTTCCCTGTGGTTAGCCTGACAGATTGATGGTGCTGTTCAGCACTCAGCGCGGATGATTTCAGCCTTGAAAGATCTTGTTGAAGGCGTTGGAGATCGTCTTTTTGCCTCTGGAAGTCTATTTCTATCTTGAGGCGCAGAGCCTCCTGCTTCCTTTTGTTACCCGCCTCGGCAGCCTCTTTCAACCTCCGTTCTTCCTCAACCTGGGTCAGGGCTACCTCCTTGGCTGCCTGTTCCTTAATCCACCTTTCCTGTCAAACAGAAACAGGTACAAAATTTACCGAGATATTTATGCCTGGCAAACAGAAACAGGACAAAACTTACTGATGTAATTATCAGCTTAGGCCACACAGGATTTGAACAGAATATGCACAGGTAGAAGTGATAATATAGCTCTTCAAGTAGTAAATAGATAAACAGGGAGCATATCAAAGCTTGAACAGATGCCATTAAGACTTTAAGACACAGATGATAGATCAAGAATTTAGGAATAAGGAAAGCATTAAACAAAGATGAATACAAAAATTGATTCCAAACAGCAAGCTGATCCCAAAGTAAACTCTGTTGAGTTTATAGTTCATTGAATATCACAGTCGATCATCACAAGCATTAATAGAACATCAAGAGCATCACAAGATGAGAAAATGTAGGACCAAATCATCTTAAAATCACCCAAACAGGCAGGTCACAGCAACTATCAAAAAATCTCAAGAACTAAAGAGTATACAAAGTAAGTCAGCTACAGGCACTGAATTCAATATGCTGAAGTAATTGTAAAGGTCATTAATTGTCTTCTACCCAAGATGAGTAAAAGGTAAATAAAAGAAAAACGGTGAGAACTCCAAGTCCCCAATGCACAACACAAGTTGGGAGTGCACTAGTCCAAATTCAAAATTACAGCAGAAACATAATAACTAAAGAAGATAAGGAAGCAATTTGGCTCAGTCAGCAACCAAGCATGGAGAGAATCTTATTTTCCAGAAATTTTGGATAGTTACTGGAGAAGAATGGTACTATATTAAAGCCAAAGAGTTGACTACAAGATATAGAAAATTTGATTTACAAGGTATATCTTTAGCAAACCTAGAAGGAGAATAGAAATAAATCTTCAAAAGTTTAATTTTCATAAACAATTTAGTGAAATGGTATGAAAAGAACTCATACCAAAGTATAACCTCATTATTGAAAGTGCAACATTAACGCGTATTCACAAAGTGAGACAATGTCACATTCTCTAATTTCAAAATTAAATGTATATCTAGTGTTTTGATTTTTTAAGACAAGGCATATTGACACAAAAATTTATAGTCTATGCTAGCATTTTGAAAACACAACAGATTGACACAAAAATTTATTGCATATGCTAGCTTTGAAAACTCAACACATTGACACAAAAACTTATGGTATATGGAAAAAAAAAACCCTCACACCAAAGTATAACAACCTCATTCTCAAAAGTGAAACATTAACATTGCATTCACAACGAGCGACATTAATGACACATTCTCTAATTTTAGAATTAAATATATATCTAGCATTTTGAAGACACAAAATTATTGTCTATGCTAGAATTTTGAAAATGCGACATATTGAATAAAAGATCTATTGTATATGCTAGCTTTGAAAACTCAACACATTGACACAAAAACTTATTGCATATGCTTCTAAACAATTTAGTGACATGGTATTAAAAAATTTTAAAAATTTACAAAAAAAAAAAAAAAAAAAAAAAAAACCTCACATCACCAGTGCAACATCAACACCGCATTCACAAAGAGCGACATTAATGTCACATTCTCTAATTTTAGAATTAAATATATATATATATATATATATATATATATATATATACATATATATATATATATACATATATATATATATCTAGAGTTTTGAAGATGCAACATATTGACACAATTTATTGTCTCTGCTAGCATTTGAAAACGTGACACATTGACACAATAAATTTATTGTATACGCTGGCTTGAAAACCCGGATATTGGCCCAAAATCTTATTGTATATGCTAGAATTTTGAAAACATATAGTTAAAAACAAACCTCAGCTTTTTTTTGATCTGCCTCAGCCTGAGCCAGCTGTTCTGCCAAGTCTGAACACTTCTGTTTCTCAGATGCAATATCCTCCTGAAGTTTAGATTTCTGTTTCTCCCAAGCTGAAATCTTTTTCAGGCATTTCTTCTCCCTCTTTGAAACCTCCATAAAAGTTGTTGCAGATTCTGATGCACTCAGTTTACAAGCCTCCATTTCTGCTCTAATTTCTGCATTTTCAGTCTCCAGCTTTTTCACAGCTGAATTGGCACGGTCCACTTCACCACTTGCTTTACGGAGAGCATTCTCCATTTCTGTGAGCTTCTTCATGGTATTGTCTTCAATGGTCTGCTTACCCTTCTTCACACTTTGGGTCTCCTCCCTTTCCATCCTCAGCATCTTAAGCTCAGTTAAGTCATTGCTTAATTTCCTTGCAGCTTGCATTGCTTTTTGATGTGCCCATTCCTTCCGCTCCTTTGCCTGCCTCTCAAGATCCTTGATTTGATGGATCAAACTCACAATAATCTCATCTTTTTGATCCATCTGGGGATGCCCATGCTCTGTACTCTCATCAAGATTTAAATCACGAAATTTACTTAATACAGAGTTGACAACGTCTTGGTTTTTTGAATTCTGGGATTCCTCACCCTTTGCTACAATACCTTCAACACCTGATCCATTCAAGCTTGAGGAATACCCAGAAGGCAAAAGGCTTGAGGCTGCTTGTGACTGGTTTTGTATTTTAGAGTTCGACCTAAATCCAGCAGCAAAAGTTGCAACATTCTTCTTCAACAATGACTTCATTGAAGGACTAAGATTAAACCTCTTTGGGCATTCAACCTCTCTCTGCAAAGGTGTCTCAGAGTATGAGAAAAACCTATTAAAATCATTGGGACCCTCATTTCCAAAACCCCAACCACCATGAAATCTACATATAGCAGGGGGTATGCCAACAGGACCATTCCCAACACCCTCCACATTACTATTACCAGTAACTGATACACTAGCAGAACCATTCCCATTAGGTTGAGGAAGAACTGGAATATCCATCACGCTGGCACGCCCCACATTAAGATCACTCATTAGCAAACACCACATTGCATCCCCTTTACTGAACTGTGGCTTAACCTGCTGCAGTATGCACACCATACCAGCCAATGAGTATTCCTGCATCTGCCTCAAATCAGTGAAATTATTCTCAGACTCTTCAGAGCTCGTCCCACTTTTCAAATAAGATATTGCATTATGCAATATATTATTCAGCACATCCATCCCACCATAGCAAAACCCATTCTTCAGAATGGCCTTCAAAGCCACATCCTCATCATACCCTAAAGAAACAAGTTTAAGAATAGCCTCATTATATAGAAACTCCAAATTCTTCATCACAAGATCCTCCAGCTGCTCCTCGGTACAGTAACCCCACCCATTGCCATCAAACCCACCGCCGGGAGTCGGGCTAGGGTTTGTGTTCAGGGCAGAATCATGACTGCCCATAAAACAATTCAAAGGCTTGATACCAGATTCCATGATGGATTTAGATAACGGAGTCCTTTCTGCAGCATTGCCTGTGTTGTTATTGCTGCTGCCCTGCTCCGGGTCGGGCTTCGCCGATCGGTTCCTCCGATTGGCACGGATATGCTTCTCTCTTACGTTACACCCCATTCCGATTCTAGATACAGACTGAAAATTCAAAGCGAAAATTCAACAAACACAAAACTAACCAAAAAAATAAAACTGAATTTACACGAATTCATACGCTTACTATTATAATCTTCGAATGAATCGCATATAACTATTCAGAATTCAGAAAGGAGATGATCACATAGAATCGGAGATCAACTTACATATATCGCCGGTGATCGTCTTTTGAGCAGAAGATAGCTACTGAGAAAAACGGAAACTGAGAGAGAGAAAGCGAGCGAGAGAGAGAGAGAGAGAGTAAAATGAAAAATTGGATTAGGAAATTACTGATTACAATAACACGTTAATCGCACGGTCTGTTACGTGTTTTACGGAATGATAGTTGGGCTTGATGGGCCTGGGTTTATTTGGGCCTGTATGGGGAGTGAAAATGGACCTTATCTCCTATTGGGCTTGTGACTGACATCGTGACTATCGAACCGGACACTGTAGAATCGAGCTGAAACTAAAATTGTAGGGACAGTTTCAATTTATTAACGCAAATTATGCCGTGGAATCGTGTTCACCGAGAATGGTGAACACAAGTTAAAATGACGTCGTTTTTACGTAAAAAAAAAAAAATGCGGATCTGAAGTTAACGGCGCGTTACTGATCAAATTATGAATTTTCTGTTATAAAATTCATAATCTCATAACAGAAAAATCATAATCGCATAACAGAAAATTCATAATCGCATAACAGAAAATTCATAATCTCACAATTGAAAATTCATAATCTCATAACAGAAAATTCATAATCTTATAACAGAAAATTCATAATCTCATGGTTCCAAAGTGAATGTGTAGGCATGGTTCCAAAGTGAATGTGCAGGCATGGATTCATAATTTATGAATGTCCGTGATTTCGGACGGGAATATGTAGGCATGGTTCCAAAGTGAATGTGCATGCATGAATTCATAATTTATGAATGTCCGAAACTCCGAAATTATGAATGTAATGAAAATTCATAATCTCATAACAGAAAATTCATAATCGCATAACAGAAAATTCATAATCTCATAACAGAAAATTCATAATCTCATAACAGAAAATTCATAATCTCAGGGTTCCAAAGTGAATGTGTAGGCATGGTTCCAAAGTGAATGTGTAGGCAGTCACGTAATTAAAAAAAAAAAAAAAAAAAAAAAAAAAGATAACGGTGCACTAACACCGTTGGAACCGTGTTCACCATGAATGGTGAACACGGTTCCATGGCATAACGTCTGATTTATTAAAATTGCAAACCAAAATTGCCTATTCTAGTTCAAAATCAGTAAGTTCTGATTCTGAACCGAAATAATAATAATAATAATAATAATAATAATAAAGTGCAAACACAAAATTATTTTTATTTTTCAGTTTAACTTAAATATTTGATATAACCATTTAAAAAAGGAAAAAGGGTCAAATAGACCCTTGAACTATAGGCAAAAGAGCAATTAGGCCCTTCAACTTTAAAAAGGTGCAATTAAGCCCTTCAACTTGTTATTTTGAGTCAAATAAGTCCAATAACAAGTTTTTCACCTGGAATAACCGGTCAAAAAATTCCGGCGACATTTCCGATCAAAAATCCGGTGACAACAAATTTTTTAAAAAAAAAAAACTGCCGGAGAAGGCTTGGTCGCCTTCTCCATTGGAGAGGACGCTGGTCGTCCTCTCCAGTGGAGAGGGCGACCAGACTGGGTGCCCTCTCCACTGGAGAGGGCGACCGGACTGGTCGTCCTCTCCAGTGGAGAAGGCGACCAGATCTGGCCGCCCTCTCCAGTGGAGAGGGCGACCGGACTGGCCGCCCTCTCCAATGGAGAAGGCGACCAGGCCTTCTCCACCGGAGAAGACAACGGTTGTTTTCTCTGGCAGTTTTTTTTTTTTTTTAAAAAAAATTTGTTGTCGCCGAAATATTTTGACCGGTTATTTCAGGTGAAAAACTTGTTATTGGACTTATTTGACTCAAAATAATAAGTTGAAGGGTTTAATTGCATCTTTTTAAAGTTGAAGGGCCTAATTACTCTTTTGCCTATAGTTCAAGGGTCTATTTGACCCTTTTATAGAATGAACAAATTCTTTTAAAAAATTTAATTGTAAAATTCGGATTATTTTCAAAATAGGAAATAGATTTAATAAAAAGGTTTGAACCAACCGTCAAACCGGAACCTTCTTAAAAGGTCTCGGTTCCAATTTTATCAGAATCGTGAATCAGCAATTTGGAACCGAAACCAAACCGCGATCTTATTTAATTATGATAATACTTAGACAAAAGCTAATTGTGTGTACAAAACCTGACATGTGTTGAACCGTGCCCATTCACTTTGCAAAGTTATATCACCAATTAACATGGATAGAAATTAATAAGTGACAAATGTATCTTAGGCTATAGGTGTCTATAAGTTAACTTCTTGTAACTTGTACTAAAGAGTTAACTTTACCTTTCAAAAACTCATGAGAGACAACTTTGTATGAGATATAAAAGAAGGAAATATTACAATATACGCATTTGACCTTCACAACCAATCACATACTTTATTGTTGCACAAAATTCATTTGAGTGTTATCACTTTGAATCGTACTAAGAAGATTCTATTTGACGAGCTTAATCAAGAGGCAGTAACAAAAATATAATTGAATTTACTGAGATATTTATCACCCTAATCTGCACATAATTTGCACATTCCTCCAGTCCTTTCTCTGCCTCTCAAGATCCTTGGTTTGATAGATCAAACTCACAATAATCTCATCTTCTTTATCCATCTGGGGATGCCCATGCTCTGTACTCTCATCAAGATTTAAATCACCAAATCTACTTAACACATAGTTGACAACATCTTGGGTTTTTGAATTCTGAGATTCGGAATACCCAGAACCAGAAGGCAAAAGGCTTGAGAGTTGAGGCTGCCTGTGAATGATTTTGTATATTTTTGTAGTTTGACCTAAATCCAACATCAAAAGTTGCAACATTCTTCTTCAACAATGAATTCATTAAAGGACTAGGAACCTCTTCGAGCATTCAACCTCAGGCAGCCTCTTTGAACCGTCGTTCTTTCTCTGCTTGTGTGAGAGCTACCTCCTTGGCTGCCTGTTCCTTGCACCACTTTTCCTGTCAGCTTAGGCTGCACAGGATTTGCACAAAATATGCACAAAATCAACTTAAAATCACCAAAACAAGCAAGTCACAACAACTATAAGAAAATCACGAGAAAACTAAAGAGTATATAAAGCTAAATTGGCACGGTCCGCTTCACCACTTGCTTTACGGAGAGCATTCTCCATTTCTGTGAGCTTCTTCATGAAATTGTCTTCAATGGTCTACTTACCCTTCTTCACACTTTGGGTCTCCTCCATATCCATCCCCAGCATCTTAAGCTCAGTTAAGTCATTGATAAATTTTCTTGCAGCTTGAATTGCTTTTTGATGTGCCCATTCGTCCTGCTTCTTTCTCTGCCTCTCAAGATCCTTGATTTGATGGATCAAACTCACGATACTCTCATCTTCTTTATCCATCTGGGGATGTCCATGCTCTGTACGCTCATCAAGATGTAAATAAGGAAATCTACTTAACACATTGTTGACAACATCTTGGTTTTCTGAGTTCTAGGATTCGGAATACCCAGAAGGTAAAAGGCTTGAGGTTGCCTGTGACTGATTTTGTATATTTCTCCTGTAGTTTAACCTAAATCCAGCATCCAAAGTTGCAACATTCCTCTTCAAGAGTGATTTCATTGAAGGACTGAGATTAAACCTCTTCGAGCATTCAACCACAGGCAGCCTCTTTGAATCGTCGTTCTTCCACTGTTCCTTGCACCACTTTTCCTGTCAAACAGAAACAGATAGAAAATTTACTTAGATATTTGTCAGCTTAGGCTGCACAGAATTTGCACAGAATGTGCACAAAATCAACTTAAAATCACCAAAACAGGCAAGTCACAGCAACTATAAAAAAATCACGAGAAAACTAAAGAGTATATAAAGCTGAATTGGCACGGTCCGCTTCACCACTTGCTTTACGGAGAACATTCTCCATTTCTGTGAGCTTCTTCATGAAATTGTCCTCCATGGTCTGCTTACCCTTCTTCACACTTTGGGTCTCCTCCCTATCCATCCTCAGAATCTTAAGCTCAGTTAAGTCATTGATAAATTTTCTTGCAGCTTGAATTGCTTTTTGATGTGCCCATTCCTCCTGCTCCTTTCTCTGCCTCTCAAGATCTTTGATTTGATGGATCAAACTCACAATAATCTCATCTTCTTTATCCATCTGGGGGTGCTCATGCTCTGTACTCTCATCAAGATGTAAATAACAAAATCTACTTAACACATAGGCTTGAAGCGGCCTGTGACTGATTTTGTATATTTTTATAGTTTGACCTAAATCCAACATCCAAAGTCGCAACATTCTTCTTCAAGAGTGAATTCATTGAAGCTGCCTGTTTCTTGCACCACTTTTCCTGTCAAACAGAAACAGGTACAAAACTTACTGAGATATTTATCAGCTTAGGCCGCACAGAATTTGCACAGGTAAAAGTGATAATATAATAACTTGATGTAGTAAATAGGCAAACTGGCAGAATAAGGCTTTTTTTTTAGTACTAGGGACGTTTAAATAAAAGAATCATGTTTCACATGTTCGACCGTTCATTTCGGGATAAGATGACAATGTTTGTTGTACTTAAAAGTTATACCTAACAACTCTTGTGAGGGAATACAAGAATAGTAAGGATGTTGATGAAATCATGAAAGTAGAAATAAACTATGCTAGAAATTTGTATTGGTTTAATTTATCTCTAAAAAATTACTCCTTTTTTCCCTTGAATTGGGATTCATGTCTTCGGCTCTGAGGTTCACGGCGCCACGGTCACTGCTACACTATGCAGCTTCTCATCCTCTTCCTCGTAATCAGGCAAGAGTCTCTTCCTTGGTCTGCAATTACCTAGCTTTCTTTTCCTGTTTTCACATTACATTTGCAACAAACTAATAAGCAACCTTCCTTCGAATTACATGCTCAGAAAGCTGGCATTCCCGGCACAGTCAACACTAGTTGGAAGAAGCTGTTGTATGGGAATCATTTGCAGGCTTCGCTGCTATGTAGACATTGATAACAGTGTAAAGTTTTCAATTTTTTGACTGTTCTTGAGTTAGTTTGTTTAGGGTCGATTTCAATTGTGCTTTCTTCAGATCAACAAGAAGCAGGGAACGATGTTAGGAGGTCATGCCAAAGACACGAATTCTCTATTCAATAGGGAGTCCTTAAATCAACATACGAATATAGGATACCCTTCATGTTTACAAACACCATAAACAAACAAAACCAGGATCAAACCGATCAAAGAATAACCTAAATGTCACATTTTACCAACTAAATCAATTAGCATATATAACTTACTTCTGGCAAAAAACCAAAACTTTTTATCAAGGTTAAAGGTCCGAAAAAGAGCGCGGTTGGAAGGCTTCTCAGAATTCCAAACAAAAATGATTTTAGATGTTAGCAAAACAAAATTTCCAATTTCACGCCCTAACATCTTCATCCTAGCTTGTCTTCCTAAAAGACATTCAGTATTCCAAACAAAAATGATTTTAGATGTTAGCAAAACAAAATTCCCAATTTCACGCCCTAACATCTTCATCCTAGCTTGTCTTCCTAAAAGACATTCAGTTAATTCCTAGTTTTTTGGTAAATAACGGTTAGCTGATAACTGTTTAGGTTAGCTAATAATTAATAATTGGTTGATTATAGAAAAGTGTTTGGTAAATTAGTTGTTTATTGTTGACTGATTGCATGTAAAATGATATTTAAGAGCATGGATGTATTATGTTGTTTTAAGCTTTAAATATACATTTATAAATAATTTACATTTATAAATTGTTGTTATTATTATTACATAGTTTTTGTTTTATTAAGAATTAAGAATAACATAATAATAAAATAAGTTAATAAAAATAAAATAAGCATATTTTTCAAGATAAAATAAGCATAAAGTAGTTAATAATAATTAAAGATACCAATTAATGCAATTATGTTTAAAAAAAAAAAAAAAAAGTAACTCATAAATCTACACATAAGTTCACATCCTACTCGAAGGCATCAAACCATACTTGGTTTCTAAATCTACACATAAATACATAATTGGCGAAATGTATCCGGATTCATTCTAAATGCATTAAAACACCCTTTTTCATTACCATGTAGTAATTCTTACATCCACCTTTCTCCTGTTAAATAAGATGTCATGCATGGCTCCTTGTAGATATGATTCAAATAATACACACACATAGCCGGTCGTACAAGCCACCAAATCCCAAAAGTCATCTTCTTCTTCCAAGTACTCATTAATTAGGAGAATTTTCTTAATTTGTGTATCAATATTGTCCATACCTACACACAAACAAATATATGTGTTAATGGGGAAGCACAGTACCTAAACTACCACTCCAAATTGTAGTTTATAACAATGCAGTACAAACACATAATAGAACCACATAAATTGCCTTTTGCAGAAATTCCTTATTGCAGAAAATGGGGAAAATCACACCAAATGGTGGTGAAGGATGATCCCTTCCAGCAATACTCGCACCAAATTCCATAGGCAATGGGGAAAATCAAACTTGGAAGGTATTTGCGGGCACATCAGGCGTATCACTTCCCATGGTAAAAACTCATTCAAATATAGCATTTACATAAACGCATATCACTTCCCATGGTAAAAGCTCATTCAAATATAGCATTTACATAAATGCATATCAAATTCCCATGGTAAAAGCTCATTCAAATATAGCATTTACATAAGCACATATCACTTCCCATGGTAAAAGCTCATTCAAATATAGCAGCTTAAGATATATATTCTACTCACAATCTAATATCTATTTTGACAACTTATACACCAGAAATAGAAAAAAATTTGCACAGCACAGTAAATGCAGTGTAGCTTAAAGCTTTTTAAACTCTACACAACACATCAAAGATATGATCTTTTTACCTTACCTGTAAGTAAAAATGTGAGCTTTTGCTTTCCTTGTAGTAGGTAAAAATGGCAGCTTTAGTTTAAAAGAGCAGAATTCTATACAATGCCCACAAAGGCGAAATCCCTCGCCCCAAAAGCCCCCGCACCCCAACCCAATAGGGTTGTGAAGGGGTAAATCACGGTGACTCACTGCAGCCTGGCCCATCTGAAACTCCCACGCTGGAGTCACCAGGCCCGGCCCATTAGGCAAGAGGACCACAAGAAGCCACCCTCTTGCATTGAAGCCAATTAGACTCGATCCTGTGCCCCCGTGCACCACTCAAGAACTAACTGAGCTCGGGGAACCAACTAAGATATCCATGCGGGTAGCAGAATTCTATACTATGACTGACGAGAATCATGAGATAAAGCTAAGGTTACCTCTACTGAGTTCACTGTGATTACATGCAGTGTGAAACCAACTCCTGCAGAGCCTGCAATTGAGAAGCAACCAAAAAAATTTAAATATATGTAATAATAAAAAAATAATAATTATAATAATATGTAAAGGTGGTGAATTTAGGATAATCTTGAATAGAACTAACTGAGATATTTATCAGCTTAGGCCGCACAGAATTTGCACAGAATATGCACAGGTAGAAGTGAAAATATAATACTTCATGTAGTAAATAGGCAAACGGGGCAGAACAAAGCTTTCTTTTTAGTATTAGGGACATGTTTAAATACAAGAATCAGTAATAACAATGTAAAGTTTTCAATTTTTTGACTGTTCTTGAGTTAGTTTTTCGAGGGTCGATTTCAATTATGCTTTCTTCAGATCAACAAGAAGCAAGCAAGGATGCTAGGAGGTCACGCAAAGACACGAATTCTCTGTTCAATAGGGACGCAACAGCATGGACATGCAGCTCTGCCCTTCTTCCCGTAGCTCTTGTTGCAGTTGGCACACACAACTAGGTGACCACAGGGGAGAAAGACAACAGACACTTCATCCTTCAAGCAGAGAACGCATTCCCTATCACACCCAACTTCCTTCTCTGCAGAATTCTCCAGGTTGTCTAATTCATGCATCAACCTGGCGACGTCTCCATGGGCATTCATCTCGGATGATTTCGGCATTGGAAGATCTTGTTCAAGGCGTTGGATGTCATCTTTCTGCCTCTGGAAGTCCATTTCTGCCTTGAGGCGCAGAGCCTCCAGCTTCCTTTTGTTACCAGTCTCGGCAGCCTCTTTGAACTTCTGTTCTTCCTCTACTTGGGTCCGGGCTACCTCCTTGGCTTCCTGTTCCTTGCACCACTCTTCCTGTCAAACAGAAACAGTACAAAATTTACTGAGATATTTATCAGCTTAGGCCGCACAGAATTGGCACAGAATTGGCACAGGTAGAAGTGATAATATAATACTTCAAGACACAGATGATAGATGATAGATCAAGAACTTAGGACTAAGGAAAGCACTAAACAAAGATGAACAGAATAATTGATTCCAAACAGCAAACCAAGCCCAAAGCAAATTCAGTTGAGTTTATAGTTCAATGAATATCAGTCATTCATCACAAGATGAGAAAATGTAGAACCAAATCAACTAAAAATCACCCAAACAGGCAGGTCACAGCAACTATCAGAAAATCACAAGGCTAAAGAGTATATAAAGCAAGTGGGATATAGGCACTGAATTCAATAAGTTGAACAAGAATGTGAGCCCAGTTCAAATTAAAAATTACAGCAGAAACATAATAAATAATCAAGCAGATAAAGAAGCAATTTGGCTCACAAGTATGGAGAGAGAGAGTTATTTTCCAGAAATTGTGGATAATTACTGCAGAAGAATGGTACTATATTAAAGCTAAAGAGTTGACTACAAGATATAGAAAATTTGATTTATAGGTATATCTTGAGCAAACCTAGAAGAAGAATAGAAATAAATCTTCAAACATTAAATTTTCATAAACAATTTAGTGAAATGGTATAAAAGAACTCATACCAAAGTATAACAACCTCATTCTCAAAAGTGCAACATTAACGTCGCATTCACATAGAGTTTTTGCGATTTGCGAAGAGAAGATGCGCTGGAAAGGTTTTTTTTTTTCTTTTCTTTTTAAGAAGAAAAAAAAAAAAAAAAAAAAAAATCGACCCGATTTAACACCGGGTCGAGACCAGGTTAATCGTTCCAAGCAAGGCAAGCTCATTAGGCGTCTGGTCTCCACCGACCGGACGCCTAGGCGACGCCTTGATAACCATGATCTAGAGTTTTGAAGACATGGCATATTGACACAAAAATTTATTGTCTATGCTAGCATTTTGAAAATGAGACAGATTGACACACAAATTTATTTTATACGCTAGCTTTTAAACCTCAACATATTGACACAAAAACTTATTGTATATGCTTCATAAACAATTTAGTGAAATGGTATTTAAAAAAAAAAAAAAAAAAAAAAAAAAAACAAACAAACAAACAAAACTCACGCCAAAGTATAACAACCTCATTCTCAAAAGTGCAACATTAACAGCGCATTCACATAGAGCGACATTAATGCCACATTCTCTAATTTTAGAATTAAATATATATCTAGAGTTATGAAGATGCAACATATTGACACAAAATTTATTGTTTATGCTAGCATTTCAAAACATGACATATTGACACAATAATTTATTGTATATGCTAGCTTTGAAAACCTAACATATTGACACAAAAACTTATTGTATGATGCTAGAATTTTGAAAACGTGACATATTGAATGTTTATGCGAGCATTCTGAAAACGTGACAGATTGACACAAAAATTTATTGTATATGCTAGCATTTTGAAAACGTAACAAATTGACACAGAATGTGCATTCGGTGTGGTTGTCATTTTAAATTTAATTTAGAATGTGGTTGTCATGTTTTCTTCAATGTTGCAAAAGTCGCACCTAGGTGCTAGGCGGTGACTGGCCGCCTAAAATTTTGGCATAACCGATGTTCTAGGCGGCCTAGGCGGGCGTTTAGGTTGCCGGTTAACTATTTTTCCTTGTTTTTTTAAATGGGTTATTTCGCTCAAATCGACACCGTTTTTAGTGAAATAATCCTAAATTGTTCAAATCGGTCACAAAACCCCAAAAAAAAAAAAAATGTAATATGCAACCTTGGTTTTCTTACATTTATTTTTCAAACTACTTTTATATATAAACAATTTGAAAAGATTAATATTTTTGGAATTCTTCAAAAGAAAAGCAAGGTGGCATGATTTCTAGATCCTACTCTGTTTCCCCTTTGCTTGAATCTTCGTAAGATGTTGTTCAAAGAATAGTAATGACTATCATGAATTAGCATCTCTGAATATCAAATAATGCAATAAGATGAACTAGCAGCAAGCATTCTATGATAAACACACATTACCAAAAGTAATTGTTCAAGCAAATGTAAATTGGTTAGGTTGCATTGTTGCAAAGGATTTAAATCTGAATAGAGCCTAAAATAAGCAGTTGGTCTTTACAAGGAATTCTGGTAGCTTATGCTAATCACCCAGTTGATTAAAATATTTACTTATTTAGATGTAGTTTACACTTTAAGCACTTGGGATAAATGGAACATGAAATTTTTAGAGTTGGCATGCAGCCATATAGTTAAAAACAAACCTCAGCTTTCTTTTGATCTGCCTCACCCTGAGCCAGCTGCTCTGCAAAGTCTGAAAACTTCTGTTTCTCAGCTGCAATATCCTCCTGAAGTTTAGATTTTTGTTTCTCCAAAGCTGAAATCCTTTTCATCCATTTCTTCTCCCTCTTCGCAGCCTCCATAGAAGCTGCTGCAGATTCTGATGCACTCAGTTTACATGCTTCGATTTCTGCTTTAATTTCTGCATTCTCAGTCTCATGCTTTCTCACAGCAGATTTGACACGGTCCACTTCACAACTTGCTTTACGGAGAACACTCTCCACTTCTGTGAGCTTGTCCTCGATGGTATGCTTACCCTTCTTCAGACTTTGGGTCTCCTCCAATTCCATCCTCAGCATCTCAAGCTCAGTTAAGTCATCCATTAATTTTCTTGCAGCTTGAACTGTTTTTTGATGTGCCCATTCCTCCTGCTCCTTTCTCTGCCTCTCAAGATCCTTGATTTGATGGATCAAACTCACAATACTTTCATCGTCTTTATCCATCTGGGGATGCCCATCCCCATGCTCTGTACGCTCATCAAGATGTAAATAAGGAAATCTACTTAACACATCGTTGACAACATCTTGGTTTTCTGAATTCTGGGATTCGGAATACACAGAAGGCAAAAGGCTTGAGGTTGCCTCTGACTGATTTTGTATATTTCTCATGTAGCTTAACCTAAATCCAGCATCCAAAGTTGCAACATTCCTCTTCAAGAGTGATTTCATTACAGGACTAAAATTGAACTTCTTCGGGCATTCAACCTTCCCCGGCACAGTAACCCCACCCACTGCTATCAAGCCCAACGCTGGGAGTCAGGCTAGGGTTTGTGTTCTGGGCAGAATCATGACCTCCCATAAAACAACTCAAAGGCTTGATCCCGGATTCCATGATGGACTTAGATAGCGGAGCCCTTTCTACAGCATTGCCTGTGTTGTTATTGCTGCTCCCTTCCTCCGGTTCGGGTTTCGCCGATCGGTTCCTCCGATTGGCACTGATATGCTTCTCTCTTTTACACCCCATTCCGATTCTAGATACAGACTGAAAATTCAAAGCGAAAACTGAACAAACACAAAACTAACCAACAAAAACAAACTCAATTTACACGAATTTATACGTTTTCTACTCTAATCTTCGAATGAATCGCATAGAACTATTCAGAATTCAGAAATGAGATGATCACATAGAAACGGAGATCAACTTACATATATCGCCGGTGAGAGCAGAAGATAGCTACTGAGAAGAAACGAAAACTGAGAGAGAAAGAGCGCGAGAGAGAGTAAAATGAAAGTTGGATTCCGATTGTCAATAATCGCACATTCGCACTGTCCGTTACGTGTTTTACGGAAGGATAGTTGGGCTTGATGGGCTTGGGTTCATTTGGGCCTGTCTGGGGAGTGAAAATGGACCTTGTCTCCTATTGGGCTTGTTGATATTACTTATGGTTTGCTATTTCTAAGTAACATAAATATATAACTAGAAATGATAATTCAATACTTCAAATTTATTATTTTAAAAATAAAAAAGTTTGATTCAAATAACTCCGCTAGTTTTATAGTATCTGTTTAATAAACTTTATTAACCTACTGAAACACAAAGAACCAATAACGCCTCCACTGAAACTCGAACTCACAACCTTCCAAATGGAAGTCCAACCCGGTAATGTCACTCCGCTAGTTATAGATATAGCAAAATAATTATGTTTGAGACATGCGTTATGTTACGTGCACTAAAAAGATAATATAAAATCAACATCAAATTGAACAGTATTAAGAAGTCGTGACGATACTTGGACAAAAGCGTGTCATTTGTTATGCAAAGTCGTATTATCAATTGACATTGACATGGATTAACGAGTTTTTGTATTATAGGTTATAACTGTCTATAATTCACCTCCATTTATGATGAAAAGAAGTTACTTTTAACCTAAAAACGATAATATAAGGGACAATGTGCTGAACCACCACACTAATCATATTGATTAAAAACAAACAAGAGAGAATTCTAAATACAATAATCATGTTCTAATTCCTGGTACGAAGTTTGTTGTACTTATAAATTTAAACCTAACAACTCTTGTGCCAGTAGAAATATTTATAACCTAACAACTCTTGTGCCAGTAGAAAATAGAAATAAACTCTGCTAAAAAGATTGATTTTTTTTTTTTTTCTTGAATTGGGATTCATGTCTTCAGCTCCGTGGCTCACGGCGCCACGGTCACCGCTCCGGTATGCAGCTTCTCCTCATCTCCTTCTTCTTCCTCGTAACCAGGCAAGACTCTCTTCCCTGCTATGCAATTATCTTGTTTCCTTTTCTGTTTAATTTTCGCAGTATTTTTGTTACAAGATAGTAAATAGTCTTTCATTGGAATTACATGCTCAGAAAGATGGCATTCCCGGCGCAGTCGACGCTCGCCGGAAGAAGCTGTTGTATGGGAATCATCCGCCGCGGCTTCGCTGCTCCGTCGACAGTGATAACAATGTAAAGTTCTCAACTTTTTGGTTGTTCTTGAGTTATTGTTTTGAGGGTCGATTTCATTTGTAGATTTTGTTAATACCAACTTTTGGGTTTTGTTATTGGTGAAATGTCTTTGATTTGCTTATTTGTAATTGAATATGAAGTTATGAACTGGGCATATGATCAATGCAGCTGTGGTTTATACTTTATAGTATGATGATAACATCAAGGAAGCTAAATTGTTGGAGTTTGATAAGTGTAAAAACTACCCACATTGCCTTCGGATAAGAACACGAGATAATTAATCAAAATCACAGGTTTTTCGGCTTGTTCCCATTTGATTTTGGATTGGATGTTTAGATGTATTGGTCGAATAGACTGTCGAGATGTTGTATAAGAGAATAGCTAGGATCCTTGATTATGATCCTGGAGAGCTTCTCTGTCATTAAGATGTTCTAAATTTGTTTCGTTTCAAGATTTTCTCTTCTTCTATAGCTTCTTGTATGTTTTAACACGGCTAACGTATCTCTTATTATGCAAGGTAAGGCTAATGGACCGCCAGAATCTCAGCATAGCTTGCAAGAACAGGAAGGTATTTGAGTGGGAATATTCACGGGATGATAGTGATGCGTATTTTCACATTGACGACTTCTACTAAACCTTAAAGATATGGCCCTGTTTGGTAAAATGGCTGTTAGTTGTTAGCTGATTGTGTTAATTAGAGGGTATAAATAGTTGATAACATTAGCTGATTGTAGAAAAGTGTTTGGTAAATTACCTGTTAGCTGTTTGGTATAATTTCTTTTATCAAAAAGCTAATTGAAAAAGTTGTTTGGAGTAGCTTTTTCAATTTTAGCCTTTTGGAGCTGTAAAAAGCTAATTAACCTTCTTTATGTATTTCTCAGGTGCAGCAGATGCCGGAAATAATCTTGGAGGATCGCTTTCAGTTAAAGAGTATGTAATGTTTCTCGCAATCCTTTGTAAGTTACATACTTGAGATATAATCGTTGTCTATTACGCTTCTCAGGATTGTGAAGAAATTGAGAAGATACGGCATTTCAGGAGTATTATCATACGGGCTACTGAATACTGCCTACTATCTTACGACATTCCTCGTGGTGTGGTATGAGTGTATGACCAATGCAAATAAATGGAAAGATTATGCTTATCTCCGTTTTTCTGTGAAAATCTATAATCCACCGATCCATTATAACAAACATCTATTTGAGACTCGTTGATTTTGCTATCCTTTTAGGATTTATGTCGCTCCTGCACCTGTCAAAATGGGCTATTTGGCTACTGTTAAAAGGCAATTGTTTCGCTTTTTTTGTTTTGTTTTTCAACATTTACATTACCTACAAGAGATCTAACTAGTAACGTGTCTTGTGCAGATTCTTTAAAATATTGGCTATGGTGTGGGCCGGTAGCCAAGTCACCAAACTTGCTAGAGCAGGAGGGTGAGCTATTGAACTTTTTCATAATTAGCAGTGGATTATGATTCTTGTCCTCGTTCTACAGTAATTTAAATTATTTTCACCTTTTTTCAAGGCACCTAGAGATTTTTTAAACATATATTGAAAAAGTTTTAAACTTTTTATACTTTTTAGAGTATAAAGTGCTAATCAGCACGGTGTCGATCTATACTGGGTACAACTTTGTATTGCTATTTTGGGTGTACCAAGTACTGTCAACACTTGTTCCCGCAGTATATAGTCCAACCAGGCATACCATGGATGGTTTTAACGGTACAAATCGGTATGATACTGATCGACACCTTAGAAATTCCCAAAAAATATATACAATTCTTAGAAATTCCCAAAAAATGTGCCTTTCAGAAAGTGTTAACTTATCCATTAGAGTATAGACTGCTTGCTGGCTCTGTTTGAAGGTTGACTTTGGACTCGCGCTTTACTGCAGGGCGTTAGCTCTTGCTCCGTTTGTGGACAGGGGATTGGCGTGGTTTACCGCCAAGTTTGGGTTTAAGTCACAAGGGAAGGTTAATGAATTTAGAGTTCCTAAACTGCAGTTTTATTCGTTATGAATACCACACGCTTTCCCTAATCTGTTGTATCGGCCGTTTTATTTTTCAGGCTTTCATGGCTGTCGTTGGGTTTTGCTTTGCGTTGGCTGTGATAGTATTTCTCATGGTGACGTTGCTGTGGGCATAACGCTTCTCGGCCGTTGATCTATGGAGGTTCTCGGATCTCCATTGCTGTTTGTGGTGGAGATCTTTTGGATGGTTTTCGGCTTCAGTCGAGTTGCAAGATGAGGATGTGCATGTAGCAAGAAATCATGAAATCATTAATGTTTCTCACTTGAGAGTACTATAAAACATTGTAGTTTTGGTTCATAGAAAAGAAGCTTTTACCATTCATTTGACAGGGCAACTTAGGTTGATTTACTTCCTTATGATTCTTTACTGGCTAGAGTCATAATGCGAGTTTCACCCAAAATAAACTTTCGGTAACAGTGATGGGCTTTCCCGTAAATCAAATCGAATATATGTAATGGGTAACAAACAGTCCAAAACACAACATCACTAGTAAACAAATCTGTAGCTTTGTATACATTGGAAGTTTTCAAGAGTACAATTGTGCTGTTCAATGAAAAGGTTTTCATGTTCAAACACCAGCTCAATTCTTTTGAAGGATTCACCCTTTTACAAAACAGACAGTTCCAGATATAAGCGACTGCAGAGACCCATTGCAAGTTTCTCAGTACAAGTTCTTCAGATCTCTAGTCGGCCTTGATGCTCAACACAAAGTTGAATTTTACCAGCAGATGAGAGTACCTGGTTCCTTATCTTAGCCGGCCTAGTCTGGTATTTCACTTCAAACCTCGGGATTTTTCTATTCTGCTCTTCGATGCTAAGCTTCTCAGGCAAAACCTCGCTAATGAACTCATCTGCCACATCTCCATCTTCATCAACCCTGAGACGCTTGGCATACCATCTCAAGCCCTACGCCAAGAGATATGTAGAGAAAATATTTATGGGGTCAATGAAACATAACATTAATAGAACTGCATATACCAATCTAGTGAATCTACGACTAGTGTGACTAGATGAACTCAGCTATAATGGATGAAATTGTCAGTAAGTTTCATCATTCATATTATCAAAAAAAAAAAAAAACATTTGTGATGTAAGAACCTCATCATACATGATCACTAGATTTTAATACGGAGCATCTATTAAACATATTTAACATGTGCAGTACATGTTTTGCCCTAATTTGTATAAACAACATAGTCGAATTAATAAAATGCAAAAAACTCTTAAAGAAGAATACAGATAGTAGAATGTGGCACTGGTATCTCCTAATTTGTCAAAAGTGTTTGCTTAGAGCAAAAAAGAAAGGTGATTGATGGGCTGCACTTCGCTCAAGCAAAGCACCAGAAAATGATAAACTGAGCACACTTAACTGAGCTTCTGGGCCAAAGCAAGAGCAAAAGGCAACACTGGAGCAAGCTTTTTATTAAATAATAATAATAATAATAATAATAAAAATTAAGTGGGTTAACAGTAAAAGCTCCAAAATAAGGGCAAGAATTGGTTTACAGAAAAGAAATTGCTTCATTTTTTTAGCCATGAGCCTCATCATCTTCATCTCCAAAATTGAGAACTCCATTAGTGCTAGAAGTTAGGAACATATATCTCACAAATACCTTTACCAAAACATATAGTGCCCTAAACCTAACTATTATAGTATTATTCGATACAAGCCTACATTTGCCCGTCAGTGAATTCCATGGTTCTAGCACTATTTGTAACTATCACTTCCTTCTTATTACAAAGTATATCATATCTACTTATCTATCTTCTATCCAGGGTTCTATCTTCCATGTTCTTATAATGACATTATAAAGATCATGAACCTTCATATTATAGCTATTACTTGATTTCCATGAAGAAATGAGGGCAATGCAGAATCATGACTTTATATTCAGCTACGCACCAAATTTAAGGATGTTTGTCTCCCCTTAAAGAATCCAGAATTCAGGGAAATTGATTTCAGATTTCTTTTACCCATGTCATCCAGTGAAGGCATGAAATCTACATTGCTACTGTAAATGGTATTTCTGGAAGCCATGTGAGACACGGTAGAACAACTAAAAAAAATTTGCCGGGAGTTTATAACTCAAGATCAACGAGTCAACGCCACAAACATTTCAGCAAATTTGCAAAAGATTGATTTTAAAACACTGAAGACATTATCATTTCAAAATGTTGTCCAATTATATAATTTAGCAGGATCTTAAATTTAGCTAAATAATACTTCCTAATACATTCGACTTACATTTGTAAATTTGAATTACATATTTACATGGATTATGCTCAAGCTAAAATTCAATTCTTCAAGCAAAAAGAATGATCATGAAAGCCAAGCATAAAGGAAAAACATGATCAAATACACTGAATAACCAATTATTTTGCAGGGATACTGTATGCAACAGGATTAGAGTTAATAAAGTACTCCCTAATGCACTAATACAAACATAATAATAACTATATGCAACCAAACCGGACATCAAAAAGGCACATTTCCTTTTTCTAAGAAAAGGATCGATTGATCTATCTAATTTTACCTGAACGCCTCCGTCGCCGGAATTGCAGGGGAGAAGGACAGGTCCAGGCGTAGGTCTATCGACTTGCACTTGAATTGGGACACTGAAGCCTTTGCGATGCAGGTGCCGAGCTTGAGCCGCTGCCACCGCCGCCGCCACTGCCGAAGACGACGCTAGATTCGCATCAGCGTCTCCGTTTTCTTCGTGCACTTCCTGACCTTCTTCCCTCGAAAACCCTAGAATTCCAGCGAGCCTCCTGAACAGCCCCATCTCTCTCTACACATGTATATCGGCCAGGCTAGATATAGCAGAAACTAATAACAGACGGAGATTAGAGAATCGGAGACAGACTGAAGCCGTCTGCCGCCGTCGTCGACGTGTTGTATACTGCCGGAGATAGGTACCGGAAAAAAGAAATCAGTAATCTCTTTCCTTAATAAGAATGAAAATGCAGATGAGATTTAACGGCGAATGGTTTTATATTAGCCGAAGTCTACACGGATGGTGTAATGAATAATGATGGTGAGTACTGAGTTAGCGAGTTCTGGCACCAACCCCGAGTCCCGACTCAGTTAAAGCGAGTCATTTGTGGCAAATTATTGTGTGGAACATGGTCCACATAGTGTTATATGAACCATAAAAGAAAATACATTTTTAATAGGGAAAATGGCACTTTTTTCCTCTAAGTTATATACTTATAGCACTTTCCCCCCCCCCCCCAATTATTTATGTAAGCACATTAGCCTCCTCAATTATTTTAAAAGTGGTGGTTTTTTCTCCAAATATATTAAATTGACATTTCTACCCTTAAAGTAAACATTTTATTTATTTTACTTCTCCAACAAATTATTGCGTATATGTAGCGATTACCACGGTTCGGTTCGAACTGAACCAGACACTATAGCAATCGAATTAAAAATTTTCAGTTATGATTCAGATCTAGAACCCAATATTTTGATTTCAATTTATTAAATTTAAGAATTTAAAAAAAAAAAAAAAAACTGGATTATGAACCGTGAAACGGCAGTTCTGGATCCAGTTCGCGATTTTGAACCGTCTTTATTTTAAAATTTTATTTTTTATTTTAAAATAGTCTAAATTCAACAATAAATGTATTTTATTTTTTCAGTTTGGAATATGAACCGGTCATTCCGGTTCGCGATTTTAATAAACTCTAAATATCGCGTTTTGATTATAAATTGTAATTGGAATATTTTGGTTTGGTTGCTATAGTATCTGTTCGGTTTGAACCAAATTATAGTAATAATTTGTTGGAAAATAAAAATAAATGAAATATTTATTTTAAGGGTAAATATGTCCATTTAACATTTCAGGGGGAAAAAAGAGCCACTTAAATAATTGAGGGGGAAAAAGTGCTATAAGTATATAACTTAAAGGGAAAAAGTGTTATTTTCCCTTGTACATTATTTTAAATAATGTACTTTATATTTAATATACTAAATATATATTATTTGTATACTAAATATACGTTATTTTATATTATATCAAATATAATTCACGCACTTGTGTGAACCATGAACTACACAATCATTATTCGTCTTTTGTTATCATGACATATTTGGCATTTTAGGATTCAATGATTCATTGTATTATATATCATGATCCAAGGAATATGGAAAAATATATTATTATAAAAGAACAAGATAGCAAATCACATAATAAGATATTATTTATATGATAATTAAATTTTTGTATCCATTATACTTTTGCTATAAATAAGATCTTATAATATAGGTCTTGACATTATTGTTGGGTAATATGGTTGTAAAATCCCAAAATAATAATAATTCTACGGAAGGATTAATATTATATGGGAAAATAGAAAGACAGGGAAGGAAAAGGTTGAGTGTTTGGGTAAAGGATTTAGCACGAGTTCGAACACAAGTTTCTTTTCCTTAAAACCTTATTTGCTACCTCCCACAAGTGCTAGGAGCGTTGTAGCCTAGGTTTCCCAGGATAAAACGTGCTACGACTCTCTGTTTAAGCACCTAAACAAAGAGCCCGACAAACAAAGCAAAGCTGGAACACAGATTGGCTGAAAGAAGAGAGTAGAAGCAGAAGTTTTGAGATGAAAAGTTACTGGAATTCCTTTGTTTCTCACTATATAAAATGCTACTGCTTCTACCTAAGTTACTGGAATTCCTTTGTTTCTCACTATATAAAATGCTACTGCTTCTATCTCTCTTTATATAGGGATGTTAACACCAATTGTGTAACACCTGTAACGGTCACCACTAAGTAGGATTAAACTCAAAATTAAAAAATTAGAATTAAAACAGTATTAATTCCGTAACAGATGAGAGTAGGTGCCATACCGAAGTTAGGCATAACTTAGCCCGTAAGGCCAGCCCATTTCCGGACGACATCCGTGCCCGCGCACGCGAGCCTCGGGCTTAGGTGCAACAGGCTGAATTTCCCGTTGGGGTGCAACCCGAGAGTGCACTACTCTCGTGGTCACAGTTGCACGAGAGTAGGTGCCATAGGCATAACTTAGCCCGTAAGGCTTCCGGACGACATCCGTGCCCGCTCGGGCTTGATTTCAAGCCTTTTTGATGTCTTCTAGTTGGATTTTGATTTCCCCCCCCCCCCCCCCCGCGCGCGCGCGAGAGAGCCTCTATGCTATACAATTCTACAAGCTTGAAAATAGCTCATGTATATAAGGGGGACAAATCTTGTTTCCAAACCAATGTGGGACAAAGTCCTACATTTTCCCTTCATTTCCTAACTTAAATGGGTCTACTTTGAGAATCAATATCTCATTCACCCATTATCCGTTTTGAGCGTACAATATATCAATCTCTTCTTCTTACTACGAAGAATCCGAATCCACTTTGACCCGACCCAAATCGAAAGTGGACCCCACTGATAATTGTACCACAAAATAGCCACTTAATATGTCATTTTATGCCATTTTAAGCTAATTTTTCCAACAATTATTTGAATTGAGGTAGTTACGTCATTTCAATTATTCTGATTGCATGTCCACTCCTTTACGAATTAGGGTTACTCAATTAAAGAAAGTTAGGTGATTTAATGTCATGTTACTGTGTAAACAAGCTTGTAGATTGATCCAATTTCATTCTTCACTGGTTGCCAGAGCTATCAAAGCTAAGTATTACCCAATTTTCACCTTTCTTGAAGCCTGCGGTACTAATCCTTCTTTTATATGGAGCAGTTTGCAAGTCACTCAAGATATTTTGAGAAGGCATAGTAAATGGAGAATTGGCAATGACCAAAGTATTAATATTTGGAGAGATAATTGGCCCCCAAATAAAGTTAATCCAATACTTACATAAGTTTTTTTTTTTCTTTTTTTTCTTTTTAATAAAGGTGGCTACTATCTATTCACTTATGCTTAATCAAATCCAAGAGTGAGATATTGATGTCATAAAGGATATATTCAACCCTAGAGATACTCAGGTGATCACAATCACTCCTCTCCCTAAGTCTAGAAAAGTTAATAAGTTGATATGAGAATCGAAAGAGATGTGAATGTTTATTGTAAAAAAAAAAAATGTTATAGAGCAATTATAGGGGAAGAAGGTGATGAGAACAAAAAAGGAATGGGCCATTCTACGAAAGATTAAGGTTCTTCCTAGGGTTAAAATCTTTATGTGGCAAGCATGTTCCTTAATTAAGTTTACCTCCTGCTGATATGATATTCTCATTAGAAAAGGAGTGAATTGTAGTAGTTTATATGCTCTATATATGTGATTCTCATATGAAAATTGCCAATCATGTATTATTGGAATGTTCAGTGGCTGTTTCATATTTCAATCACGGGGTTCAGAATTGTTTTTGTTGAGGGTGTGATTCAAATATTCAAAAACTTGTCAAAGGACCAATGCAATTTATTTATGATGATTTGCTAGTTTTGTTGGCATTCTTGAAATGAGATGATATGGAACCATACTCTAATGTGTCTCAGGACTGTTGTGGGAAAATCAAAAGCTTATCTCAATGAGTGAAAAATGGTTAATGAAAATAATGACAACAATGAAGATCTAAATTTGCATTTTATTGATAGATGGATTCAAATCAAATACCGGGTGGATGAAATTGAATGGGGATGTTGAAGGACAAAGGATGAGTTTCGGTTGGATCCTTAGGGATGCCAAATGTCAATGGTGAATTTGTAGCAACTACTTCCATGCCCTATAGGGGTGTATTCACGGTGAAGGAAACGAAACCTATGGTGCTTTGAGAAGCAATTAGATGCTGAAACAACATGTCTATGTTAAACAGTCCATATTAAAGTTGATGTCTTATCTTTCATTCACGGATTACAATACACTAATCTAACTCTCAAGCTTTGATTTAATGTTATAAGATGTAAAAAACGTGTTAGTAGAATTACCTAATGTTTTTATCTCGTTTGCTAAGCAATCAACGAATAAGATCGCCCACTTGTGAGCTTGATCGGAAATCCCTTTCTATATCTAGTCATAGGGAGTGGCCGGGTCTCTCACTCTCTTTTATTTTCGATGCTTTGATTTTGGAAGCTAATTGAATGAAGGAGTTTTATTTGTCGACAAAATAATAATAAAGTGAGTCTTGTTGTAAATAAATATATGTGGATGTTATTATATTATGAGTCTATGATAATACTTCTTCATCCTTTATTATATTGTAGTTATACTATAACTCTATATATCTGGTATATATTGCGATTGAAGGATGATTAATAAAGAATTTTGATGTTTTCTCTCTGTATATATTGTTTTATTCGTTCACTTTATCGTATATTGTTATATATGTTCACGTGAGGATACATCCATTTCCCTACAAGTTATTATCATGACATATTTGACTTTTTAGGATTCATAGAATTAGATACCATGATCCAAGGAATAGAAAAATTATTATTATTGTTATTATAACATAAGATAATGATCACATAATAAGATATTATTATTTATACGATAACTATATATTTGTATTCATTATACTTTTGCTCTAAATAAGATCATCTAATATAGTACTCGAACTATTTGAATATGGGTAGTTACATCGGTTCAACTCTACTACATGCATACTCCTCTACGAAGTAGGGTTACTTAGTTATAACGTGTCTTTTATTATCATGGCATATTTGACATTTTAGGATTCATGGAATTAGATACCATGATCTAAGGGAGAAGGCAACCAAACGACATCGGTGATTGTTTCACTCGCATTTTTTACTGAAATATGGTCGAAATCTAACTAGAGGTTCACCAGAACCCTAAAGACCTGTAATTACAGGTCACCAAGATTTTTAGGCCTTAATGTTCTAAAAGGGAAAAGGGTCAAATAGACCCTCCAACTATATATTAGCCCCTTGAACTAAACAAACCTTCAATTAAACCCTTTAACTTGTTAAAAATGTGCAATTACCATTTTTAACAAGTTATCAAAAAGTAACAAGTTAATTTTGCTTGCTTGGCAATTATGTGGAATTTCATTTATTTTTATTTTTTTTTAAAAAAGCTTAAATAAAAGTTGTCGGATTCACATATTGCATGTCACCGGATTCTTCCGTTCGTAGTTGCCGGCGGTGGATGAATTCGTCCATTCCGTTCGATTACTCCGTCCGTCCGTCTGACTTTTCCGATCAAACTCATTCGTCCGTTCGTAGATATTCGTCTGTTTGACTACTCCGCCTATCCATCTGTTATATTAAACAAGAAGCTCGCTGACTTCTCTTCTCCGTTCATGGAAAAGCCAACGAGCTTCTCCGTCCAAATCTGGACGGAGAAGCTTGCTGGCTTCTCCATGAACGGAGCTTCTCTGTAAGCTCCGTTCATGGAGAAGCCATGGCAGCAGGCTGGGCAAGCTGCCTGCCTGCTATGGCGTTTTTTTTTTTTAAATATATATATATTTTATAATATAATTAATTTACTTAAAAAAATAAATTTAAAATATTAATTGACGTGACATCTTAGGTGGAATCTTACGTGGCAGGTGACTTGAAGGTAACATGCTATTATAGGTCAAATATGTTAATTGCACTATTTCAACTAGTTTAAGGGTTTAATTGAAAATTTTTTTAGTTCGAGAGGTTAATTGCACTTTAATATACAATTGGAGGGTCTATTTGACCTTTATTCCGTTCTAAAATAATAAGTTTAAAGACTTATTTATAACATTTAAAAATTTAAAAGTCTAATTGACTTATTGAGTAATGCTTATGATTCTATATTTGATCATTTTTCCAAAAATAAATAAATCACGTTAAAAAGACTCGCGCAATTGACCGACCAAGCTGGGTTACAGGTGCTGACTGTTGAGGTGCACCGGGCAAGCATAATTAGTGCCAGACAGTTGCAATCTCTAGCTGGAAAACCGACGAGAAGGCGATTTGCAAGTCTCGCCGGCGGCGTCTTTTTGTCCCTCGGTCTAGGAATTACTCCGTAGAGTGCAGCATTACAGCGGCGGAAGAGAGGTAGGCTGACCGGGAACTGAGCAGGCAACGCCTGTGGAAGAATTTTTCACACCATTTCTGATTTTTTGTTTTCTCTATGTTATCAGGTCCACACTGTAAGCCCTAGATCTCGCTTGGGTTGAATCCGCCCCGTTCGAGGTTCTTCCGATTTGGTGGTTGCTGTTCCGATACCGGATCCGCTGAGCTGCAGCCATGCCCGTGGCAGCTTCAGCTATATACTTTCTGAATCTCCGAGGCGATGTCCTCATCAATCGCCTCTACCGTGACGACGTCGGGTATGCTCTCTGTCTCCTCCTTCCGTCCATCGTAGCTGTGTGCGATATTTCTAATGTAAAAAAAAAAAACAATAGTTCTGATTGTTGTTTGGGGAATTCAGGAGAAAATAGCATATAAAAGTGCTGAATGCTGATAGTGAGATACTCAATAGTTGTTTGTATGAGGATGAAAGGAAGAATCATTCTTCAATTTGCCTTAGTTGTGCATTTCTGCTTGGTTATAGACATGTAGATCCTTCTCTCAGTTTTAATATTGAGAGGATCAGTTGGGATGAGAGCTGATTTCTGAAACAACCAATACGTGTCTCAGTTTTAATATTGATGGCTTGATGAAATAATGGTTTGATGAAATAAAGTGGGTGAATATGTTTTAACTGAAAGTGAAGTCGGAATTTGAGAAGATGAGTGATGGTTCTTAACGAATAGTCTACTTCTCTGTTTCACCATAACCTGTGATTTTTACACTGTATGTTTGTTTGAATTAATCAGGGGTAATATGGTGGATGCCTTCCGAATGCAAATAATGCAGACAAAAGAGCTTGGAACTTGTCCTGTACGTCAGATAGGAGGCTGCTCTTTCTTGTATATGAGAATTAGCAATGTCTATATTGTGATTGTTGTCAGCAGTAATGCTAATGCTGCTTGTGCATTCAAGTTTGTTGTTGAGGTAAGTAAAGTAGCCGCTACTTGATGCTTATGCTTTTAGGATGTTCTGCTTGCTTATCTAATTTCTAAGTTATTTTTGGTAGATTGAACTAGAATGCTATCACTCAGAGGAGATTACATTGGCTATCAACTATGCCAGCTTGCATGGATATGCTATTTAGAGAACTTTCAAACCCTAGCATTTTGACACTAATAATGTAATGTTGTATCTCTTATAAAATGGTGTGAAAAGTGTGCACCAATTCATACTAGAATTTTTTTTTTCACTATAAACATCATGTGATAGAGTTTCTAATTAAATTGAACTATACACTATGTTGTAAATCTGAACAGGATGCCTGCATGTATTATTCTAGTTTTCCTAGGTTGAGGTATTGCAAACTTATGCTTGTCGGAGTGATTACATGGTTAATGGTCATGAGGTTTTTATGGTAAATGTAAATAGAGGGAAGTTGTATTCATCAACATCATATTTGAGTGTTTGACTTATGTTCTATCTAAATTTTGTGCAGGCAGTTTCCCTGTTCAAATCATATTTTGGTGGAGCTTTCGATGAAGATGCTATTCGCAATAATTTTGTTTTAATCTATGAACTATTGGATGGTATGCCATTTGGAATCTCATATATGTTTGGACATTTTCATCTGAGTGAAACATATAAAGGTTTTGTTTAGCAATTATGGTCATATATGCCCTTTTTGTGCTTTAATTAGTGACTTCATTACTGCTCTCGTATTTACTGCATCTAGTACTTGGCAATCTGCCATGCTATTGTGATCTAATAGGTAATGAATTGATTCATATCAAGCCTCAAGGATTTTGTTACCATTGGAATAATCTCACTTGACCATACTTGTGAACTGGAAAGATGAATATGTCTAAATAGAAAATAGTTGATTTTCCTCATAAGCAACTTCACTTTAGGAAAGACTGATTAAATATTTTCCTGAAATTGGTACTATTATTTGCAGAAATAATGGACTTCGGTTACCCCCAGAACCTTTCGCCTGAAATTTTGAAGCTCTACATCACACAGGAAGGTGTGCGGTCCCCATTTTCATCTAAGGTTTGTTATTTTATTTACACTTTTCTTTTATTTATATGAATGAAAATATTTGATAGCTGAAATGACTGTGATAGTTTGTTAGTTTGCCAATGAAAAAATGAATATTTTTGGGATGTTGTACTATTGTGAAATTTTTTTAACAAACAAACCTAACAGGCTGTTGATAGACCTGTCCCTAATGCTACATTACAAGTCACTGGTGCTGTTGGCTGGAGAAGAGAGGGTCTTGTATACAAGAAGAACGAGGTGGACTTTACATTTTCTTTTTAGAACTTTATTTAATTGCTTTACCCCCAGAACAAGAAATAATTCTAGTATCATGGTTACTGTTGGCAGGTGTTTCTGGATATTGTGGAAAGTGTCAATCTTCTCATGTCTTCTAAAGGTAAACAGAAAATTACTCTGTAACTCCTCTAGCTCAGTGACTCAGTGCTTTTTGTTTCTGGCTTTTGACAAGAGGTTTTAATTTGTAGGTAGTGTTTTGCGTTGTGATGTTACTGGAAAAATTCTCATGAAATGCTTCCTTTCTGGGATGCCTGATCTGAAGTTGGGCTTGAATGATAAAATTGGCCTTGAAAAAGAGTCACAGCTCAAGTCCCGCCCTAGTAAGAGGTAATTTATACAGGCTCACCTTTAAAAAAAAAAAATTAAATAATTTTTTCATATTGTGTTCCTCAGTTCTTGTGCCAAGTCTCTCAAATTCTCCACTATTATCATATTTTAGGCCTTTGGCCTCTGCTTAATTGGTTATCATATTTTCTTGCTAATAAACAATATTGCCTCATGCAGTGGAAAAACTATTGAGCTTGATGATGTTACTTTCCACCAATGTGTAAACTTGACACGATTTAATTCAGAGAAGACTGTAAGCTTTGTTCCTCCTGATGGTGAATTTGAACTGATGAAGTAAGTTGCAATTATTTGAATATATGTTCTCTGTTATCCTTAGGAGTAATAAACTACCCTGTCTGCTAGTGTGGGTGTGGGGGGTTGTGGAAATTGGGATCAAGCAAGTGGGCTAAATTGGTACTCATTTTTAGAACAGTACAATGCAGATCTTTGTAAAATTGTCATTTTTAGTCACTTTGGTGTTGAATTGGATTGAATATGAGTTTTAGCTACTTTTAGAAATAAATTGTGGAGTTTTTCACAAAGTACTAATTTATCAAATAATTAAATAATATGAGATTAGATTTGGTGGTGGTTCCATTGTCATGTGGCTTGTGCTCTTGGCAAACGCAGACAGAAGCTCTCAATTCTAAATTTGTTTCGTTGTGATTTCTTAAAGCACTAGTGTTCTGATGTCTTTCTTTACAGGTATCGAATTACTGAAGGTGTGAATCTTCCATTCCGTGTATTACCAACTATCAAGGAGTTGGGTCGCACACGCATGGAAGTTAATGTGAAGGTTTGTCACTTTGTCATCATTTTCTTGGAATGTGGCAGCATATATCATTTGACATTTGATATAATCTTTAATTTTTTCTACTCTCTCTCTCGCCCACATAAATAAATATATTATCAGGTTAAGAGTGTTTTTGGAGCAAAGATGTTTGCACTTGGTGTTGTCATTAAAATTCCAGTACCAAAGCAAACAGCAAAAACAAATTTCCAGGTGACATCAGGAAAAGCAAAGTACAATCCCTCCATTGACTGTTTGGTCTGGAAGTGAGTTTCTTTATTGTTGTCAATGTTTCTTCTCTTTTTTAACATCATTATTGGACATCCTTGATTAGAACCTGTTTTTAGAAAGCCGGACTTTCCATGTCTCTACCAGGTTGAGATATCTCTGATAGTTC
Source organism: Ipomoea nil (assembly GCF_001879475.1). Classification (NCBI taxonomy): domain Eukaryota; kingdom Viridiplantae; phylum Streptophyta; class Magnoliopsida; order Solanales; family Convolvulaceae; genus Ipomoea; species Ipomoea nil. The sequence goes on from NW_017618908.1 coordinate 1,325,033, forward strand.
TAAACTTGAATACTTGATTTGATGCATATCAGTAGTGTTGTTGACACACCCAACATGGGTTAAGGGCTGTTTCATGTTGTATCTGGCCTCAGTAACAACTTCTAAAGACACTTCCACTTCTGTCAATTATCTCTCCTGTATCAATTATAACCTCAATATTTTCTTTTTTTGGGGGTGGCGAGGGAAACTCGCAGCCACTACCCTTGTGACCCTAGCCGGCAAAGGATCACAAAGGGTAAACCAGACTAAGTTGCCTATAGCTAACCGGCTCAAACCAAGAAGGCAAATAGGCTGATAGTCTGCTCCCGACCAACTTGGTTGGGTTTGCCCCCTATTATATTACTACCGGGTGTGAGTGTGCTTGCATATCAGCATATGTGCAAAAAAGCCAAGTGTAGTTTCATAATTTGCAGTGAGGCATGTCTGACTTCATAAACAGGAATATAGTTTTTCTTGCTTTCCTTTTGCTTATGCCAGTAGCTTAAAAGGAAAAAACAATGTTAAAATGCCAAAAAAGGGAGATATCTCATACCCCCTTTCAGGAATTCAAATCTAATTCATGATCCAAAGTCTATATTTTTGTTTCTAAAATAACACACCTTAGTAAGTAAATGTAATGATTCAGCATAGTTTGGTAAGATTCTTTGCTATTATGGTTCAGTTGTGGGTTGATTTTATACCTTTGAAGAGGAATGCCGCAGTATTCCACTTTCCACAACATTACTTAGATTATCGTTGTTACCGACTTATAAATGTGCCTTCTGGTGCAGGATACGAAAATTTCCTGGACAGACTGAACCAACATTAAGTGCAGAGGTGGAGTTGATTTCAACGATTACAGAGAAGAAATCCTGGACTCGACCTCCAATTCAGATGGAATTTCAGGTGAATATCCATACATCTCAGAACTATCCTTAAATCATTACTTGCTATGAACTCAAAATTCTAAGCACAGTACAAAACTGTGAACCCTTTCTTGGAGAAGCAACAACTAAAACTCCGTTCTTTGCAGGTTCCCATGTTTACAGCCTCTGGATTACGTGTTCGTTTCCTCAAGGTATAGTTGGCAAACCTATCAAATTCCTTCTTAGCGTAACATGCACCCTTCCTTTCTGGATAATGCGTTCTGTTTCCTCTGTAGGTGTGGGAGAAGAGCGGCTATAACACAGTCGAGTGGGTGCGTTATATTACTAAAGCTGGTTCTTACGAGATTAGGTGCTAGGAGAGTTGAAATGCGGTACAGGACGACGATATTTTATTGCAACTGACACAATCTTTTTAAAAAACCATACAAAGCCACCAAGGTGCAACTTCTTCATTGTGCTTTGTTTTGGGGTTTTAGACAATACTGGCATTGTTAATCTTGTAAAGCTAGTTTAACTTGGATTGAAACTTCATTGTGTCTTAGCTGATATTTGAAATGTAATATTGAGTTCTGTTATGATATTTTATAAACATGCCAAATACCTTGTAATATGATAACATAAAAAAAATGTTTTATAAATATGTTTGTAAATAATATATATATTTTAGTCAAGTGTACAGAACATGAACGGACACAACTGTATTGAATGCTTAATGCTAATCAAATTGATTTTAAACTTGTCCACAAAATAAGAAATTTCCTTAGTCCTCAGGCTTTCACACCTAGATTCGATAAAATAATAGAGGAATAAATTACTGTGCGTGTTCCGTGCTTAGAAAAAATTCACCACATTAATTTTAAATTTGTCATTATTATTATCAAATGTTCACTATAATCATATAAATTTCAAACTTATCATTATTATTAACGAACTTTTATACCACATATTGTACGAGATGCTAAGCATATGACTTTCAAACTTGTCATTATTACTAACAAACTTTCTCGCCACGAATGACTTATCTGCTCATATTAATTAGTACTTGTGCGTTATAACTAATACCTACATATTTATCTATACCACTATCACTATCTTTATCGTGCTCATACTAACTTGTGCGTTACAATTACTACCTACATATTTATCTTTACCACTATCTCTATCTTTATCGTCGCCATTATCTACTTTGACAGTTTGACCCACCGATATACATATCCCATTTTCTACGCTACCTCAATTAATGTTTTCCGTTACGTTATTTATTACATGCGTCAATATTTTTATATGAAAAATAATTTACTTCAAACAATTTCATATTCTATACGTAATCAATACTTAATTCAGGCAATTCGTTAGCTTTATCATTGAAAATTAAAATTAATTTCAGAAATAGTCATTTGCCTTTATTGATTTTTATCTTCTGACTTTCAATTTGCCAATAAAGGGTTCATTGACTAATGAATTTTATCAATTTTTATCTTCAACATTCAATTTGATCGTAAATAGTCCATTAACTATTGATTTTGTTTCAAATTTAGTCATCCGGTTAAATATTTATTTAGTAAACATTAAATTTAAGGTAAGAATGTAAAAATTAGCTAGAACAATCACATCACAAGATTTGAAAAAAACAAAATGATATAATCCCATCAACTTTGGACGAATAATTTTTACATTATTATCCTTAAGTTTAATGTTTACTAAAAAAAAAAAATTAATCGATAAACCAAATTTAGAACAAAATCAGTATTCATGGATTATTTATAATTAAATTGAAAATAATGATAAAAATTATTAAATATCAATAATAAAAACATCCTTATACGGGAAAAAAAAATTGTTACTAAATTTTAAAATTTTTACTTATACGCCAATACGCCAATTAGAACATGTAACTAAAATTTTTAATTTGTTCAAAATTTCAAAAATTACAAATTCATTGGTAGGTGCAAAAGGCGTAGCGTGCACCTAATCTTAGCACATCAGAGCCCAGTTTTTTCTCTCTCTTCTTTCCCCTCATTTCATCATCTTTCGGTCCTGCTTTTCTTTCTTTCTTTCCCACTGTAACTCATTTCAGTGTTCTCTCTCTCTCTCTCTCTCTCTCTCTCTTACTGGTAAACAGACATCCCCAGTCTCTTACCCACCAGCAGCATTGCTTCTATACATAGCAGAAAACCCTTTCACTTTCATAGCTTTCATCTCTGAACTTCCAGAGAGCTTAAAGCAGAAGAAGGAAGAAAGAAAGAAATGGATTCTCAAGATTCCTCACTGACCCACCACCACTTGCACCACCACCACCAGCCGCCGCAATTCCGCGGCGGCGAGCACGCGCCGCCGCGGTCCATGATGATGTCTGCGCCGCCGCCTCCGCCTCCGCAGCAGCAGCCCAACTACGCCATGCCCGGAAGCAACGGCGGCGGCGGGATGATGCAGCAGCAGCAGCAGCAGAGCAGGGTGTTTCCGTTCAATTCCATGGTGGGTCCCAAGGCGGGGCCCCCGCCGGCGGATTGCTCCGGCGGGGCGTCTCCTAGGGCTTCCGGGTTCAGCATTGAGCCGGCGGTGGCGAAGAAGAAGAGAGGGCGGCCCAGGAAGTACTCGCCGGACGGTAACATCGCGTTGGGGCTCTCTCCTTCTCCTGTCACCCCGGTTTCCTCCGTCGCTGCTCCCGACTCCGCCGTCGTCGCTGCTACCGCCGCCGGCGCCACTCCTTCGTCGGAAACACAAGCCAAGAAGATCCGGGGAAGGCCTCCGGGCTCTATAAAGAAACAGCTTGATGCTCTTGGTATATCCGTCATCTTTTTTCCCTTAAACTTCTGTGCATCATTTGTCTCTTTCCAATTTCTATTCAAGATTATCCTAAACTAAATTCACCACCTTTATATATTATTAATAATTAATGATAGTAATAATAATAATATTATTATTATTATATACATATATTTAAATTGTTTAGTTGCTTCTGAATTGCAGGCTCTGCAGGAGTTGGTTTCACGCCGCATGTAATCACAGTGAACCCAGGAGAGGTATAACCTTAGCTTTATTTCATGATTCTCATCAATCATATTATTACCCGGATGAGTAGCTTAGTTGGTTTCCGAGCTCAGTTCAGTTAGTTCTTGAGTGGTGCAAGGGGGTACGGGATCGAGTCTAGTTGGCTCCAATGTGGGAGTTTTTACCGTCTTGTGGGGTGGCTCATTGTGGTCCTCTTGCCTAATGGGCCGGGCCTGGTGACTCCCGTGTGGGAGTTTTGATGGGCCTAGCCTCAGTGAGTCACCGTGATTTACCCCTTCACAATCCTATTGGGGTGTGGGGGCTTTTGGGGCGAGGGATTTTGTCTTTGCGAGCATTGTATAGAATTCTGCTACCCGCATGGGTAGCTTGGTTCCCGAGCTCAGTTAGTTCTTGAGTGGTGCACGGGGGCATAGGATCGAGTCTAGTTGGATCCAATGTGGGAGTTTCGCCCTCTTGTGGGGTGGCTCATTGTGGTCCTCGTGCCTAATGGGCCGGGCCTGGTGACTCCCGTGTGGGAGTTTCAGATGGGCCAGGCCGTGGTGAGTCACCGTGATTTACGCCTTCACAATCGTATTGGGTTGGGGTGTGTGGGCTTTTGGGGCAAGGGATTTCGCCTTTGTGGGCATTGTATAGAATTCTACTACCCGCATGGGTAGCTTAGTTGGTTCCCGAGCTCAGTCAGTTCTTGAGTGGTGCATGGGGGCATAGGATCGAGTCTAGTTGGCTCCAATGTGGGAGTTTCACCCTCTTGTGGGGTGACTCTTTTTGGTCCTCCTGCCTAATGGGCCGGGCCTAGTGACTCCCATGTGGGAGTTTCAGATGGGCCAGGCTGTGAAGAGTCACCCTGATTTACCCCTTCACAATCCTATTGAGTTGGGGTGTGGGGGCTTTTGGGGCTAGGGATTTCGCCTTTGTGGGCATTGTATAGAATTCTGCTCTTTTAAACTAAAGCTGCCATTTTTACATACAAGGAACGCAAAAGCTCACATTTTTACTTACAGGTAAGCTAAAAAGATCATTTCTTTGATGTGTTGTGTAGAGTTTAAAAAGCTTTAAGCTACACTGCAGGTAAGGTAAAAAGATCACATTTTTACCATGTGAAATGATATGCGTTTATGTAAACGCTATATTTGAATGAGTTTTTACCATGGGAAGTGATATTCACTTATGTAAATGCTATATTTGAATGAGTTTTTACCATGGGAAGTGATATTCGCTTATGTAAATGCTGCTGTGATATGCATTGATGAAGATGGTTACTTTATTCTTTGTTGAGCTAAAAATGGTAATGTAATTATACAGAATGTTACATCTAAAATCGTTTTTGTTTGGGAGTCTGAGAAGCCTTCCAACCGGGCTCTCTTTCAGACCTTTAACCTTGATAAAAAGTTTCGGTTATCTGCCAGAAAGAAGTAAGCTATATATGCTATAATGCTAATTGATTTAGTTGGTAAAAGGTCACATTTAGGTTATTCTTTGATCGGTTTGGTCCTGGTTTTGTTGGTTTATGGTGTGTCTGTCAATACGAAGGGTATCCTATACTCCTATGTTGATTTAAGGTAATACGTTTTTGTTTTTGTTGCAGGATATAGCTCAAAAGATAATGGCGTTTTCGCAGCAAGGACCAAGAACAGTTTGCATTCTATCTGCAAATGGCGCTATTTCCAACGTTACCCTTCGCCAACCCGCAACCTGCGGTGGCACAGTGACTTTAGAGGTTCGTTCACTTGTTGCAATATCAATGTTACACGATCTGATACTAGATTCTGGTTAGTGCACTTAATATCCCGATCTATAGTTTTTAGTTGGAGCCATCTGCTAGATGCTTCGTTTAATGCATTTAATATGCTCTTCTTGACCATGCTTAATGTACCTTTTTTTAAAAAAAATTGGACAAGAAAGGTAATCACATAGCGGGATTTCATCTGGGAGGATAAATCCCCCCTTCCTAAAACGATTCTTGTACTTAATATGCCATTCTAAAGTACATTATTTTGGCGGCATATTATGCCAATTGGTTTGGGGGTTAGCTTGGGCTTTGAACTAAATTGAAACCCCTATATGCCTATCCTTACCTCTAAACCGAGTTAAATTCCTCGAATGCAGGGCCGGTTTGAGATCATCTCTTTATCGGGTTCGTTCTTGCTATCTGAAAGCAATGGCAGCCGCAGTAGATCAGGCGGGCTGAGCGTGTCGCTGGCTGGGGGAGATGGTAAAGTCGTGGGCGGTGGAGTTTCTGGAATGCTCACCGCAGCTTCACCAGTACAGGTACTCCCTATTTTTTTTATGTGGGTCCCAATACAAGTGTCTATATCAAGATTTTGTGTGTGAGAGTAATAGTTGAGAGTTTAAAGTAGGAGTACACATAGTATTTTCCTTAAAAAAGGCAGGTTGAACAATTTGTCTTGCAGGTGGTTGTGGGGAGCTTCATTGCAGATGGCAAAAGGCCAAAGCAGAAGCAATCCCCGACGCCAGCACCACCACCACCGCCACCCCCATCGAACATGCTGAACTTTGGCGGCCCGGGGGCTGCAGGGGCCAGCAGCCCTCTCTCGGAGGGCCCCTCGAGCGAGTCTGAAGAGGAAAACAGCAGGAGCCCCCCGCACCACCCCCACCATGGATCCTTGCCATACAGCAACGCGGGCCAACCCGTGCAGCCAATGCCAATGTATGCCAACATGGGGTGGCCTAACTCCGCCTCCAAAATGCTTCCTTGATGAACTGAACAGCTCCGATCCCCTCTGCCATCTGACAAGCTCGTTCTCTATCTCTCGCTCTCGAGATTCCTGCAAAGGCTAACAGGCGACACCGTCTTCCCCTTCCCCAGTTCACCCCTTTTCTATTCCTTAGTTTAATGGCCTCTTTCTGCATTTCTGCAGATTGAAACATGGCATCAGAGCCATGGAGTAGTAGCTTAATTAGTTGAGATATGATGTGGTTTAGTACTGTAATATGATGACTGCTAAACTTGAATTTTTATTGTGTAGCCTGCAATAGTGTTGTAGAAGTAATGTAATGATTTGTTGTTAACCAGACATGAGAAAGATGTTGGTGGATGGATGAACAAACGCGCCGCCGCAGCTCCCAACCGGACTGCGGTGGTTGTTGGCCCACTTGGCCCAATCTCATGTCTAGACTTGTGGGCTTAACCTGCCAAACTACAGCTGCTGAATACTAGTTACAAGTTACAACAATGATGAATGCAAAATTTAGGAGAATATACTTAGTAATTTAGAGGGAGAGAAACCAGCTTAGTTTGGTGAGTGGCTGTGCGCTCTCATTCTTTAAGAGAGGTCGAGAGTTTGAATCCCCTCTGGTATAGAAAAATTAGGTCAGCATTTTGTCCCTTGATTGGGTTGATCCGTTGCGAATGAGGATTATTCTGAGTATGGTACAGGTTTAAATGTGTCTCTTACAGTTAGGGCCGGTTCAGAGCACCTCATGGCCTGACCAAAAAATTAGAGGGAAAGAAATTGATGGGGTATAGACCCAATGGGCTTGGGCCCAAGAGAAGAGGAAGAAATGGGCTAGAGGTTGGGATTGCCGTAATAGGCCCAAAAAGGGATGAAAGGGAATCTACCTTGTGGGCCATGGGTAGGCCCAGAGGAAAATGCAGCCGAGTGAGGAGCCGAGTCCGGGGAGTCGGCACAGACAACGGTAGGCATGAACGAGAGTCGGCCCAACAGATGACCGTTGCCACTTAAAGAGCGCCTTTAATGAGAAGTTAACTCAGCCGTTGGAAGGACCAGTAACGGCGACACAACGGTCCTTAGCTTTGATAGCCCGACACAACGGCCCTTAGCTTTGATAGCCCATTATTTCGCATTTAAGTTTGTATTTAAATTAGCAAGGGGTGGCCACCTATAAAGAGGCTCCCCGGAGAATGTAAAAGCAAGTCTCGAAAATCAGGAAAAGTCACCGGAAAGCTAACACCAAATCTAAGCAAATATAACAGAGTCCCCAGCTATCTCTCTTAAAACCAATCGAAATATTATAGACCTTGTAGAGATAGTGTTAACGGTAATTTTTTCCCACATAAAAACAAATATTGAACACAATTTTTATTTTTCTCCATATTTCTAAAAATTAAAAATAGTAAAATTTCCATTCACTAAACACACTAGCTTTTGTGTATCTTGTCTTCTTCTACTAATGTACCTATATCTATAACCAAATCATCATGTAATAAATTAATTAGTAACAAAATACACTAAAACAATAGTTATATATATTCGTTATATATACACACACACACACACACACACACACACATATATATATATATATATATATATATATATATATATATATATATATATATGTATGTATGCATATATTCACTAGTACATGCATGCATATATTCACTAGTACATGCAGAAACTACCCTAAAACACGGTCTATACGCATATGTTGTATAAGAAAGTGACACCTAAATTTAGTAACAAAATACACCAAAACATTAATGTTCATATATGTTTTTTTTTAGATGATGAAGAAAACTCATAATCACGTACTATTTGAAAGTATGCACTAGGGGTGAAGCTGGAAAACTCAAGTTGGGGGCCGATGTGATAGAAAAAATTTATAATGTTAGTCGACATTATAACTAATGGTACCATATCATTATATATGTCATACATTATTGTAATTATTATTGATAATGATTTCTAATTATCCTATGTGTAATAAAGTATGAAATACATAATTATATGATTACAATCGGCGACTGTCAATCATTATTTATTACTTTAAAATTTTTTCACATAACACAAAATAGGAGTATATAATAATAAAAATAACAACTTTAACAACGAACTTCACATCTGTGACCAACTGAGCTGCTCATGCAAGTATAAATGAATATATTATGTGAGTTATATTGATAGATACTACATTGTAACAGAATCAATAGTACTTTAAAAAAAATAGAATGCTATATTCAAACTCTCTAACTTGTTATAAGATTACCATTTTAAAATCAACAAGTATTCTTCAAGCTAAGCATTTCATTTTAGAAAGATGACAATGCAAGATTGATCATATACTTACACGGGTCCGACCTTACAAACTTTTACCTTTACGTTATATATATATATATATATATATATATATATATATATATATATATATATATATATATATATATATATATATATATATACCTCTCAAATTAATCGAATGTCAACCAAAAATAGTATATAAAAATTAATTTTTATATATAATCTTGAGTGGGATGATCGAACATTATTATGCTTTGAGGCCGGAATCGCAGGTCATGAGAATTTGTTTCATCAGACTGCACTAAGGATCTCATCTATAATATATATGTATGTATGTATATATGTATATATTTATACACTGCACACACAGATATAGCCATTTTCTTTTTCATCCATATCTACACAAGCATAATCTTACTTAAAGTGGAGAATATATAAAGAGATTACAGAACTTAAAGCACACTGTACAGCTTAATTAATTAGCAGAAATGCAGCTTTATCTTTTTTTTTTTGGTTGAAACCCGAAACCTATAGCCACTATCTAAAGAGATGCAAGGAGTAAATTTCATTATGTAATAGTTATAAAAGAAATGTAAATCGCATTAGGAAGACCCTATGTGACTTGGTTAGCTTGGTCGACCGAACCTTTGTTGGCAAGAATTGATCTTTCAAGTATGAGAATCTTGTTTCACTACTTGGCTACCCTTTACGAGACAATATAGCTTTGTTTATTTCGGGTGAAGAGAGAAACTCATCCACAACCACTACTCAAGAATAGTGTTGTAAAAATCGACCTAGGCACTAGGCGCCCCTAGGTCGAGGCGATTTAAGCCCGAGGCGGCTTTTAATCGGCTGATCGACTAACTGGCCGATTAGGCACCCTAGGAGCTGACTCGGCTGAGTTGGCGCTCAACTAGGGCAAGTGATTATTTTTTGCCTACTCGGCTAATCCTCTTCTATATTTCTCCAGCCATGTACTCAACTAATCATCTAAGATATGCAGTTGACTAGTTTGAGGGATTATAACAGTCTAACAACTCCTAATCTTGAGTGGGACAAGTGCAGACGATATACTTGGATTACTAGGCTTCCCAAGTGGAGACGATATACTTGAATTACTAGGCTTCCTAGGCGGCGCCTAGGGACTCTAGGCACTAGATGCCCCCAGGCGCCCGATTAGAGCCTAGCGCATTCTGCAACATTTCTCGAGAGTGTGCATTAAGTAAACCTCACTGTGTAATAGCTCGCAAACAACACAATAGAGATGAACTATACTAGAAATTAAAGTTCTCAGTGATAGTTTAATCAACCAACAAGAAGATATTGACAAGAATCTAACTTATGAAGTATAATTATACTACTCCACTGGGCCAATTCGGCCCCTTTCTGGGCAATGAAGCTTTGTGTTCTCATCAAGAAAAGTTAACCGAACAGATAATCTGATGTTTTTTATGCAATATATTTTACTGATTTTAATGCATACAATAGGGGGGAAGTAACTGATGTTGGAAGAAAGGCATAACAAATTATCTAATAAGTATTTAATAAATAATAAATCTGGATAAATAGTTAAATACGTACTGGATATATAAATAAATAGCTGCATTATCTCCTAGGTACGAGAGTGTACTAGGTACTGTACTTATATAGTAGTATATCAACAATGTCATGAATTAAGTGTCCATTATGCCACATTCCATCTTACAAATTGTGGGTAGGTCACCAATTCAGAGAATATATATATGGTAAAATTACTAAATATCTACTCCATAGCATGTATATTACTATAGAAAGTTGGTTTAAACCAGGCCACATCTAATATGATCATTAATGATGTTAATCAGTCAATATTGTATAAGATATCTTACTAAAATACATCGAGTGGGAGCAGGCGCGATAAATGGAGAGATTGTCATTGCAAATTAAGAATACAACTATTTTTTTTTAAGCGTATATGATATCAGATATGAACTGTATCGTTGGTCATTAGTATTGTAAAATTTTTCTAGTATATAAGATTAAATAATACTATATGATATGAGTTGCATCGATAGTGATTAATATTATATCATAAAGTTTTGAACCACAAAGAAGTAAATCAGCTTAAGAATCTTATTATTATCAAACTAATAATCTAACTCGGTTAGGGCTGCACCTCAATATAGTGTATCTTGATGAGATAGAATGAGAATAGGTGCCGGGTGTAATATATATATATATATATATATATATATATATATAGGTACTGATAAAACTAAGAACACAACCATTTTTTCTGCAGTGTTAGCTGAGGGAAAGAAGCATTGTTTTCAGCAAATTAAAGGTCCAGAATGGAGGGATCAATTTCCCAAAACATTAAATTAAACAAAACAAATCTCATCACCTATCTATCCTTAAACCAACAAATTAAATACAAACATTATTTTTCGTTAAACCCCAACACTACATTCCAATTCACACACCCCTTAGCTTCAATTCATCCAACAATTCAACATCCTTTTTCTTCAAAAACCCTTCAATCTAAGACACCCGAAAACTTTTAAAACGTCACATAACGTTACATCTTATACTTGGGTGCAAGAATACGCCTGAAAACTTCTACATGTTACACAATACTGTATTTTATACTTGACGAATGCGAGGTATTAATTAACCTACCCTCTTTGGTTACATTTTATATATAGTTCAATATATACTTTCTTTAATTACAAAATATTAGGGAGTATATATAAATTAATAAATAAAAGATAAAAATGCAAGAAGTGGAAATTGAATAATTAATGTACAGTAGCATTTCCATTTGGAGTTGAATGTTCAAACCATTTCCTTAAAGAGAAAGTCCCATAAAGAACACTGCAGCTACCACTATTTCCAGAAGTTGAAATTAAGAATTACAAAACCGAAACACAAAACAGTTACAAAAAACCCAAAAAAAATGAAAAAGAGAGAGAGAGAGAAGATGATGGTGATGAATATGGTGCACGTTACTGATGAACTTTCTGACCTGAAGATATGAATATTGGAGCTGAGATTCCTATTTCTTGCCGGAGATTCTTCAACGGTTATTTGTTACACTCCGAAGGGTGGCATATTAGGCATAGGGAGATTGAAGAAGGGAAGGCCGGTGGAAGGGTCGGGAAATGGGTTGTTATAGACGGCACCTCCGGCGGCGGAGGCTGCGCCTCCGCCGCCGCCGCCGTTGTCGACGTTAGAGGTTTCGTCCTCCTCTAACGGCAGTCTTTCGTAGGCAACATTGGTGAAGGAGGCGGCGATAACGATGACGGGGCCGGCGGCCGTTAACTCGCCGACGACACTCCCGCCGACCAAATGCCCTTGCCCGCCGGCCAGGAAAATAGTGAGGCTGGTGGCCCCCGGCGGCGCTGGCGGCGGCAAGAACGAGCCGGAGAGCGACAGTATCTCAAACCTCCCATGCAGCGTCACCACCGACCCCGCCGCCGTCGGCTGCCGCAGCGTCACGTTCGTCACCGTCCCGCTGCCGCTCAGCACGCAGATCCCGCGCTGCCGCCGCCGCGCATACCCCGCCACGCAGTCGAACACGTCGCACCCACTCCCCACCTCCAAGATGTGAGCTCGGAGCGTATTAGCGCTCTCCCTCGTGATTATCACCGGCGGCTTCGCCTTATTCTTGGACCCCGCCGGCCTTCCCCTCGGCCGCCGCGGCACAATATCTCCCCCTCCGCCGCCGCCGCCGTCATCTTTACTTTCCGGCAGGGTTTGCAGGTTGAAGTCTGGGTGGTGAAGCTGGTGATGAACATAAGACGCAGCGCTTAAATCTAAACCCGCCATGCCAACAACATCAAGAAATTAAAAACCCAACCAAAAAAATTGTTTTAAAAAGATTATATATATTTGTTTAGACTAGTGGGGGAGAAAATGGAAATATTTATTGGAAAAAGGAGCTAAGAACCCTAGATTACTTGTGTGGCTGGGGATTTGAGTGCAGAGAAAGGGAAGGAAGAAAGGAAGAAGAAGAAAGAGAGAGAGAGAGAGGGAAGGGAAAGAGAAGGAGACAAGGACACCAAAATGCAGTCATTTCTCTCACCTTAAAAAAACTTTGATTAATATAGGCATAATAGAATAGAAAAAAAATGGGTAAATTAATGTTGTTAATTCAATTTAATCCTTGGCCTTTTATATTTAACCTAAATAGGTGCGGATTGAGAATTGACAAAATTAGTTTCATTTCATAAGGTGCATGCCGTTACTTCTATGATAAGGTAATGTGTCTATTACTATATAAACAGAAAAAGCGGTGGTATGCAGCAACAACACTACTTTGGAAGAGTTATATCCTGAATAAGAGTCAATCGAGAGTTGATTAAATTAGTCTAATCTCACAATGTGCGGTTGTTTCTATGATAAGGTATTGTGTCTACTACTATAAATGAAAAAGAACGATGATATGTTGTATGCAGCAACACTTTTGAAAGAGTAATTCCAATTGAAGCCGTTCAACAATCAATTAGATTAGTCACATCTTTTGGTAAATGACTGTTAGCTGATAGTTGTTAGCTTATTGGGTTAATTAAAGGTATAACTAACTGATACCATTAGCTGATTGTAGAAATGTGTTTGGTAAATTAGCTGTTAACTGATAGCTGTTTGGTATAATTTTTTTCTCAAAAAGATAATTGAAAAAGTTGCTTTGAGCATCTTTTTAAATTTTAGTATTTTAAAGTTATAAAAAGCTAATTAACCAAACACTTATATTAATTTTTCAACCAAATTAAAAAACTAATAGTAGTCAAATAAATTAAAATTAATCTATAGACTAACTATTTTACCAAACCCGTCCATAGTATTATTATTTAGGGTTGAAAGTTGAAACCCATTCAATCTTGTACTTACAATTTGTAAAAAGTAACTTTTTAAAATGCAATATAATAATTCTCTAATATATATGTATTAAAATAAATCATTGCAACGTTGAAAAATAATTGTTAATTGTATGCCCTTATCTAACATTATTTTTAGAAAATTGATAAAGTAATATAGTTTTTTAATTTTTATATTACATATAGTGATGCAATAGGCTTAAATTAGAAAATGCATATGTAGCCGTAGGTGTTGATGACTAATTAAGTTTGTACATATCATCTGATTTTCCGAAATATGTTTTGCCCATCTCAGCAAGACGCCAAGACTTAACTATTTGTCAAAAAAGAGTGTATATTTATTAATTTGTCCTTAAAAATAATAATAATAATAATAATAATAATAATAATAATAATAATAATAATAACACTTAAGTGAAGGCGTAAATTTAGTTTCTTAATTATATTTCTCCCGCAATACAGTTAACGCCATATTTCGATGACAGGACACTGAATTTGAACTTTCAAACCAGTATTCAACCCAAATATATACTTATTGTAGTACGTAGAACTTGGATTAAAATTTCTGTGGTTGGGGTAGATGATTTAGTACGAAATTGATGACTTAATTTAGGGGTTAATTAATACAATCATGCATGGTTCCATGGAGAAATTAACGTTGACCTATCTTTTGAATTATAATTAGCTGAAATTAATAAAACGTGAGGTGAGGGAGATGCAACCTAACTTTTAATTATTAAATTATTTAATAAATTAATAATTAAATTATAAAATATACTTAATGGTGGGGTTGATAAGCAAGTGGTTAATGGTGGAGCGGCGGGTGGAGCCCACTTTTGTCGTCTCTCCACCACCGTGGACGGCCCTCTCCGCCGTTTAACCCCACCTTGCTGACTGGCTTAATTGGAGTTTACTGCTAATTAATAGTTATTTAAATTAAATTAATCATCATTACTATTTACCTTATTCAAACACACCCATACTTTTGTGTTCAACAGACATCCAACATCTGTTCTTGAACTACAATAAATATATTGTTGTTTGTACAAAGTGGATAACATTTTGTATAAATCAGCAATTATTGGTTCAAGTTTCAACTAATAAATAATGTATTACATGTAAATGTTATTTTAATGTTTTTTTTTTTTTTGTTTGCAATAAAATATACGAGTATATTTTACTGTTCATACAAATTAAATTTTAAAATATAAAAATGACATTTTTCATCTCAATATTATAAGAAAATAACATTTTTCATTCCTTAATTATACTCTAGGGGCGTTTGATAAATAGTTGTTAGCTAATTGGTTAGTGAGTTTGATTAGTTGATAACATTAGCTGATTGTAGAAAAATGTTTGGTAAATTAACTGTTAGTTGATAGCTGATTGCATACAAAATGGCTTTATGAAAAGGTTGATTCAAAAAACTGCTTTGAGCAGTTTTTTAAATTTTAGTGTTTTGGAACAATAAGCTGTTACAAAAAGCTAATTAATCAAACATTAATGTTGATTGTTTAATAAGTCAAATAACTAATAGTGGTCAAACAAGCCAAAATTGATTGATAGACTACTTATTTTACCAAATAAGGCCTCATTTTTTGTTCCTTAATTGTCTTCAAAGTGACATTTTCATCCCCAAGTTTTATGGGACAAAAATGTCATTTTTTTCTTTAAAATATTGATTAAAATTATATTCTTGTAGTATGAGAATTCCTATTAAAAATGTCATTTTTTATTAATAAGTATATCCACAACAACTAAACTATATGCCATGTTTGTCTCGTTATTGGGATTAATAAGTATATCCACAATAACTAATAACTACCCTTTTGTGCTTCATTATTTTGGTATCAAAATTAAAGCCTTAATTAATTAATCATTCATAAAACTAATATTACTTTATATATAAACATATCTAGGATTTAACATGATTATATGAATGTAGTAAATGACTTGAACCCTAACAAAGTAACAAGATTATGAATCTCGTACATGTCTTGAACCCTAACAAGATTGAGTTATTCTTATATATTACAAATTTATATAATGTATTCTTGTAATGTGTGGGGTATATTATACTACATTATGTTGATTAACTCAAAGTTGAATTATTGTTAAATTTAGTATATAGTGTTGGGTGTAGGGTCAAAGGGCCAAATCCGAATTGCTACGCAAATATAAAAAAAAAATGATATTGCACTTCTGTTACTAGTTATAACTTTTGGTGTAGTGATAAATTGTCAATTTTAACATCCTCTCAGGTGAAGTAAACTACATTAAAAAGAATCTGTGCGGCGGGCTCAACCTTAGATGATGCTGGCAAGAATCGAACTTGAGACCTTTAGGTACGAGAGTACCACTACACCAACTATACAACCTATTTTCACCTGCTCTGATACCAACTAACAGGATCAAACACTTACCATTACGCTAAAAGTTATATCTAACATCAAAACAACAACTTTATTTTCTTAATTACTTACATAACGCTCAGTCAATATCACGTTTTGATAGCATGATGCTGAATTTGGCTCTCCAAGCCGCCGCGGTTTCAATTGGTTAAGAAAAGAACATGAGTAATAAAACATCATTAGTAATGTTTTATGAAAATAAAGTCTATCTTGAAGTATTAAAATCTTTGAAAGGTTATATATCTCACTTTTTTATTTGTATTTTTTTAAGGTTATCAAGCTTTCATCTGAAGCTTAGTCTGAGGTATAATGAATGAAGCAACATGAAGTTTGTCGCCATGTCGGTAGTGTTCCTTAGGCAAACAGGAGGCAACTTTCCTTTATAATTCATATCACTACCATTATTTAACCTAAAGGAAGAAGTATAGACTAATTTAATACCATTTAAAGGCTTAAAGCTATGCTTACATCTGTAAAGAAGAAAGAAAACAGAAATATATTATTGTTGGAGTTAATATCCTTGCCTTATTGAGTATGACTTATTAGGTTACGACATTTTAGTCATTTGAGTTTGATAAGGTTGCGTTATTCGAAGTTATAAGTCATTCAGTCATTTATAAGATAAATTGTCTCCAATAATTCAATATAGTCCTGAGGGTTGAGGTTATCTAGGTTCAAACTTCTGGTTTGGATCAGACAAAATAGATTATTATTATTGCCTGTTTTGAGATTATTTGTTATAATTTCTCATTATCATATCTGGTTATTAGTATTTAACTCGTATATCACCTGATCGATCACTTGATCTTTAATCCATGTTGCTATTATATGATAATTTATGCTAGGATTACCGTGTACATAAATACTAATAAAGACTTTGTGTGACAGATTTGGCCAAAAGGGTATTGTAAAAAATTAAATTTATGACTTTTTGTTACGAAAATCATTCTCCACCCAATTGACTGTACTACCCTTTCGGGCATACAATCACTGCTGGAAATTATGGAATTTTCGACCACCTGAAAGTGATCTTATATCAAGTCGAAAGTAAAAAGTGGTCGGAAATAGCAACAAAGGTTTTTCCGGATACCAAAAGTGGTCAGAACAAGGCTTTCGACTTGATTTAAGATCATTTTCAGGTGGTCGAAAATTCCATAATTTCCAACCGTGAATCATGTTTGAATATATGAATGTGTGGTCCGATGTATGTAGAGCATTGGAGCTTCAGAATCATTGGTGTTGTCTGATTAGTACAATGCAGATCAGATCCTGGACAGTTATATATGTGTGCAATTAGCTTAGCAAAAGATTAGGTATTAGCTTAATTGTGTTCCTAATATAATTATTAATTGCATTTAAGATTTTTGTTCCTCATTGGCCATCGAAATATGAGTTGTTTTATTGGTCCCCTTGTCTAAGAATTATTGCTGCCTTGAACGTGATTATCCATATTCTCATCTCTATCCATATTCATTAATTATATCCATAATTGGATGTCAAAATGCTTATAATTATATTCCATGGTACCAAGTTGCTCCCCTATGTAAGAGGTGGTGGATTCGAGTCTCAGTAGAGACAATTATGGGATACCCTTTCGCTTATAATTAAAAAAATGCTTATAATTAATAAGTTAATAGAGAAACTCTACTATATCGATTAAAGGTGTAAGTCTAATCATACGTAAGTTACTGGATCGATTTGAGTAATGAACTTTATCATACCAATCAAATAAAAAAATTATATATCACAACTGAAAATTATGGAATTTCGACCACTTAAAAGTGATCTTAAATCAAGTCGAAAGCAAAAAGTGGTCGGAAATAGCAACAAAGGTTTTTCCAGATACCAAAAGTGGTCAGAACAAGGCTTTCGATTTGATTTAAGATCATTTTAGGTGGTTGGAAATTCCATAATTTCCAGCACTGTATATACATATTATAAACATGTTATAATTGATATATACTATTTACTTCTGTTATAATTTTGGTTGTACTATTATAATTTTATGTAAAATATAAAAGAAATATTTGTTAAGCATATCTGAGTTGAGTTCTATCTCAAAAAATTAAAAGTTTTGATGAGTTTAACTCTATTACACTCTTAATATTATGGTGTCTTTTTTTTACCATGTATAATTAACAATTATCCCATATTATTTTATACAACTCAAAATCATACAATTGTACTCAGTTCAAAAGATATTAATTCTGATTTTTTTAAAAAGATCTTTTACTTGAAAAGAAAAGTCATATGAGTCATGAAAAAGATGAAAAAATACAAGAAAATTTTTTCTTGGCAACTTGGGTACAAGTTGAATGTGAGTATGACTTAGGGGCGGTATGAAAATGAAAACAAAGAAATACATGTCTACCCACCAATGGATAGACATTATCCTTCTTAGCTTACTCTTATAAAGTTGACTTCCACAATAGTTTAGTTTGTTCAAACTATACATCAACCACTTGGATATTTAACCCCCCCCCCCCCCCGCCCCCTCCCAAAAAAAAAAAAAAAAAGAAAAAAAAAAACCACTTGCAACGGATTGAAGCAAAAGGGGTTTAGTTTTTCTTAAATAAGATGTTGAATTAGACTATTTCAGAGGAAGTAATTAATACGAATAGTGTTTCCTTCAAACGAAATTAGATATCACGCTATCAAAATTTTAAAAAATTTATGGTACTTTCCAACCACTGTTACAAACCTATTATACCATTTCTAAAATAGGAGAGGTCAGTGAGATTTTTCATCTGACAAAAAAAAAACGGTCAAAGAAAATTTCTATTTGTTCATTAAATGTGAAATTGTGGACCGTAAATTATTATTTGAAAATGTCAGGATTAAGCAGTTACCAATACACAATAAGTTATAGCTAGTAACTAAAACATAATTTATTATTATGTTAAAAATTATACCTAATAACAAATATATATATTTATTTATTTTTTCCTTTGTTTTTGAATTGATAATTATCGATAAACCTTTCAAAATTCCAGAAATTTGGATCATTTTTGAATTCCAAAAGTATAAAAATTGAGCTGGTCAGAGTCCATCCACCAGCTTCATGAACAGAGAAGTTAAATGAAAATTGGACTTCCAGCCAACCATTTTGAATTTTCGTCCACTTTCAGATAAACATAAATTTATATTTTTTGAAATCCGTTAATATGTAATAATCTACCAAGAGGGTATTGATAAAAATCAAACTCGTAATCTTTTAGAACGAAAATATGTTCCACCTCTTCATCACATCTCTTTTGAGCTTAAAATTGAAAGTTTATTAATAATTTAAATAATCTTTACTATTTTTTTCCAAGACAATATATATGACATGTCTTGTTAGATTGCATCGTAAAAATTCGGTAGTGAAAAGATTTTTGGATAGAAAAGAAAAATCTAAGACAAGATATATATTCAGTGGTCTTTTGGAAGTTGGAGTGGGCATTTCTTGTTTGTGGGGTATTTATTTGGAAAAGGACAAAATAGTTGGTAACTTGTATATATAAGAAATATAATAACACTCGTGGTACATGAGAATCAATATATAATTAGAATACTTCCGATGATCAATTGTTGGACCAATTAGACTAGAAGTTGTTCTCAAATATTCATAACTTTTGAACTTTGATATCATAAGTTTGAACAGATAAAACAATACCTGTTATAGATTCAAGTAGCAATGAAAATTTCGTACTCGATATTCAATTATGTTTGTGTTAAACGGGTTTTGAGTTATAAGATACTAAAAACACATCTGGTTGCCGTCTTTCTGGCTCCTAGGTTAGGCGGCCATAATATTTTGTTATGTTCTAGCGCTATTACGCCAGAATAAAAGGTCTGGGCATACCTTAATTTCTTTGAGCTATATTACACGTCTAACGTGATACGAGATGATGAGTAATTGAGCATACTTATTTGCAGTGTTTTTGGAAAAAAAAAAAGGCAAAGAAAGAAGATATGGAACAGAGAATCCAAAATGTCAAATCCAAAAGCAGATAATCAGAAACCCACGGCCACGGCATTTCCTCATCAGCCAAGCCAAGCAGCCTACGACACCTTTAGTACATTACCTTAATTTCTCTGTCTTGTCCAATTCTCAAAGTCTTTCTTCTACTGCCATGACTTTTCTTTCTTGCTTTCTTTTCTTCCTTAATTTCTTCATCCCATTCTTAAAGATACAAAACCCAGATTTTCCAATCTGCAGGTCAGTGTGAAAGTTAATTGGCAGCAGTCATTTATTGTAAAACCTAATCTGGATATGCATGTTTGCTGTCTGTCCCACAATGACAGCTTGGTGCAGGTGGGGTTCTTGCCCCTTCCTTTACTCTTTCTTTCAAGTCCCTCTTTTCTCATTGAGTATTTCTCAATATAACCCAATATTCAACATGTGCCAATACCGAAATATTACGGGGTATTGATCTAGTGGATGAAAAGTTTTATTTTAGGACTGGGATTCAACGATAACGTGTGGGTCCAAATCCTACCATGAATATTGATGATTTGGGTTTGGGTTTTTGTAGGGTTCACTTCTTGCCACGAACATGAGAGGTTTGGATTTGGGTTGGCCTCCTTGTGTGTAACAGTGTACAGTTAGGTCCGGTCCTATTGACTTGCTTTCAAGGATAACGTGCGGGTCCAATTCCTAGCACGAATATTAATGATTTGGATTTAGGTTTCTGTGAGGTTCATTTCTTGCCACGAACATGAGAGATTTGGATTTGGGTTGGCTTCTTTGTGTGTAACAGTGTACAGTTAGGCCTGGTCCTATTGACTTGCTTTCAACGATAATGTGTTGGTCCAATTTCTAGCACGAATATTGATGATTTGGGTTTGGGTTTCTGTGGGGTTCATTTCTTGTCACGAGCATGAGAGCTAATTTCGATTTGGATTGGCCTCCTTGTGAGTAACAGTGTACAGTTTCGTGTTAAGTCTCGAAACTAGATTGGTTCAATTTACCTCCGGTGAGCAGGAATGGGTCCATGGCTCATGAGCAGTCTAGGATATGAACCGAAAGGAAGAAAATTTTATGACTTGTAACCCGACACAAAAAATAAAAATATTTTCTAAAAAATGAATCGTTTTTCAAAGAATATTTTTTGAGTTTCTAAATGACTACCAATTCAAATCATGGTATGTCTCTCCTAGAGGTTAAACAACAGAAATGCACTTATTAATTATGTAATATGTGAACATTAAGGTTTGTAGAGATTGTCATTATATTAGTCCAAATATATGAATGGGTCGTATTGGTTTCGTGCACCTAACCTGCTTCTAGTTCCTTGCTGTTTGGTTATCATGGTGGTTGGGAATGGGAAGGATAATTAATTAAACCTAGAAGAAAGGAAAAAAATTAATCTCAAGAAAAACCTTTGACTTTAGGGATTATTAATGAATGATGACATGATCATCATATGAAAACATGTGTTTTTGTTTGGTTTGACATTAATGAATAATGAATACTCCAAGACTACACTTCTACTACTTGGCATTTTAAAAATAAAGTAAAGAAATAAACTTGTGGTTAAGTGGTGTTGGTCTTTAATTTTTGACTTACATTATATAATTAACATAAGTTCAATTTTGAGTTACTAACACTGCATCTTGTGCTCAGATGACATCCGGATTGGACTCTCATATAGGAGATTGTGAGTTCGAGCTTCACAGTCACTACTGGAAACTATTGAATTTCCGACCACCTGAAAGTGATCTAAAATCAAGTCGAAAGCAAAAAGTGGTCGGAAATAGCAACAAAGGTTTTTAAGATCACTTTTAGGTGGTCGGAAATTCCATAATTTCTAGTAGTGAGTGAAGTGTTATTGGCTCTTTGTGCTTCCGTAGGCGTTCAAAAAAAACACTCATTTTTCTATTTTTTTTTCTATGAAATTTAAATTCAATTTATTTTTAATTATTTTCTACTAACCAAACGGTTTGTTAGGGTTTCTAACCAAACATGACCTTTTCCAATTAATGTTTGAATCACTTAAAAAATTAAAAAATCTTTTGTTTACCAAAAAAGGAAAGAAATCATTAAAATACATACATACATTATTTCTATGTGCTATTTTGGCCGGTTTAAAAGAAAAACCGACGAGCGGTGCGGCGGCGGTGGCTCCGTGAGTATGTAGCCGACAAACAACAAGTTGGCCGGCCGGTTGGCCCTCTTGGTGGCCGGTGACCTATTTTGGCAATAATTAGGGCTAGGAATTGAGTTAAGTTCATGGCATCCATGACAAATTGTAGCAAGTGGATGTTTAATTCCAACGTTTTGAGGTGACTACCTTTCATATCTATGAAAATTAAAGAAACATTCAAAGTTTTTGATGTCTTCTCATTATAATTTCTCCGATCTTGGTCTTCTAATTTTTTGTTATTTCTTTAAAGAATAAGGGTCACTTTTAAAATAGTTCACTTTTGTATATATTGTCGGCATGTAAAGTAGCTCATTTTCACATATATTGTCCGCATTATATTGCTGGTCCAATGAGAACTAGTATTTCGGTGCGAATTGCACAATCAGGTATCAGTGATTGCACAACTAGGCATTATAAGTTGCATAATCGTAAGTTCAGGTTAATTATGAAAATGTTATTTTACACTGTGTTTTGATAGTAGTTTTTCAAGTGCACAATCAATTATTACAAGTGTACAATTAGATATCAGTAATTGCACAATCAGACATTATAAATTGTACAAAGTAGTTCTAAAAAATACTTTATAGTGTGTGTGTTAGGGGTCCTATTTACATGCACTTGAGATTTATAGTTTTCATTTTCTTTTTACTTTTAAAAAGAGTTTGATTTTTTCTTTTAAATGCATCAAAAAGAAAATTACAAAAACTCAAACACCATGCTACATAAAATATGAGAAAGCCATCCACTCGCAATGACCCTATTTGGTAAATGATGGTTAGCTGATAGCTGATAGCTGATTAGGTTAATGAGAGGCTATAACTAGTTGATAACATTAGTTGATTGTAGGAATATAATGTGTTTGGTAAATTAGTTGTTAGCTGATAGCTGTTTGATATAATTTTTTTCTTCTTAAAAAGCTAATTGAACAACCTTCTTTGAGCAGCTTTTTGAATTTTAGCATTTTGGAGTTAATTTTTAACCAAATCAAAGAATTAATAATAGTCAAATAAACCAAAATTGACTGATAAACCAATATTTTAACAAAGAGGGCCAATATCTTCAAAGACTAAATATAAATTTTATCCCCTCCCTGAATACTCATAGAATTGATACCACAAACTCTGAACCTCAAATTTGGAAATCATGTAATCCGCACAAGTGTTAACTTTAATGTATATACGAAAAATGGTAATTTATTCTCCTCAATTATCAATATAATGTCACTCTTGAATCATTAGTAGTGCAAATGCTGCCCTCAATTTTCAAAGCGTAATATATATTGTCCCTCCCCTAACAGGAAGAATGAGAAACATTATTGTCAGCGGGAAAAGAACTAACGAAGAAAGAAAAATAAAAGCCCGCACGGGTAGCTCAACTGGTCATAGAGGTGAAACTTTGAAAGAATGACCAGGGATTGAGTCTCACCAGCGGCAGTGTGGGAGCAACCTCTCAAAGTGAGGGGGGCTCCTTGTGCGCAGTGAGCACCGGTCTAGCCTTTGTGATTAATGTTCAGTCACCATGATTTACAACCTCCCACCGCTCTGTCGGGCCTTTAGGGTTGGGGTTCAGCCTTTTGGAAGAAGAAAGAAAAAACCTCTCAAGTCGGGCCTTTAGGGTTGGGGTTCAGCCTTTTGGAAGAAGAAAGAAAAAACCTCTCAAAGTGAGGGGGCAGTGAGCACCGGTCTAGTCTCTAATGTTGTTCAGTTGAGTCACCATGATTTACAACCTCCCACCGCTCTGCTCCCACCGCTCTGTCGGGCCCTTAAGATTGGGGTTCAGCCTTTTGGAAGAAGAAAGAAAAATAAAAGAAAAAAAAACATAATCCTCAAACAGAGAAAACGATGGCTAACTACATTTACACTCCACCGTCTTAAAATATACTCCATATCATTTAATTTTACCGCTTTTCAAAAGGAGTCATGGGTGATACCGAAACCTAGAACACCACCCACCCCACCATTGGAAATGTGGGTGCATGCACATATACATACATAAGCTAGCATTGCATGTTGTGGTTGTTTGGAGTTGGCCTAGGATGCTTACATGGGCAAATTAGGTTTTGTCAGGATGCGATGTGAAATTATTAAGATTGGGGGAAGGGGATCACGTGCGGTCAACGAGTCAGAACACTCGAGCGGATCGGAGAGAAGTGATTTATGAAGCCCACCACAACGTTGTCGGCCACGAGCCTTTTTTTTTTTTTTTTGAGTATTTATTTTCTCTTTGAGCCCTTAAAACTCGGGGGTGACTGTACCTTGTGGGACCCACGCATCACCGACGACTACTTCCCAGCCAACGTCCATCTATGCTACTTGCATTCATAGACCGTTCTAAGGTTATTCACACTTGTGCAATCTTTTCATACTTTTAAGATGTCACATTATAAAGTTTTTAATTATTCATAATTTATTCTTTATCCATGTAATTCTCTCATCTCTTTTAAAAATAACCTTACTATTATATCAATTTATTAAAAAAAAAAGTAATTTTATCAATAAATTAATAATAATAATAAAAAATATAATAACTATCAAAATTGTTATTACGATTCTGACAGAAAAATGCAGTTTTGATAAGTAGAATTACTACACGTAATCACTAAAAAAAAAAAAAAGAATTTCACATAAGCTTTGCAATTGGGAAGAAATCACCGTTGTAGATGGCCTAAGATCATGGTCGATCTTGTTTGTCTATTGGTAATTGTTTATATATAGTCTTAACGATTTTTAATTTATTAACGGATTGTATTAGTCATTAGTATGTAACATTCTGTTTATTTATTTCATAATAATAATTTGTTTGATTAGTTTTAATTAGTATTCAATTTTCATCGATTAATTTGATGTTATCAACCTCTTGAATTGAGTCTTTTATTTATTTTCCAAGTAATGTTTGTTTTTAGGCCAAAAGGCCTATTTAACAAGTATCATAATTTGGATTAATTGCAAAACAAATCATTGAATTGTTGAATTTATTTGAAACAATTTTTTTGCTTCATTTGCATATACAAAGCTCAAATAGCTGGATTTACATTTTTGTCCCATATATTGCTCTCACTTAAAAATAAAATGTATATCTCAAAGATATGTGGGTAATGAATGAATATTTAAAAGAATTTATTTTAATAATGCCACGTTTAAAGGTGAGGGAAATGTTTTTCGTAGTTAAAATTGTCACATCTAGACTCTGTTTGACACATCTAGCTAAAAAGCTAATTGAAAGTCAAAAATTGAAAAGTTAGTAGCTAATAAGCTAACTAATTAAAGTGTTTGGTAGAATTAATTGTTCAATTAGCTTATAAGTGTAAAACGATATAAAAAGATAAACTAAGATATTAGGATTTTGATTAATGAATGGTAGAATGTGTCATTTTAGTAAATTAATAAAGATAAAAAAGAAAAAAAGTTTAAAAGTTAGGAGATTATTTTGAAACGCTACTTGGGATAGCGTTTCAAAATAAGTTATTTGCCCTGTTTGGTAAATGGCTGTTAGCTGTTAGCTGATTGAATTAATTAGAGCGTATAACTAGTCGATAACATTAGCTGATTATATAAAGATGTTTGGTAAATTAGCTGTTAGCTGATAGTTGTTTGGTATAGCTTATTTGTAGTTTAAATAAGCTATAAACTCTAGCCATAATCAGAATTTTTGACCACCTAAAATGTTTAGAAATTTTAACTTTTTTTTTTTTTACTAGTCTTTGAATGATTAGAAATAAACGTTTTTTAACTATGAAATTCATCAATTACAAAAAATAAAAAATAAAAAATAAAACGTTGCAAGTTCGACTCATCATAGGAGCTACCGTTGGTCACTTGGCCTTCTCGGTTTGAATTGGTTAGTTATGTACAGTACTACAGTCTAAATAAATTTATCTTATTGTGGTCCTTTGTCGGCTAGAGTCACAAGGTGAGAGTACACATTCAAGTAGCAACTGCGAGATTTTTCGTAATTTTTTTTTAAAGAATGAAAATGTTATTATTATCACAATAATGCACAACTAGTGTCACAATTCAAAACTTGTGTCCTTGCGTGTAGAAATCAAAGAGGACAAACAAATGAAGAGGGGACATAATCATCCACAAAAATCTAAGTATGATGCAAACAAAGCTGAAAAGAACAAAAGTAAGAGGCAAATAGAGCCAAAGATGCAACATGTCATGCCCCATTAATGGATTCATTCATGCACTTCATTTTTTTTTCCTTGATTTAGACTATTTAATTGATTGTTGATTTCTACTTGGGATTGAAGATCCTTCCCCCCACCAACTCCCTCTGCATAGCAAGTAGCATCCCTTAATTCCACATCTCCATCACATCACAAAGTACTACTACCACTAGCCACTACTTAATTTGCAGTTTTGTGTCCACATGTTATTATAATTATTTTTATTTGCGGGCAAAAAAAAAAAATTGATAACATAATTCGATTAAGATGTTTAAGTTTAGGTGTACATTACTTAAGAGTAAATACCCAAAATGGTCTCTCGACTAGCTAAATTCATAAATTGGTCATCGATTTTTAATTTCAACCAATTAAGCCTTTAACTTTGCAATTTTAACACAATTTAGTCCTTTGTCTATTTGACCGTTTGTTGACTGCGCTTTTTTTGGATATATATGTAATTTCATGGTCCATCGTATGTTTTTTAAGGTTCCGGTTGCATTTCTAGACTGCACTTATACATTTGAATCCACTGCTGGCTCTGCACCCTATGCCGGAGAGATTATAGCTTTTGATAGATAGATCGCCGAAGTCCCAGGAGTGGCTCTTCGAGAAAGCCGTGACTCCAAGCGATGTGGGCAAGCTGAACCGGCTCAGGATCCCCAAGCAGCAAGCGGAGAAGCACTTCCCCCCTCAGAAACGGAGTTGTCACCTCCAAGAGCGCCCTCTAAGCTGAACCGACTCGTGATCCCCAAGCAGCAAGTAGAGAAGCACTTCCCCCCTCAGAAACGGAGTTGTCACCTCCAAGAGCGCCCTCTAAGCTGAACCGACTCGTGATCCCCAAGCAGCAAGTAGAGAAGCACTTCCCCTTCCGAAACAACGATGTCACCTCCAAGAGTGTTCTCTTGAGCTTTGCACGTGAAACTACGTATATATCCTCAAAGATCGCGGTCAACAAACGGTCAAATAGATGGAGGGCCAAATCGTGTCAAAATTGCAAAGTTAAGGACTTAATTGGTTGAAATTGAAAGTCGATGACCAATTTGTGAATTTAGCTATAGTCAAGGGACCATTTTGAGTATTTACTCATTACTTAATTATACTAAAGCACAAAAATTATATCTAATAATGAATGTATAATTTTATTTCGATGGCATGAATGTTGGGTTCGATTCTCCAATCCGTGGCCCAATAGAACCTTACCAACTATTGGTGAAAATATTTATTTATAGTGGTGAAGTGATCGAGGAACGCTTCGTTGGAATCTTGCCGATGGATTTGATGTGGCGAGCATTGGCTATATACTTTAAGTCGGTTTGATTGCTGATCTGATATATGTATTGGTGGTGGGGAAATTGACTTTATCTTCTTAATAGCACCCGATATAGATGATTTTTCAACCTCAGAGACCAAGAAGAACACATAGTTTAATTTAATTATATTAAGGTGCATGTTTCCTTAGTTGATGATTTTTTTTTTTTCCAATTTTCATAAATTTTGAGAAGAAAAATGGAAACATATTCAAATAGGAAATGGAAAGTATATGGAAATCTTTTTTTTTTTTTTTTTTTTCGAAATTTTCAACTTTGTAAATAAATTTGATTGAAAGATGAAAAAAAAAACTTCTTCCACTTTGAAACTGCGATATGATGCGAGGAATGACACTTTTTTAGTTGTGCATAACTCCTCTTTTTAAGTAAGATCTACTATTTTTGTATTGATCAAATAGTTTATAACTAATCACAAATAATTGATTTCAATTCGAGTTAATACCCAATACTTTTTGAAAGGTTCTACTAAGTTATTAGGGGGAGGATATCTACATAGTATGAAGTTCATGTTTGATTGTAACTAATATAAATTAAGGGGTTCTACCAAGTACCAACCCTGTCTGTTATATACAAATGTCCTCATAAATAATTTTTTTTTTCCAAAATAGTTTTAATGCAAATTGTATATATAGTTTAATTTCGCATAATCGAGTTGATATCTGTACCTTTTATCCGTACCTTGTATAACTTACGAAACAAAATCTCTGATCTCTCGTATTTAAATTCTTTCTTTTATGAGTGTAGATCCCTTTTGGATTCTTTGAAGTTGTGCTACGTTTGCTATATTCATAGAATGCTTAACCACGCAGCCCACGCTCTTGTTATAGCTCTTGGGGTAGCCTCAAGTCGTTCAGTTTAACTCCATCACTCCAAAATTCTAGATATAATTTAGAAAATGAACTATATTTTTACTATTCTTCATTTTTATGATGGTATATTAAAATTTTCAAGTTGCACATTTGTTTATGTAACGTATTTAATCCCATGTTTTAACAATTAAAGATTATTAATACATTAATGTATTCATCAAATTAAATTTGATATATTATTACGGGGTATAATATTATATTTTTTAAAAATACTAGATGTACTCTCAAAAGCATACTTCTAATTTGTACTTCCATTTGTGCAATTTTGAACATAGAACTGTGTGAGTTAGGGTTTAGGGTTCAACCTTTTAGAAGAATGAATATAGAACTTTGTCCAAAGTGGACACGATTTCACAACATAATGATTGCTTTCCAAGGTGCCCGCATGGGTAGCTCAACTGGTTATAGAGGTGAAATTTTGGAAGAATGACCAGGATCGAGTCTCATCAGCGGCAATGTGGGAGTAACCTCTCAAAGTGAGGGGGGCTCCAATCTCATCAGCGGCAATGTGGGAGTAACCTCTCAAAGTGAGGGGGGCTCCAAGTGATTCTCAAAGTAAGGGGGGCTCCAAGTGATTAATGTTCAGTTGAGTCACCATAATTTACATCCTCCCAAATACTCTGTGGGACCCTTAGGGTTGGGGTTCAGCCTTTTGGAAGAATAATATTATTAAAAAGAAAAAAGCAAAAGACAAATGTTGTTGTGGGCTGTTCTAAGGTCACTATCATGTTGGATTACGGCTGTTAACCCAAATTAGAAATTACGGTGTGAAATGAAATAAGGTAAGAGAATAATATTAAATAATTATCGAGATTTATGGCGAAATGAATTAATGTGTGGATTGGATTGTTTGAAATGATTATTTTTGTTACACTTTTTAATATTCGGTGAAACTACGACCATAATAAAAGAATATTTTTAATATATTAAAAGTATATTATTCATGTACTGAATGTATATTATATAAATAATATATTTTTTTTTGAATACCATGTACATTTTTAATATACTAAAAATATATTATTTGTATACTGAATATATATTACTTGATAGTATAATCAACACACCTGTGTGGACCATAGTCCATAAAATAATGATTGTAGGTTCAAATAGTAAAGTCAAGTTAATTATTTTGCTATTGAAACATGGTATTGATTGTAACACGCATAATAATTAATGATTAACGTTATGCATTCACTATTAGTTATAATTTTTATTTATTTTTTTTTGGAAAACCCTGCTATTACTCCCTTTGTCCATTTTACCTATCATGTTTAATTTACTATTTATTGGTCAAACCAACTCTTTCTTCATTACTTATTTTTTTTCAAAATTTTTAATTATTTTTAAAATTAATTTTTTGTGTTTAATAGTACTTTTAATGTAGTTTTAAATATATAAATTATATATATTAATACTAAACTTATTATTATGAAATGTTAAATTAAAAATAACTTAGTCAAGCCTCGTCAACCGAATCAGAACAACAAAATGAGACAGATGGAGTATATAATAGCCTGTAAACTACATAGAAGAGGTAAACCACACTAGATAGAAAAACATTGTGTGACAGGCTCATCCAACACAATGTTAGCAAGAATCAAACTCTTAACTTTTAAGTACGTAAATCATGTTTTATTTACTTAACCACTCCTTTCTGGACACTAGTTATAACTTTTGGTACAATAATAAATGTTTGATATGACATTTCATATTCTTTCAAAGGGCATGAAATCTTTGCTCTTTTCAAATTTTATCGTCTTTAAATGGTGTAAATTTTTGTAATTTCATTTGCTTCTCATGAAAATAAAAAATTAAAAATCCTCAAGATCTACGTGCATTAGTTATATATATAATCTCAAATTCTCAATTGACTTTATGCAAATAATTGAGTTTTAATTGGTTTCTCCTTGTGAATCCTCCGACTGATGATCACATGAATTCATAAGTAATTACACTAATTTGTCGTTGCTTAGCATTTAATATATATTTAACGTTAATTTTTGTTGATTATTACGATGAAAACAGCATCCCCACTACCATTATCGCCTTATTGTCTTGGGATAGAAAATACGTCACCCAACTACCTTCTAATTTATAATTAAATCCGACCTTACCGAGGATTGTTAATTATAACAACATTGCAATTTAATATTAGGTTAACATATACGGGAGCAATCCAGTCAGACAATTAACTTGATAATTATAATGTTTCAAGCTTAATTTCTTGTATAATTTGTTTATTAGTTTTCTTGGTTTGAGCTATTGAGCTATAAACAATCTAGGCTATCATTATTTAAGATAGTATAATACTTATATGTGAAATTGTGATATTATTTAGAATAAAATTGATTGTCACTAATGATAAATATAGTAATACTTAGAATTGAAATTCTAATACTTTTTCTCCCAAAATGTTGAATCTCTAACCATAAGGGTTGCCACTAGGCCTGGCAATTATGGACACGACATGAAACCGAACACAAAAATAACGGGTTAGTGTTTAGCCTTAACGTGTCCCATGTCGTTAACGGGTTGACCCGTTAAGAACCCATTATGTTTCGTGTCTTAACGGGGCAACCCGTCAAACCTATTAAGAACCCGTTTAACCCGTTAATATTATCGTGTTTAACACGAACCCGTTTACACAAACATGTTTATTACCTGCTAAGAACCATTGTCATTTAGGTAAGAACCATTGTCATGAATGATATTACAAAAGATATTATGAACATGACTACATTAGGTCAAGATCCTAGACCAATTGTTGATGCTTAACAATTTGAAATTTGAATTTTTTTGTGTGTTCAATTTTATTCTAAAAACTAGTAGGGTACTCCTTTAATTATGCTTTTTGGATGTTATTTTATCATTTTATGAATGTTATGAATTGAATATTTTTTAGTTTGTTTAATGGATTGAATTGTAGGTTATATTTTTTGTTTATATAACTTAACTTTAAATTTTAGTTTTTTAAATATATTAATAGAAATAGCGGGTTTAAACGGGTTTCGTGTCGACATGACTTGAAACCTGTTAACAAAACGTGTTTATCGTGTCAACCCATTTAACCTGTTAAAAAATCGTGTTCGTGTTAAAAATTTGAACCCGTTAACCAGAACGTGTTGTGCCGTGTTTAGCCTTATTGTGTTCCTGTCGTTATCTTGTCGACTCGTTAATGGACCCGTATACACGAAATTGCCAGGTCTAGTTGCCACCAATATCTACCGAACAAGCTCTGATACTACCTACCACCAAACATGCTCTGACACCATGTTACAAACTTAGATTGGGTTTGGTTAAATACCTACTTCTTGATTTCTAAATACTTACGGTTACCATCTAGAGAAATTCAATTCGTGGCAGCCAAGAGTGGTTGTCTAGGGTGCGGTCGTGAACTTTTTTTGGCAGAAAAAATGGCGACCAAGGAAGCACTAGCTTGGTTAAAGGGCTTGGTCATGGTAGTATCATATAGTAGAATCGATTTGTCTAAATTTTTGTATTGCTTTTAGTATCATGTAATTTAGACTTTTCGTATGTTTTTTTTTTTTCTGGGAAGCTACTGGCTCTATTACATTGTAGTATCTTTTCATATACTTTACACAAAGAACCAATAACACCTCCACTGAGACTCAAACTCATAATCTTTCAAATAAAAGTCCAACCCGGATAGCATTAGACCACATAGCCCTGATGTTTAGCTTTTGATTGATTAATTAGAAATGTAATGTTTCATGAGGAGGGGCCCCACAATTGAGAAATTAAATATTTGTGATTAGGGGCCACCTTAATTGTTTTTTTGTAGATTCCATGGTGTGTGTAATCTTAAAGAAAGGAAAGAGTTAAACAAAATTATTGGGGTGCTAAAACTAAAGATAATGATGGGCACATGTTGATTAGGACCACTATATTGTCGTTTCAACATGTTATGGGGCAAATTATGTAGTGCATCCCGCTTCTTTTTTCCTTTTTTTTTTTTTTTTTGAAAAAAAAAAAAAAAAAACTAGATTTTCTTATTTTGATGGATTATGTTCCAAATCATAAAGTGCTTTGTGGTCCATTGGTATTGGATTGCTCCTTTATATGGGAGGTCTAGGTTTTGAGTCGTATAGGCGTAGTTTGTACGGGTATCCCCTTCCTTATTAATAATAATAAAAAAATTATATTCCAAACCATACAAATATGTTTTAAAATCATAAGATGTAAATCGAACTAATGAATTTTTAGACTCAACATCAAATTACACAATTCTGTATACAAGAGTTAAACTTAGACCTAAATCACCAATGTTTGTGGTAGGAATTATAGACCACTATATTGTGGTTTTAACATGTTCTTGGAAAAATTATGTAATGCATCATTTTAAAAAGAATAATAAAATAATTCATATTATTTTATTTCATTTTAATTTTACTGAACTATGTCATGCACCCTGTAAACATGCCTTTAGGTCGATAATGCGATAAATTGAGTCAATCTTGATTTAAGACTCAACACCAAATTTTAAATTTTTGCATACGTAGAGTACAACCCAAATTCAAACTTCCAATGTTTATGGCATGAATCGAGGACCATTATATTACTGTTTTAGCATTGTATGAGGCAAATTATGTTGTGCATCATTTTTTTTTTTTTTATAACCATATTTGGTGACTTTGCCAACTATATCATAAACCCCATAAACTTGTCCTCAAATTTATGAGGAGATAAATCAAATCAATCTAATTTCGAGACTCAATACCAAATTGTACACTTTTATGTACAAGGAGCCCCACCTAAACTCAAACATTTATGAGCTATTCGGTTGAAAAATTTTTCCTTAAATATGAGAAAAATAGAATTTTCTTCCGTTTGATTCATGATTTTTTTTTCACCGGAAAATGGTTTCCTCAAATATGAGGAAAAAGTTTTCCAAGACTGAACCTTTGTATTTTGTTTTCCATGGACATTGGGAACAAAGTATCACTTGATAGAACTATTTTTCTCTCCTAGAACATTCTTAATTACCTTATGTCAAAATGTGTATAATAATATATTATTATAATAAAATATATAATTATAATATTTTAATTTATGATATTGTAATTTATAAATTACAGAGTATAAGATTTTAATTTAAAAGTCACTATTACTTTTACAATCATTAGCATTCTGTAGGGACATATGGTTTTTATACTCATTATTCCTTATCATTACAAACTCAACCAAACAACAGAATTAATGTTTTTAGTAATTTCTTTTTTTTTTACCAAACAAACAATTAATCCTAGTAATTTTTTTTTTAATGGAGAAACCAAACAGGCCATTACACATAATGT
Organism: Ipomoea nil; assembly: GCF_001879475.1. Classification (NCBI taxonomy): domain Eukaryota; kingdom Viridiplantae; phylum Streptophyta; class Magnoliopsida; order Solanales; family Convolvulaceae; genus Ipomoea; species Ipomoea nil. The sequence continues at coordinate 1,358,989 of NW_017618908.1, forward strand.
TTGTGACAAATTCCAACCCCACCCTTCTCTTTCCTCAGTTTCAAATTCTCAATCATTAGTGTGTGGACCATATATATTATCAAATAATGTACATTCAGTACACAAATAATGTACTTTTAGTATATTAAAAATGTATATTGTATTTAGAAAAATATATTATTTGAGTACTGAAAATGCATTATTTTGTATAATATACATTTAGTATACGAATAATGTACTTTTAGTATATTAAAAATGTACTTTTTGTTATTATCACCAAGCATTTTGTATAATTTGCCTCAAATATAGGATTTGGCCGGGCAATGAGGAGATGGGTAAAAGCTGTGTTCATGAACAGAGTAAGATTCACTTTCTTTTTAATTTTTCAATACAAAAAGGACATTTCAATATGCGGTTTGAATATTTGTGTTTCTCCTGATCACACACTTAAATCATTTATAGTGAACAATAATCTCTTGATCCAAAGGTTAGAGAAAGATCAAAATTATGTTTCAAATCTCATAAAAGATACTATGGATATGTAGATGGTTTTAGGGCCCAATTCTTATGAAGAAACTCAGGCCCATAGCTATTTTCGGGTAAATTACATCATAGACCGGGGTCTATATTACATTGTGGACCCTGATCTAAAATAACTTTTAGATTATATGTATGTAGTTAACATATTATGTGTCTTCAATTTATTTACAAATAAATAATTTATTAACTGAATATACATAATATGTTAATAGCATACATAATTTTTGGACCTAGAACTGTAATGCAAGGTGGACCCTGATTTATGGTGTAACAATTACATTTTTCAATACAGTAAGACATCAAGCACCTTGTGCTCATTCAGGGCCGGCCCAGAGGGGCGGCAACATGGGCACCCGCCCAGGGCCCAGTGTTGAAAGGGGCCCCCTAATTTGAATTTTTATTTTTTGATAAAGTTAAGAGAAAAAAAAAATGTCTTGCATGAGCAGAGATTTGAACTTATAACTTCAAAATTATTATTTAACATTAAATCCACTTAACCATTACAATCATTTAATATAATAATTCAATTAATAGATACTCCGATCCGTATATATTAGAGAATTTTAAATTAATTTATTATTAAACTTCATATAGGGGCCCAAAGTTTGAATGAGCACTATTCCGGGATTAGTCCAACTGATTTTTTTTTTTTTAAATAAAATTTTTAAAAAATTATATGTTGATATAATTCAAAGTTATCCTTGAATTATTTTCAATTAACACAATCTTTTGTACTATATATAAACATTTATTTTATTATAAGAGAAAGGGGATATAGTGATATACCCACATATACAAGCTACTACACCTCCACTAAGGTTCAAACCCACTACCTCTCACATAAGGGAACAACTTGGTACCATTGAACCACAAGGTCCTTGATTATATATATAGACATTTTAACTTTATATATTAAGGGCTCTTGTTTTTATTTTGCCCCGGGCCTATAAAATGATATGACCGGCCCTGGTGCTCAAATGACATTTTTGTGACTTTCCTTGAGGAAAGGTTACAGGATTGAACCCTGCCCTACTTGAGATGTGCTCTGAGTGAAGCTCGCCGAGCTGCCTTACCTGAGCTCGTGAAGCAAACCTTCTACCAATTTAATTGGTGATCTAATACCTCCCGACTATTAAATTTTTTTTAACTAATAATTAATTTTATCAAACACTTTATTTGTAAATAGTTAATGTTGTCAAAGTAGCGGACACAATCAAATGACACGATTAACATCATATTTATAACTGGTTAATTGCTGAAGGAGGCCAAAATGTTTGTGCACTACACAGTTCAATGGGTAGCATGTGCTTTAGTTTGAATCATGTTTAAAGTTTTTGGACATACAACAATATAGTACTAATATTTAATTGGTTTCATGATCTAAGACAGAACATTATCCTATGAAAAATGTTGTAAAAATGTAAAATCTATCCTTCAACAAATGTACATGTCTCCTTGAGTCAGAGAGGGAGAAGCCATCCTCCTGTTGTGTTTCTGATGTTGGTAAAGGTAGTTAGAAAAGACATGATTGAAACTCCATCGTTGCGAGACTAATTTATATTTAATTTGGATTGCATGACAGACTTTAATTTTTATTATAAAAGGTTTAATTAACATGTGTGAGTCCATTATTATTATTATTTTTTTTTATAAACCAGGCAATACGTATTTGTGTCTCTTTTTATGGAATAATGAGGAGGTTCCAACTTATTAAATTTCATACGGGCCTAACTAGTTCTTATACTAAATTAAAATTTATGCTCCGTCTTAATTAAAAATTTAAATTGATAATTGAACTATATATTTATATGTTCAAGAAAGTCTCATCTATAGTTCTTTAATTAACATGACGCACACATACAAAAGTTTACCTTCCGACATTAGAGTTATCTTATCAACCCATTTATCAATTGTTCCAGACTGTTGGGATAATGTGTGGTTAGAGGTTTGACTGGCCGTGAGCATTGCTTCTTCTCCCACAAGGTTGAAACGCCAACTCCAAGGGTCTCCACACTCCGGCCCGACAGAGCATTTGGGAGGAACTGCAAGCTGATGACATGGGTTCTGTGTGTCTATACTTCCAATGGTGGGTAGCTCAACAAGAATAATGCTTGTTGTGCTGTGGAGAAGCACCATGGCTACTGTTAAAGCATCTTGAAAAAAACGGGATCAAGAGATTAATAACAGAAAATAAAATGAAGAAAAAGAGTTTACATATATAATTTGGCAAAGAGCTTTCGCTCAAACACCTGTCATCTCCCGATAACATATAAGACATACATAACGCTCCAAATCAACCTGAAAAGTGAAAACAATCCAGATTGATGATACATCAATTAGTATCTGAACAAGAACATTGTACAGACATTTGCAATTGTGAGATCGAAGTATCTATTCACCTTCTTGATTTGAGTTAACCAACTATGACACACCTCCAAAAGGTCCAAACAATGGAAAAACTTTGAATGGCAAATAGAAATGTGATACAATCTCATATCAAAATGGGCTTATATAATTTCTACCTATGATAGAATAACTTGAGGAATATATATAGATTGTGGGCTTGAAGGACTATATCTTTTGAGTGGGCTTGTAGCATTGCATCTTTTACAAAGGCCTGCAACCATTTGATAAAAGTTTGTTGGGAACAAATACATACTAAGCTTCGTATATAGAGCATAAACATATAAGATAGTAAATATATAATATGTAAGTAATTACATGTCAATTTTAAATTTTTAGTTGATATGATATATAACATATCCATCAACTCGGTTGGCAAAAAGTTATGGGTTCAAACCTTCGTACAATGAAAAAAAAAAAAACAATAAGATAGTAAATGGATAAATAATATTATCTAATGTTAGGTGCCTTCACTACAATTTGGAGTAGGGTACTATGCTGTACAATATTGTAAAAATGATCAAACAATATAGTCAGACCTCGTAATATAATTATTATTATAATATAACTTATAAAACACATGTATATACTATGTAGACGCAAATACAATGATGCCATTTTTTTAGTTGACGAGATTTAAGATTATGCACTCGATAAATTTTGTTCTTGTATAATAACCTGTTTGCAATACAAAAGAGGTAAGCCGGTTATGCACTTTTTGGTTTAATTGACTAACTAATAAACCTTTTCGTATAATTGACTAATAAACCAATGAATGTACTCAATTATAGGATAAACTAATGGTTATTTTGCAAACTTTCCTTAGGCTGTTAACTGTTGTCTTCAATGTGACAAAATACTTTATTATTATTGTTGTTGTTGTTCTTGTTATTTTTGATAACTAGTATTTGCATCCGTGCGATGCACGGAATGAATTTGTTGTAATATATTAATAATATATGAATCAATATATAATTATTTAAATTAGAACATCAAATATAATATAGTACAATTAAAGATATGATTCAGATCATTTATATATTTTGATGTTATCATTGCTTGAATTTGTGCAAATAATTGCTCAAATTAATAGGCTAATAGCTATATTTAGATGTACACATGCGGTGCTATATTTTGAAGATTTTATTTATCATTATTTAGTATTTTCATAAATTAGGCAAATGTGCTCGTTCTCTGACAACTCAGTTATAGAAATAAATTGCTATCATTATTCACTTGTATTTGGAAGATATATTTTTTTGTCAAGATATATATCAATTTTTTCATTTAAAAAAAAAAACTTAATATCACCGATTATATTTACACATTATTGAAACCTCTTTGTAGACGATATTGGTAGTGGCAACACAATCTTGTTCATATTCGTCTATAGCTAACACTTTCAATCCATCAAGACGGGTTACCTAGGTGAAAATATATAATGGTAGAATATCACTTAATTAGTTATCATTTTATATTTTCAGTTAATTAGTAATATCAGATTCATTTTTAGTCAATTATTTTTTTTTTATATTTTTTCAGTCAATTAGTCAATTAGAATATCAAATGCAATGATATTTTTACCTAATTTTCGTTCCATTTTTGTTTGATGATGTAGATATTATTATTGAAATATTTCCATTCCATTTTTAATTTACCTTTACTATTGTTTAAAATATGCATTTACTATTGATAATGTAGAATATTATTATTGAAATATTTTCCTTCAATTTTTAATTAAAATGCAATGATCTGACCATTTCTTTATTTTTTTGTGTCAATTATGGATCATTTTTTATTTTCAATCAATTATTAATTAAAAACTAAAACAACACATACATTTTGAGTTAATCTTTTCCAAACCCCACTAATAATAAATAAATAATAAAAAACTAAAAAAAAAAAAAAAAAAAAAAAAAAAACAAAGCTAAAGTTTCTTAAATAAGAACATTTTGACTTTTCAATACTTGCCACATTGATGGACAAACAATTATGTTTGTATCTCTTATATAGAAGAGCTCAATAGCTCCTCTTTTCAAACATTTTCAACGTGGGATCAAAATGATCCCACATCATTTACAAAGGGAGCCCGTGGCTCCCCTTTATCTTCTTCGTCTTTTTTTTTTTCTTTTTTAATTTTAATTTTATTTTGTATTTAGTTTTGTTTGGATTATTATTGTTATTAGTATTTTCACCCGTGCGATGCAGGGAATGAATTTGTTGTAATATATTAAGAATATTTGGATCGATATATAATTATTTAAATTATAAGATCAAATATTATATAGTGCAATTGAAAGTATGGTTTGGATCCTTTGTGTTTTTATGTTATCATTGCTTGAATTTGAGCAAATAATTGCTCAAATTAATAGCTAATGTGTAGATGTACGCATGCGGTGTTGTAGCTTTGGAGATTTTATTTATCATTGTTCAGTATTTTTATAAATTAGGCAAATGTGCTCGTTCTTTAGCAACTCAGTTATATGAATGAATTGGTATCCTAATTCATTTGTATGAAAAATATATTTTTTTGTCTAGATATATAGCAATTTTGCCATTAAAAAAACATAATATCACCGATTGTATTTACACATTATTGAAACATCTTTATAGACAACATTGGTAATAGCAACACAATCTTGTCCATCTTCGTCTAGAGCTAACACCTTCAGTCCATCAGGATGGTGACTCGGGTGAAAATATATAATGGTAGAATATTAGTCAATTAGTGATCCTTTTATATTTTAAGTCAATTAGTAATATCAGATTCATTTTAGCCAATTTTTTTATTTTATTTTCAGTCAATTAGACTATTAGATGCAGTGATATTTTTACCTAATTTCCGTTCCATTTTTAAATGATGTATAATATTTTTATTGAAATATTTCTGTTATATTTTTAATTTACCTTTATATTGTTTAAACTTTAAAATATGAATTTCCTATTGATGATGTAGAATAATATTGAAATATTTTCGTCTAATTTTTAATTTTTGTTCTTTTTTTTAATTAAAATGCAATGATCATGACAATTTCTTTTTTTTTTTTTATTCTAGTCAATTAGTCAATTAGAAATATTATTGTTACCAATTAAGCTTTATTAATTTTTTTACTATTTAATTAATATTCATATTAATTTGGGCGGGAATGTTGAAAATGAGGATTTTACTTTTATTAATAGTATATATAGATTAATTTCAATTTTAAATTATTGGTTCACATATTTGAATTATTTATTTTTTTCATTAATTATTTGCATGATAAACATTAATGATATTGCAATAATTAATTTATGATATTTATCAAAGTGTATCTTTTTTAAAAATAAAAACTTTCACATGTTTATGGGTTGAAAATTTTTTAAATTATTTTTGTTTTAAAATATTTTCCAGCAACCAAAACGCTCCATTAATTTCTCCCATCAAAAACTGATAAAGAAAAATTATTTTATTAAGGAAATTAAAACTAATTAAATTAAATATAATCATGATATATTTATTTGTAACTGTATATTAATTTTATTTTGAAATCATTGGTTCACATATTTGAATTATTTATTTTTTCTTTAATTATTCTCATTGTAAACATAAATGATATTGAAATAATTAATTTATGATATTGATCAAATTGTATCTTTTTGGTTTAATTGACTAACTAATAAACCTTTTCGTATAATTGACTAATAAACCAATGAATGTACTCAATTATAGGATAAACTAATGGTTATTTTGCAAACTTTCCTTAGGCTGTTAACTGTTGTCTTCAATGTGACAAAATACTTTATTATTATTGTTGTTGTTGTTCTTGTTATTTTTGATAATTAACTCAGATTTTCTCGCTTCACCAAACTATATCCTGAACCCTATAAAACTGCCCCAAAACACTTGAAGATGGTAGTACGTCTCAAGTTGTTCAAATGATTCTAGGTTCCCTCGCCATATGTACACTTCTAAACACAAGATATATTCACCACTACTGATTGGTCAAAGTCGTACAATGACTCTTCGGAATTTCAATGGAGTTCGAACGTTATCTTGCCATTGCAAACAAAACTAAGGGGCTGTATTCAATTCCAACTTTTAAAGAGTTTTAAAGTGATGGATTTTAAATAATTTTCATAGAATTTTTCTAGACTTTTCCTAAAATCTTTTAAACTTTCATCAACTTTGTAAGAATCTGTAAAAATATATAGGATAAACATTTACAAATTTTTAAAAACTTTATTATATTAAAAAGTCTACCAAAGTTATTAAAACTCTAAATGGAATACACTTTACAAAAATTTCATAACTTCTATTAATACATTATTTATAATTTTCTTACAAAAAATAGTATAACATATAATATATTTTTAATGGGAGGAGATAATTTTTTTTTTAATTTATAACAAAGGCTTTTAACTTGGCTAAAAAAAAAAAATGAATACATAAATGAATAAATTTTATACATTCCCAATCACCTCTTAAAAAACAATATCCTATCCGTTAAGCTAGAATTTTACTTTCTTTAATATCATGAAATTATATTTCTAGTTGATCTAAAGGTGAGAATTATTTTTCACATCTTAAATTCCCAAAAAAATTTGATCTTGGTATCAAACGCCCTCTAATAAATTCAAATTGTTAGGTTCTCGCAAATGTGCAAGTGATCAAACTAGCCTGCATACCTATTCTAACTAAAAATATGAACTCAATATACATTAAATGAGTTTAATAAGTATGGTAAATCAACTAGTATAAGACCAAAAATGTGCCTACAAGATACCATAGCAAAACCTAGTTGTCATTTGCAACAATAATAAAATTTCTACTACGACTTTTTTTTTTTTTTTTTTTTTTTTTTTTTTTTAGATAGGTGTAAAAATAAAAAGATAAAAATCAAAAGTATTTGAGTATTTATGAATGTTTTGAAGTGTACTATAAATTTTGATAGGAATAAATGAAAAGTTTGTCTAGTCTAGACAGAGAAACAAAGTATGTAGAAAAAGTTGAAAAATTTGTAAAAATCGTAATTGAATGCATTCTAAAATATTAATTAATCGATCACTTAAGCTATTAAAAATCTACCAGGACTATGTGGTCTAATGGTATCCGGGTTGGACTTCCATTTGGAAGATTGTGATTTCGAGCCTCGGTGGAAGCGTTATTGGCTCTTTGTGTTTCAGTAGGTTGAGAAAGTATATGAACAGATACTACATTGTAATAGAGCTAGTAGCATTCAAAAAAAAAAAAAAAAAAAAAGCTATTAAAAATCTAGCTAATTAAAAGTAGGAATATTCTTTATTTCCAGCCATATATGTATGTATATATTCAGAAAATGGAGACTTGCGCTCAATTCTCATTGGGTACGTAACGTACAACGTTACTCACTAGAATATCTTTAAGATTATTATAAGGATGTTTAATTTAATCTAGTATAACTTATTATAAGTAGTTGTAGTCGGTGTGTCTGAGTGGTTGTTGAATAAATTAATATACATTGAATGGATAAAATAAGGGGGAAAAAAAAATTGGCATAGTATACCTTTATGCATGTCCTGGAAACTGGTGGCATGTCAACGAAATTTACAAGGGAATTAAAAAGAATTTGAGTAAGATTGTTTCTCCTAGGCCAGGCCGATGAAGACGACGTAGATATCTATGTTGTATTAATTAACAATTGAAGTATTATAGGATGCATGGTTAATGGTTTATTTTATATACTATACGAGAATTATGCTGCACTCACTAATTCACATTGATAGGAAATATGTCTTGGTCTACGGTCTTTTCTGTATCTAAGATTTGGTCGGGTATGAATCGCTTATAAACTCGGATCATTTTCCGATCAGAACCGACCAGAGTACAGTGTCTGCCGACTCGATCTGAAGGGTAATTGACTCGTGGGCTTGGTGAGTTAACGCCTAACCTTCCTATGCTCGGTTCTGACTTGATTGATCGTCCGCGCGAGACCCGAGCATGAATACTTAGCATCCAGACAGGTCCCAATAAGCAATTAGCTAGTCAGATATACAACCTTACACGTATATGTTTTTTCTTAGTCGATCCGATTACCGAGTGCATGGAGGGCACGTGACGCTCATGCTGGTCTCTCGGCATGTGTCCCTTCAAATCCCCTATTGAGGTTGGTAGTTGCTTGGAGGAGGAGTGTTGAGTGGAGGCTTAGAAGGTCAAGTCCAGGTATTCTACCATTAAAACGCAACACAAATTGCTATACAAGTATAAAAAAAATTAATAAAGATTCGTATTTACTATTAATTATAATTTTTGGCATGTGTGATATCATCCTGACATATAGGTGATGATTAGTGATTTAATTTTAAGGAATTAAATAAACAAGATTATTGAAGATGATTAGGCCAGGTTAAGGGTAAATGGACAAAAGTACCCAACAAATAGGATATGGTAAGAAACTACCGATAAAATTTTCGTAACAGTCTACGTCGGACTAATTAGGTTTGAGGCATTTCACACGTACGTACAATATAATTTGATGGGAGATAGTTTAATTTTTAATTATAATTAAAAAATTGCTCATTAAAATTAAGGAATAATGACAAAGAAGTACCTTATTAGTTTGTACATCATGCTTGTAAGATATTACTCCATAATTTATGTCAAATCACGCGTTTATCACTATGCTAAATGGCAAAAGTAGTGTGGATTCGAGTCCAAGTCTCCGCTCAACAATCACCTTCCAGCAATCAATTGTATATTTTGTGACAAGATGCTAGACTCATGTTGACGATTTTACTAGTTCTAAAGATTATGTTGACATTTTAAATATTTACTTGAAAGTTGAAACAGTGATTAATAAGCTAGCATAATGTTAGATTTTTCTTATAATAACATAAGCAAACGGTAGTTAGTTGGTGCAGTAAATATACTGTATGTTTTGACAGCAGAGTTAAATTGTTTGCAATGTAAACAATACAATAATTAACGTACTAGCTAGGATTTTTTTTGTTTGTTTTTGTTTTGGTGACGAAAACTAGGATTTGACAAAATAATAAAGCTGGGGGTATACTTATTCAAAGTTAATAACAAAAAAAAAAAAAAAAAAAAAAAAAAAAAAGTAACCGGTTGGCATGAGTGATTGTGCACTAGGTTGAGTGTTCAAAAATTCTTCTCGTATGAAAAAATCGAGTTGAATACAATACGAATTTAAAGGATATCATCAAAATCAAGGAACTGAGTTTATCGAATGTACACTTTCAAATAGTGATTACAAGCTCGTTACAAAATAATAATAATAATAATAATAATAATAATAATAATAATAATAATAATAATAATAAATTAATTAATTAATTAGTAAAATTTTTTAAAAAAATAAAATTTTTACTTGAATGAAAAGACATTAATAACCTTATTGCATTTTCTTCTTTTCCGAAAAGGTTGAATCCCCAACACCAAGGGCCTCCACACCTCGGTCCGACAGAACATTTGGAAGGATGTAAATCACGGTGACTCAATAGCTTAGCAGACAGTGTCAAATGCTAGTGTGCACAAGGGATCTGCCCACTTTAAATATAATTCTCACACTGTAACCACCGAAATTCCAACCTTATTACGTTTTCGACCATTCCAAAATTTCATTTTTTGACCACCATATTGTAGTGGATGAAAAGACTTTCATCACCAAAAGCTGGTTATATTTTTTACAACCATCATATCAAAAGGTAGTAGTTATTTCTGATCACTAGCAAAAAATCGTTGGAAATAGAGATCACTTTTCGACCATCTTAGATGTTAATCGAAAAGTCTAAAAATTTAGCTAATTAATATCCATCTTTTTTCTCTAGTAGTTTAAAAATGAGATCAATTCTGACTGATATATTGTCATTATCTTCTAAACTTTATTTTAACTAATTAATCACATCATTTTGCATATAAATACACCCTCAATTTGCTTCCTTATAATGACAAACATGCTGGCCAAAATAGAAGCTTCATTACCATTACGGCATAACCAATAACCACAGACTTAATATCATTAATTCTTTCATAATATTTTTTGCAAAGTATTACATAGGAGTAGTATAGTTTACCTAATACACACCCTCAAGTAATAATGATTGCGGATTCCTCAATTATACAAATCAAAAATATCATTAATTTGTTACATTTGATTAACCTAGTCGAGAATAACATGCCAACACGTACTCTAGGTGAAACTCGTCTAGAATTTTTCTGTTTGAGTTAAGATTATTCATAGCTGGAAATTATGGAATTTCTGACCACCTGAAAGTGATCTTAAATCAAGTCGAAAGCCTTGTTCCGACCACTTTTGATATCTGGAAAAACCTTTGTTGCTATTTCCGACCACTTTTTGCTTTCGACTTGATTTAAGATTACTTTCAGGGGGTCGGAAATTTCATAATTTCCAGCAGTGATTTTAGATTCAGTCGCTACTTGAAAGTGCACTCTAGGTGAAACTCGTCTTATGATCTTAACCGGTAAAGAACCAGAATAAGGTAAGGCAATCTAGATTCTCTGATAGATAGATAGATTATGATGGGCGATAAAGGCAGAGTACTAAAATCCAAGTGCAAACTTGGGAAAAACATTGTTGATATCTTCACAGAGTTGCTAGGGTTTTTTTTGTCGCTATTTCCCTAAGCCCATCCTCAATTTAACTATTTCTTGCATAATTATTTTAGCTCATCATCAACATCATCTCTCTCTCTCTCTCTCCTGTCTCTCTCTCTCTATCATCATCGTCACTACAACCTTAAATGACATAACATCATGGCTGCTCAGCTTGGTCTTGTCTCCGTGTCTCAGCTTCAAAATTTGGTTGAATCTCAACAGCACTACCTGCCGCAGCCACCACCGCCGTCGGGTGCCGGCGCCACCACCGGGTATTGGATGCGGAATACGAAGAACATGGCGGCAGCGGCGGCCGAGGATGAGGATTCGTGGGAGATTAGGGCGTTCGCGGAGGACACCGGGAATAATGCCACCTGGCCGCCGAGGTCTTACACTTGCACCTTTTGCCGGCGGGAGTTTCGCTCCGCCCAAGCCCTCGGCGGCCACATGAACGTCCACCGCCGCGACCGCGCCCGCCTCCACCAAGCGCCGCGGCCGAACGTCCCCCATTTCCCCTCTCCCGCCGCCGTCGCCAACTCCGCCGTCCTCTTCCCGGCTCAAGAAATCGTCGCGAATGCCAGCCTCTGCCTCCTCTACTCCCTCCCAAACCCTAATGCCGCCGCCGCCTTCTCCCCCGCCGCCGTCAAGCCCTGCAACGTGAATTCCTCGCCGACCCTCCTCTCCATTTCACCTTTCGCGACGTCCAACAACTTGCCCTCCCTTAATTTCCCGGCGACAACTCAGTTCATCGCCGCATCGTCGCTAAAAGTCCCTGCCGAATCGTCACAAGCAGCCTCAAATAGCAACAGCAGCAATAATAACAAGAATTACAGTAATGGGACAAGGAAGAGGGAAGCCGCCATTGAAGAACAGCTCGAGGTAGATCTCGAGCTTCGACTAGGACGAGGATCATCTTCATCTTCTTCATCATCACCACCATGACAGGCAAATAATACAAATAATAATCTTCATGTGTGACGATTTTATTTTTTCTTTTTTTTTTTCTTTTTTGCGACAATATATCACTTCTGCTTCTTTTTGGGTTACGTTACATAGGTTGATTAATTCATTTCAAGTGTGAATTGGGATTGAAATTGTGAGTGTTTTACTTTGTAAATTGAGAGAAAAGAAGGCTTAATTACTAAGTTTAGTCATAATAATAATGATTAATGGAATAACATCTCACTTTTTAATTTTAATCTTTGTGGAGTATTAACTTCAATTTGAACTCTTAATTAGTTTGCAACAATGTTGGGATTCAGTAAAATTGTATCATATATATGCTTTGCACGATACTCTAATTAGAACAAACCTAGCCCTAGACCTTATAGCCGGATTTCTTTTCACTATAATAGGTCGGGACATGGAGATTTTTGAAGAAACTCCTGCCATTGGTGAGATTCTTGAAGAGGACGATAGGATAGAGGAGCATCTTGAATTCTTGACAGAGTAGTACAGTAGTGATGGAGCACACGCTTCAATTTTGTATCAGAATCAACTTTATACCAAAGATAGATCTTCTGGCTGAGATCTCTCTTTGCTATAATAGCTTAGGACATGAAGATTTTTGAAAAAACTCTTTCTACCATTGGTGAGATTCTTGAAGAAGACAGGCTTGGCAGCCCACGGTCGATGAGGGTCTAGAGTGACCATAGTTAGGTGTTCTTTCATTTTTAGATGAACCGTCCTCTCTTTCTGATTCTAAATTAAAAGATGTTAAGTACGATTTAATGTAACATAAGATACACTTAGAATTACATTATGGTACATTAATGAAAAATAATCTACGAAACGACAAAAAAACGTAATTAAAATGAAAAACATGATTGGATTGGAGTAGGAGACAGTTAAAGAGCTTTGGCAGTGGAGAGTCGTTTTCGTATTGCTGATTTCTGAGTGATATTAAAGGGGTATTTGGACGTGTCATGAATTTCCGTGGGGATTATTTTGTATCTCTGTCATGTTAGCCTACCTATCATTAGCTCTATGTGGTATATATTTAGCAAAATTTAAGTTTATTATTATGTAGTATAGTCCTTTACTACCCTACAATTTACACCCTATATCGATATTCAATAATCATGTTTTATAAATAATACTGAATGTGCAACTTTATTTCATTATACTTTGTACCAGCGCAACTAACGTCACATTTTGATGTTAAGATGCTAGATTTGGCCCTCTTGGCTGATCTGCTAAAAAATCCTCTCCCAACACTTGTCGGAATATGTGACATGTTCTGATACTAATTGTCAGATCAAACATTTATTACTATATCAAAAGTTATAACTAGTAATGAATGTGCAACTTAAACGACCGATGAGGTTTCTTTATAATTGCATTTAGTAGTAATATGATGTCGTACTTGACCCTTCAGGTCTCTGTCCAACGAAACTAAATGTTGTCTTACATTAGAATTATAAGTTCTTGGTTAGTATATATACATGTACTTAAAGAGTAGATTGATATGTACAATGGGGCAACCCCACCCGATCCAGTTAATCAAGCAGTTGGTTTGGTAACTACACAGTTCCAAATTTGACTGCCCATGAGAACACCTATTAACCTTCTTAGTTTGAGCCAGTCAATTATGAACATTAAGGTTGATTTTATTACCTCCATGTGTGATTCTTTGCTGCCCACCTAGAGCACACCTTCAAATAGCGGCTGTAAATTATTCGCTAAAATTTACTCTAGATTTGATCCAGTGACTTTTTTTAAGTACTTATCAAGGTGAAACATTTGACTTTGAAAAAGATATATGTGAGCACCCATAAGTATAGTATTTAATGTAATTGAAGAGGAAAGTTTCATAGGAACTACCCCATATTGACAGTGGTCATCATCAGTACTTGAATGTCTCATCAACTATAAAACTTACCATTACATATATGGACACCCACCCCCACCCCAAAAAACAGCCTTAAGCCAGCTGAGATATATACATATACTTTCTTGAAATTTAGAGATAGAAGAGAAAAAGGGGGGTTTTGGTCCCCTCCCCCACAGGCTACTGCTCTAAAGTCTCCACCTCTCAATTCATTTTCTTTTGTGCAGAATGAGAGAGATAGATGATTCATTCATCAGCTGCAACGCAGCTTGCATATCCCAGACCAATGAATTCAGTGTCCACCATGCATTTTTAATAATTGACTATAATGTTTGGCTGTCTAGTCTAGTGTTTATTATATATGGGCCTCAACTTCAATTCATCATAATCTACAATATAATATAATTATCATATTTTTTTATTACCGGTTCACCAATTTAAATATAGTTAATAGTTACCTGAACTTGGGTGTGGTTGAGTGGAAGTGACTCATCCATCTTTAACTAAAGGTCAATGGTTCGATCTTTGGCTTTGTGTATGGACCAGCCTTAAATCTCCAAGCCAGCAATTCAACAAGGGGATTACGACAGCAACGGTCCAAAACCCTTAAAGTTAGTGTGGGACTCAAAGAGTCGAGTCTAGCATTTTGGCATCGAAATGAGAACTCTTAAGAAGAATTAGTGGAGAAAGAAATTCATTTTTTGACCAAATAGAAGTTATTTTGAAGAATCGAAATGAGAAAGTTAATCCATAATTAAATACTTTTTTTATTTCGTAGGATCAAGTGCTTATCACTACACCAAAATTATAACTATTTTCTTATACTTACGTAGTAGTCGGCGTCACGTAACATCTACCAGCCTCAACTGCATCATAACCCTAACTCTGATATCAATTATAGGATCAAGCGTTTACCACTAGTCAACGCCACGATATGATAATAGAATGATGAATGACTCTCTGAGCCATAGCCCAACACATTACTTATAACGTGCGAGTATAATTTTATTGAAAATATTAGAACAGGACTCTGATGATCTAGATATCTTTAGTTTTAGATAACTAATAATCAAATAAAAGTATTGTAAACACATTCTTCTTCTGTCATGGTAATATACTAATATCATACCCTTTTCTATATATCATGCTGTTTAAAGGTTAAATTAATTTGTTGTCTTTGAAGTATCCCTTCTCTATTTGATCCGGAAAAAAAAAAAAAAAAAATTAGTGTATAGACTCTAAATTTAAAAATTTTATTTAGTAATATTAAAAATTAAATTATCAATAATACCAATCAAAACTATCACTAATAATAAATGCATACACATGAAATGAAGCAGAATTAATAAATCAAAATAGTCTCAGGGCTTAGCATAATGGTTCGTCGCCTAACTTAATGTCAAAATTGAAGGCATAGTGTGGAGTTTGAATCTTAAAAATGTCCAAGATAAAGCAAGAAATGTGCAGATTGGATCCCTTGTGCGCACATGAAGACTAGGGTCTGACTGGTGAGCTGATCCGCCAAAGATAGTGGATGGGTAGATCACCCAGATAAAGCAAGAAATGTGCGGATTGAATCCCTTGTGCGCACATGAAGACTAGGGTTCGACTGGTGAGCTGATCCGCCAAAGATAGTGGATTGGTAGATAGATCACCCAGATAAAGCAAGGAATGTGCAGATCGAATCCGAGCTGATCCGCCAAAGATAGTGGATGGGGGTTGATCACCCAGATAAAGCAAGGAATGTGCTGATCGAATCCCTTGTGCGTACATGAAGACGAGCTGATCCACCAAAGATAGTGGATGGGTAGATCACCCAGATAAAGCAAGGAATGTGCGGATCGAATCCCTTGTGCGCGCATGAAGACTAGGGTCTAACTGGTGAGCTGATCCGCCAAAGATAGTGGATGGGTAGATCAGCCAGATAAGGCAAGGAATGTGCGGATCGAATCTCTTGTGCGCACATGAAGACTATGATCTAACTGGTGAGCTGTCTGCCAAAAGATAGTGGTATGGGTAGATCACCTAGATAAAGCAAGGAATGCGCGAATCGAATCCCTTGTGCGCATGCACATGAAGACTAGGGTTTGACTGGTGAGCTGATCCGCCAAAGATAGTGGATGGGTAGATCACTCTGATAAAGCAAGGAATGTGCAGATCGAATCCCTTGTGCGCACATGAAGACTAGGGTCTGACTGGTGAGCTGATCCATCAAAGATAGTGGATGGGTAGATCACCCAGTAGCTGCCCGAGCTTGGTCCACATCCTTCTCTACAATCTATATCACCTAAGAACGAACCAACTGAGCTATCTATGCTTGCTACTTTGAATAACTTAAAGATTACTCGGATACTAGATTTGACCCTTCAAACTTTGTGATATATAGGTCGAATACTCGATTTAACCCTTCAAATTTTTGCTCAACTGTAAGAGTAGGTGAGGATACTCGAGATTGAAACGCAAAGAAGATGGGATCAAAATGAGGGCATGCAAGTTGCACCGTACTACTTGGTATAAATGTAGCCTCTACAATTAAGATGCACAAAACCCTAGCAGGCCAGTAGTGCAGCTCAGTTATTGCTTTTGGCTACTGACAAAATACAATCGACCAAGATTCTGATGCTACGCAAAAAGTTTGATTCACCAGTCTGACTAAAATGACACTGCTCATCATTTCAACCAAAAATTACATATATTAATGTTTCAAATTCATACAATATCATCAATGAAAGATAATAGATGTTGTACTGTTTGTCTCAAATTTTTGTACTAAATTTTATTCAAATTACATATACAACACATTATAAATGTTAAAAAAATCTATATCGATATGATCTCTTGTATCAGGTGCATTGTTTTAATTTAGAAAAGGTTTTAGGTTTGTACTGGATACTACGAAACAATGTCTGTCTCTATAATATCTGGTACAAACTCATTCTTTGTCTCCCATTTTAATTATAATTTCTAATAAGAGACATATCAAATGTTGTCTCCGATCACTAATTTGGTGATCAAAAGCAACAAAAATAGGACTTAAAAACTAAAAATGAAAAAGAATTGTGCCATAATAATGTGTGTGAATTGAAGTAAAATAATTAATGAGAATGGAAGTGAAGGCAGACATGAGGGATGGGGTCAAGGGAAGAAAAGGATGGCTCGAGAGGTACTGAGGTAAAAAGTATTGTGCTAATGCATGGGCTCACAACCCACCCCCCACCCCCCACTCCCCCAAACAACATTTTCATTTTTTTTTTTTTCAATCTGCTTTCTATCTCCTCAATTAATTACAGAAGTAATCATTGCAAAATATATGGCTCCATTTTGCATTATCTTATCCACATTTATGTGCTCTTTTCATATTATCTTCGTTCCAATAAAGGCGAAATTCCTCACCTCTGAATTTACCTATTCTAATTTTATTGGAATTGTGAAAGAGTTAAATCACTCTGATTCAATGACTCTATAAGTGAAAGGACCAAGGCATAATGCATGTGGGCCATAAGGCTGGAGTCACTCCCGTGTATGTATATATATATATATATATATATATATATATATATATATATATATATATAAAAGGTTCTAATGCAGTTGGCAGTCTCAGGTGTGGTTGTGCGGTGAAAGGAGAACCATCGATTTTGCTTAAATGAACGTTAGATTATCAAAATTAAATAATAATAAAAAATACGGTGGCATTTTTATAAATTTTTACATTTAGGTCAAATATAAGGTGCATGATTTTTGTGAGTAAGGTGCGTGAGTTTTGTATATAAGGTGCGTGAGTTTGTGCTTAAGGTGCATGAGATTTGTGCTTAAGGTGCGTGGGTTGTGTACTTAATGGTAGTAGTTGTTGAAACTTAAGATGCATGAGTTTTGTGCTTAAGGTGCTTGGGTTTTGTGCTTAAGGTGCGTGAGTTTTGTGTTTAAGGTGTGTGAGTTTGTGCTTAATGTGAGTAGTTGCTGAAACTTAGGTGCGTGAGTTTCCTTCTTAATGTGCGTTATTTTCATCTTAAGATGCGTGATTTGTATGCTTAAGGTGCGTCAGTTATGTGAAACTTAAAGTGAACCACTTTTAAAACCTTAGGTGCGTAATTTGTGTTCTTAAGGTGCTTTGTTATGTGCTTAAGGTGCGTGATTAGTGTTCTTAAGGTACGTGATTTGTATTCTTAAGGTGTTTTGTTTGGGTGCTTAATGTGCGTGTGTTGTGTACTTAAAGTGCGCCAGTTTAATGCTTAATGTGCGTCCAACCGCATAATCACACGGGAAGCGATTACTGCACCTGATCCCTTCGCTATATATATATATATTTTTTAAAATTGACCCACTAAAATATATATAATTGAGGGTCAACATACAAATAGAATAATTTTAGTTCTCAAAACGTAAAGCAACAAAATTTTTAAATTTGCATCAATTTCAAGTTGGTGTGT
Source organism: Ipomoea nil (assembly GCF_001879475.1). Classification (NCBI taxonomy): domain Eukaryota; kingdom Viridiplantae; phylum Streptophyta; class Magnoliopsida; order Solanales; family Convolvulaceae; genus Ipomoea; species Ipomoea nil. The sequence goes on from NW_017618908.1 coordinate 1,377,761, forward strand.
TCTATGTTGTGATTGATAGACAATTTCAAAAGTTAAATAATCATTTCACTGAAATGAACACTAAATTGCTTATTTGTGTACTACTTTAAAGGTAGTATAATTTATTGTTAAATTACACTTTGATTCACATATTATCCCATTTAACAACTTGAAAAGAAGGCCTCTATTACATTGATTGATCAACAAAAGTTACCATTTACAGTTAAATGGGATTGTATCAGTTAAGCTAGTATGTTCATATACAGTGTACAAAATTACTTTTTCCATGATATATACTTAATATATATATATACTACTACTAATAATAGCAACAAGAAGCTCTATTAATTTACAAAATTTTCCCAAACCAAATCACTGATCCCTTGACTGTTTTCCTTCCTGTTTGAGCTGTTGAATCCTCTGGCGTAGTCTTCTCCGGTGATCGTTGATCTTCCACAGCCCGTGCCCCAAAACGACAGTCGAGTATATACCGTGTGTGATGATGGGTGCAAGAATGTTATCCGTCTGTCAAATGAGCGTAAGATCAATCAATCGAGGTTCATTTACAAAATGCAGACAACAGTACTAGGATGTTGTCAGGAGTTTTGTTAGAAATAATTTATTCATAATGTCGATTCATATAATAAAGGTGTCACGCTTATATGAATCAAGTGGGCAACTGCTAAAACAAGTTTAACATGGTGGGATATATCATGTGTTATAACATGGGACGAGACTACGAGAGTACTAGGATGTTTATCAGAATGCAACAATGGAAAGTTACCTGGATCCACTCGAAACCGAGGTAGAGGGCTAGAATTGCTTCGAGTAGGGGAGAGTATATCTTCTTCATTTGCCGCCTCTCGTACCAGGCTGCATAGTAGAATGTTGGTTAAGATCAGATTAAGATCGAAACGAGTTCAAACCCAATCTTTTATGTTACAAGTCTTGAAAACCGGGAGGTGATAAAACCAATGTTGAAAAAACCGCTAGGGGCCTGGAGACCGCCTAGACGGGCGCCTAGAAGGCCAATTGCCTAGCGCCTAGGCGCCGATTATCATAAAACTACTAGTTCCTAAGTTAAATTTTCGTACCTGCAAATAGCTTTTTCAGATCTTCACGACCTGAACGAGTCTTCAATACTGGTGCAACAATATAAGCGGGATCTGAAGCGAAAATGGAAACGCATAAATAACTTTTCAGATCAAATAGCACAGTTTGCGTAATAGGATACACTCGGGGGGGTCGGGGCTTACCTTTTGGAGAGGAAGCCATATAGTAAAGGGAACCCGTAAGAGCAGCAGTGACAACAGCAGCAAACGCCTGAGCAAACGGGACGAACGGTGGCAAAACCCCGGTCTACATTTCGACAAAACGGAGCACATTACAACAATTATTCGAACAGTTAAAAAGTTCAAACAAGAATAGAGAGGTTTATTAAGTACCATAGATGCCATCCCACGAGCATCCGTGACCAAATCCGTGCTCCTAAGGAATATGTCTGCCAAAGCTCCCTGCAAATTATAAATAACATCTCGGGTAAACTGCATAGTTTTGCCCCCGAAAAGGGTATCTGAACGGATGGAGCATGATTCTCATACCAGCATCTCACAAGCTCGATTCTCGAAAGTACTAAAGACTGACCTGGACAGCAGCTCGGTAAAATAGCTCCTCCCCGACAGAACTTGCAGCAACAATCAGAACGAACTGCAAAACAACATCAGATTCGTGAATTCTCTCTCGTACGTTACAATGTTAATGCCACAAAAATACCCAGATATATAACTCACCTGCCAAGGCGACATGCCATAAAAGAAGTTTCGTAGCTCCTCGTCTTCAACGTCTCTAATGGCTCGAGCATGAGGCGATAGCTTCACAACTTCATCCTGTTTCAGATAGCAATAATACAGTAAGGTTAGTGCCAATTCAATTCAAATTAACGAACCAATTAGGCCATTAATCGTTCAATCGATGAACTTATTTACAACTTCTAGTTAGTGCCTCGAGCATATAGTAAGGAAGTTCAACATACATCTAGTATAAATAGAAGGGCCATGATTGGAGGGGCCGCGTATCCCAACCCTTCAACAATGGCATCTAACGTTGGCGTGAACCCTCCCGTACTATCTATTCCCGTCATCGAACATATAAACCTTCCAGCTAAAGCCATTGCACCATATATTCCTGAGTTCCAAACATATACATCAAGAATGTCAGGTAATCACGAAAAAAATTGTATCTTTTATCATTATTTTGTTCAAAAAACTATCCACACAAGCAAATACAGAAAAGGGTCCAATTTGGATATCCTGTTTAACTAAGCACTTCCAAGATAAACACTTTTTGATAAGTTCAATTTTCACCTTTTAGTTCAATTTTCCATTTTAGGAATCAAGATGCACTATTACAAGAAAGGTAGGCAGAGGTTAACCTCTTGTCTCCTCTCATAACTCTTTTTTTTGTTTTATAACCCAAATTTCTCGACTTCGCTAGACTATATCCTAGACCTCAAGAACACGCCCCGAAACGCGGGAGGAGATAAATCAAGTCAATCTAGCTTCGAGACTCAATACTGAACTGTATGCCCATAGTTCTGGACCCCATGAACCCACCTCCGGGCCCATAAAGAGGTAAATCGAGTCAATCTAACTTCTTCCCAAATCACAATATTTGAAGGCAAGTATTAATTGCAACTTTTGAGAGTCTTTCCCTAATGAATATCATTTTTTGCTTTTGAGTTCTCAGGACCAAAGGGGCAAAGGGAAATGTTCACTTTTCCATCATCAATGTACAGGAAAGAGACCCAAACTGAAATCTTGTTCTTCTGACCAAAAATATTTACTGTATTATAAAGGTTTATCAGTTAATCTCGTGTTTATACAGTTTGCAGAGTAAATACTAACTAATTCAGCAATTATTAACTCAGGGTACTTGCAAAGATTAGAGCTTTTATGAAGAAACTCAAGAATTTACTGTTTTTTTAGCTTGGGTTCTTGATTTTTGCAGCTAAAGAGTTGCAGATATTCAAAGAAAAGCTATGGGGAAGAAGCTCACCGATTCCGTAGCTGAGACGCACGATTGCACCGATCTTGTCCCAGACGGGAAGTTCGGCTTCGCGGAAAGTCTGGTTGAGCGTGGTGACCTCCATGGTGGGTCCGGCGAACGTCCCCGCAGCTCCGGCATCTCTCTCCGCTGCTCCGCCTTCCACGGCGTCGCCGCCGGTTCTCTCCGCCGTCGCCTTGACTCTAACGACCGCAATACCCGCCGTGGTGTTTTTCTTCTTCTTCTTGATGAAATTGACCGGGAATTCGTGAAAGTTTCCGGCTTTGAAGAACGCGAGAGGGGGATTCGGAGCCCGGAATATCATCGGAAGCTCCATTTTTTTCGAGTGAGGTCCGGTCGGAGGTGTTTTACGGCCGGCGAGCTAATGTCGGGACTTTAACCTGCCGTTGATTCCCGTCCGGCTTCTTCTAAGCATGCTGTAATCCAGTCTCGCAAGCAAGAAGAAGAGATTTATATATAAATATATATAATATGATATGATATTGGCCGCTGGTTTTGTGGTCTCAACATGTTATGGTTTTGTGGTCTGAACATGTCAACCTCAGTCAATACTTCAATGGTACTTTTCTTTTTTTTTTTTACTTGAACCCATATTTACTCCCCGATGTTACGGACACTGATAAGCGTAAAAATTTGAAATAAAAAATGAGAGTACACATAGTATTCTTATCCCAAAAGACTGAATCTCCAACCCTAAGCGTCCCTCACACTCCGACCCGACAGACCATGTGGGAGGATACATATAGTCTTCTTGTTTCAACTATTCGTTTCGAGATATGAATTCTTATTCCTAAGTTTAAGTTTTTTGGGTGTTAAATTATAGGTAAGGACACCAGACGCGAATCATAATAGTCACACCGTAAAAGTTTTATCTAACCTTATGGTTGAATGGACCTCCTCTTCTTCTCAGGGTTTTTCAGATCATCTTCTCGTGGGGATACGGACCGACCAGTCAGTTTGAGTGTGTTGCGGGGTGGTCACCATGTTGAGATGCTGGAAATTCTGGATGTGAAAATGTGGTTGCGAGCATCATGTACTGATCCTCCGTCTAATAGGCAACCGAATCATTGTGATTTAGTTTTCTCGGAACGAAAATTTTTTACTTTTTATTTGCAAGCGATGTGCACATAGTCACATACAAAGATCAATTATGTTACTTACCATTATGTTTTGAATACAGCACTCAATATCTCAACAACTAACCCGAATATATTTCGAGACTTTGAACTCATAAAATTTGATTATTATTTCGGAGTTGGGGTTTCTACAAAAATGCTTTAACATGGCAATAATATACACATATATATCATTTAATTTTACAGTGGCATAAAGACATAAACTATCTATTTACAGATTGTATCGGTTTATTAACTGTTTGGAGCGGTTAGATTGGCGTGGCAAACTGTTTTACGGCTTCGATGTTAATAAGGTGGTGGGCTCCACGTTAATCTAGCAATTATTTACACTGTTGTAAAGGATTTTTGTATTGCATTGCGTGGGGCCGGAAAATCAAGCTGACCATTGAGAATGCGCCACGTGGAGATAACAAGGGATTTCCTTGAGCGTGGGAGATTATGTATGATTGGTCATTTAATCCATCCATAATTGACAGTTAGCAGAAATTTATGTGGTATTTAAGGATGACAATTCTAACTTCACTTCTGAATATTTATTGAAGAATTATTGAGATTTTTTTTGAGTGGTGTAGCTTTAAATTTTGTACTTGTAAATTTAAATTGGATGTGAATATATTGTGGTTTCAATGTCAATGTTAATATATAGTGTCAGAAGTTCTTCTTTCAAAAATTCATTGTAAATTTAGGTCAAAAACGAGTTAATATAGAGGTCTATTCACATTTAATAATTGTTTCAGTGTCGAGGGTTCTACCCCTAGACTATGAACTAGGGGTGACCAAGGTTCGATTCGAACCGTAACCGTCACTGTAATACCGGAACTGAATCCAAACCGTTTGTACGGTTCCGGTTCCATTTCCTACTAAAACCAATAAGGTTCCGGTTAAGGTTTGTGAAATAAAGGAATCCGAACAAATTGAAAAAAAAAAATTAAAATGACGGCTTGCAGCATACTGCCTCACTACCACATTGGGCGGTGGGCAGTGGCGCAAAGGCCAGAGAGGGAAAGACCTCTTTGGCCTTTAGTCTCACTTTTTTTTTTAATCCGGTTAGAATCGTCGGTTCATAAATCGAAACAGGAACCGTACTATAAGGTTTATGTTCCGGTTTGGTCATTTGCGGAATCGGAATTAAAACCGCGATCACCCCTACTATGAACTCCTCCCCCGGCCCCCAACCCCCTCCTTTTATATATATATATATATATATATATATATATATATATATATATATATATATATATATATATATATATATATATATATATATATATATATATATATACACACGCTATTCTCTCAATAATAAAAGTATTCAAACACAAAAGAATAAAAAAATCTGAAAAGACTAATCCAATATATGAGATAATATTTCAAATTTAAATATCACTTTATAATTCTCACGGAATCAATTGAAAATGTACCAAAAGGTTACGTGTGAAATTTGAAATCCTATATAATACTTCAAACTCATCTTTAAAATCGTATCATTTTCAATTACCCACCATCAAAATTAGATACATTCATTTAATTTGTACCTAACTATGTACCCTAGAATTTGAAAGTATGATGTTTCAAAAAGAGAAATTGAAAGTATGACGCCAATTATCCAGACATTGTACTATGTCGAGACTTTAGAATTTGTACCCAACATTGGCACATGACATAATTGCTGAAGTTTACCTACCATTTTTTAACTTTTTGTCAACCTCTTTTGGGATAACATTGTACTTCAAAATGTTAAATTATTGATGCCTTTTAATATGTTTCGAATTTGTAAATTCTTATTTCAATTTTAAAATCATTAATAATTGAAATTATATCATTTTTTTTTAGTAAATATTCAAAATGGTCCCTCGACTATAGCTAAATTCACAAATTGATCCTCAACTTTTAATTTCAACCAATTAAGTCCTTAACTTTGTAATTTTAACACAATTTGGTCCTCTGTCTATTTGACCGTTTGTTGACTGTGATTTTTGAGGATATATATGTAATTTCATGGTCCATCGTCGGTTTTTTAAGGTTCCGGTTGTATTTTCAGACCGCACTGTTACATTTGAATCCACTGTCGAAAGCAATCTACCAGACCCGTTCGCCTTTCTTCATCCTCCCTTTGGATTCAATGTAGTTGAGTTCGTACCAGAGCGAAGAAGACGACGTGTTTCCGAACCGGTGCAATGTCATCCTGTAGGCCTCCACGTGCTCCGACGAGAGCTGAACGTTCTTCTGGAGATCGTCGATCACGGTCAATAAACGGTCAAATAGATGGAGGACCAAATCGTGTCAAAATTGCAAAGTTAATGACTTAATTGGTTGAAATTGAAAGTTGAGGACCAATTTGTGAATTTAGCTATAGTCGAGGGACCATTTTAGGTGCTCTTTTTTTTTTTTTTTTTTTTTCCTTTGGATGGGGTTTTTTCACCTGAAAAATAATATTTTTATAGCATTTCATAGATAACTAACTGTGTACTTATATGATCTATAACAATGCACTCATGTGCGTGCACTATTAGTTATCTACGAATGTACTTTTAAGCGTTTTCAAATACATTATCGTAATTACAAAAATAACATCGCATTTTTTCTTATTTCCAAGCCTTGATGATGAGATTAATCTATACGTTTTGAGACTACTAGTTCTATTGGGAGCTCATATATATAATTAGAGAGAGAGACTAGTCATCAAATGTCCATTTTGTTATATGCTTATATGAGTTTGTGTTGACAGATTTGGGTCATAAGATCAATGACTTAGATTTAACTAAATGTACAACGCGAACTAAAAAAAGGAAAAGGGTCAAATAGGCCCTCAAACTTTAACTTAAAAGTCAATTAGGCCCCTAAACTTTTTAAAGGTGCAATTACACTCATCAACAATTTATTTAAGTGCAATGAAGCCCAAAAACAAATTAATGACCTGCTATCACAGGTCATTAGGATTCAGGCCACCTTCCGGTGAATTTTCCGGCAAAAAAAAAAAAAAAAGTGACCGGCGAAATTTTCGACAAAAGAAGTGACCGGTGAAATTTTCGGCAAATCTGGGTCGGTTGCTGGTCACATTTATTTTGTCGAAAAATTCGCCGGAAGGTGACCTGAACCCTAATGACCTGTGATAGCAGGTCATTAACTTGTTTTTGGGCTTCATTGCACCTAAATGAATTGTTGAGGGGGGTAATTACACCTTTAAAAAGTTTAGGGGCCTAATTGACTTTTAAGCTAAAGTTCGAGGACTTATTTGACCCTTTTCCCAATAAAAAATAAAAAGACATTTTCATAATGGGCTTGAAGATCCAGCCCATGATATTTCTAGCCCAAATTGTCTATTGAAATTTATTTTGATATGGACTCCTAGCTGTCATTAGTCTCATCTAAAATTAGTAAAAATTAAGAATCAGTAAAGTCTCACATTGACTATTTTGGAGAAATAGTCAAAAGTAAAGAAAATATGGGGTGAGAGAGGCTCGAACTCTCGACCTCAGGATCACTCTAAGCTATGAGACCTACGCGCTAGCCAACTGCGCCACCACCCCGTTTGTTCCTTCAAGTAGAAGCATTTATAATATTCATAACAGAGGTGAGTCTAGTTCTATATCAACTATAAACAAAATTAAATTAATTTTTTTTTTTTAAAAAAAAAAAAAAAAAGTGTGAGTCTGGTTCCTGAATAACCTATATTCATCATGCTTGAACTAAATGTTTATAAGATTAGACCTAAAGTTTCATCACCATAACATTCATCAAGTTCGAACTAAATACTCCATACTTTTATGTTCATCTCTCGTTCAAAAATTATGTCTGCCACTCCCTCTCGTTTCTAAACTCTTGAATTCATTATATAACTCATAGAAAGGAAAATGACAGACAAACCCTATCCAAGTTGGTCAGGTTATTAACTTAGTAATCACAAGATTCTAAGTTCCCCTCTCAACGCCCTATTAGCTTTCTTGATTTGGAGAAGGATAGAAACAACCATATCCAAGTTAAGCGGCGTATTAGCTTAGAAACAATCATATCCAAGTTGGTCAGCATGTTAACTTAATAACCACAGGGTTCTAAGTTCCACTCCCAATAGCCTATTAACCTTTTTTTATTTGACTCGGTCAACTATAGGTGACTTAGGTTGGTTTACCTCCTTCTGATCCTTTACCGGCTAAGATCACAAGGTGAAATTTATCCAATGTACACTCTCAGGTAGTGGCTGCAAGCATGGTTGAAAAAATCGCTAAGCGCTCTTTGGGCGCTCAGGGGCTAGGCGGCGATTAATCGACGCCTAGACGCCCATGCATTTTTTATCTTATTTAAAATTTTTAAGACCTAATAATTATAAACTATTTAATATTTTAATAGTTAATACTAAACTATTAAATATTAACCTAAAAAAAACATCTAGAGTTTGAACAATTTAAAAAAAAAAATTACTTAAAACGATGCCGTTTTGAGTAAAATAACCAATTTTAAAAAGAATGTAACAATAGCTAATCGACCAACTAAGCGACCTAGGCCTAGGCAGCGCCAACGCCAACGCCTAAGCGTCGATTAATCGGTGCCTATGTGAAACTTTTGCAACATTGGTTGCAAGTCACCCTTGTCATCTAAAAATAAAATAAAATAATAAATAAGGTGAATGACTTCTGTATGTGTTTTCCCAGCAGCCATTTTTGTTTCATTGATACCTTCACTGCCCAGATTTAACCATTTAAGCTTCATTTCTTGGACTAACATGCATATCACAGCTACCATGAAAGCACACACTGTCTGATCTAGAGTCAAGAAATTCATAGAAATGTGATCAAGGAAGATGAATTTACAGATGGTATATCTTGCTCAATGCTCAACATGTACGGGAATGAAATATAAATGCGTACTTCAATGATCAGACTATCAGTTTAGACTTTAAGTCGAAACAGAACAGATCCTACAACTCATCAGTTTAGACTTTTAGTCGAAACAGAACAGATCCTACAACTCATCAGTTTAGACTTTTAGTCGAAACAGAACAGATCCTACAACTCATCAGTTTAGACTTTTAGTTGAAACAGAACAGATCCTACAACTCATCTAGTTGCATATCGGTTTCAAAGGAAGAACAGATCATTGCCACTCAATCAACACCAAACAAGGGCAACAAACAAGCCAACAACCATTACTTTCAAGCATATAGGAACCAAGAAAATAGCACAAGCATAACATAAAATTGATAAAAGTGCAGATTTATAAGATGATGTGGTTTCGACCAAGTTAAAAGAATATTAAAAAAAACGTTTACATCTATAAATTTCAGTAACCTACATCCTTACAAGTTACAGGCCACGCTTGTTGTTTGGAAGAGTTGTTTAACTAACTCGCCACCTAACATGTGTGAGCCGGGAATAAACTGGTTACATTGGCTACTGCTAGGAAATCTACGTCTAAGATGTGAAATGAGTATTGACAGAACAGATACACCAGCAAATGAAAAACAAAATACATATATTTCGAAGAAGATCTTACATTTTAGAGTATGTCTCCATAGGCCATTTCCACATAGAAGACTGCGATGAACTCCAAAAGTGATTGGAGAGGAGGATGTGCGTTTGTGCAAGAACCCAAGGAAAGTCAGTAGCTTTTGGTCCTACGACTATTAAGCATTTAAGCCCTCCATCGAGGACTTGTCATGGGGAAGAACCCAGACGGGGACAACGGGAATCCATAGCCAGGAGACGGAGGAGGATGAGGATGAGGCCCAGGACCAAGAATACCTGGCTGATGACCGATAGGGGAAAAGGAGAAATTAGGCGAGAGTGGTGGGGGCTGCTGCATACCCGGAGAAAGCAATGGATATGACGAGTGTGGAGACAACAAATTCAAGAACCCGGAAGGCGAAGGCAAGAGGAACTGGGAAGTAGGGGAAGGCAAGAAAGGAGGAGCATTTATTCCCGGAGAGGGAAGAGGGGATGGAGGGCCATTCATCCGGGGAGACGGGAATGGAGGAGCATTAGCATTCATCCGTGGGGATGGGAGAAGACCATATCTAGGCGATGGAATGGGCGGGACATGAGGATTAGGAAGTAAACCGGATGGTGGTTGACCGTGCATAGGCCCTTGTCTAGGGCCCGAATCTACAATTGAAGTTTGCAGGTACCTCATATAGGCTGAAATGGGAGACTCAGCCGTATTTGCCCAAATATCAGTCGGAGTAAAAGGCGGTTGACCATACTGAGGAGGAGGAGGAGGCGGTCTTGCAAAGTTATTATTATAAGGAACATTTGTAGGAGCCTGGGCGGGAGCTACCATATGAGGAGGAGGGTGGATGGGAAGTTGGGGACGGTTTATTGGCGTCAAGGGAGGGGGCTTAATCTTTTGCAACCTAGTATTTTGCGGTTTGGGAGCATTCGGGGGTCTAGGAGCAGGCTCACGCAAAGGCGAGCCCGTCAGCTGTTGAACTATGCTCCGGAAATCGTTCTTGTTTATATTGTAGACCTGCGGTTGAGGTTGAGGCCGAGCACCCCCCGCATTAGCATTGCTGAAATTCGGTTGGTGTATCGGGCTCTTCTTTATATTCTTCCCCATCTTATTCACCCCCAAAGTATCTGGATGTCTACCCATCTGCCTATTAGAATTGTCCATTTCTCACAATCTCAAAGCCTTTCACTATGATCCAATCCAACGATTTTCGCTAAACTTCCACTTCTTCTTTTTCTCCCACTCAACTTAACTACCAATCACAAAACTTCAAATGCCATATAAACAGATGCAACCTGCAAATCCAAGGTGTGATATACTTAAAATCAAGAAATAAAGCATAATCATAAAACTTTTTCATCCATGCCCACCAAAATCCCAGATCAAATCAGCTTAAGTTCCTTCAAAACCCAATACCCAAATTCCCAAAACATAATAAAGTGGTGTAACAGCAAAAACACTTAATACCCAATTGTTAATCATCTCCAAAACATCCAAAAAATCAGAAAAGATTTCAACTTTTTTAGCTATTCAACACTCACATAAGCATACATAAGTCAAATAAACCAAAAACTCCAAAAGATTTCAACTTTTTAGCTATTCAGTAAACCCGGCACGAAATAGATGCCAAAAGACAAGGGGGGAAAGAGAAATTACAGCGTGATTCGCGGCTGTTGCGTCTGAATCTCAACCTGCTCCTCCTCCTCCTTCCGCAGATTCTTTCCGGTGAGGCGGTGGCTGCTCTGAATCGAGGGAGGCGGCGATGAGCGGTGGGTCAACGATGGAACGGTGGAACGCAGATTGAAAAAAGGTTGCGAGCGAGAGCGAAAAAACGAAAAGAAAACAAAAAACCACAAAAAAATGAAACGAAATGACGAATTAAACAAAAGAAATAAATAAATTATCGTGCGCGGTGGGGACCACCGGCGCTGTTGAATTGGACTGAGAGAGAGTGATGGGGCCCCCACTCCGCGCGCTAATCTACGGCCATTTTCGTCGTCGCCGTCGCTGCGTGACGGAGGCGGTCAAACCCCCCGTGGCGGTGATTATAAGGGACGTTATAATAGTCAGAATTTCAGAAAACCCAAATCCAAACGACGTCGTACACCGTAATTCTAAAATGAAAAATGAAAAAGTAACATTATATGGGACAACCCAGTCAAATTGGTCAGACGATTGATTTGGTAATCTCAAGGTTTCATATTTAATTTTTTATAAAATCTATTTATTAGTCTTTTTAGTTTGAACCGATCAACTATGTACAATATAGATTAATTTACCTTATTATCGTTATTTGTTAGGCACAAGACAAACTTTATTCAGAACGCACAGTCATATAATAGGGCTCGAAGTTAAAAAAAAAAAAAAAAAAAACTAAAATTACAAGTGAGATTGTCCTATAAAGGATTAGTCTTGATCCTCCAAGGTGGTGGCTCAATCTCAAAATTTGGTAACCTCTCTAAAGCATAATAAACTAATAATATATACTCACCATACTAATTGACTCTTCTATATAAAAATTTGAGTTTAATTGAATTGGTTCTAATTATTATATAACACACTTTAACAAACATACTAGAGCGTTTAAATCAAACAAAAATATGACATATTATTATGAAAAATTACAAGGAGAGGTAAACATCCTTTATATATGATAGTCAACAAACTACGTGGGAGAGATAAATCGTATTAGAAAGATCTTGTGTGACGAGCTCGACCAATAAGATATTAGCAAGAATCTAACTCGTGACCTTTAAGCACGAAAATCATGTTTCATTAACTTAGTCACTCCTTTCGGAGCTATCTTAGATTGAATTTGACATTAAATTGTTAGACCCGAAATCCAAACCGAGAGAGGTTAATTTCTTTCAAGACTTTCTATTCAAACTGAACCCTAATAAGTTAAGTATATGGAACTCACAAAAATATTGGGTCAAACCCAAATTTCGCCTCATAATCATATCAAAAATAACTCTATTATTAAATAAATTCTAAATCATTTTTTATTTCAAAATTTTTAATGAGTTGTTAGAAAAGTATGGGAATTTCTTATTATTAAATTAAAAAAGTTGTATTCCATAGTTTAAGACACAGTCTAAATCCTATTGTTAATTATAACGACTTTTTACCAAACTTTTATTCCCTTCAAATTTGACCGGACCTTACGCCGGTGACCTATTTAGATCAAGACCGGTTCGAGTTAATTTTATTTACTCCATTTATCATTTTATGTGTTTACTTACTTAGTGTTGATTTGGTCAAATTATTTATAATATAATTTTGAAAAAAAAATACTTACATTTTTTTAAAAATGTATTTTACGTCTCACATGAAAGAATTTTACATGAGATCAGTTGATAGTAACTAATTTTGGTCTCAATATTTTGATAATATAGTAGTTAAAATATTTTTTATTTTGGTTGTGAGCAGTTTAATCTTTGGTTATTATTATTGTTGTTGTTGTTATTATTATTATTATTGTTATTATTGTTATTATTATTGTTGTTGTTGTTGTTGTTATTATTATTATTATTATTATTAGGGTAACAATTTTGGTATTTACTATTTAGATTGACATGGGCTATTAGCTTTATCAAACATCGGTACCAATGGCTTACACATGCCTCGAATAGGGTGATTGAGTGAGTGAAACATAATTTTTATAGCTAAAGGTCATAAGTGTAATTTGATTTTTACCATCATATTCTCGATTGAGCCCGTCACATAGACTTTTTCTTGTGCAATTTATTGCATATGTGTGATTTGTGGGTTGTTACACATTAACGAGATTAGCGCGCTTAATATACACCCTTAAATAGTAGTGACTGCAAGTTTCACTGTTAAAAAAAAAAAAAAAAAAAAAAGTTTCACTGTTAAAAAAAAAAAAAAAAAAAAAAGAGTTATTTTTCCTCATGATTTTAGTTCACATCTTGACGTGACAAACCTATTCCTTTTATTCTTACTATCATGAACGGACTACCTTCATCATGCATGCATTAAAATCTACTTATTAATCAATTAAAAAAAATAAATCTTGACATGTAAATAAGTGAAATCAAGAAAGGAATGTAGCATCGTTCTTGTCCAAAAAAAAAAAAAAAAAAAAAAAAAAAAAAAAAAAAAACAAGCTAGAACCAAAATCCTTTTTTTTTTAGTATAATATTTGTTTTATTTAATTTCATATTAGTAAATAAAATTTATATAAGATATACAATGAGTTAATTTAAAAATTATAAGCCTTAAAAAAATTTAAAAATTATAATAAAATGCAAAAGGAAAAGAACAAAGAAATACTCCGTAAAAGTTAATCTTGCAAACTAAAAGAAAAGAAAAGAAAAAAAAGGTAAATTAGGAGTAATAATTTGAAAATTATTATTTTAATTGAATTTCCCTAACAACTTTTTGTTAGTTGATGTTAATTTTCTTTGACCCAAATTTACTTAGGAAATTAAATTTCCTAACACGTTTTTCATTGACATGTTTAACCCTATAAAAATGATATCAACATATCTCATGCAAAATAAACAAACTAATTCATTTCAAAGTTGATATCCTGACCTTATAATTATATTTACAGTTCTGCTTACCAACTGTCCTGATCATAAATTTATTTTTTTGGATACAAATTGACAATATAAATTTGTTCTCTCTCTATTTTTTTTTTCGTGATGTCAGTTTATTCAAAGTTTCTTATACTAGTTTTTTTAATTATAATTATTGTGTATTTATGTTATTTATCATTTCGGAAAAAAATATGGATGGGATCATTTTACCGAAGGAGATGACAAATTGAAGAGTAAACCTAGCTACGTGTTAATGTAGTAGTTACGTGGGGAGTTCCTTTTGTAGCTTGCTTGTGTATCCTACTATGTGGTTTTGCTATTTTTGGCAAGGAGGTGTTTTAATTTCGTTTATTTATTTATTTATTGGTGATGGGCTATATCTACTTAGTTTGGCATACACCTTTGGTAGGTCCATGTAACATAGGAAAGTTTGTTAATTGCGGTAATTAAAGTGTGACTAGGCTGACCGACTCACTTGACTGGACAACTTAGTATAGTTGTATAAACCGATTCCAGTATAGTATAAATAACTTGGTTGACATCGCTTATAAGGGGCATGAAGAATGAGAACGGAATCATTTTATAGTCCCAAAATATTGAATACTAAGAATTTTATCTAATCGGATACTTTCGAACTTATGCAATATCAAGTTATTTAAGTATTGCCACTAATCATGAACTAAGATTTGAACTAACATGATTGGGGTTATAACCTATCACACATACATATTAAACATAAAGTAAAGTATGTAAATGACACAACAATTGATAATCAAGTTCAGAGATAACAAATCCTACATCTGTGTATGTGTGGTGTGGTGTGGGTGGGGTGGGGTGGGGTGGGGTGGGGGCGGGGGGAGGAGAGGGCGCATTTCAAGAACATATTTTTCAATCCTTCATTCACCAATCTCCAAATCAATAAACCTTACAACATTGTATGGACGAGGACGAAGCACAAAGCACACAGAAACAACAATTACTTAGCTCTGTTTGGCAGTGTGTCGATTGATCTCTCAATCCGAACGCCATGTCCTAACCTCCTATTAGGTGGAAGATATATATATATATATATATATATATATATATATATATATATATATATATATATATATATATATATATGCCGTGCAAATCTCTCAACAGCTTCAACCGTCTTTAACAACTTTTATGAGATAGTTTCAAGCACGCATTGTTCTCTTTTTTCTTTTTCTTTTTTGTCAGACCCCGAGATGTCCTGAGCAGGTTCTTTTTAATGCTGCCTATATTAGTTTTTCTATAGGATTCAAACTTCCGACCTTTCTTAAGGGACAAGAGTGCACGACCACTCACGCCAACCAACCAAGCTGATTTTGAGCATTGTTCTTTTGAAAAAGTATTTTATTAGCAAGGCATCTTATACTCACTTAACAATCTACATCTCTTTCAACTACTGTGCACAATTGTTATATATACTTACTTTACTCAACCATCACACCATAGCAATCCCTAGATCCCAACCTAATTTCCACTATCAATTATTGTAATACAAAGTGTCTTTATAGTTTTAAAATTGTAATTCAAGTTGAGTGATCCAAACCTTTTTAACATAGCCTACAAATATATAAGAGTTCAATAACTTTGCACCTTATATTTTACATATATGATGTGATATATCTACCATATTTTGCATTTTTTTCAGAAGCATAGAGCAAATATTATAATGCTGATAAATTTGCAACAACAACGGTTATAATGTCAATAAAATAAAAATGAGCTTTTAAAAGTTACGATATGTACCTAACAAGTCTATAACCTAGAGTTTGAACTAAGCCTTTCCCTTAAAGAAAAGGGTTAGAGTCCTTTTCTGACAAATTCAACTAATAAGGTGTTAACATGAATTAAACTGACAAAAAAAAAAAAGTGTTAATTAAAAAACAAGAATCGAAATTGTGACTTTTTAATACGAGAATCATGATCCATCCGCCAAAATGCGGTTTCAAACTCTCAACCTCTCTTAAAGGATAGAAATGAGAGTGCACGACCACTCATACCAATCAAGCTAGTATCCCACCATTTCTGTGATGATTGTCTGTGCCCAAGGGAAAATTCCTCTGATCTTCAAGCATAAAAGGTATTCTACTTTCTATCTTCCCCTAATAGGCTAATACAACAAGTTATTCTGTCCATCTATCTTTCATTCTGCTTGTGTTTCTCAGTAGTTTGGGCACTCAAGATTGTGTTTTTCTTTGGTTTTGATGATTACTGTTAACTGTCATATGCTTTTTCTGACTTCAATATGCTCTTCCAAGAAGAAGAAGAATTATTGAAAGATACCCAGTCTGTGGTGTTCATGTTTGCACCTACCATGGCTCACTATGTGCCATAATCTACACCACTGGTTTTGAGCTCAAGAAATCTCCACCTTTGACTTAATACTGCTTAAAGCTGCAATTTTTGCTCCATTCATGCCTTCACTGCCCACATTTACTTTTCTTTCTTTCTTTTTGGCTTGAGGAGGTGTTGTGCAGAGCCGGTAAAGGGATCATGTCTAGTACCCGGTGGTTGGGGGATTGTTGGGTGGGGCTGGTAAAGTCTCTAAGGGTAAATATCCAGCACCCAGCCTGTAGACAGAACAATGTGATAACAATCTATAAGTAAGAAAATAAGTTGCGTCTTCCCTACTAACTATAGCTTTTGATTGGTGCTAGGAGGGGGAATTGTTGGACGAAGGTCGATAAAGTCTCTAAGGGCCAAGTCCAACACCTGTCTCAAACACTATTAGCTATACCTTTTGGCATCTACAAAGAAGGTCGAGTTGCTAGTAAGATGGAAAATCTATGGGGACAGAAAGTAAATACAAAGTATCTGAGGAACAATCTTTCTAAGCATTATGATGATGGAGTCTTTAAAGGATGTTTGTGTGCTTCAAAGTTGTGATCTTTGATGCTTTGTCTATGATTAAGTTTAACTCCCCATCAGATTGCTTGTTGGCCGTTTACCTCTTTATGATCCTTTGCTGGTTAACACCATAAGGTAGGGGTTCACCATAGCGCACCTTCCAGTCCAGTAATGGTTGCAGGCTTTCCCGTAAATCAAAAAATGGCAAAAGATGAAATGATGAACATATGCATAATGCATGTTAGACATAAATTATATTCATTTATAATTTCATTATCATATATCAGTATGAATAAGATATATATGTATATGAACAATTCTGGAAACAAACAAATTACATACAATACACCCAATCACCCCCCAAATGATCAAATGTACATGCATATATTTTCCATATATATATATATATATATATATATATATATATATATATATATAACACAGTCTTGAATCTGCAGTTTTTTGGCCGGATTTCTTGAATCTGTCTGGCCGGCCGGTCAGGTTTTCACTTTTCTGATCTTTAGATCCTCAAAGCTCCAATCCCTCCTCATCCCACTGCTCCTGACCAGCCGAGGCGGCTCGTACTCCACGGGGCCGCTGTGCCGGTGCCTGCGCCGTGACACGCCGCCGCGCTCCACCTTCTGCAGCCCCGGATTCGAGGCGGCGCCGGCGCCGGAGCCATTGTTGTTGCCGGCGGTCAGCCTGGGAACCAAGTTCCCCGACCAGCTCCTCTCGACGGCGGCGTGATTCCGCCTCAAAGTCCGGCCAGCCTTGGCCTTCTGTCTGCCCACAGTAATGGCGGCTTCGATTCCGCCCCTCAGCGAGTTCGTTCTCTGGCACGTCAGGCAATTCAGACTCATGATGATTGATGAACTGATTATGATGATAATGGTGATAGAAGATTGAAGAAGATGATAGATAGATAGTAGATAGAGGTTATAATCCGTGGGGGGCGGAAATTAAAGATTGTAGTTTTAGTTTTAGTTTTGTTTGGGGGCTTTAAGGTTTTGAGAGTACATATTTACGTACTAATATAGGTTGTATAGCATGGGTGAATGGGTGAGGAGGTGACAAAACTGGCTTCATTGTATGTGTATATATATATACGTATAGAGAGAGAGAGAGAGAGAGAGAGAGAGAGAGAGAGAGCGATTTTGATGGAGGAAAGACAGTTTTACTACGTTAATGGCCATTGTTTTTCAAGTTTCTTGCAGGCTCCAAATTGAATCCAATCCGATAATTAAGCTCAGCCAGTGTGTTCATATTACCATTAAAGTTCATTTTCGTCAAGATTTTATCATCATTAATGTTAATTAATCCGGGCCAGGGACAAGATACTAGTTCTGTTTGTGCCGGGTGAGTCGTTAGAATGGTGACAAAGTACATTCTCATGTGTTTTAAAGTAATTGTATTTTCGAGATTTAAATCCAAGATGTCTTAGTATATGTTGATTTGAGAATCTCATAATATTAGTATTGTCCAAGTGGTCTGGCCCGTCCCACTACAGACTAGGGTTCATGCAACCTTAGTCCACCCTATGTGGGTTGACGGGCCCCGCGAATTTTTTTTTTTTGAATTCAAAATTCAAAAAAATATGTAAAATTTAAAAATAATATTAATTTTTTCGTATTTAAAAATTTAAAATAATTACTTTTTTAAGCTATTAATAATATTATATATTTATATATATATATATATATATATATATATATATATATATATATATATATATATAAAATGTTACATAGCAAGGCAGAGTTTTGTCTTGCTGTGTAGCATATATATGTATATATATTTTTTTTATTAGGGCCTGGCCCATTAGGCTTGCTATTTCGTGGGCTAGCTTGTGAACTTCGGCCCACTTTGATAGCCTTACCTCATCTGACACGTAAATTATATCGTGCACTAGGTCGCACAATGTATTGTGCGTCCTGACCCAAAACGACTCGTTTCTATAAATTGGTGGGAGTTGACGCGATGGACATCGTTCTATCCGTCCAATTCCGTTATGTGTATTATGTTAAGAGTTTATGTGTATTATGTTAAGAGTTCATATGTATTATGTTAAGAGTTAATGTGTATTATGTATTATGTATATTATGTTAAGAGTTTATGTGTATTCTACTATACAATTCTGTAGATACGAAACATAAAATCTTGTTAGAGCGCACATGCACGATATAACAATGGCATATGACAACTATCATTAAACAATGACAAATTAATGTGCCACTCCTACTTTCATTTTCGACTTCCCGTGACTAATTAAGTTAAAAGTCTAGAACATATGCAAAATTTAAGACAAAACTAATGAATAATGACTATCTTGACATAAGGAATTGAAATAGTCAATTCTTCATTATTTTCCCTTGTTTCTATGTAATAGCCCATGAACACAAAAAATAAACATCATTCAAAAACCATTTGCAACGGATTTGACAGAGATGGTGTTGACAAGACAATTCTTACTTATTGTAATAACTAAAATTATAATTAACATTATTTTTATAGATGACGAGAAAAATTCACAACTACTATCCGAATGTGTATATATACTAGATAAATCTCGTGAAACTCTGTACGTTGGACTTAACTGACTACCCGAATGTGTATATATACTGGATAAATCTCGTGAAACTCTGTACGGTGGACTTGACTGAAAGAGCATTAACAAAAATTAAGCTCGTAATTTTCTAGTACGAAAATCATACTTCATCTACTCATCCACCATTTTTGAACAATATAATTACATTGACCCCATTTTTAAGTGGGCTATGTGGTGGGGTTTGGGGAAAACCTAACCCGCAAATACATTATGTGAAAAATATGCAGACCCATCACCAAATCCTGACTTATATATGTTCATCCAAATTAATTAGATTAAAATAAGATTGCATTTAAAATAAGGAATAAGGTTCAAATTGGCCACTGAACGTAACCTGAAAATGCAATTAGGCCACTGAACGAAAAAAAAGTGCAATTAGGCCACTGAACACTCCAAAAATGTGCAATTTCACCTGATAGCAGGTTACCCTCAATTTTAGCAGGTTATCTGCTTACGTGGCAGCTGAGTTGGCATTTTAATAAATTTTTAATAATTTTTAATAAATTTTAATAATAAATTTTTATTTAAAAAATTTTTTTAAAAAATAAAAACGACTTTATTTTATTATTTATTTATTTTTTTCAATTTTTTATAAAATTAATTATTAAAATTAATTATTAAAAATTATTTAAAAATGCCAACTCAGCTGCCACGTAAGCAGGTAACCTGCTAAAATTGATGGTAACCTGCTATCCGGTGAAATTGCATACGTTTGGAGAGTTCAGTGGCTTAATTGCACGTTTTTGGAGTGTTCAGTGGCCTAATTGGACTTTTTTTTCGTTCAGTGGCCTAATTGCATTTTCAGGTTACGTTCAGTGGCCAATTTGAACCTTATTCCTTTAAAATAATGACTGCTTGTTAGATTAAATATAATAAAAGAAAAAAATAGTTAATAATTAAGGAGGTATGGACAAGATGGAAAACATGTGGGACATATTATATAATGATGATTTCTAGGAATTAAGAAATTTCACATGTAAAACATGACAAGATTATTTTCATTAATCAACATCATTTGTCCTAAGTCCACTCCCCAACAAAATTATCCACCTCATAATTTAGTCAGGGATTAGATGTTTATCAACATCTTTTGTATTTTAGTGTCCTTTATTTTATTTTATGTATCTGCAAACAATTGTCTTCCACACGTAAGGTGAATGCATATATATTCATCTCAAACTTCATTTCATTTCTCCATTTCTTTTTTAATTTTAATTGATTTGAACCGTTAATCTAAATTTGATCAACGGTTTAAATCTCACTACACATTTCACTTGACACCTTCTCCGCACCATTTCATATATATATATATATATATATATATATATATATGAGATGGTGCGGAGAGGGTGTCAAGTGAAATCCAACTATTAATGTGCACATTAATAGTTGGATTTCACTTGACACCCTCTCCGCACCATCTCATATATATATATATATATATATATATATATATATATATATATATATATATATATATATATATATATATATATATATATATGAGATGGTGCGGAGAGGGTGTCAAGTGAAATCCAACTATTAATGTGCAATCCAACTATCAGTTTAGACTTTTAGTTGTAATGGAGCAGATACTTTAATTTGGCATCAAAGCCAGACTAAAGGTCATGAGTTTTATAAGGATCTTGTATTGGTACAATTTGGCATAGTAGAATTTTCGTCATAGAATAAAGTGACTATAATCATTGCAATGAATTGAATGAAAAAATCTTGACTTCTTTTTGATATTACACTTTTGGTTTATATGACAAATGATATGAATGTTGAGCTACAACTCTTTAAAACAATTTATATGACAATTAATTGAAAACTAAATAAAATTAGGTTAGGTGGGTTTTCTGATCTCTTCAGTAGTCACAACCACTTCAGGACACAAGGTTTAATACTAAATTATCAAAATTTAAAAATTTGAATATAATTATTATAATGTATAAAATTTGAAAATTTTCACTTATTGATGTAATTACTTAATCTTTTTAACTTTTTTTTTTAAAAGGTCAACTACTAAAAAAAATATTTTTATACGAAAGAGAAGAAAATAATAAGAATTATAGGAATTTGAGTACAGGAATTAGACTGGCTATGATACGGATTTAAATGTGCCCTTTATTGTTAGGTCTACTCAAGACATCTTGTGATTTAACAAAAAATTAATTTGAGTAAACTCATGTTCATAACATCAGATAGAAAAAAAAAAAAAAAAAAAAAAAAAAAACCTAAATCCTCAAAGAAATTCTTGTAAATTTGTACTAGGACAAGAGTGATCATGATAAATTTGATACTAAAAATAATTTTTTTTAATAATGAATATACAGTATATTATATTTGAACTGTGTGACCGAGATAGTGGTGGCAGGTTTTCTTGTCACAAAAAAAAAAAAAAAAAAAAAAAAAAAAAAAAAAAAGTTAAATGTGAAAAGTTGACAAAGATTAAGTTAATCTATATTTAAGAAGTGTGGCACCGCATGCATGTGCAATAAATTTACCGTAAACAACCTTTTTGACAAATTGTGGAATTTTCAAAACCAACATTATAGTATCATTAAGGAATTCAAAGAAAATCAGAACCTCAATCAATTCCTCTGAAAATCACAAAGAATCACAATGGCAAGTTCAATGAACTCCTAAACAAAAAGTAAATGAGAATACTAATCATATCCAGGGACGGAGCCAGAAATTCGACTGAGAACGGGCGAAGAAGTATGACAGATTTAGAATTTTTTTCCAGTAAAAGCGAAACATTAAATACAAAAGAGATGATTTTAAAAAAATAAACAGATATTAAATATGTGACTGTGTTGAAGCCATAGGAGAAGATATGTTAAACAATGTTAATGCAAGGATTTGAACCCAAGACCTTTCTCATTACTAACCACATGCCTTACCAACTAATCTAACTCCTTACTTGTTAACATTTACTAGTTTTTTTATACTAATACTAAAACCTATACTATATATACATATATACACACAAAAATTATATATATGGGGTGGGGTGAGGGGGGACAGGTGCCCCCTGCCCCCCTTTGGCTCCGTCCCTGATCGGCTGATCATATCCAATTATTAAAAAAAAGGGATAAGGGTCAAATAGGCCCTTCAACTATAAGACAAAGTGCAATTAGCCCCTTGAACTAACAAAAGCTCCAATTAACCCCTTCATCTTTTTACTTGTATGCAATTAAGTCCATAACTTTCTAAATTTGTGCAATTAGCTTAATTTGAAGGTAAACATAAGGTAATAGTAGGTCAAATTGATTTTTTTTTTTTTTAAAAAAAAAACAAAAACAAAAACTAAAACTAAAAAAAAAAAAAAAAAAACAAATTACGTCCAGTTGACGGAGAAGCCATGGCTGGCATCTCCGTCCAGTTTGACAGAGAAGCCGGCCCATTCTCCGTCGACTGGACTGAGAAGCCATTGCCAGCTTCTCTGTCAAGTTTGACGGAGAGCCATGGCCGGCTTCTCCGTCAACTGGGCTTAGAATCCATGGCCGACTTCTCCGTCAAACTGGACGGAGAAGCCATGTCTGGTATCTCTGTCCAGTTTGACGGAGAGCCATGGCCGACTTTTCCGTCCAGTTTGACGGAGAAGCCATGACCGGCTTCTCCGTCAACTGGGCGAAGAAGCCATGGTCGGCTTCTCCGTCAACTGGCCGGAGAAGCCAGCCATGGCAGTTTCTCCGCCGACTTCTCCGTCTAGTTTGACGGAGAAGCCTGTTTTTTTTTTTTTTTTTTTTTTTTTTTTTTTTTTTTTTTAATTTCTTTATTATTTTATTTTTATTTGAATTAAAAAAAGATATTATTTTATTTTTATTTTTTAAAAAAAAATTACCTGCAACTTTAATGTAACCTTCTAATTAACCTAATTGCACAAAAATGAAAAGATAAAGGGTCTAATTGAAGCTTTTGTTAGTTTAAGGGGCTAATTGCACTTTGGCCTATAGTTGAAGGGTCTATTTGACCCTTATCCCAAAAAAAAAATATTAACTTGGTTTAATGTTATTTATTTATTTATTTATGTTTGACTAAAGTATCAATTTGCATTGTTTTTTCTACCATGGTTTTAATAACTTGGTTTAGTTTCATCCAATAACTAATTTGGGTTCTTTGCCAAGAAGAAGGAGAAGGAGAAGAAGAAGAAGAAGAAGAAGTGTTAGTTATATCTCACTAAACTATCCCCGCAACTCGCAACCCATGAGTTTTAGAGCGAATTCATGAGGTTTATGATAAATATAGTTCGAAGTACTTAAGAAATGTGAATTTAAAAAACAAAAAAGATTTTTGGTTTAGTACTAATAAATAAATAAATATATATATATATATATATATATATATATATATATATATATATATATATATATATATATATATATATATATATATATATATATATATAGCTTGGATTTAGACTTCTTTGAAAGATTATGAACTGAATAAGTTTATTGATGAAAATAATGTGACTTAAATAGCATACAAAGGAGAGAAGATAGCAGAATGTTGTAACAACCCGTCCAACACTACTAGTCAATAGGAGCATAACTAGAACTAAATAGAGACCAAAGATATCAGCCACAGATATCCTTAACACGCCCCCGCAAGATAGAGGATCCGTCGCAGACTCCAATCTTGGAACGGAACAGAAGAAACAGCGAGCGGCCTAACGGCTTCGTAAGAAAATCAGTGAGCTAACCCGACGAAGGAATGTGCCAAACCACCAGTGAGCCATTAGAAACTAGGTCACGAACAAAGAAATAGTCAAGCGCGAGGTGCTTCATACGGGAATGACACACCGGATTCTTACACAGATACGTAGCGCTAAGGTTGTCACAAAGCAGAACCGGAGGCTCCAACAGTTGCAACCAGAGCTCATGCAACAGATTCTTTACCCACAGAACTCGGCTTCTGTGGACAAGCACGAAACTGATTCTGACGAGTGGACTTCCAAGAGACGAGGTTGGTCCCAAGATACAATAGGTAAGCAGTAGTGGACCGCCCACTAGAAGTGCAGCCACCCCAATCAGCATCTGTATACACTCTCACCGAGAGAGGTTGCCAGCATGAAAGTACAGCACCATCCATCTCGAAACGAACCAGTATGTCTGTGATATATTGACTTTGAGACAGGAACACGCAGTGTTGAAACTACTCCAACACCTAAAAAGTGATGCAAGGAACCAAGGTCCTTAAGGGCAAACCGAGCTGACAGAGTTTCAACAAATTTATTAAGCCACGCTAGTCATCTGTGGCTGATATCTTTTTGTGGTTGTAGTAGTTGAAGCCATTTGGATAGAAGCGGAGAAAAAAAAATTTTGTAGGAGAAAACTATGCTCTGATACCATGAAAGGTTATGAACTGAACAAGTTTACTGATGAAAACACTCAGACTTAAATAGAATGCAAGAGAGAGAAGATAGCAGGATATTGTAACAACCCGTCCAACACTGCTAGTCAATAGGAGCACTGATGAAAACACTCAAACTTAAATAACATACAAGGGAGAGAATATAGCAGGTAGTTAGCAGGATATTGTAACAATCAGCCCAACACGCATGTAGTTAACAAGATATCGTAACAACTGTCCAATGCTAGTCAATAGGAGCAAGAACTAAACAAGAAAGATATCAACCACATATATTCTTTAACATTCTCAACCAAAAAATCTTATTAAAAGTCCAATCTTTAATCATTGGTGTGGTGTGAAGATGGAAGAACACACGAGTAACAACAATGGCGGATTGAACTTCATCTTATCTCTATACGATTCTGCAGAAATTTTATATGTACACACAGAATTCACGAAGACTAGACGACATTAATTGAGTCCGGGCCGGAACTTTAATTTGCTTAGCTTAGAACTGAAAATCAAGAACAGAACTAAAATATATACCGACTAAAACATACTTAAACAGCTCGATCTTCTGTCTGTCTGATGATCATAACAAATTAAATATATAATACAGATGCATCTAACACAGTAATCTTGACGGGTTTTTAACGATTTGCAGCGATGGATGAAGTTAGAGCTAAACGGAGCTCTTCTTGGTTGTAAACATGGCTGCCCATCTTCACGGTGGCTTGTTGGATCATCAAATCGTTCACCACAGAAACGCTCGCATGGTGGACGTCGAGATCGAGATCTTTGAGCGCCACCATTAGCCGCGCTGCCGGGTGGTTCTTTTTGCTGCATTGTATTCTGATCATGGCGTCCCACCCGATGATTTTGACGTCGACGTCGATGTCGACGATTTTTCCGGCGAGTTTGAGGGGCGGCTCGGGGGGCGGAGGAGGAGGAGGGTGTCGGGATTCTTTCTTTATGGATTCCAGTTGGGTTTTCAGATCTTCCTGGGCGGATTCGGCGGTTTGGAGCTTCGATTTGAGCTCGTTTATGTAGGAAATGGCGTCGCCGAGGAGGGAGGCTTTGTCCATTTTCGAAACGTTGGGGACGACGGCGCGTAAGGCGTAGAATCTCTGGTTTAGTTTCTCCCGCCGTTGTCTCTCCGCTTCTACGTGGTTCAGCGGCTCTTCCCGGCCGTTCGCCGGTTTCCGGCCGCGTTTCTTCGGCCGCTTTTCCGGCTCCACCACGACGCGGCTGCTGTCCGCTTCTCTCACCACCGAGGCTTCGAGATCTGAGTGGTCGGAATCGCCGGTGGCGCCTCCGGCGCCGCCGGCGGAAGGAACCACCACGCCGGAGACGAAAGAAAGCATCCCCTCGTCGTTGCTCCCCCGGGACGTGGTCGTCCGTTTCTTGTTTTTATTGTTGTTGTTGTTCTCGTCTGCTGCCGGAAACTGGCCGGAAAAAATGGCGTCGTTCCCGCTGCAGGCGCTTCTTTTAACGGCGTTATCACCGAAATTCAAGATCTCCCCGGACTCCCTCTTGCAGGAAAGCGACGACGTTTCGTTTCTGACGGCGGCTCCTCCTCCGTCGAGCCCGAACTCGGAGAAATTCAATCCCCGGGGGAAAAGCTGAGAATTATTATTATTACTCTGAGTTTCGACGGTTGCCGGATTTGGGTTTTCGTTTCCGAAGACGATTTGCTTGGTGATTGAAGACGGAAACGAGTTTCCTTGAACGTTTGTGTTGACGGAATCTTTAACTTCCGGGCCGGGGTCGGTGAGCCAGAGCGCCGACGGGTCGTTTTCCGGCTGCGCCGCCCAGGAGCCGGAGGCGGAGATGGAACCCAAATCGGGGTTATTGAAATTGAACAAAACCCGGACTTTGTTCATCAAATCTGTGCTCTGAAAAATCACCTCCGTCGATCCGAGCTCGACGACGCCGTTCGCCGACGGGATACAGACCATGGTTTGGAGCCCGAACCCCTGGGCCTGTCTGGCTCGTTCGCAGACCGAACCGGCGAGCCGTTCCGGTCCCGCGAGCCAGACCGGGTTGGAGGTGTAGAACGCTTGGCCTGGTAGACCGGACCCGGTCATGAACGATTGGGTCATGGAAACCAGAAAAAACCACTCGGTGTCCGTGACTTCCTCGTCGACGGCGTCGTCGGTGGAGGCGGGGCCGGAAATTAAAGAATTGAGCTCCCGGAGGACTTTTTTCCGGTGCTCTTGCTCCGCTATCGACGCCGGCGACGACCCTTTCTTGCTCCGCTTCGCCTTATCCTCCTCCCCTTTATAGTACCCGTCGCCCCACCCTAGAAACGCCTGCGCGGCGAAGTCGTCGACGGAGCTCTGCCAGAAAATAGCGTACGTCCAGCTCTCCTGCGCGCCGTCGATCAGCGTCTGCAGCCGCTGCTGTAGCGTCTCCTGGTTGAACGCCGCCGCCGCAGGCGGCGGCGGCGGCGCGTGAGCAGACGTCGTAGTCATCGCCGCCGACGCGCCGCCGCCGTTGTTGGTAGTAGCAGTAGTGGACGGCGGGAGCCAAAACTGGGGCATATCGGAGGACAAGAACGCCTCCATCATGGACGCGTCATCGCCGGCGGCGGACGCCGTGGCGGCCCAGAGATTCGTCGACGGTAGCCTATAATCCGTCATCCAACAATCGGACTTGAGATTCACAGTGAAAATTCTCGCCGGATTTTCAAGAAACTGAGCAGTGGAGTCTGCTCTCTTACTGTATTTTTAGAGAGAGAGAGAGTTGGGAGGAAGAGAGTGGTGGAGAGAAAGTGAAGATATGGTGGAAATATGAGGGGGCAGTGAAGTTGAAGCTTCCATTAAAGCACGCCGATTAATCGGGACATATATTATTTATCGCCAGCGTAGTAAAGCCGGCGCTGTCTTTTTTACTACCACCTTGGACTTACCACACGTGCAACATTGCAACCATTTTCATCTCTCTATTAGGAAAGGAAAACAAATCCTAATGTTTCCGAATATAGCTCAATTGGTTAACCAGTTCAAAATATGCCTCGTTAATTATTAGTTGTTATAAAATAATGGGTTTTAATCACTTATCAAAATTCTATAAGAAAAGAAAAATAAACTTTTATGTGATGATAAACCATTGATGAAAAAAAAGGGTTCAATTTCTCTCTTTTTATCTCCCATCTATTGGATCAACAGAGTATCGTAGAGTATATATTCTGCACCAATTTCTAACTTTTTATAGCATAGTAAGGGTGTAACAACATTTGATTTCAAGTCATATACTAGATGAATCACCGAGTTATACTTTTAGTTAAAATCAAGCACATATGATAATAAAATTGTACATAAACAACTATACAGTAATTCAAGAACATAGAAGAATTGACTCATAAGGGGTGGGCGAGTGGGTGATGCATAATTCTCATACCAGAAAGTCAAAAATTCGATTATTGATAATTCTCGATCAATATCTTCTCGATCGAACCCGTCACACTAGATTTTCATAGTGTGATTGCATGTTTCCCTTATCGCACCAGGTCTTCATAGTGTGATTGCAGGTTTTTCTTGTCATGCAGACTATTACACAAGTGCGATTTACCCAGTATACTGGGTAGTCGAAATTTAGGCATATATATAAGAGGATATAAAATATTGTGTTGGGTGTTGAATATTGAGGAGCTGCGCTTATGAAGTGTTGATAGTGCAATGCTCCAATTTAAGAAAAGGGGAATATAATTTCCTAGGAAGATTGAGTTCAATTTTATGCCTTATGTGGATTCTATGATAAACCATTAAAAAATAGCAAGTCATTAAAATGGAAATGGAACAAATATTCTTCATTTTTGTATTTGTAGTATCAGAATCCTCATGCAGTTGGCAATCTGCAGAATCCCATTCGTGTATGTTTTATGCACTTCATATTTTCTATATAAAAAAAAAAAAGTAATTGAAGGTAAAATCATAAATTTTGTTGGGGGTAGTATTTGGTTGATTGGTTCAAATATATGGTTTTGTTTATTCAAGATTTGGAGCTCGTGTAAACTACATTAGAAAAACTTTGTGCAATAAGATTGATTGAAATGGTATTAATAGGAATCAAACTCGTGATTATGTATAGAAATCGTGTTTCAGTCACTCAATCACTAGACTAATTATTATATTATGGACCAGGATTTACCATGAGCATTACAGACCTTGCTCTAGATTATGTACATGAAGGTAACATATTAATATTTTATGGACCTACAGGCGAATTCATGCATCTAGAAATTAGTCTGACAAAGCCAAAAAAATTAATTTAAGAAAAATACACGATTACAAATTTGTCTCTTAACATTAGTAACTTATCTGACTTTCTTGATTTGAACTTATTAACTATGGATAATCTAAATTGATTTATATTAATGTATCCTTTACTGATTAAGAATAAAATATAAAATTTGTTCAATGCATATCTTCAAATAGTGATTGCGAAGTTTTTGTCATCACTATAAAAAAACACACACAAAAATTAATTACAAAAATATAATGCACCAGGTCAATTCTTGTTAATACTCTATTAGCCAAGCCTATTGCACAAGATCTTTTTAGTGTGATTTATCTATTTGCATGAACATGATTTACCTTAAACTTTTTAATTTGTACATACTAAACTAAATAAAATATAAAAAAAAAACTTCGTCATAAATTCTAAAATTTAAACCCTAACTGTAATACACTTTTGCATTTTTGTAAGTGCAAATTTTTTATACTAAATATGTAAAATGTTAATACTAAATGTATAAATTTAAAAAAAAGTTTGAAAATTGTAAATTTTAATATTTAAATTTACATAGTAAAATTGATGATAATTAAAAATGTCATTTGTAATTGTATTTCTTTATTAACTTCCAGCTTCCAGGAAAGGGCCGCCACTCGTTCAGTGTAAAAAACGATTTAATCGTAGGCCGCGTATTCAACTAATCGCCATCGACAGTCAACTATTCAACTCACACTGCACTCCAATTTTTATTTAAAAAAAAAAATATTTTTAATTATTTTTTATGTACTCCCATTGTCCCTACATGGCTACATACCAATTTAACTTTAACTTTCCAATCTCTTTTTAGGGCCCCACAATTATTTTTGTCTATATTTTCTATTTTGTTTCTTTAATTTGCCTTCAAATTTTGACAAAATTTAAATGAAATACTTATATATAATCAATTCTCATATTATTCTAAAAGAGTAGTACTATGTTCTCCTAAATTCACCTTCTCACAGTTACCTTATGAGAAAGTTTTTGTTTTTGTTTGTTTTTGTTTTTTTTTTAAGAAATTTATGAGAAAGTTAGTCACCACAATTCGAAAGATGAACTCTGAATAAAACTAATCTTGTAATCTTAGTCAACGAAAGATCACAATAAGGTAATATTTAATTGAGTTTTTTTTTTATTTAATTAACAAATATGCATGTTTTTAAAATTTGGATAAATCTAGCTAATTCATGATCAATCAATGAATATTCAAAATTTTATTGTTATGTCAAGAGATAAGCATTGGAATATGAAATCAATATGAGAAAATTGTATCAGATATATAAATAAAAATTTATTATCGATATTCTTCAATTTCGATCCTTTGGTTATGGTTTTTGTTTAAAATAAATAAAACTTTGCCAGGTCTATATAGTATATTATTTTGTTCAGTTTAGTCATTGTACCTAAAATTTGTTCAATTTAATTCCAGTATTTTGATTTAAAACAATCAATGATAATACTTAACACTTGTTTATTTTTTTCGATTAAGTTTGTCCACGCGTGACAATGGGCTACTCATTTATAATAACTTAATTATTATTTTTTATAATAATAATAATAAATAAATAAATAAATAAATTATGTTAAGTATTGTCTTGTTTTAAATCAAGTACCTAACAAATACTTTGAGCATTTTATTTTGAAAGAACTTTGAACTTTTGAGTTCAAAATCAATCATATTTGATCATAACTGTTTTCGAAAAAAATATTTGATCATAACTAATAAAAGCTAGGGCACATCAGTCAACAAATCAAAACTAAAATTAACTCTAACATTTAATAAATAATGATAAAGTCTACCATAATTTTATCAAAAGATATTTTTGTGATATAACAACGCTCTTAATAGAGTTGTTCGCGAATAAAATCTGATTGAGACTCAATTAAATTATCTCACATTTTAAGATACAGATATCACTGTAGTTAAAAAAATTAAAAAAAAAAAAAACACACACACACACACTTTTATTTATTTGTTTGTTTGTGTGTGTGTGTTTTTTTTTTTTTTTTTTTTTGGTGATAATATCTTTACCAATGAGCTACATATGTAAGCAAATAGAATTAAAATTTTATAATTTAATATTTTGGTTGAGCTGAATTACATCTGTTTTAGCTTTGATTTTGAGCTGAAGTTGTCCCAAACATCAACTTTGATGCATTAAAAAAAAAATTGTTTAAATTAAAACTTAACTTTTTCCTAGGAGAGGGTGGGTGGGTGCCTGGGTGGGGGAGGGATGCATGATTATAAAACTCAAAACTTCTCTAACTTCGATTATGACATTTTAACATTATATTATTCTCTTAACCTAGTCTTAAATAACCTTGACTATTAGTGACGTATTTAGTGACACAACAACAATAACGACGTTAATTATCTTCTATTATGATACTCTCTATGATTTAGTGGGATGGAGACACCAAATATATAAGAGTCATGAGACCGTTTTATAGATCTTAATTTGTGAAATAGTTATTTGTTACTTATAATAGAAAACATAATACTAATTATATAAAATTTAATATTAATTTGAAATAAATAAAATGTTATTTATAATAGATATTGTAATATTTATGAAATTCTAATATTATTTAATATAAAATAATTGTTTTTAATGATAAATATTGTAATACTTATAACTGAAATTGTGATACTTATAAAGTGTAATTCTAATGTAAATATTATAATACTTATATGTGAAATGTTACTTGTGAAAGAAATTGTAATACTTGTACAAAATTTAACACCATTTTTTGAATTAAAAATAAACCGTTACTTATGATAGATATTGTAATACTTATATGAAAAATTATGATACTATATTTAAGGTAAAATTGATTGTTAATAATGATAAATATTATAATACTAATAACATAAATTGTGATACTTAATCTGTTTAATGGACAATGATTCGTGAGACAGTTTCACACAAAATTTTGACAATAGATAAAATTGGTAAGAAAATGGTACTATTATTTCAATATATATAATTATATATAATGTTTTCCGTATATAAGAATCTATTAGAGTTTTTGTTTTGGACAGTTCTCAACAAGTTGGGAAATACTAAGGAAGTGCCGCCCACCCACCAACCCCCCCCCCCCCCCCCCCTCCCCGGCGCCCTTGAAGGGTTAGCTGATTTTTATAGTGTTTGGTAAGGGAGCACATGTCGAGATTCCTGCCAGTAAGAGTATGTTACCTATGGCTTATTCCAGTTGATTGTGTGCCGTGTCCGAGTCAACTTGAGGGATGAGACAGTTGAAAGGACACTTTACATATCACTTTTTTTATTCATAATGAGACCAATTTCTGGATCTGACACGTTGAGAAGTCCTAATGTCAAGAATGATATTGGCATGGGCATACACAAAAGTTGAGAATATTGGTGGAGGTTTGTTGGCATGAAGCGAGGGCATTAATGAATGATACTAATAATAATAATATATGTAACGGGTCCCTTCTTGCTGGTCCGAAATAATTATAATATCTTTTGATATTATATAAGGTTAATGTGGCACGTTTTGGGCAAAGCCTGTCGTGAAATAACGTTGATTTATTTTATTTTTTTTTATCTTAACAAATTTATTTTGTGACGGGTTTTGTGACATGTGAATTATGAAGAACAGAAGAAGCAAGCAGTATATTATAGGGAAAATTGTAAAAAATGCCCCTCTATAATATGTCAATTATCAATGTCACCCCTGAATTATGAGTGGTGTAAATGTTGCCCCTCAATTATCAAAACGGTACACATATAACCCCTCCCGTATCGGACATGTGGTTCCCCGTTAGTGTACGACACCGTTAAATCGGAGTAAATATGTAATTTAGTTGTTTTTTCTCTCCCTCGATTCGAAGTACCAGCGATGGACAGCGGTGGGGAACCACAAGTTCGTTACGGGAGGGGCTATATGTGCACCATTTTGATAATTAAGGGGCAACATTTACACCACTCATAATTCAGGGGTGACATTGATAATTGGCATATTATAGAGGGGCATTTTTTTACAATTTTCCCTATATTATATGTGTCTTAGCTTCATTGTGTTTGTTTTTTTACATTTGTCGATTCATATATTTCCTTATCGATCGGTTAAAAAAAAATAGTATATATATATTATTTGGTCCAAAAGGGATGACCAAGTAGGTTGATTATAATTTTCGAATCAAAATATGAGGAGTTCAATTTTTGTGAACACTCTTATCTCTTGATCGAGTAAGTCACATTAGATTTTTTTAGTATGATTTATCTCTTTTATGTGGTTTGTGAGCTATTACATACGAGCGAGGTTTACCTGAAGCACATCTCCAGGGAATGCGTGTTCCCCTTGTCACCAAAAGAAAAAAAAAAGATTTGAAGAAGAAGAAGAAGAGATATATAAAATGAAAACGAGCATCTAGACATGAATGTACCCCACACGAAATTACAAAATGCACCATATGATATGTATGTTAGCGTACAAGTTAAGAATAAATGTACTTTGTTGAGTGCACTTTTGCATTTTTCGGTTAGCACCTGATGAGGATGCTCCGTGTGTGTCGGGGGAGGGGGAGATCAAACGGATGCAAAGATAAAAGAAAACTACAAAAATATGGTATAGCTATATCCACATACAATATTATTAAAAAAAAGTTAGGTCTAAGTTTGCTATACCCACGATATCATTAGAAAGAGTTAGGGCCCAAGTCATTCCGTGGTTTTTTGAAAATTTATAAAATTTGACGATAATGATTGTGGTGCATTACCATCTAGTTCACATAAAAATTAGCTTTCTAGTGTATATGTATGATTGAACATATCTAATCATGCCTAAAATTATGTCTAGTTAATAGTTTCAATCAAATGAAAGTAAAAATTGATCTCTAAAATATATTATGCAAAATTCACCTTATTTTGTGAGCTATATATGTACGATGTTTGAGCTATATATTAAAGTTGAGCATTTAATTCCTCCCTCTAACATTTTGAAAATTCAGGTCGTGTGGTTTCGAACTTTTTCATTATTTTATTTTATGTGAGTACATATGAGAATTATTTTAAGTTATTCTTATTACACTCTCAAAATAAAGAATGAATATACAAATTAAATTACGATAGCCAGTACACTCTGATTTAATATTGAGCATGACATATCAAAAATAAATTAATATTGACACTTTATACGGAGTAATTAACAATTTTACTTCAAAAAAAAATTATAATTAACAATTTTATTATAAGATTTACTTGTATCAAATATATATATCAAAAGAGTCCGTTTCATTTTTCCTAATCTTTTTCATGTAATGACTCATGCCCTGCGAGTCTCTTATTTATCGATTGTGTATTAAGTAAACACCGCTCTTATTTTGACAATAATTAAATTCGTATTTTTCTGATAGGATAATTATGCTCTATCGTATCGATTACCCATTTTGAGGCATAAAATTAATATTTATTGGTTACATATCATGTGACTATGTGAGGTGCATGTGCAGATAAATTAATTACGGGATTAAGAAATTTTTTAACATATATAGTTATATATATACTAACACATTGGACAACTAATTCATGTTAACTCCACTATGTTCCATGTGCTTTTATGTTAATCAATTAATTAATTAATTATGTTAATGTCCTTCCCTAATTAAATATAAAGGCTGCTTTTTATAGTTTATTTGTAACTTGCAACCTCGGCTTCGTACGTGGATATGTTTGACAACTCAACAAACAACTAATCACAACCCTTTTATTAATATTTTAATTAAGAGTTAATTCCATTTTTTATCTTAGATTTATAGGTGACAGTTTAATTATTTATTTATTTTTTTTATTAGAACATCCATTTTGGTTCTAGTATTATTGTGACATGATCAATTTTGGTACTCCATCAACAAAATCGTTGAAATTTCATCAAATACAATGACATTTCGATATTTTTAATACAATGTGCATTGACCTATTATTTATTTTTTTTTTAATGTTTTGTTTTGTTTTTTTTTTTGAAAAAATTCATAATTAAAAACCAAAATGTCATTGTATATAACGATATTTAAGCTGTTTTGTTAGTGGACACCACTCTACCTATTTTTTAATAAGTCGTTTGTATGAATTGTAATTAATGTGACCAGAGCGCAAAAGTCTTAATTGAATAAATATAAGAGTTTAATGCATTTATAATGATCTAGTTAGTACGTCGTGTATTTCAATCTTATCACCGATATTCTTAATATGGATCTAATATCACCATTCTATTTAAAAGGAGACAGAGCCCCCTTTTTTCGAGTGAAAAGGAAAACCTATTATTGTCACTACCTGAGAGTACGTACTAGGTAAACTCCGTTCATCTGTAATACCTTACAAACTATACAAGAATTTAAAGGTAAGGTAAACTGCACTAAGTAGAGACTTATTGCAACTGACTGCCACAATCGAAAGAATATTGACAAGAATAAAATTCATGATCTTTTGGTACGAGAATTATGCTCACCCGACTACCCTTCCCGAGTAGAAACAAAGCCTTTGATTGTTATGGAAGAGGAAAACATATCCTAGAGATCTTTCAATTGCAACATTATATGGGGTAGAGATGTTGATGTGGGAGTCCCAAATCCCCAAATGGACAATTTTGTGAGGTTAACTTTAACAGCAAAATAAACGTGAAAGCAAAGGTACAGGCCTGTATTAAATATATAAAAAAAAAAAAAAAAACAAAACCCTAAGGTCATTTTCACTATTGTTTGGGGATGCATATGCTGCAATATATATAATTATATAATGCAACTTGCACAATGTACGTTTTAATTTATTAATTAAAAAAAAACGTATATATTATATTATTAATTACATATATTATGATAATCCTAATTTGATTAGTCCAACTAACTATATTCCTTTCTTTTGAAACACGTTTTGAACATATCAATAATTAGATTATGATAATGTTAACAAGTTACAAGTACGTTAATGGGGTGTTTGGGTGGTATTAATTGAAATTTTTTGTCAATTTAATTTTATTAATTGCAAAACTACATTATTTGGTTAGAGAGAATTGCAATAATTTCCCCAATTCAATAAATTAAATTAGAATTTATAGCCACCACCCACATGAATTGGAATTAGCCATGGAAATGAAAGGAAAAAGGGAAAAAGACAGTTTTGCCCTTGATTACTTGTTATTATTATACAAGGGTATTCTTGTCTTTATATCACTTTTTTCTTATACTTGTATAATTGTCAGTATTATACTTTTTTTTTAGTATAAACCACAAGGTGATCCGGATATTTATCTGTCCGTTTAACGGTATTTATCTGTCCGTTTAACGGTCCAGGTTCACCCGACTAATCCACGTTCGCTCTGAGAGGCACGAGAGCTAACCTAAGCGAAATCGTCACTTGTGAAAATCGAACACGAATTATCTCAGAATTCTCTCCCCATAAAAAGAGCTCATTTGCCACTTGAACTACCCGACTATCCCATTGGGTTCGGTATTATACTTTAAATCCATACTGCGGACATTATATTAATTTATCTCGACCGTCAAAACCTCGATCTAGTCAACGGAAGGACAGTAGTCACAGTAGAAACAGTAGACCAACTCAATGTACATATATAAAACCTAATTCCACTGTAAAGATTAGTTTTTGTAGTGATTTACCTAATTTATTTATTCTTAATTATTATCTTCTTATGGACAATACGGTAAAAAATCGTTACTAAAATAGTAAGAATATTTACACGTGAATCACACCTAAGCTGTTCTACTTTGTGTCCTGTTTGGCTGTTCGTGAATCTTGAGGCTCCTAAAACGAGTACAAGAAATGGTTGGATTGTCATAAAATAAAATTGTTATTATTGTCGTATGTACGTCGTAGGTATCGAGGTACACATCGGACATAATTTTTTTTTTTAAATTAAAGTTATTTATTTGAAAATATGTATAATTAAAATTTTCTAATATAATGTCGTTTACTATATTATACATCTTTTTAAAAATAAAAAGAAAAAATAAGGGTTGATAAGAAGTTAACATTGGTGGTACGAAGTATCAAAGTTATTTCTCTGAAAAATGCGTAATTAGACAATATTTGTTGAGAAATTATAAATTTTGTAATTAGAATATTTGTTGGGTGATAGGTGATGTGTAATCCCATACAAAAATGCTTATTATCAATGCTTATTTAAATAGAGTATTTATTTTTTATACTTATTCTTAATGTAATATCATGAATCTTAAGTGTTTATGCTACATGTGTGTGTATGTTATTTTGGTTACATATACAATACACTCCATTTAATATAATTAAAATTACAAAAAAAAGGGTAATTTTTGTATCTAATTATAAAAGAAATAATATATTTTTTTTGTGACGGCAGAAATCCACAACTACTACTTGAGGGTATGCATGTGTAATTGTGTAAATCACGCTTTTGTATATAGCTTGCAAACTACACAGGAAAGATGAAACCACACTATAAAGAAATAACATATATTGTCCTTCATTATATCGCCATCACTTTTCGTTGCTCAATTGTTTACGAAATGATTTCTTTTGGGTTTCTCAATTGTGTCAGATGTGACTTTTTTGTCTCTCAATTCTCCGCATAGTGTTTTTTCGCAAAAATCTGCATCGTGCGATCGAGATGAAACTAATCCAGTTAAACATTTGTTGAGCTTTATTCGGAAATTGTTCTTCCAAACTCAAACCCCTCCCATTTGAATCAACAATTTTAATAAAAATTAAAAATAATGTTTCATTATATGTGATATATAAACAAACTTATACGAGTGATTTTGAAACTTGAAGGGATAAGAATAGAATTGTTTGGGGAGAATCTTTTCTTGGCCACAAATAACAGAAGAAGCCAAAGACATAATTGTATATTTCTGTTGGATCTCTTTCCTTTTCTCACCTGGCAGGGCGAAATACGAAACGTGGCCAAACGCGGCGTTATGGACCGTCCAGTCCAATTATTCCAGGGTTAAAATTCGGGGATAAGTTAACGTGTGGCCGGAATCATTTCACACGGCTCTTCTTCAACTTTACTGTCCTTTTAAAAAAAAGAAAAAACTACAAGATCCATTGATTGGAAAGCTACATTTAAAATTAATTTTTGCACTAGGGTGGAGGTTCGGATCCTGTCACAAATAATCTAGAGACTAGACTCTCATATATGGGAAAAAAAAAATTGAATTGGACTCTTTATACGCAGAAATGTACATTTTAGTATTAGGGTATGATGTAATTTGATGAAGCTGGAAAAAAGCTCTTGGGGTAGTGGGCTAGTGATTTTCCAACAGATGGGTAAGGGTTCGAATTCTACCACATACAATCTAAAGATCGACTGGCTTCCCAATATGAACTCTTTGTTCATAAAGTGTACAGTTTAGTGTTAAATTAGAATGTAATTCGGTAAAGTTAAGGCACCTGAGTTATATAAAATAGATTGCATTACCAGAGGCTGCTCTTGCGATGTTCTACGTGAATCCACGTTCGAAGGACATCATACCAAAGTCGTACAATTAGGACTACTTGTTGGTTGTGCTTACTTCTTGTTCCTAAACTATAACTGATGTTAAAAATTTTGTCTTTTTTCTAACAAATTAAAACAATAAGGACGAAATTTGCAACTTCAGTTATGGCTTAAGAACGAGAAATGAGTACGACTTATAAGAAAAATGATAAAATTTTCAATGTTAAATTAGTTATTATTATTATAACTTAATAACGAGAAGTGAGCACGACTAACAAGTATGAATGAATTCTACAATTATTTTATAATTTAAAGACAAAACTACCATTTTTCAAAAATAAAAATAAAAATTAATAGACAAACAAAATCACAAAAATACAAACAACACGTGACTACTAAACCTCAGCAGGCACCACGGAGAGAGACATGATTAATAACAAGATTGCATATATATACAATGTTTTGGTCCCCTATAATAAATTGTTACAGTCCAATAATGTTTGCCACGTTTCATTTTCTTCATTCTTTTCTTTATCTCATCTTCACTTGTTTTTGCCATAAACGTAAATAAATTATATTAATTTTCAATTGTCGGTTAAAATATACTTTCTTTTCAAAGAATCAATATTCACCACCAAGATTTGGTCCGGTGACTTTCACTTAAGGAGAGCTATTGAAGTATCAATTGAACACACTTGGCTGCTTGATTGCTTTCTAATGTGATAATAAAATTATTTATCATTTCAAAAAATATATTAAATGAATGAATATAATATAATATTACAATAACTAAAAAACGTTGAAGTTGAACATCAAGAAAATGAGATATAAATTTGACTTATTATGAACACTAGCGTATACATATTTAGAAACATGTAAGTCAGTTAAAACACATTTTACAATTTACTTTTTTACCAGTTTTCGGAGCAAAACAATAAAATACATTATGTTTGGGTTCAAATTAAACTTATGTATATAATTAGGGTTGGAATTAAAGCATACCATTAAAGAATATTAAAGAATAATCTTAAATATTGATACTATTGCCACTGACATTTTGGTAGCTACAAAGTGTGCATTTTGTGGGGCATGCAACATAGTTCCACCAGCAATCGCACATGGCCTAATTACAAATGCAACAACCTTTCCAACAACTAAAATCATTAATTCAAGCCCGTCGGAGAATAGTTTTGTTCCGAAAGCGATAATTAATGAGTGACATAATGTTATATTTTCCTTTTGAATAGTTTAGTAGGTCTTTTTTTTATAGAGCAAATTCTTTAAGATTTTTCCTAATAATATATATTATATATTATATATTAGGGATGGCTAGGATGATTAAGTAGTTTAGTTAGACTTAATAACTAGAAGTTATTAGTTAATCAAACTATGTGCCTAATATAAACTATATTATATATTAGGGATGGCTAGGATGATTAAGCAGTTTAGTTAGACTTAATAACTAGAAGTTGTTAGTTAATCAAACTATGTGCCTAATATAAACCTGGATTGATGGGATAAAGACTTAATAACTAGAAGTAATCAAACTATGTGCCTAATATAAACCTGGATTGATGGGATAAAGAGGCAACACAACAGAAATATCAACTGACTGTGGCTGGAGGTCAATACTCAACACGGCTATGGCTTCCGCTTATGCTTATTGCGCACAAGGAGCGCCCCTCTCACTTTGAGAGGGAGGGTTGCTCCCACACTGCCGCCGGTGAGACTCGATCCCTGGTCATTCTTCCCAAACTTCACAAGGAGCCCCTCTCACTTTGAGAGGGAGGGTTGCTCCCACACTGCCGCCGGTGAAATTCGATCCCTGGTCATTCTTCCCAAACTTCACCCCTATGACCAGTTGAGCTGCCCATGCGAGCAATGTGAAATTACATTATTGATCTTATTGTTATTTTTAACGGTAAATTAACAGAAATTTTAACGAGGGATCAATGGTGGCAATTAAATAAAAGTCAAGATATAATACGCCAAAATTAAAAGAGTAAGACTAAATGTGGCAATGCCACAATAGTTGAGGAGTAAAAGTGAAGTTTACTTCTTTTTTTTTTTGGAATAAGGGTCAAATAGGCCATCCAACTACACACCAAAATGCAATTAGGCCACTGAACTCAAAAAACCTACAATTAGGTCCCTGAACTACACAAATTCATTCAATTTAACCTAAAATGACTTGTTTACTTGTTAATGTGATGACGTGTCGATTTTTTTTAATTTAAAATTAATTTTTAAAATTTTATTTTAATAATTATAAATAAAATAATTATTTTAAACTAAAAAAAAAAAGAAAAAAAAAAAGAAACAGCCCGCCGGAGACGAAGGGAACCCTTCGTCTCCGGGCAGCCAGCCAGGGAGTCGAAGGGTCCCCTTCGTCTCCGGCCGCCATGGAGACGAAGGGGATCGTCTCCATGGCCGGTTGGAGACGAAGGAGACTTCGTCTCCGACTAGCGATGGAGACGGTCCCTTTCGTCTCCATGGCTGGCTGCCCGGAGACGAAGGGTTCCGTCTCCATGGCTAGCCGGAGACGAAGTCTCCTTTGTCTCCAACCGGCCATGGAGACGATCCCCTTCGTCTCCATGGCGGCCGGAGACGAAGGGTTCCCTTCGTCTCCGGCGAATTTTTTTTTTTTTTTTTAAAATTTAAAATAATTATTTTATTTATAATTATTAAAATAAAATTTTAAAAATTAATTTTAAATAAAACCGACACGTCATCACATTAACAAGTAAACAAGTCATTTTAGATTAAATTGAATGAATTTGTGAAGTTCAGGGACCAGATTGTAGATTTTTTAAGTTCAGTGACCTAATTGCATTTTGGTGTGTAGTTGGATGGTCTATTTGACCCTTATTCTTTTTTTTTTTTTTTTTTTTTTTTTTTTTTTTTTTTTTTGTGATTATTGTGTATTTTTTTTAACTTAATGGGATTGCTCAATTTACGAGCAACTAATAAATATAAAATGTTTTGTTGTCACGCTAGAAGATGGTTAAAGAAGTAAATTTATGAGAGAAAAGTAACACTTTTCTTACCTGAATTGCCTTATTGGTTGTCTTCATTATTTATAGATCTAGATAACTGTGGCTATCTCTTCTACTGATGAACAACCTACGCCACAAGTTGTTTGTTAACAAAAACAACCATCGAATGTCATCGACAGTTAGTGATAGACTTTTTTTAATTTAAATTTTAAAAATAAAAATTGTATAACTAAAATCCACGCAAGAATTATGACATAATGTGTTAGTTTAGTCAATGTCACATTAACTATAAGCCTGTAATAGGAATTAATTGCACTATTTTGTCTGTGTAAATAGTTTTATTGGAGGTTTAAAAAAAAAAAAAAATTGGGCATGATCGAGTATATTGATGATGTACCAAAATTTGTAAAAATCAATCAATTAATATATGATATAATGAGTGAAATAGATCCACCAATTATATTGTGGGGTCACCGGCCAAAAAGTCTTGTTATTATTATTATTTCAAAACGTGCATGTATGTTTCTATACTAGCAAGTTTGTCTCATATTGATAGATGTATTTTGGGATAAAGTACAAATAAGTCACTGTACTATTTGGAAAAAAGCAATTAAGTCATCGAACTCAAATAACCCCCAAATAAGCCATTGAACCCGGAAAAAAAGAGCAATTATCATTTTTAACAGGTTAACTCCAGGTTTTTGCTGATTGAATTGTCAAATGTTTATTTTATTTACGTTTTTTTATTATTATAATCCACCT
Source organism: Ipomoea nil (assembly GCF_001879475.1). NCBI lineage: Eukaryota > Viridiplantae > Streptophyta > Magnoliopsida > Solanales > Convolvulaceae > Ipomoea > Ipomoea nil. Next base: position 1,420,269 of record NW_017618908.1, read on the forward strand.
ACATAGTAATATATTTTAAAGTAATTATAATCAAAGTAGTTTTGTTTTGTCTAGATCTAATTTATTTATTTATTATTATTTTTAAACAAAAGATCCAGTGAAAAAATAATAATAATAAATAAATCAAATCTCGACAAGACAAAATTATTTTGATTATAATTATTTTAAAATATAATACTATCCAAGTGGATAATATTAATAAAAATAATAATAATAAACGTAAATAAAATAAACATTTGGCAATCCAATCAGCAAAAACTTGGAGTTAACCTGTAAAAAATGTTAATTGCTCTTTTTTTTTTTCAGGGTTCAATGGCTTATTTGCTCTTTTTTCCGGGTTCAATGGCTTATTTGAGGGTTATTTGAGTTCGATGGCTTAATTGCTATTTTCCAAATAATTCAGTGACTTATTTGTACTTTATCCCATGTATTTTTGTGTTTCTAGTATATATATATATATAATAATAATAATTACTAACCTATACTGAGACATATCAAATATAACATGACACTTTTTCTTCACAAACTATCTAATTGGTCTCCTTTTAGAACACAATTAATCAATAAAAAGAAGTCAAATTAAGTGTAAAGATTCGTAGTAGATTATTATATAAAAAAATAAATTAAGATTGAGGATAATAAATGAAAATAGCATTTGCACCTTGTATTTTATGAGTTAGAATTGAATAATGTACTTTATGTGTTAGAATAACGTACTTTAAACTGATGTATTTTGTGTTAAAATAATGTATTTTATGAGTTAAAATAATGTATAATATACTTTGTGTTAGAATAATAAAATTTCTGGATAAGATTATGTATTTTATGAGTTAGAATAATGTATTTTATGAATTAGAATAATGTATTTTATGTGTTAGAATAATGTATTTTATGTGTTTTTGAACTGTGGTCGACACAGCTATGTGGACCACGGTCCACGCAACAATGATTGTTTTTTAAAACATTGTTGATTTAACTTCTTCTCTATCTTTTTATGTAATTTGATTGTAATAATTTTCTCTATTATAATAATCCACATGCCATTTATTCACCACTATTTGGTACTACAATAATTTTCTTTAACCCTTCATTCCTAGTTTTAAATTTTAATGGAGTAATTATTATGTTGTACAAATAATTTTAGTGAAGTAAAACGATAGAATATTTTGGCTTTTCTATGATCATTACTAAATTGGGGAGCCAAACCCATCCTTTTCCAACATGGGGGTAGTAATAATTGGAATTTTGTCACACATAAATGCAGGAAATTATGCAGTAAAAAAAGAAAAAAGATACATGTTCTTTTATAAGTTTTCTTTCTTTTTCTTCTATCATTGTATGTTAAAAAAAAAGACTACCTAATATAAAGTGACCCCAAAAAAAAAGGGTCCATATCATACTCCAATAACTTTATCTGAAAAAAATTGATTACGAACTCAAATATCAACTAAAATTATCTGTGAAGTTCAACATAGAAAAACCTAAAGCATGTATATTATATAATTAATAATACAGTGTGAGTCGAACCTAAAACTAATCCCACATTTTCACTGTTTTATACAAATGACAAAAACTTCAGGATCAAGACCCTTACTTACGAGTCTAATTTCGATCCCAATAAAAAAAAAAAAAAAAAAAAAAACTGAGTATCAACACCAGTGTTGAAAAATATGCTAGACACTTGATTTTTTTTTTTTATATTTTTATTTTAAAAATTTAAATTTTTTTAGGGGTTATTCGCCAAAATAAAAAGGAGGGGAGGGAGAGGGGGGGGGGGGGGAGAGGTTCGGTCGCCTAGACCGCCTAGGCGTCCAGCCGCGGAGGAGGCCGATTTTGGCGTTCCTCAACGCGGTCGGACACCGCTAACGCCTAATCAGCGCCTAAGCGCGATTTTTGCAACCATGATCAAGACACATGAGTGGTGAGTGTTTAATTTGGTAGCTAGCTATATATGCAAATAATTTGTGAGAACTTTTTTTGACCTAGTTTTGGTTCAACTTTCTTTGTATCAAGATGGTTCACTTTTCAATTGAGTCAAGTGGTGTTGGGAAACTAACATTCACCAAATGTATGTAGACATACTACATGTGATCAAATTCAGTCCAAAAGTTCCAATAATAATGGGGTAAGATCATATATAGTGCCTCAACAACAGCAACATGATAAGCTAGGGCACCCATTATTTTCCATGGTTGAAAAAGTGGAGGGTTACCTTTATGTTGCATATGCTGCCTCTTCCTCTTTGGGGTTTATGCTCAAAAACCAAAACAAAGCAAGAGATATTCATGTCGTATATTAGGATCTGCGTTGAACGTTATGATTTTTTTAATATATATTTATTAATCAGTCAATTTTATTGTGAATTAATTAGCTAGATATAAGATTGTATAAAACGATATGTGGATTTTGACATGAAGATTACTTTTTTCCCTTCTAATTAATTCACAAAATGATATGTAGGGGTAGGCTTTAATCCATCGTTTCACGAAGAGGTTTGTCGAGTGGGCTAAGTTTTTTTTTTTTAATTTTTTTAATTTTTTTATTTTTTATCTGACTAATCCCCTTTCGCTCCCGGAAGCAGCATAGGACTTGCCCTAGAGGAATTGTCATCTGTAGGGACGGATTATGTCCAAAGTGGACAAATCTATTGTGCATACTGACATTTGACTCTGTCTGTTGAGCCATTGAGTTACCGTAATTTACATCATTTCAAAATACTCTACGGGATCGGGGTGTAAGGAGACCTTGCGGCGAGAGATTTAATCTTTTGGAAGAAGAAATTAAATCAGACTCAACCATATCATGAGCAAATATCTTGCCCCACGAGAATGACCAATGCATACTTCTACTTCCTCAATTGTGCAACAACTAATTTTATAGGTGAGACCTAAGGTCCTGTATCCCTCACCATCTTGAAAAAATCACACCACTGCTAACTTTATAACAAAATTTTTATAGTAACCATCCGTATTTTAGTTTAACCGAACCTTTATAAATTACAGTTTTCTATTCGAAAATGAAGAGCATTCTAATCCGCCCCATTTCAGCAAATTATGTTGTGGAACCGTGTCCATCTTGTAACATGGACACGATTCCAAAACGTCGTTGTTTTGGTAGAAAACAACGTTGTGTCAATTAAAAAAAACAATTGTTTTCTTTCGCTGTTAACGGCGTTTGTCTTTAGATTCGGTAGTTTCCTTCCCAAACTCTATGTTCACAATTATAGAACTTTATGTTATAATTACTGAACTCTATGTTCATAATTATAGAACTCTATGTTCATAATATTTGAACTCCATATTCAGAATTATTCGAACTCTATATTCATAATTCTTGAACTTTATATTTACAACTGCAGAACTCTATATTCACAGTTACGTAACAGTATATTCATAATCTTTGATGTCACTGAATTCTTTTAAAAAATTAAAAAAAAAATCTGATTAATAGAGGAAAAACAGTGCCATTAACAACACCGTTACTCCTGAATTACAGAACGACGTCGTATTACATCCGTGGACATAACATTCCCCCCATTTCGTGTAAGGATTTAGTAAAGAAAGGAGCAAACAAGTTGGGCCAACTAAAGATGGGTAGAAAATCAAGCCCAGCCCAATAGAGCTGCCAACTTATATCGATTAATGAGACAATCGTCATTGGGCCAACCCAAAATTAATGCAATCACAAACAATTAAACGTACCGGCAAATTATGTTGTGCATCCGGATGCAAAAACGACGTCGTTTTAATAAAACGCGCGTCTCCCCTTAAAAAGAAAAATTCAGGTTCGATTCCCAGCAACAACATATAAACTAAAATTTCAGAATCGATGAAGTATAATTCCATAATCGATGAACTATAATTCCAGAATCTAATCTATGAACTAAAAATTCCAGAATGAATGAACTACAATTCCAGAATCGATGAACTATAATTCCAGAATCAATGAACTATAATTCCATAATCTATGAACTAAAATTCCATAATGAATGAACAACATAATGCTGTTGCTAGGAATCGAACCTGGATTTTTTTTAAAAGGGGAGGTGCGCGTTTTTAATAAAACGACGTCGTTTTTGCATCCGTATGCACCATGCACCATGCATGGTGCATACGGATGCACAACATAACTATTCAAAGCCATCTCGACTCGATTCATTTAACTTGTAAAGTGGCGGGGTAATATAGACAATCCGGTTGTTATACTCTGGACCGGAAAATTATTGTGTGGACCATGGTCCACACAATGTTATGTGTACCATAACAAAAAGTACATTTTTAATATAATAAATGTACATTATTTTTGTACTGAATGTACATTATACAATATAATGTACACTCAGAACAAAAATAATGTACATCCCCTGAATACAATGTATATTATTTTTGTATTGAATGTACATTATTGTTATACTGAATGTACATTATTTTACAATAAACAAAATATGGTCCATACAACTTGTGTGGACCATGGTCCACACAATAATGATTGCTGTGGACCATGGTTTATAGTGCTATGTAAATTATGGGTGTCAAATGAGATTATAGTAGAATTAAAATTATACTTTAATTTTGCTAAAATGAAACTAGTGTGTAAAACATGAAACTAAAAATTAGAACGCATTCACAACGTATATTGTCAAATAAAATTGTAGTATAATTAAAATGATACTTTAGTATTACTATAATGAAATTAGTGAGTATGAAAAATGAAACTGAAAAATAAGACAATATTATCAAATGAAATTAAAGTTTAATTAAAATGATACACGCTACTACATGAAACATGGTCCACAGTAAAATATGCATAGGACCCATTATTGATCCCAGATTTACTCTTCCCTTTCTCCAAACAAAAAAAAAAAAAAAAAATTCCTTTATTACATATTTTTTCCTTTTGAGACCAAAATTTTAGCATAATTTAAGAAATTTTAGACCAAAAAATTGCGGCATTCGGTTTGTGTCGTTCCCTACGCTCTCTTCGTTTCTCCTACTTTTGGGCTCTCTCTAGATCTCCTGAGCAAGCCATGGCTGCCGAAAATTTCAGCGACAAAAACGCCGTATTCCGCAAGCTCCGTTCCAAGCCCGAAAACAAGGTTATCTGTCTGTCTGTCTTTCAAAATTCGATCCACTTTCATTTCGGATCTAGATGCATTATAGTAGCCCGAGATCTGATTCGGATTTGGCATAACGTTGTTAGTTTGGTTTGGCAGATGTGCTTTGATTGCAATGCGAAGAACCCGACATGGGCGTCTGTGACTTACGGGATCTTCCTGTGTATCGATTGTTCCGCGGTACATCGCAGCCTTGGTGTTCATATCAGCTTTGTTAGGTGAATTCTGTCATTTCTTGTGCCTTGGAGGATCTTTTTTACCTTGATCAGCTGATAATACGTGTTTCGTTTCAATTAAAAGCTTATAGTATGTGTTTCGTCTCAATTAAAAGCAGCTAATAATGTGTTTAGTCATAATTAAAAGCTTAAGTTTAATAGTCTGTGTTTCTTTCAATTTAAAGCTGATACTATGTGTTTAGTCACAATTACAAGCTTATAGTACATGGTTTAGTTGATAGTATCTGTTTTGTCTCAATTAAAAAGAGTTGATAGTATGTTTTGTCTCAATTGAAAACTGATAGGATGTGTTTTGTCACAATTGAAAGGTTATATTATGTGTTTCGTCTCAATTGAAAGCTTAAAGTAAGTGTTTTATAACAATTAAAAGTTAATTGTTACATGGTTTAGTTGATAGTTTTTTGTTTCGTCTTGATTAAAAAGAGCTGATAGTACGTGTTTTCTCTCAATTCAAAAAGCTGATAGTATGTGTTTTGTTTCAATTAAAAGCTGATAGTATGTTTTTTGTCTCAATTAAATGCTTAAACCAATAGTGAGATTGTTTTTTTGTGCATATATATATGTATAGTTTATTCATTTCTTCGTAAAATTTACCAAGCTTTTGAGTGTTAGGTAATAGGCATTACAGTATTATCTCGTGTAGGTGTAATGTTAGTGAACGTTTTAGGTCATTGATTATGGACACAGTTGATGAGCCTCACAACAGTTCAAAAGATGAAGTGAAGAGGAAATGTTTTCATATTTATTTGGATGCATTTGGCATTCTTTGGTTGTCAAACTGGGGTTTGAGTATAGAATCCAAAATGACATAAAAGAGTTTGAAGATTTGAGTCTAGATTGAGATGAAAAACTTAGAATAAGCGAATAGATTTGAATGATCTTATTGAATTTTATTAGTTTATGGTTAATGTATGGGGGAGACTAGTCGTTATGACACAATGTTACGGAGTATTTAGAAGCTAATGGTTTTCTCTGGTCGTTATGACACAAATCACACAATGTTGTTTAGAAGCTAATGGTGTTCTCTATATTTTCAATAAAAATGGCTGAAAGGAGTTCACTATGAAAGAAGCTAATGGTTTTCTCTGGTCGTTATGACACAATGCTGTTTAGAAGCTTAATTGTTTTCTCTACATTTTCAATTAAAATGGCTGAAAGGACTCAATGACATCACTTTGATTTCAGATTTGTGCACTAGTTCTTGCACTTCATAAAACTAGTTTTCTACCAACTGAAAATTTTTGTTTTTGGGGTTTGCGTTTCTGGGATTTGTTCAATTGTATGTCGATAGGATCTTAGTTTTCGTGTTCTTTATTTTATACTCCATACAAAGTTGCGATTCTTGAAAATGGAAACTACCACTGCTGGTTCTCTTGCTCTGTACATCTAGTAGAATCTTCTTCTTTGGTAGAAATTCGATTCTAATGTTGACAAGAACCTTCGTGCTGTTCAGATCTACTAATTTAGATTCGTGGAGTCCAGAGCAGTTGAAAACAATGTACTTTGGTGGAAATAACCGTGCTCAAGTTTTCTTCAAGCAGCATGGATGGAGCGATGGAGGCAAGGTTGACGCCAAGTATTCCTCTAGGGCGGCTGAATTGTATAGGCAGTTACTATCGAAAGAAGTCGCTAAAAGCGTGGCAGAAGTTGCAGACTCGGAAGCACCACCTGTTGCTTCTCAGGCTGTACAATCTGCTAATGGATTTTCTGAGAAAAAGATTGGTGAAGAACCGAAACAGAACTCCTTTGTTCAAGATGAGACCCCTGAAATTTCTGCTCCCCCGAAAGCTTCTCTTCCCGTTACTTCATCTGTTAAGAAGCCTATACTTGCAAAGAAAACTGGAAAGTCGGGGGGCCTTGGTGCTCGAAAGCTTACAAATAAGGTATGCCACGTCTTCCCCTGTTGCAAAGTGATTTGTTTCTTGAAATAGAATTCGTGATTGTTAACATTTGGTACTAAAAATTGATTTGCAGCCGAGGGAGAGTCTCTACGACCAGAAACCTGAAGAACCGCCTGTCCAGGAACCACCCGTTACTGCAAATAACACCACCACCACAGCTGGCTCATCATTTACTTCTCGTTTCGAGTACACAGAAAACTCGCAGGCTGCTGAGGAGAATCCTGGCGGTCCTCGTGTTCTTAACCATGTAGCTCCTCCAAAGGCAGCCAATTTTTTCGCAGAATATGGGATGGACAGTGGCTTCTCTAAGAAGACAAGCTCAAATTCATCGAAAGTTCAAGTAAAGCTTTCTTTCGTTTTAGTATATAGAAGGAATTAGACAGTTTTCAGTACATTAGACTGGGTATTTCGTTCCTTCTCGATTCTCATCCTGTCATTGCCAGGTCGAGGAAACTGATGAAGCGAGGAAGAAGTTTTCAAACGCAAAGTCCATTTCATCAGCTCAGTTTTTCGGTGATCAGAACAAAGCTGGCGGTGAAGCTTCAGTTTCCCTACAGAAATTCTCGGTATGCTACCCTTTACTATGTTACCTTTCACTCTTTCAGCCCCGCTTTTGTGGATGTAATGTATCAGTTTCTTCACCATTTCCTGACCTTACAAATTTAGGGTTCAAGTGCCATCTCCAGTGCTGACCTCTTCGGTCACAACGAAGATGACTCCACCATCGACCTCGCAGCAAGCGACCTCATCAACCGCCTCTCGTTCCAGGCAAGTGCTCGAATTCACCATTGTTCTCGCAATTTTAGACACACATCTCTTTGTATGAGTAACATTTACGCGTATTTTCAATTCTGCTCAGGCCCAGCAGGACATATCCTCCCTCAAAAACATGGCTGGAGAAACTGGAAGGAAGCTCAGCTCCCTTGCATCCACTTTGATGTCAGATTTCCAGGACAGAATCCTGTGATTACAAGAATCTTTTTTTTTTTTTTTTTTTTTTTTTTTGGTGAGGCACAAGAATCTGATTTATGAATGTTTCACATAAACCATAGTTTGTGTCATTATGAGAAATGTTATATACTCTGTATAGGTATAAAGACAGTATTTCTGAATTTTTTTTTTTTAATTTCAGACAACTATTTTTTTTGGGATATTATTCGCTATTTTGTTGTCAAAATTATGTTGTCATTATACCTTCTGCTTATGTGATGGGACAAGGGGAGATCAGGGTAATTCTAAGCCAAATTGGTCTACTAATTTGGTATCTACAATATTCCAAGTTTGACTCTCCTATTTTCATAGGGGTTTTATTAAGAAGGCACATTTGAATAGCGATGATGATTTTTTCTATAAATTAAGATAGTATGAGATTATTAAATTGGGTTAATTTTGTGTGAGATTGTTTAATCTCTCGCCACTGGAGCCACCTGTGTGTTCCCCACCACAACCATATCCACCTCGCTTCCACCACCTCCCCCACTTTCACCATTGTGTTCCCCGCCACCACCTCTGCCTCCGGCACCTCCCCCACTTCCATAACCACCACCGTGATCACCGCCAGCACCATAACCACTTCCGCTTCCCACACCTTCCCCACTTCCATATCCACCACCATAAGAGATTAGCTTAAACTCGTGACAAACACATTTTTTAAAACAAAAAAATGTGCATTATGCTAATCAGGAATTTAAGTTAATTATTCATTCTTTTTTTGTTAGATTTGAATAAGCGAAGATATATTTAAGTTTATATTGTATTCAAATTATTTGTATTAGATTGATTCAATTAGAGAGTACACTAAACTCGTTTGAGCCAGTTGCACATCGGTCGCACATGATCTTCGATTCTTAATGTTTCATCATCCCCAACTAAATTGATTTCAGGTTTTTTCCCTCCTTTTTCACGCATTTCGTTTTCTGCAAAAAGAGGTATTTAAACCCTAATTTCTGCAGAGCACTTTTCAACGTCTCAACTCTCAAACACTCTGCTTTCCTCCGCATTTTAGTGGGAAAATGAAGTCTCATAAGCCCTAGAAGCATACTTCTCAGTTCTCAGTCCTCACCTATAAATTCTCCCGATTCTCTAGAAACTGGACTCGGGTTTCCTGGTAACATGTCGGGTTTCACCGGAGGGTCATCGGAATCGACGGGATGGGGAAACGGAGAGGGTGATCTCAAGGAAGTTATGGATGACTTGGGCTTGGATTCATTACCTGCGGTTCGAAGCTCTTCTAGCTATTCACATTGGTCCAAACCGTGGAGTTCTGGGAGCAAATTGGAGCCTACTACGGACCCTAAATTGTATGGAGGTCTTGATCCCCAGGGCTCCGAACCTGATTGGACCGATTCGTGGAGTGCTGGTAATGTTTCCAAGCATGATTTGCCTTTCTCTGTTTATGGGACTTCGGGTTTGGCCTCAAAAAGTAAATGGGAAGCTGCTCATACCGTTTCGAATTGGTCTGCTGTAAAGGAGCTAGTGGAGGTGGGATTGGATACCAAACCACAAGAGGAAGAAGAACCAGTTGCTGTAGAGGATAACATATTTGCTAATTCTTTTTATGGAGGTCTTGATCCCCTGGGCTCCGGGCCTGATTGGACCGATTCGTGGAGTGCTGGTAATGGTTCCAAGCATGATTTGCCTTTCTCTGTTTATAGGACTTCGGGTTTCGATGGGATGAGTTTGGGCTCAGAAAGTAAATGGGAAGCTCCTCCTACCGTTTCGAGTTGGTCTGATGTAAAGGAGCTAGTGGAGGTGGGATTGGAAACCGGACCATTTATTCCGAGTGAGGCGGAGAGGGAACAAGAGGAAGAAGAACCAGTTGCTGTAGAGGATAACATATTTGCTAATTCTTTTTTCTGGGATGATAAGTCTTTGTTGGTGGTACAGTGTCTTATATGCTATACTTGTCTTAGTTGCTTATCTATTAGGCTGATTGAATATTCTGTGTTTGTTTGTTATTCACTGGAATTATGTTATAGGGTGGAGGGCTTGCTAATTTGGGTAACACTTGCTTTCTTAATTCAGTATTGCAATGCTTCATGCACATTGTACCTCTAATACAAAGCATTGAAGCTTGTGATCATCCATCCCCTTGTGAAGGTAGGATTAATACACTCAAATTTCAGTTTCGGGTCGTCTGTGTTTTATTGCTTTTATGTGAAGTTTTAGATTGGCGAACCTCAATACACTCAAATTTCAGTTTTCGTCTTACTTTTGTGGTTAATCGTGAATTGCAGCTTGTAATGAAGGGTTCTGTGTGCTTTGTGCTCTCAAAGAGCTTATGAACATCTCCTTGGCTTCTAAGGGTAGCACCATCCGTCCCAAGAAGATTGTCAACAATCTAAGTTGTATCTATTTTGATTTTGGCTTTCGTGCATACATGGTTTTTGCTTTCTTTTCCATGTAGTTTAGATAATTTATGCTGTTTATTGTATTTGTTTTTATTATTTTGGATTTAGTTTAATCCATAAATATGGCTAAATTCTGTCCTGTGATGTCTGCTTTGCATATGTGGATTCTGGCTAGATGTGTACTATTGAAAATGTATCAAGAACTTTGTTCCACTTTGATCCTTAACTTTGTGAAAATCCAGATTTTTCATCTACTTTTCAAAGGTTTCAACAGGGAGATGCTCATGAATTTCTCCAGTGTTTTCTGGAGAGACTTGAAAGTTGTTGCAATTATCCAAAGCTGAATGGCCAGGTGTCCCCAAAGCATGAGAATGTTGTAAAGCAGACTTTTGGTGGTCACCTAATTAGCAAAGTAATGAAAGTGTGGCTATAATTTAGTTATGTGTTTATTGTCAACCAAAAACTAATAATCCTATAATTGCAGCTGCAATGTTGCAATTGTGGTCACCGTTCTGACACTTATGAACCTCTGGTTGACCTGAGTTTGGAGATAGAGGATGTGGACAGCCTCTCTCTGGCTTTGGATTCTTTCACAAAAGTGGAAAGGATTGAAGATCCTGAGACAAAGTTTACATGTGAAAAGTGTAAGGTGCAAGTGTCAATTGAGAAGCAGCTTCTATTGGATGAGGCACCATTAGTTGCTACCTTTCATTTGAAGAGATTCAAAAATGATGGCTCTCTTGTCGAGAAGATTGCCAAGCATGTAACATTCCCGCCTGAACTGGATTTGCTTCCTTATGTGGAAAGGAATGAGAAAGTTATTGTGAGTTCCTTCAATTCTTGCATTATCCATGCTGTGATTTCAATGTTTTAATTCTTTACTTATTGGATTCCTGACTTGAGTGTTGGTTAAATGGTTAACTAAAGAAAATATTAATGTTTAGGCGTTTTTAAAGGAAATCCACAACTAATTAATGCAACTTGAAGAAAACAGTTATTCTTTACCTGTATACTCTGCCGGTTAGATGCAATTCAGTATTACTCCATATATATATCATGTTAGGGCTGTGGCTTAGTGGACATAGTTTGAATAGTGCAATGCCTATAGTGAAGCTTGGAGTGAAAATTCTGTTTTCCTCTTTAGTTGTGGAGTGCAATGAACTCAGGATCTTTAATTTGGTGATGCAAATGACTGAATGAGCAGGATGAATGCGTTAGGGCATCTGTTTATACCGTGACATCTTATTGATTCTTTATTTTTCCTCATCTACAGGAGGAATCAAAATATAATCTTTTTGCAGTTGTGGTGCATATTGGGGTTTCATTGTCTTCTGGGCATTACTACTGCTTTGTCCATGCTTCCCCCAGTGAATGGTACAAGTTTGATGACTCAAAGGTGCATCACTCTCCAAACTTTCGACCTTCAATTTTTTGGGTTTTAATTTAAATGACTGCTTGTTTCCTGTTAAGCAATGATTTTATGAGTTCTGAATGTTTCCGGGGTTAGTTGTTGATTATTAGCTACAAAAACCTATATGAATTGTATGGCTTCTGCAACACCACATACTTTGATTGCTCATGTCGTTGATTTCTCTTGCACTTTATCCCTTAATTGTTATTTATTGTATCTTAACATAGAAGGAGAGATTTATTGACTCACTACATATGAACTAAGTTGATGCATGTTTCGATCTTTTAGGTTACTCGGGTTCAAGAAAATGTTGTCATGTCTCAGGAGGCGTACATTCTCTTCTATGTAAAGCAGGGCACTCCCTGGTTCTCAGAAATCATCGAAACACAGCAGCTAATTCTCGATGCATCCATATCAAACAGTTCTCCACAACCAGTGTTATATAGTGTTGATCAAATCTTTAATCCGTATCCCAAAATGGAAACTGATCGTCCTTGTGATGTGAATGAGACCGATAATGCTGCAGATGAGGCATCTTCAAATGTTGATGGGCCAAAAGATAATGGGATTGATAGAAGTGATGGAAAAGAAAACTCGAATGTGGTGTCTGCCCTGATACACGAGGGTATGAACAATTCTTCAGATATCTGCTCTGCTGAAGCTGAGAAAACACCACCTCCATCTGTACTTAAAGAAAAAAACTGCAAACAGGAGTTCCGGATAAGTAAAAGGTTTGCGGATCTGACTACTGAAACACCGTCGATATCTCCAAGCCTAGAGATATACAGAGAAGACACTGCTGGTAAATTTACTTATGTACTTCAATGTGCTATGTCTTTGTGATTTGCGTTATTAGTATACAGATAGCAGTAAAACACACCCTGGGTTTGATTTGCAGATAACGCTTATTCTCCTCCTCGTGCCCTACTGAGACCAGCGGATGAGGTTAATCACCCCGAGGGAGAAAAGCTAGTCAAGAAAAAGATGCCTAGCACACGAGGGAGTGCGTTGAAGGGGTCCCACAATGAAAGTTGTATGAAGAAGAGACGGCGAAGAGTGGAGGGTTCTCCAACCAGAGAAAGAAGTTCATCCACTCGCCGTTCCTCGCGGTTACGTTCTTTAACCGCCACCAGCTTCAGATGAGTACAGGTGAACTTGGGGGACAAGTTGATTATCTTAGGACTTAGGATATATGCTTGTTTCTGAGCCAAATAGTAAGTGATAGAGTATTTTAGGTCAAATGTAAATTGCAGGGCTTATGTTTTATGTCCTTTCTCTACTGCAATGCATGAAAAATAGTGTTGCACTAGGTATATAAATAAGCTTTTTGTTTACCCTTGCACATAATACTAATACTAGGATTTTTATTATGGTACTGATCGATATCAGTGTTGATAGTACCGAGTATAACTATCCTTATTATATTTGGTAATACTTGGTACTATTGGTCACTCGTGCCGATAATATTCTGTACCAATGTATGGCTATACTTGATATTATCAGTATCAACACCATAGAAAATCTCATAGCAGGGAGTGGTTGGAAGCACATGCAAGGAGGAAATGGATGTCCCTATCTCAAGCACTCACAAAAATGGAGAAAAGTGATCTCGAAAAGGGTGACAAGTGGATGGAGTAGATTCTCGGCCCGTATCTAAAGGTTACAGTTTTATTTCTTGTCAACACCTTTTTGGTCGAATATATTCACGACACCTGGTCAATTTTCTTACTATAATTTATCTTTTTAGTGTGATTTGTGAATTATTATATATGAGCGAAATTTAACTGATGATACCCTCGGATAGTGACTATCGATTTCATATCGAGAAAAGTTGAAAGAATTGAGGATGTTGCATTGTATATATATTTCATTCAGATCATCATATATGTATCTATTTTAGCTAGTGTGCTTTTGCTGTCACCCATATCCTATCTGCTCATCATAATATGCCACTATGTATTATTGCTATCATATCACTTATACTGAGACTAATTTAAATTTGATTCGAGTTAGTTTTTAAAAAAAAAAGGTCTGACCTAAATCTTCAACCGTATTATCAGTCTACTTATATTACTAATCGCCTTAAATTATTAAGTTACAAATAGTGTTTTTTCATATTAATAATATATTATGTATCACAACCCTCACCCTTACTAGCTAGATAGTTTATAGCTATGATGATTACCTATAAATGATTAAGACAAAAAGATTCTAATTATGATGATAATAACAATAAGAATTATTCAGGATCTTTTTGTCCCAATGAATTGGATTATGGATTTGACAAACACCAGAGAACAAACTCACTTACTGATTAATCCATCATATTTTCTCTGTTTGATTATGAATATATATGATGATTACAATGTTTTTATAGCAATGATAACAAACTAATAAAAACTAACTACACCCATAATGGGACTAAATAACACTAGACTAGGAAAATTGGCTGCTTAATTATAGCAGTTTCCTACGTTATTAATGTTCTTAACTTTTATATTCCGATTGTAGGCTTCAAATGGAATCCTTTGAAAGACAATTACAATGTTGATGTTGGGATTCTATTGGGTTGAGATCCGGGGTTCAGGGAAGCGAGTAAATTTGTGGTGTTGGGACTTAATTGGGATTTCAACGATTAGCACCAGCATGAGCACCAGCACCGGCACCACCACCTCATGAACCTGCACTTTTTAGTCCGCCACCAGCACCGGCACCTGCACCGGCACCTGCACTAGCACCGGCACCAGCACCTACGGATACCCCTCCACCTACTCCTGCGCTTGCTCCTCCATGACCATGAGCGGATGCACCTGCTTTTCCGCCTCCTCCTCCTTGACCTTGACCATGGGCATGGGCATGAGCATGAGCGTGGGCATGGGCATGGGCATGGGCATGGGCATGTGCATGGGCATGAGCATGAGCATGAGCATGAGCATTAGCATGACTATGGGTATGACCGCCACCGGATGCTCCTCCTCCGGCAACTACATTACCACTGCCGGATCCTCCTCCTTTTGCATTAGCATTACCACTACTGGATCCTCTTTTGCGTCCTCCTACACTTACGGATGATTTTCCGCTTCCTTCTCCACCGCCAGATGACTTTCCGCTTCCGCTTGAGCCGCCAGATGATTTTCCACTTCCTCCTGAACTGCTGGATGATTTTACACTTCCTCCTGAACTGCTGGATGATTTTACACTTCCTCCTGAACTGCTGGATGATTTTACACTTCCTCCTGAACTGCTGGATGATTTTCCACTTCCTCCTGAACTGCTGGATGATTTTCCACTTCCTCCTGAACTGCTGGATGATTTTCCACTTCCTCCTGAACTGCTGGATGATTTTACACTTCCTCCTGAACTACTGGATGATTTTCCACTGCCGGATGATTTTCCGCTTCCTTTTGCATCACCGGATGATTTTCCGCTTCCTCCAGCACCGTCGGATGCTCCTCCTTTTACCCCAGCACCGCCGGATGCTCCTCCTTTTACCCCAGCACCGCCGGATGCTCCTCCTTTAACCCCAGCGGATGCTCCTCCTTTTACCCCAGCACTGGCGGATGCTCCTCCTTTTACCCCAGCACTGGCGGATGCTCCTCCGCTTCCTCTAGCACTGGCAGATGCTCCTCCACTTCCTCCTGCACTGGCAGATGCTCCTCCGCTTCCTCTGCCACCGCCGGATGCACCACCGCTTCCTCCGGCACCGCCGGATGCACCACTGGATGAACCACCGCTTCCTCTGGCACCGCCTGATGCACCACTGGATGAACCACCTCTTCCACCGGCACCGCCGGAAGCACCATCGCTTCCTCCTGCACCGCTGGAAGCACCACCGTTTCCACTGGCACCGCTGGAAGCACCACCGCTTCCACTGGCACCGCCGAAAGCACCACCGCTTCCACCGGCACCGCCGGAAGCACCACCGCTTCCTCCGACACCGCCGGAAGCACCACCGCTTCCTCCTGCACCGCCGGAAGCACCACCGCTTCCACCGGCACCGCCAGAAGCACCACCGCTTCCACCGGCACCGCTGGATGCTCCTGCGCTTCCTCCGGCACCGCCGGATGCTCCTGCGCTTCCCCCGGCACCGCCGGATGCTCCTGCATTACCCCCGGCACCGCCGGATGCTCCTGCGCTACCCCCGGCACCGCCGGATGCTCCTGCGCTTCCCCCGGCACCGCCGGATGCTCCTGCGCTTCCCCCGGCACCCCGGATGCTCCTGCGTTACCCCCGGCACCGCCTGATGCTCCTGCGCTACCCCCGGCACCGCCTGATGCTCCTGCACTACCCCCGGCACCGCCGGATGCTCCTGCGTTACCCCCGGCACCGCCGGATGCTCCTGCATTACCCCCGGCCCCACCGGATGCTCCTCCGCTACCCCCGGCCCCGCCGGATGCTCCCCCGCTTCCCCCGGCCCCTCCACCGCCCGACGCGCCCCCGCTTCCCCCTCCACCGCCCGACGCGCCCCCGCTTCCCCCTCCACCGCCCGATGCGCCCCCGCTTCCCCATGCACCGCCCGATGCTCCCCCGCTTCCTCCTGCACCGCCCGATGCTCCCCCGCTTCCTCCTGCACCGCCCGATGCTACTCCGCTTCCTCCTGCACCACCGTGTGCTCCTCCGTATCCATGACCGCCGGCATCACCATGTGCATGTGCATGTGCATGTGCATGTGCATGTGCATGTGCTTGTGCGTTCCCACTAAATCCAAAATGCCCATGACCACTGCCGGCACCGTAACCTCCACCACCGGCACCTGCGCCGCCTACTCCTCCAAGTCCTGCACCCCCTGCTCCTCCAGCTCCGGCTCCAGCTCCAACTCCACCTCCAACATTCGCACCGATACCTGCTCCAACTGAGCCTCCCGCTTTGGCTCCAGCTCCAGCTCCAGCTCCGCCTCTGCCTTGGCCTCTACCAAACAATAACCCGAAATGTAAAAGGTTCCGGGATGCCAAGCTTATTTCGAAGCTCAGCGCCATAAAGAAGAATATACATAGCGCTGTATGCTTCGCCATTATTATATATTATATATTATATAATTATATATTATATATTAAAATACAAATTTATTGATACTGATAGAATGCATGGAATCGGTAAGTATTTATATGAGCTTCAAATGATAGAAAGGCGCATTAATGGAGGTCGAGAGCACAATTAGGAATGCTTCTGGTTCCATTAATTACTGCACTTTCTGCTCTCTCTCACATCCATCCAAATATGTATACTCTCTTCGTAATATTATCATATTATTCATTATAATAATTTTTTTTCATCTAATATGATAGGACATTGACTTAGTAATTGGTTCCAAATAATTATGGCCGATGATAAAAGTTTAATTATATTTGCAGGGCGACTGAGCCGCTGAGCGAGGAAGAGTTAAAGCAGGCGCGGGAGGGGTCGCCGCCGGCGAACTCCAAGGTCTTCTGCGTGTGCCCGGAAGGGTGGTCGTGTGTGGTTTCCAAGACTGCCGGCAAGATTCAGTTCGAGTGCGGCGAAGGTTGTGCCTGTGTCGGCGGAGAAAACGACACCGTCAAAATTGCTTCTGTCTAATATTATATTATTGCTTAGCAATCTTTAAGGTGTGTTTGCTTTTCCCGGTGGGTTTTGTATCTCTTTCCTGCCATTGTTATGTACCAAAAATATCATATCCTAAAAGAAGAAGAACAATAAGATGAACACTCAGGCTAGTTGTTAGTTCATAGTTGTCTCAAACTAAGACAATTGCTCCAATAGTAGGGAGACAACTATCCAATCAACTTAGTTAAGATTGCTCTATTATCTGTGTATTATGTGGTCGGAAATTCCATAATTTCCAGTAGTGGTTGTCCCAACATGTGGGTTCTTGCAAATACCCATATACAAGCACTTTGAGGAACTTTAAAGTCATTAAGATAATTTCGCTATTTAATTTACTCATCCACCAAAATCAGGCAAGCGGGACCTTCAATTGGTTAATGAATTCAAAATGAAGTTAACAATGGCCTTGTTTGGTAACATATATAATTAGCTTAGATTAAACAATCTATATGAGTGTTTGATTAATTAGCTTTTTGTAATAGCTGATTGTTCTAAAATGCTAAAATTCATAAATGTGCTCAAAGCAGCATTTGGGAGGATGTAAATCATGGTGACTCACTACGCACAAGAACTGAACATGAACCACAAAGGCTAGACCTAGACCGGTGCTCACTACGCACAAGGAGAAACCACAGAGGCTAGACCTAGACCGGTGCTCACTACGCACAAGAACTGAACATGAACCACAAAGGCTAGACCTAGACCGGTGCTCACTACGCACAAGGAGATGCCGCTGGTGAGACTTGATCCTTGGTCATTATTTCAAAGTTTCACCTCTATAACCAGTTGAGCTACCCATGCGTACAACTTTTTTACAATCAACTAATGCTATCAACTAGTCACACCCACTAACCCAATCAGCTAACAGCTATTTACTAAACACCCCAATATATTTTTGTATTATTACCAATATTTATAAATTTTCTCTTTTTTGACAAATAAAAGAAGGGAATTGTATATACCTTTTTAAATTTGACTTTTGTGTTAAAGAAACCTATTAAAGAAGTTTAACTGCTTGCAAGAAAAGTATGCAATTGTATAACTAAAATATGAGCAGACAGTTATACATATTATCAAACTCCGTACTGGTTGATTTGTGTAATTTTCATTAAAATTGTTGGATAATATACCTTGAATCCTTGACCAAAGAATCTCAAGATGCTAAGGGAAAAGACTGAATGAAAGCCAGAATTGTAGAGTCAACCACTTGGGGTTGTGTGAAAATTGTGAAAGTGAAATCCAATTTCCCACAAAACGTATAGCACTACTCAACCCCACACGCCAAACACCATCTCATTTCATCATAGCATTCTCCTTTGGTTTCTATGGTGTCCTTGTTAAAAACCTACCCCTAAGTTTAAGAAACGAATTGGAAGATATGTCCCTAGGCACAATGTAATTGGTTGATTATATTAATTTATAGTAAGAGTAACGATTTGTTTTACTGTCAGGCGGTCAGTTGTAATGTTTGAGTCTATTGTAGAAAGTTGATAATCGCGAGAAGAGATCAAAGTTTGAACCTCGACGGCGGCAGTGTGGGAATTATGTCTAAAGTTGGCAGATTTTTTGTGTGCACGGGCACTTGACCCTGTCTGTTGAACTATTGAGTCACCGTGATTTACATCCTCACAAATGCTCTGTCGAGCCGGGGTGTGGGGGACCGTTAGGGTTGGGGAACTATTTGGTCACCGTGATTTACATTTTCCCAAATGCTCTGTCGAGCCGAGGTGTGGAGGGCCCTTAGGGTTGGGGAACTATTGAGTCACCGTGATTTACATCCTCCCACCTCCCAAATGCTCTGTCGAGCCGGGGTATGGGGGCCCTTAGGGTTGGGGAACTATTGAGTCACTGTGATTTACATCCTTTCAAATGCTTTGTCGAGCCGGGTTGGGAATTCAACCTTTTGGGAGAAGAAAGTTGATAATCAATATGCAGAGTGTGAGTACGAGTTTGAGCCCTATTGAAGAAAGTAGTATGAATTTGTCTCATTGTTAGCACCAATGTACAATCGTTTTAAAGAATTTGAGGCGGTTGTGGTAGATTATTATTGTTGCGAAAAAATGCATATACATTTAGTGATAACTTAATTTGTCACACTATTATTCTATTAATTGATTCAATTTAATTATATCAAATACTTAATTGTCACAATTACTACCTCATATGTGACTCAAAACAACAACAATAATAATAAATTATCACAAACAAGAGAGTCAACTAATTATTTTTGTCACAAAAAAAAAAAGATATTATTTGTGACAAAATTTTAAAGTGTCACAAAATGTCAAAATTCTGATATGATAAGGCTGATTCACCGAGTTTCAATTGAACTCTATCCGAGAGGTAACTCTCTATGGCATTCCTTTGGAAAATACTACATGGACTCTCATTTCTTACCCCCAACTTTCACTCCTTCTCACAAATAATCCTTGATATAGACACTTTTTCTGAGACCTACATGATAAAAATATTCTATTATTGTTTGTCACATCATAAAGTGAAAGTGAAAAAGTAGAATTTGGGAGTATATAGTAGAATTTCGTTCCTTAAAGTAGTACATAAAAAGGGGGGGGGGGGGGGGGGGGGGGAGAAGAGGTCAAATGGTCAAATAGCCCTACAAATGAAGAGTCATGGATGGCGTGCCGTGACCGCGGTTTCCTACAATCATTATTGTGTGGACTATGGTCCATACAAGTTGTGTGGACCATATTTTGTATACTATAAAATAATGTATATTCAATACAAAAAATAATGTATATTTAGCACAAAAATAATGTACAGTATATTCAGGGGATGTACATTATTTTTGTATTGAGTGTACATTATATTATATAATGTACATTCAGTACAAAAATAATGTACAATTAAAAATGTACTTTATGTATGTTCCTAACATTGTGTGAACCATGGTCTACACAATAATTTGCCAGTTTCCTACCAAGCCAAGCTTTGATTTTGACTAAAACCCACCAAAGGGACAAACATAGTTGGTTTATGGTCAAACTAACACTCAAAACAAATCATAGTACCACCAAAAAACACTAAATAATAATAAAATCATAGTATGTTACCACAATCATCTAATTATTTCTCTCTTATTTTCTCTTGGTCATTATATTCCTAGCTCTTCTCATTATATTCATTGTGCAATTATTGATCAACTATATGATTGTACATTGTAATATTTTACTCAAAGTATAAGATAATTTAGTCTTTTTAATTTATTTATTTAAAGATACTGTAATGGATTATTTTTAATTTTTCATTAATTTTATAGACAATGTCAACGCATTGTAACAACTAACAATTATTTCTATCAAAATCTTTTCTAATTTGTTGCTAGTAATTAAAGAGGGGACAACTTGTGGGGAGTAATAGTATTCACATCTTTTATTCTTCTTTCTAAAAGTTGAACCCCAACCCCGACCCGACAAAGATCTAGGAGGATGTAAATCATGCTTACTGAGAGATTGCTCCCACCTCTCGCTGGTGTGACTCGATCCCGTGTCATTCTTTCCAACTTCACCTCTATGACCAGTTGAGCTGCCCATGCGGGCACCATCTTTTATTCTTTATGAGGGACGGGGAAAATTCACAAGTTGTGGCAATAATTGACTCCTTGACCTTCAGGTCCGAGAATAATGTTTTATCTATTTGATAAGTTCTTTTATGGCTATTTTTCTTTCTATGTTATCTAAGTTCAAATTCATTTTTGAAAGCAAAAAACTCACTATGATAGATTATTGCTTAAGAATAGAAATAAAGTCAGGCCGGCACAAGTCTCAATACAACAAGTTAGCCTGTGAAAAGCAACGAAGCGAAATAGTCAATAGTATAGCAATGTTATCTTCAAAATAGTCAGAAGAGTGTGCTTACTAATTATATACATCTACGAGGATTAGTCAAAAAAGTTGCAGTCATCATCAAATGGTTGCTTCTGCATGAAAAATAATTATGATGGCAACTCTTTGTGGAAGGAAAATCATGAAATTTAAATATATTAATAATGCAAGATTAATGTTTTTAATGTCGTCAGATGATTAAATCAGAGATATATACACTAAAAGTCAACAAATTGTACTCAAAGTCTATAGTTAATGTATTTTTAAAATAAAAATAAATAAAAAGGAAGAAATTAAAACCATATGATGAACTGCTCATAGGGTAAACACGCATTTGGTTTACCTTTGTGGTTAACAGCCACACGCTCTAACCAACTGATCTATTCCAGCTATATTACTAAAGATTGTTAGAATGACAACTACACATTCTTATGACTAGTGTTCTTGTCATAAAAAGTTGTCAACATCTTTTTGTTGAATTCTTTCGCACATAATCTATTTAGTACATTTTATCTCTTCTCTGTTGGTTTGTGAGCTATTATACTAGAGTGATATTTACTTAGTGCACACACTCGAGTAGTGAATGAGCATTTTCTTGTCAATAAAAAAAAAATGTGAGTGAAAGTTTAAAAACATCCTGATTTGATGTCAAAATTTACATTGTCGCAAAAATTTTACAGACCCCCTAAAAGAGGGGGTTGAAATGTTCCGGTCATCCATCAAAGTTTGCCAAGAAATATTGACCACCACCAATAGTAGTTTTTTTTTTTTTTTTTTTAATGTCCTAAAATTTCTCTCAACTTTTTGATGATCGAATATTGATATCATCGTCTCAATTTAAATACTAAATTCTGAACTAAGCATTAAAATAGTGGGACGGACAACTTCATAACTAAACATAAAAAGGATGGTCGATTGGGTAATATAATTCATGTATCAAAAAACTACGGTTCAGTTCTTGCAATACTTTCTCATCGTTGCACCGCCAGATGCTCTCGCTCTGCTTCCTCCACCGCCGGATGCTCCCGTGTCTCTCCTCCACCGCCGGATGCTTCCCTGCGCTTCCTCCTCCTCACCGCCGGATGCGCCCCTCCCGCCCGATTCCGCTCCTCCACCGCCCGTATGCTCCTTCCGCCTCCTCTCCACCGTGCTCCCCCGCTTCCTCCTGCACCGCCGCGATGCTCTCCCCGCTTCCTCCTGCACCGCCGGATGCTCCCCCGCTTCCTCCTGCACCCGCCGCGATGCTCCTCCGCTTCCTCCTGACCGACGCTATGCTTCTCCGCTTCCTCCTGGACCGCCGTATGCTCCTCCGCTTCCTCCTGGACCGCCGTATGCTCCTCCGCTTCCTCCTGGACCGCCGTATGCTCCTCCGCTTCCTCCTGGACCGCCGTATGCTCCTTCGCTTCCTCCTAGACCGCCGTATGCTCCTTCATGACCTGCTCCCCCACCGTGTGCTCCTCCATATCCATGAGCGCCGGCAGCACCATGTAATCCTGCATGTGCATTCCCACTAATTCCTAAATGCGCATGACCTGTGCCGGCACCATAAGCTCCACCATCAGCACCTGCACCTGCGCCGCCTCCTCCTCCTGCACCGCCTCCTCCTCCAGCTCCGGCTCCGGCTCCAGCTCCGGCTCCAACTCCAACACCCGCACCGACATCGGCTCCAGCTGAGCCTCCCGCTCCTGCTCCACCTCCACCTCCACCTCCGCCTCTGCTTCTAGCAAGGCCATGTAATAACCCTAAACATAAAATGTTCCGGGATGCCAAGCTTATTCTGAAGCTCAACGCCAAAAAGAAGAATATACACAGCGTTGTATGCTTCGCCATTATTATATATTATATAATTATATATTATATATTACAATACAAATTTATTGATAATGATAGAATGCATGGAATCGGTAAGTATTTATATGAGCTTCAAATGATAGAAAGGCTTATTAATGGAGGTAGAGAGCACAATTAGGAATGCTTCTGGTTCCTTTAATTACTGCACTTTCTACTCTCTCTCACATCCAACCAAATATGTATACTCTCTTCGTAATATTATCATATCATATTATTCATTATAATAATTTTTTCCATCTAATATGATAGGACATTGACTTAGTAATTGGTTCCAAATAATTATGGCCGATGATAAAAGTTTAATTATACTTGCAGGGCGACTGAGCCGCTGAGCGAGGAAGAGTTAAAGCAGGCGCGGGAGGGGTCGCCGCCGTCGAACTCCAAGGTCTTCTGAGTGTGCCCGGAAGGGTGGTCATGTGTGGTTTCCAAGACTGCCGGCCCCGACGCCGGCAAGGTTCAGTTCGAGTGCGGCGAAGGTTGTGCCTGTGTCGTCGGAGAAAACGACGCTGTCAAAATTGCTTCTGTCTAATATTATATTATTATTATTGCTTAGCAATCTTTAAGGTGTGTTTGCTTTTTCCGGTGGGTTTGTATCTCTTTCCTGCCATTGTTATGTACCTACGAATAATAAGATGATCACTCACCCTAGTTGTTAGTTCATAGTTGTCTCAAACTAAGACAATTATTTCAGGGAGACGAATTTGAAATCTAGTTACAACTATCTAACATTGTTCCATTATCTGTATGTGAGTGTATTATGTTATATATGCTGGTTTGTTCTAAGTGTATATGTGTATTTTTTTTTGAAAGGAGCCTGTGCGGCATTTATTCAAAATATGCTGAAATAGCAGCTGGTGGACTTGAGTCCGCATACATAATTGTCGTCTGAGTAGAGGCAATAGATGCTAGAGTATGAGCTAAATAATTATATAATCTAGGAACGTATCGAATTAAACAGTTCTCAAAAGCCAATATACTAGTCCTGCAGCTATAATAGCATAGCCCAGATAAGACCGTGGTGATCGAGTCGTAGATGATAGATATTGTTGTAGCACTAAACAATCTGTGAAGAGCTGGATAGAGTCTATACCGCGGTTTCTCAACCATGACAAAACTTCTTTGCACGCTAGAGCCTCCGCCATTAAAGTGTATATGTGTATAATTTTCTTTTTTCTCATAGAAATTAGTTAAATTTGTCACGAATTACTTTCGAATATTAAACAGGAATCAAAACACATAACAGCTTTAGAATGGGATTTGTAAATATAATATAGGGTCATCAAATCCTAATCCCTTAATATTGTGTGACTGCAGTATTTGAAAAGAACTAGTAGATGCAAAACAAGATAATCAATTACATATATGTTAACATTGTGTGTTCCTAATATTCAAAATGTAAATTTTTAAAGGATAAATTGTAAACATTTAATATATAAATTATGAACATTTAGACTCGGGTCAACAGAATGATTTGCGGATGCATATAGTCCACACTTCCAAATATTGATAATCCTAATCCTATATAAGGCAGCCCAAAAAGATTTCGGGCCATATACTATTGACTTCTGTTTGGGCTTTGTCCAAAACAAGTACACAAGAATGAGCCCAACCCAAAAATAAAAGAATAATAGCTAATCGACCAACTAGGCGACCTAGTCGCTGTCTAGGCGGTTAGCGCCTAAACCGTCTAGCTGGCCAGCCGTCTAGATCACTGATTATGGTGATATGTTAGGCGGCCGGCCAGCGCCTAGCGCTTAGACGCCGATTAATCGGTGCCTAGCTAGACAAGATTTTTGCAACACTTAAATATGACCTAGATGTAAAAATTACCAAGCGGCTATGAAGTCATAAAGCTTGTCAATAATGTTATGAAGCCCCCAAGCGGCTAGAACAATAATGCAAGAGTTCAGTAAAGAAATGAAGACAAGAAATATAGAAATAAAGAAGAGAAAACAAAAGAGGAAGGAAAAAGAAAGGGGGGAGAAAAGCTGTTGGCAGCATTAAAAAAAATATTACTATTGTGACAAAAAATATTATTGTTATTATTATATTTGGCACTGGAACAATGTCACCCACCACCACCATAATAATAATAATAATAATAATAATAATAATAATAATAATAATAATAATAATAATATTATTATTATTATTATTATTATTATTATTATTATTATTATTATTATTATTATTATTATTATTATTATTATTATAATATAGTGTAAACAACTAAAGTTTGTCTAGCTTTAAAAAAAAAAAAAAAAAAAAAAAAATTCTCATGCCGGTCCGCCAACCCGCGTGAGACGGGATAGGGTCATATTAAAATTATATTTGATTCGTTGATTTGGACACGTGAATATCTGTAAATAGTTATTATTACTCTCTTAGGCGGCCATTCGCATTAGAGCGTGTCCCTATATATATATATATATATATATATATATATATATATATATATATATATATGGTGAGGTTCTTAATGATAACGAATCTCATCCATTAAAAAAAATATCTATAGATCAAGAGATTAAAACTCCGATGTGTCAGGGCAACTTTGACAAATGGCTTGACCTATGGAAACTTAAAATCCCACCCAAATGGAAAATTTTTATGTGAAAAGCACTGAGCAATATACTCCCACCACAAGAAATTTGATTATAAAGAGAGTAGAAGTTAGTCCCACTTGTGCCATGTGTGGGATCATGGATGAAGACACTATGCATGCCCTTGTGTTGTGTGACTATGCAAGTTCCATTTGGACCCAATCCCACATTCCAATCCCCATGAATATCACAAATATTTTTTACACTTAGTTTAATGAATTGTTGAGTGTTTTAGACACTGATAAGGTGATCTATGCAGTGGCAATTCTATATAATATTTGGAAGGCCAGGAACAGTGCCATATGGGATGCATGCCTACAATGACCACAGAGAGTGTTAGCTATGGCCATAGCGGCAGTAAGAGCAAGGGAACAGGTTCACCCCGAACGGAGCAGGCCTGCCGTAGTTGCCCCGCCTGCTACCCTGAACTCCGCTACACCCACGCCGACGCACAATCGACAGCTCACCCGCCAGCACCAGGCCTCTACTGCTCGACGCACCCCACCATTGCCGAACTCCGATGCGGCGACATCTACAGGGCCGAACAAGTGTTACTTCGATGTTGGATTTTGGCACGATGTAAACAAAGGTGTCGTTGGGGCGATAATCCTCACCAACGATGGAGGGTATATCTCGGCGTTCAGTGCCCCATTGTCAAACTGCACCACCCCGCTTATGGCCGAGGCACTTGCATGCAAGGAAGTCTTGTCATAGCTATGGGATCGTGGGGAACGATCGATACAACTATTCACGGATTGCTTAACACTACAGCAATATCTGACGTCTGCAATTACTCCTATCCGGTCATATCTTGGTTATGCTATTGATGCCTCAAGAGCTAGTATTGACTCATTTAATTTTTGCTCAGTTGATTATATTCCTAGATTGAATAATTATTTAGCTCATACTATAACTTCGTCTGCTTTTACACACTCTATTGCTATGTACTGGGACTCTGTCCCTCAGACTCTATCGCAGAGTAATTTGAATAAATGCCGCATGAGCTCCTTTCAAAAAAAAAAAAAAAAACTCAGGTGTGCATATTAGGCATTATGATGTATGCATAGGCTTAATATGCATGCAACATAATACTTATATGCACACATGCATTTTTAATCATCCAATTAATCTCATTCATAATCTATTTTTTTTTAATAAATGAGATTGAATTGGTTCTTATGAATTCATGGAGAAATTGATTCTCATATGATCTCTAATATTTATTATATATATATATATATATATATATATATATATATATTAAAAAAGAGAACAAAAAGAAAAGGAAAATGACAAAACAGTCCAATTCATGACCAAATATATAATTATTGGGACATAAAATAAATAATATTGTTATTATTATATTTGGCACGGCAGACAATGTCACCCACCACCACCATAATAATAATAATAATAATAATAATAATAATAATAATAATAATAATAATAATATTATTATTATTATTATTATTATTATTATTATTATTAATAGAGAGAGAGAGAAAAAAAGAAGGAAAATGACAAACGGTCCACCAAAAATAGTATTGTGGTGTTGGGAGACATTGTCCCCACTACCAAATATAATAATAATAACAACATTTTTTTGTCACATAGGTGAAACTTTAGAAGAATGATCAGGGATCGAGTCTCATCAGTGACAGTGTGGGAACAACCTCTCAAAGTGAGGAGGGTTCTTTGTACGAGTACAGGTCTAGCCTCTGTAGTCTATGTTCAGTTAAGTTACCATGATTTACATCCTCCCAAGTGCTCTGTCAGGTCAGGGTGTGGGGGCCCTTAGGATCGAGGTTCAGCATTTTGGAAGATTAATAACATTTTTTTATGCGGGATCTCCCACTTATTTATTTGCTTCCCTAATTTCTTCTTTCTTCAATACAATTCTCCGGTACAGTAAGGCAGTGAGAATGGACGGCGGTGACAAGGCGGCGTTTTGCAAGTGCGACGATGACTGGACTTGCACCATAACTAAGACCACCGATCCATCCAAATCCGGCAAGGCTTTCTCCAACTGCTCCGGCGGCCCTTGCTGCTGCTCCATCAATTAAGTTCCTTAATTAGCTTCTCCCTCCCGCTTTCACTTCAATTCAATTCCCCTTTAATTTGTTTGGCTTGACGGCCGATGATAATATTATATTTGCAGGGCGACTGAGTCGCTGAGCGAGGAAGAGTTAAAGCAGGCGCGGGAGGGGTCGCCGCCGGCGAACTCCAAGGTCTTCTGCGTGTGCCCGGAAGGGTGGTCGTGTGAGGTTTCCAAGACTGCAGGCCCGGACGCCGGCAAGGTTCAGTTCCAGTGCGGCGAAGGTTGTGCCTGTGTGGTCGGAGAAAACGACGCTTTCAAGATTGCTTCTGTCTGACGAGGTGTATTATTGCTTAGCAATCTTTAAGGTGTGCTTTTTTCCGGTGGGTTTGTATCTCTTTCCCGCCATTGTTATGTACCCACGAATAAAGATGAGCACTCAGCCTTGTTGTTAGTTCATAGTTGTCTCAAACTAAGACAATTGTTAGAAGAGAACTATCCAACCAACTTGATTGAGATTGGTCGATTATTGTACGTGTATTATGGTATATATGCTGGTTTGTTCTTAGTGTGTATATTTTTTTGTTTTTTTAAATTATGTATTTTTTATTTTTTTTTTCATAAAAATCACTTAAATTTGTCACGAATTACTTTCTAATATTAACATGGAATCAAAAGATAATATCACCAATTATAAGAGCATCCATAATGGTTGGGGAGAATTGTGAGATAATGTAAGAGTGATTAGGAGAGAGAATGTGGGAAGGGGAGGAAAAAAAAAACAAAAAAATCAAAATCAAAAATTAAAAAACAAAAAAAAAATTAAAAAAAAAAAAGAGTCAGGCGCGCCTGACGCGCCCGTGTGGGCGAGCTGCTGTGCGCGTTTCGCGCACAGCAGCTTCCTTTTTCTTCTCTTTCTTTTTCTTCTTTTTCTGCATTCTCCTTGAATTTGCAGGAGGAATATCTCCACCAATAACCCCACCCCACACTTGTTATTATCCCCACCCGAGATAATTCATCTGACATTATCTCCATAATATCCACTGATGTAGATGCTCTAAATACCAAAACCTAACATCCCAAATTTCCAATGAACCACAAAGGAAAAATTAGTCGTCGATGATGGTGTCCTTCCGCCGGAGAATCTTTCTTCTCTTCTTTTATTCTCTTACTCTTTCTGATGTTCTATTGCTTTGACTTACGAAAAAGTTTGTAGTCATAACTTGAATGTACACTTTAAATGAAGCTCGTCTTGTAATTTTAGATGGTAAAGTACCACAAGGATGTCAAACAAGCTAGGTTGGTCATAACTTATCTTGAACGTGTGTAGTGTACCAAAATCATGGTTCAAAATCGCTAGGCGTTCCTCGGACGCTCGGGGGCGCCTAGTCGGCGATTAATCGGCGCCTAGGCGCCCGTGTATTTTTTATTTTTTAAAAAATTTGTTTAATTTTTTTTAATTTTATAATATTGATAATTATAAATTATTTAATACTTTAATAGTTAATACAAAAATATTAAATATTAATCTAAAAAACATTTAGAGTTTGAACCATTTAGGATAATTTGACTCAAAACGATGTCATTTTAAGTGTAATAATAGTCCATTTAAAAAAGAAGGAAAAATAGTTAATTGGCCGACTAGGCGACTAGTCAGTGCTGAGACAGTCTAGGAAGTCTAGGCGGCTTAGTCGGCCGCACCTAGTCAGTCAGCGGCCTAGACCACCGATTATGGTGATACACTAGACGGTCAATCAGTGCCTAGCGTTTAGGCGCTGATTAATCGGTGCCTAGCTAGACGGGATTTTTGCAACATTCACCAAAATAATCATTAAAATAAATTAATAAGAGGAGCTTAATTGGTTAAGAAGCTCCTGGGTATAATGCACTGTGTACTGAATTTCTCTGATGATTTGTACTATGTAATGCTGGTTTATTTGTTTGTTTTTAGTACGAATATATTGTTGTAAGTATACAATTATTTATTTATTTTTGCATAGATTGAACATTATTTTGAGCCTAGCAACATGATAACATCAATTAACAACAAATCTATGAAGTCCCGTTAAAATGATCATCATGTACATCCATTCAATTAGTAGGTGTTAACTTTGTGATATGAAGTACACACTTACCTATTCATGAGGATTCAGACTCACATTATTGCAAGAATAAGACTTTAAAGTGATTGATTAAATCGAACTAGTCCTATAGTGATGAAAAATTACGCATAAGGACTATTCCGTGAGATCACTCGACCGGTACGTTATAACCACTAGCCCGACAGGACTAAATCACTTGTGATCAATCGTACCGCTTGTATTGACATGCCTCATGATAGGCGTGAAGATATTCTCGGGTCACCCTTGGAATTGCCCCAACGGAGCACCACTTGGCCAGTCCGTCGTAGGTCACTTGGTCGGTCTACAGTGCGACTCCGTGAGCTGGAAATTTTAGCTTACACTACAAGTAAAGGAAGCTCACTAACACTTGCAGAGCAGCGACTGACATCTTGCAAGAATAATGGCTCTGTCACATAGGATAGTCAACCTACACGTAGTTGCGGGGTGACCGTTTGACCAAGCCAACAAGAACGAGCCTCATCAAGCCACTTGCGGTGGAGCATTAAATGCTTAGACCGGCATGTTAAGTATAAATAAAGGAGTCCCCCATCACTT
Organism: Ipomoea nil; assembly: GCF_001879475.1. Lineage (NCBI taxonomy): Eukaryota > Viridiplantae > Streptophyta > Magnoliopsida > Solanales > Convolvulaceae > Ipomoea > Ipomoea nil. Next base: position 1,450,869 of record NW_017618908.1, read on the forward strand.
GTCATATTCATCTGATTGTAACATCACAGGACTTGTAATTTACTCTACATTACAATCTACCTCACTTGTAATTATTTGTAACTTGTAATAAAATGCAGCCTCAGACTGCTCAATTATCACTCTTTTTTATTTGTTCACAACGTACATATTTATTGTGTAGTCGTAACCCCCAATTACATTTATGCTATCATACATGTTGTAATCTCTTCTTTTCTAAATACTCAATTAATATTTCCATATTACAACTTAAAAGATGAACTAATTAAGAGTTTTCATATCGATTAGTGTACACATCATCATGCATATACTCCCACACTTCCAAATATTGATAATCCCAAACCTACATAAGAGCATTCTTATCAATTGAGTATATTAGGGGAAGATTGTAAGAGTTATTAGAAAAGGGAATGTAGGAGCTGAGGGAGAAAAAGAAATCAAAACTGAATTTTTAAAATTAAAAAAAAAAAAAAAAAGTGTATGTCAGGCGCGCCGCTCGGCCCGACTGTGGCAATGCCGTGCGCCAAACGCGCACAGCATGTGGTCCTTATTTATTTTTATTATTTTTTTCCCATTCTCCCAACCCCTTGCAGGCCAATTCTTTCCCTTGTTATTTCTTCCCCACACTTGTTATTAACCCCACCCAAGTGAAAGCATATGACATTATCCCCCAATTCTCCCCTTGATGTGAATGCTCTAAGGCAGCCCAACAGTCAATAGTTATGTTGTGGAACTGTGTTCACCATGCGCATGGTGAAGACGGGATATATCCATAATTTCTAAGCTGTATATTCATAATTTCTATATTGTAGACTCATAACATCTATACTGTAGATTCATAATTTATATACTATAGATTCATAATTTTTGTACTGTAGATTCATAATATCTGTACTGCGAAGAGGAAATAATGCAATTGCGAAGAGAGAAACGTCGTTAACAACAAATGAAAAACAAAATTATGAATCTACAGTATAGAAATTATGGATCTACCCCTGTACTCACCATGCGCATGGTTAATACGTTTCCACAGCATAATTTGCCAATCATTTGGACCATGGTCCATACAAGTTGTGTGGATCATATTTTGTATACTATAAAATAATGTACATTCAATACAAAAATAATGTACGTTTAGTACAAAATTATGTACATTGTATTCAGGGGATGTACATTATTTTTGTACTGTTTGTACATTACATTGTATAATGTACATTCAATACAAAAATAATGTACATTTAATATATTAAAAATATATTTTTTGTAATGGTCCATGTAACATTGTGTGAACCATGGTCCACACAATAATTTGCCATAATTTGCGCACAAAAAGATTTTGGGCCATATACTATTGACTACTGTTTGCGCTTTGTGAAAAACAAGTACCACAAGCATGAGCCCAACCCAATGTAGATTAATCGTTAAGTTGTGCATTCGCATGCACCGTGTGATCTAATGACATCAAGTTGCTCCTCATAAGAAAGATTACAGCCTCGGTGAGATTGATATTGACTCTTTATACTTTATTTGATTGAGAAACTAGTTATAAACAGATACTACAAAGTCATTAGTATTATATATATATATATATATATATATATATATATATATATATATATATAAAAGGAAAATATTATATTTAAAAAAAAAACAAAAGGAAAACGACAATTCCTTCAATTCATTCTTCCAAAAGGCTGAACCCCAACCCTAATGGCCCCTCACACCCCGGCCCGACAGAGCATTTGGGAGGATGTAAATTATGGTGACTCAACTGAACATGAACCATAGAGGCTAGACCGGTGCTCACTGCTCACTTTGAGTGGTTGCTCCCACACTACCGCTGGTGGGACTCATCCCTGATCATTCTTCCAAAGTTTCACCTGACCAGTTGAGCTACCCATGCGGGCACAATTCCTCCAATTCATGGCCTGAGTGTAAGTGGCGATAGTATCTTCCACTTATTTATTTGCTTCCCTTTCTTCTTTCTTTTCCGATCCGATACGGTAAGGCAGTGACACCATGGACGGCGGTGACAAGGCGGCGTTTTGCAAGTGCGACGATGGCTGGACTTGCACCATAACTAAGACCACCGATCCATCCAAGTCCGGCAAGCCTTTCTCCAGCTGCTCCGGCCCTTGCTCCTGCTCCATCAATTAAGTTCCTTAGCTTCTCCCTCCCGCTTTTCCTTCAATTCAATTCCCCTTTAATTTGTTTGACGGCTGATGATAACAAACAAACACGTACGTTTAATTATATTTGCAGGGCGACTGAGCCGCTGAGCGAGGAAGAGTTAAAGCAGGCGCGGGAGGGGTCGCCGCCGGCGAACTCCAAGGTCTTCTGCGTGTGCCCGGAAGGGTGGTCGTGCGTGGTTCCAAAGACTGCCGGCCCCGACGCCGGCAGGATTCAGTTCGAGTGCGGCGAAGGTTGTGCCTGTGTCGTCGGAGAAAACGACGCTGTCAAAATTGCTTCTGTCTAATATAATATTATATATATTATTGCGGGCTTAGCAATCTTTAAGGTGTGTTTGCTTTTTCCGGTGGGTTAGTATCTCTTTCCTGCCATTATTATGTACCTACGAATAATAAGATGAGCTCTCAGCCTAGTTGTTAGTTCATAGTTGTCTCAAACTAAGACAATTATATTGCTCGGAGACAACTATCCAACTAACTTAATTGAGATTGCTCTATTATCTATGTATTATGTCATATATGCTAGTTTATTTGTGTGTATTATATCGTGCACCAGAGACAATGCATTGTGCGTCCTGACCCAAAACGACGTCATTTTGTATCTGTTTCCCGTTTCTGCTGTTAGCTTCTAAAAAAAGTTTTCATGTCTCGTATGTACAGAATTGTATAGTAGAATACACATAAACTCCTAACATAATACACATAATCTAACATAATACATAATACACGTAAACTCTAAACATAATACACATAAACACAAGTTTTAAAAAGAAAAAATTGTAACGGGATTAAACGGATGGAACGGTGTATGTCACGTCAACTCGCCACCAGCTTATAAAACGTTGCCATTTTGAGCCAACACGCACAATGCATTATGCGCACTAGTGCACGATATAACGATTGTAGTCCCACACTTCCAAATATTGATAATCCCAATCCTACTATAAGGCAGCCCAAAAATATTTTGGGCCATATACTATTGACCACTCTTTGGGCTTTGTGTAAAACAAGTAGACAATCATGAACCAACCCAATGCAAGCACATCAACCAATTGGGAGTTGATTAGAGATTGATTAGGAGTATTATTAGTGGTTATGAAATCAATAATGGTGTACTGAAATGGCATCAATCAACAAGTTGAATGATTGTTAGATATTAAGCTAACATAAGGTGACAAGATAATGATGATGCAGACTGGCTATGGCTGGCCTTGCTTGCTTGGGGCCTGCCGTCAATATTTGCCTTTTTAGATATTTTCAATATTGCTTTCGGTCACGGTTCAATTGGTTAATGAATTCAAAATAAAATTAATAGTATGTTTTGGCGGCTATCATAATGTGTGGGTTCTTGCGAATACCCATATACAAACACTTTGAGGAACTTAAAGCCATTAAGATAATCTCGCTATTTAATTTACTCATCCATCAAAACCAGGCAAGTGGGACCTTCAATTGGTTAATGAATTCAAAATGAAGTTAATAATACCCTGTTTGGTAACATAATTAGCTTATCAGTCAATTTTGACTTATTTGATCACTATTAGTTGTTTGACTTGATTAAACAATCAATATAAGTGTTTGATTAATTATTTTTTTTTTTTTTTTTTTTTTAACAACTTGTTGTTCTAAAATGCTAAAATTCAAAAAGCTTCTCAAACCAGCTTTTGCGATAAGCTTTTTACGAATGACATTTTGCAGGTAATCAGCTATCAGTTAACAACTAATTTACCAAACACTTTTCTACAATCAACTAGTCACACCTACTAACCCAATCAGCTAACAACTATTTACCAAACATCTCAATATATTTGTGTATTATTACTAATATTTATCAATTTTCTCTTTTTTTGACAAATAAAAGAAGGGAATTATACCTTTTTTAATTTGACTTTTGTGTTAAAGATTTAAGAAACCAATTAAAGAAGTTTAACTGCTTGCAAGAAAAGTATGCAATTATATGACTAAAATATGAGCAGACAGTTAATAACTGCAACCGTATGGAAACAGACTACATATTATCAAACTCCGTACTGGTTGATTTGTGTAATTTTCATTAAAATTGTTGGATAATATACCTTGAATCCTTGACCAAAGAATCTCAAGATGCTAATATTGTCAATAATGTTGCAAAGTCATAAAAAGGACCGACGATGCATCTCTTCAACTCATGACTTAACCCTTGTTAAAAGTAAACAGAAATTTAATGTTTTTCCAACCATCATAACGAAATGTCAAAAAAAAAAAAAAAAAAAAAAAAAAAAAAAAAACACAAGTAAACAACGCAAAAGCACACAATTGATAGGCAAAAAGTGACAATGGATATAATCAAGAAATGAAAAAGTACTATCTCCTAATAACTTAGAGCATTTTCAACATTTGTGATTTTTGGGGAGTTTTTTTAAGTGTAATCACGTAAGAGAAGATGTGATGGGGGGAAAATAAAAACAAAACAAAGCTGAAAATAAAATAACAGAAGCGTCAGTAACGCGCTCAGCAGGCACTATGTTGCAAATTATATCGTGCATTGCGGTGCATAATGCTTCAAAATGACGTCGTTTTGTTTAATGAAAGAAACGACACCTGTTTCCTGCCGTTCCGCGCTGTTCCGCAAAACGTAACTCTGTTATTCAGTTTCATTTTGTATACACTGCAGTTTCATTTCGATATAAGTACAGTTTCATTCGATACTTATACACTCAAATATGTGAAAATGTTATTTAATTTTATTTTATATACACTATAGTTTTATTAAAACACAACTACTACATAATCATTTTGATATAACTACAGCTTCATTGCACAATATACACTCAAATATGTGAAATTTTATTCAGTTTCATTTTATATACACTGTAGTTTCAATTCAACACAACTACAATATCATTTTGATATAACTACAATTTCGATGGGTAATATACACTCAAATATGTGAAATTGTTATTTAGTTTCATTTTGTATACACTGCAGTTTCATTTCAACATAACTACAATTTTATTTCATTTCAATTGCATTTTCACTTGATAATATAAAAATAATACGTGAGCCCGTAGTGTCAGTTTAGATACACTGTAGTTTCAGTTGGAAATTAATACACAAAAAATACATACACTTCGTCAACGGTAACCGCGCGCCGTTTCTTTGCTTAAAGAAACGGCGCCGTTTTTCACTGCGGTCCATGATATAACGACTGATGTTGCCCTTCATGCGACCAAACTTGCCAGGAAGACTTATTGCAGTGGGTCCCACAAGCTAAGTCTGTCAAAAACCTAGGCATTGGAGTAAGCTTCTTCTTTTTTTTTTTTTTTTTTTTCCTTTCTCTCTCTCGTCTAAGTTATGTTTTCTCAAAAACCCCTCCAAAAAACTAGTGATGAGGATGCTCTTAGAAAAGAAAATTGTAATTTTTCTTTGGAATAATTTCAATCAAAACATAAGCTGATAAGCAAACAAACAACACAAACGTGGACACAAAATTTATGAAAAAAAAATCAACCTACATTGGTGAAAAAAAGTAGCATACCGACCTACATACAAACACACCAAAATTTAATGAAAAACATCATATGGAAAAAAAAAAAATGTTATGTGAGACATGACGTCAAAGGTTGAATGATGAACAATTAAGAAAAAAGGTGGTGAGTGATGGGAAGGTCCATGGCCGGCCGTGACTAGCCAGGTAGGTAGTTTCCTGGCGGCAGGGGGGTGGGGGTGGTGGTGTGGACCCCACGCAATGGCCATGGTGCTAAGGGAAAAGACTGAATGAAAGCCAGAATTGTAGAGTCAACCACTTGTGTGAAAATTGTGAAAGTGAAATCCAATTTCCCACAAAACGCATAGCACTACTCAACCCCACACGCCAAACACTATCTCATTTCATCATAGCATTCTCCTTTGGTTTCTATGGTGTCCTTGTTAAAAACCTACCCCTAAGTTTAAGAAACGAATTGAAAGATATGTCCCTAGGCACAATGTAATTGGTTGATTATATTAATTTATAGTAAGAGTAACGATTTGTTTTACTGTCAGGCGATCAGTTGGAATATTCGAATCCGATTTGAGTCTTATTGAGAAAAATTGGTCTGCAATGTGTGAGTGTGAATTTGAGCCCTATTGAAAAAAGTAGTATGAATTTGTCTCATTGTTAGCACCAATGTAAAACCATTTTAGAGAATTTGAGACGGTTGTGGTAGATTCCGTGATTTGAGTCATTTTGTCACAATTATATTTGTTCCCGTCAAGATTATATTACTGTGGCAAAAAAAAAAAAAAATTACTTATACATTTAGTGATAACTTAATTTGTCACACTATTATTCCATTAATTGATTCAATTTAATTATATCAAATACTTAATTGTCACAATTACTACCTCATATGTGACTTAAAACAACACCAACAATAATAATAATAATAAATGGTCACAAACAAGAGAGTCAACTGGTTATTTTTGTCACAAAAAAAGATATTATTTGTGACGAAATTTTAAAGTGTCACAAAATGTCAAAATTCTTGTAATATCACTCACAAATTAAGTGAATAATTACCGTTTAGGTAATCAATTATTAAAGCATTATGACAATATTTTTCTTTTCGATAGTTACACTGATACTTATGATAAGACTAAAGACCTCCATTGTAACTCTCTATGGCATTCCTTTGGAAAATACTACATGAACTCTCAGTTCTTACCACAACTTTCATTCGCTCTCACAAATAATTCTTGATATAGACACTTTTTCTGAGACCTACATGATAAAATACCCTATAATTGTTTGTCACATCATAGAATAAAAATAAAACAATAGAATTTGAGAGTATATGTAATATAACTTCATTCCCTTAAAAGTAGTACATTGGGTGGGGGGGGGGGAGGGGGGAGGGGTGGGGTGGAGGACTAGAGAAGAGGTCAAATGGCCCTACAAATGAAGAGTCATGGATGGCGTGCCGTGACCGCGGTTTCCTACCAAGCCAAGCTTTGATTTTGACTAAAACCCACCAAAGGGACAAACATAGTTGGTTTTATGGTCAAACTAACACACCTTAAAACAAATCATAGTACCACCAAAAAACACAAAATAATAATAAAATCATAGTATGGTACCACAATCATCTAATTATTTCTCTTTTATTTTCTCTTGCTCCATTATATTCCTAGCTCTTCTCATTATATTCATTGTGCAATTATTGAACAACTATATGATTGTACATTGCATTCAAAAAAAAAAAAAATATGATTGTACATTGTAATATTTTAATCTCAAAGTATAAAGATAATTTAGTCTTTTTAATTTATTTATTTAAAAATACTGTAATTGATTATTTTTACTCGCACATATTAATTCTTAATCAATTATAACGTATTGTATATATTGTCAAGTCAAGTAAAAAATGTACTCAAATATCTCCATCTATCCATTTCCTACATTTATTTCCAATTTTCATTAATTGTATAGACAATGTCAACGCATTGTAACAACTAACAATTATTTCTATCAAAATCTTTTCCAATTTGTTGCTAGTAATTAAAGAGGGGACAACTTGGTGGGGGAGTAATAGAACGTGTTATCATCTTTTATTCTGTATTGAGGGACGATGAAAATTTACAAGTTAAAGTGTTAGCAATAATCGACTCCTTGACCTGGTCTTCAGGTGCGAGAATAATGTTTTATCTATTCGATCATTTCTTTAATGGCTATTTTTCGTTCTTTATTTACATGGTATCTCAAGCTTCACTTTTCAAAAGAAAAAAATAATTCTCTTCTTAAAATTACAATAAAATATTCCTCTCTGATCATAATCACGTAATAAAATTCTTTATATTCATTGTTTATTAATGAATGCTAAATCTACCGTACCATAAGTTTAAGAAGAATATATCAGTATAATAATTGAATACAAAAAGACCCTTTCGAGTAATGTCACATGGAAAAGTAAATTCAAAGGATGTAAGTTTACAAGGGGAATGTAACAAAACTCATAATCATAACAAATTTTACGAGTTGAGATAAAACTTCTTTAATATTTTTAATTTTAAAATGTCATTTTTAATTTCTCAATTATGACCGAAATGAATATTTAACTCTTCAATTATTTGAAGTGGGGATATAGTCCCTTAATTATTATCAAAGTGGTGGCATAGGTAGGATCCTTCAAGTACTAAATCCCTCATTAACATGACACTTAACAAAGTAACTGATTTAATATTTGATGGACTAAATTTGTCACTTTGATAATAATTGAATGACTTAATTTGCGTCGCAAATAATTGAGAGAATAAATTTATACAACAACCACATATAATTGAGGAACTAATAATACGTTTGGTAATCACAAAGATTTTAAGTTCGACTATGCATGAGAGTTACTTAATGATCTTCTTAGTTTGAACCGGTCAATTATGGACAACTTAACATGATTTACCTCTTTGTAATCTTTCGCCGACTAAGATCACAAAGCTAATTTCACTCAAAACGCACATTTAAATTAAATAATGTCACTATGGTTTCCCATAAATAAAAAAGGATATAATAATGTTATTTTCTAATATTTCTTCTTATTGAGCATTTAAGTTCAAATTCATTATTTTATTTAAAGAAAACAAAACTCTTTTTACTCCAATTCCAAATAGTCAGAAGAGTGTGCTTACTAATTATATACATCTACGAGGATTAGTCAAAAAAGTTGCAGTCATCATCAAATGGTTGCTTCTGCAAGATGAACAAGTTAATTATGATGGCAACTCTGTGTGGAAATTCATGAAATTTAAATATTTAATAATGCAAGATTAATGTTTTTAATGTCGTCATATGATTAAATCAGATCATATTATACACTAAAAGTCAACTAATTCGTACTCCAAAGTCTATAGTTAATGTATTTTTAAAATAAAAAATAAATAAAAAGGGAGACATTAAGTTTAGTCTTAAACTTTCAATTCAAAGTGATACGTCGAACTCTAGTCTCTCTTAATAATTAGGTACGGTTTGCCCGTCTCTAGTATCTCTAGTATTCTAGGCCGGCATTCGGTCTGATCGTCTTACCAATTGCCACCTCCACCGCAGACGTCTTTTCCGTTGTCTGCCTATTTTCTTTTCCACCGCAGACAGCTACGGTATAGTCGCTGAACCTTCGACCTTGTGGTTAACAGCCACACGCTCTAACCAACTGAGCTATTCCAGCTATGTTATTAAAGATCGTAGAATGACAGCCACACATTCTTATGACTAGTGTTCTTGTCATAAAAAGTTGTCAACATCTTTTCAGTTGAATTCTTCGCATATAATCAATTTAGTACATTTTATCTCTTCTATATGATTTGTGAGCTATTATACAAGAGCGAGATTTACCTAGTGCACACACTCGAGTATTGAATGCGCATTTTTCTTGTCAATAAAAAAAATGTGAGTGAAAGTTTAAAAACATCCTGATTTGATGGTCAAAATTTACATTGGTTGCAAAAATTTTCCGACCCCCTAAAAGAGGGGTTAAAAATTTCTGGTCATCCATCAAAGTTTGCAAGAAATATTGACCACCACCAACAGTAGTTTTTTTTTTAATGCCCTAAATTTATCTCAACTTTTTGAATAATCGAATATTGATATCATCATGTCAATTTAAATACTAAAAATTCTTAACTAAGCATAAAAAATGGTGGTCGAACGACCTCATAACTAAACATAAAAAAGGATAGTCAACTGGGTGTATGATTCTTGTACAAAAAGACTATAAATTTAATTTTCATCAATACTTTCTCAGTCGAATTTATCACACATGATCTTATGTTCTTCTTAGTACAATTCACCTCTCTTACACGTAAAATTTGTACACTATTACCCAGGACGTACTAAAACAAGACTTCAATGTGGTACCTCTAGAGTGAGTGATGAGATTTTGGAAAGATTTGCTTTTACATTAACTATGCACGATTCCATTTCATTCTTTATATATTTAAGGTACTATACGGCAGCCATGGTGATTCTCCATTAATTAAAGATGTGCTTCATCACTGGCTAGAAACTATATAAAAAGACTTATAATAAAAGAAAAAAAAAATGTGCAATGCTTTTCTTAGACGGATATGCATAATCTTGCTTTATAGATCAATCAGTCTAATAGATTCCTTCAATGATTCCATTATTGACTATGCACATAGCATCTTATTCTTAATTAAGTAACATCATTAAGTAATAAAATGTACATCTCAGCTCATAATTATATTCTTTCACCCATGCAACATTGTTCATCGATCCATTTCTTATTCTCCATGTCTTTTCTTTTGTTGTTATACTAAAAAGCTGCTAAGTATTGCAATACTCGTACCCTCATTATTTTCATTATTTGATTTGAATGTAATGCTAGATGTTTCTCACTATACTATTTTACGTCTGTATATAAGTTAAATAATCAAAAGATCGATGTTTTAAATAACAAGACAAATTAAATTAGGAAAGAAGGTATAAATAAAGATTAAATTTGGAAAGACATTTGGTTTGGGCTACCTTCCATTCCATTCTATTCACACTTAGGATAGCCCTATTGCATAATTGATTCTTTTATATTCCTTTGGTAAGTGGCATATCATCAACATAACCCATAGAAAACGGCGCCCTATTTCGTTATTTTGTACACAAGGCTACCATAGGTAACCACCGCACCCCACTCAACCACCCTCCTTAGAAAGAAAAGAAAAAAAAAAAAGGTTTCTTTTAATATATAGTTTAATTTAATTTATATACTTTGAAGGGACCATTGAATCGATTTAGGTTCATATTGTTCAAAACATATCCATGTTAGTTTGAGATTGGCTAGAGTCCAAAAACTAATAACTCAAGTTAAATTTTTCTTTAAGAAAAATCTGACTTGATCTGTGATCACCTCTATGTATATCTGTTCATGATTACTTCCTCAAGCTCAATCTACTGAAACACAAAGAATTTGAGGCTCAAACCCATGACTTCGTTCCCATATGAAAGAGTCACTTCGTGCCACTAGACTACAAGGTCATTGACATCATAAATCGAATATAATATAGTCTGAATAGAAGCAATGCAATTAACCAGTTTAGCAAGACATTGTAATCTCCCACGGTATGTGGAGGGTATTTAGTCTATATAATTTTGTTAGACATATACTAGTACAAAAACAACTTTCTGCGTCTGTTGTATAGACTTTTTTGCGTCTGTAATGTTATGTTTATTCATAATTTAGAAAGAAAAAATTAAGAAGAAAACAATATGAACACGATACGTGTATTACAAATAATGTGAGGACAAGTTTAGCCATCCAATACTTTGTACATATCCTACATTTTAACGCCTAAAGTTGATAGCTCCATTGGTTGTCTCTAGATGATGTTGCAGGTAACGTTTTTGGGGATTGGTTTTTGGACCACACCACTGATCTTTCAAAAGGGAAATAAAATTGCCATAAAGAGTTCATGAATCTAGATTCCCATTTTCACTTAATTAGCTTAGTTCATGAATCATATTTGAATCCATTCACTTAAGACCATTTTGCTTTTTAAAGGATGATTTTTGTGGTGGTTAAATGGCTACCCAGTACCCACCATAATCATCTTTCTTATAATCTTCACATTGTTGAAAACCCTTTTTTAAATGATTAATGACTAATGTTTTTTTGTGGGTATATTGTTGATGTTTGATCTAAACGTGTATGTGTAGTTTAATTTGCTAGCTATCGTAGTGGTGCGTAGTTTTTGTGTTTATTTTGATTTACGGTGCGCTCTGAGTTAAACTCGCCTTACAACTTAGTCATTAAAGGACCACAATAAGCTAAATCAGGCTATATCGCGTCATCCAGAATGTGTTGGGTTGACTCCACAATGCCCCACAATGACCGACTTCTAGCAGGTCAAGCCTAATGTGATTGCGAATTGAGTGATTACTTTGTCAGTATGAAATGAAATTTACCATTTTACCTTACTTGTATTTATTTGTATAATTCAATTTTTTTTCTTGCAAGAATCTTAAAATGTATAAAGTTTAATGTATTAATAAATGGGGTTAGGAATGTGATAATGAAATGCATGTTTGTTAATCATCAAGGCTATAACCAAACCCATAAGCATGGATTCTTAGATATATATGACGGCCAAACCAGGAAACATCAAGTCAATTAAGCATTAATATATAGCTGTCCTAGTGTCCTATGATGATTAATTTATTAAAGAATTATTAATTTATACCTTTTATTTAAATTTTTTACTTTTGGCATGTAATCATAGGACTATTAAACATCATACTGCCTGGAGGTACACTGCTGGAAATCTCGCGTTTTCCGTCCAACATTTCCGTCCAACCGTAAATTGGTCGGTATTTTACTAAAGATTTCAACTTTTTGTTACTAAAGATGGGTGGACGGAAAGTTGGTCGGAATTTCCGTCCAACGCGCAAGTGTTGAACGGAAATTCCGTCCAATACTCGCTCGTTGGACGGAAATTCCGACCAACCTATAGTGTTGGTTGGTAAAGTCGAATTGACTGATAGGTAGAAATTAAAATAGTAGGTATTTTAATATCCGTCCAACGTAATATTGGACGGAAATTTAATATTATTTTATTAGAGAATTGAGAATTTTCTCGGCACCGCTTAAAAAATGGGTGCAGCGAAAAATCAACTCAAAATTAATACCCTTCCCGCCCCAGACTTAACATTTTCCGCCATTTCATTTCGCCCTAGACTAGCATTTTCCGCCATTTCATTTCGCCCTAGACTTGCATTTTTCGTCATCCGCTATTTCTTTGCGATTCTACAGTCCGACAGCCATTCCACCGGCTTCTTCGCCGTCAACGACAGCCGTTCCGCTGCCTTTCCTCTGCAGACGACGACAGCCGATAGCCGACCTTCCTCACTCCGACAGAAGACGACGACCTTCCTCATTTCCGAGACCAGAACTGACAGACGACGACAGCCATTCCCGCCGCCGCTCTTCCTCCGCCGACGAAGACACCGACAGCCATCGCCTCAGTCTCAACCACAGTCGCCGCCGCCTTTCCTTCGCCGGAGATGCCTCACTCGCCACCGCCACCGCCACCGACCACCCCGTAGCTGCCGATTCCCAAAACAATGGGTAAGTTTATTTTTTATTTTTTAATATTTTATATTAATTTATTTCAATTTTTTGTTAATTGATTTCAAATATTATTGTTATTGTGATATTAGTATCTTATTGACTATCTTATTGTGATTTTAGTAGTTAAGATTGATTAGTGTTGATTATAAACTAGGTATTAGGGCTTGTTCAGTAATAATGTGGAAAAAATGGAAACATGTTAGTGTTGATTAGTAGCTAAGGCAGATAGCTGGAACAGTGAACACCCATTTATAAACTGATTGTCATTTCGCATCAACTCTAGTATCTAGAACAGTGAACACCCATATATATACCCCATAAAACTATTTTTCATTATTTGTTCGTCCAAATTTTTTGCCATCTTTGATCACTTGACCCTTGAATTCTAAAAGTAGCCAACTGTAAAATTCTTCAACTAGGAATAATTGATCAACATCATTCTGTTTATTATTGTTTGTGAATATTTTCGCACTCAAGCTGGGGTTTGCAGCTATGGCAGTGCCAAGCATTTCAATCCTGGAATTATATGGATCTGAGCCCCAACCTCTATATATTTGATTGCTGCATTATCCATTAGTAGCTCAAGTTCAAAAGTAAATGATCTTTAATTGCATTTGCTGCCATTGTTATGCTATCAAAGGAAATTCTTTATTGAATTACATATCTAATACTTATACTCATTAAAGAAATTTAATACTCTTTGTGTGTTTGCTTTCAAGTTCAAAACTAAATGTTCTTTAATCAAGATTGCAGCCATTATTATGCCGTCAAAGGAAATTCTTTATTGAACTACATATCTAAAAACAGTAATACCTTTACTCATTAAAGAAACTTAATATTCTCTGTGTGTGTGTGTTTGGCTGCTTTTTTTTTTTTTTTTTTTTCACTACTAAGTCATCTAATGTCAGATACTAGGTGAAAAGGATGGAAAACGAAGTCTGCACTGCACAAATTTGATTATGAACCTAGGTTGAACCACTAGTTATTGATATAATGTTATTTGATTAGAAGAAAGATTTAGTTAAAGCCCATAGTGCACCTTGAAATGGAGAAAGCATTGCATGGATAAACTTAGTCTTATAATAGAGGCTTTAATCTTAACCCTAAACTAATGTGTCTCTGTACCTTTTGAGGAAGCTCAGAAATGAAGAGGGAAAGACGCAACGGAGTGTTGGGATTCCGTAAGTCAATCCCGAAACCCTTGCTTTGAATCTCATTTCTGTTTTGTTGTTTATTTGAGCATAAAAATTAATGGTGAGACTTGAATACAGGGGAAAAAAAAAATTAGGGGTGATTTTGTTTGCTTGATAACATATTTATCAATTTATGATGAAGCCACATTATTTTGATCATTTAATGATTTTAAAGAGAACACTTTCCCTTGCATTTCAATATCCATCCAGTATGTATTTTTTGAGTTGGGTTTGAATCATATTGATATTTTGTGGATTTCTAGAGCACTTACAGCATTCGACACAATGTCCATGTTGGTTACAGTTAGTCCTATATTTGGTGCCTATGGTTGCTTTTCTTCATTGCCCACTCAACACAATAGCAGGATTTTCCAAGATGATTTATTTCTATGTTGTATGCTCCTTGGATTATATATTCATATCACAGTAATTTTCAAATCTTGCCTATAGCTTTAAAATTGCCCAAAGACTGCATTAACTTCTAGATGCTCCTGAATGATTTTTGATTTTTTTTAAATATTCTTGCTTCTTTAAGATGAAAAAGTAACAGGACCTCTCGTTGATATGTCATTATCTAATGTTTAATTGTATTGAAAAGTTATTCTTCTTAAAGTTAAATTTAATTATGGGTCTTTTTTCTCTTCAACTCATATGCCCCATACTCTTCTAAGTAAATTTTCCTAACTAGAAACAAGGTGATTTCAAACCTGCAGAGACACCGAAGAACACTCCAACTTGGGGGTCTGGAGTTGCATCCCTTTGCTTAGTTGTGTTTACTTAGTCTAGCATTGAAGTACCAGGAATAGAAGATGAAAGTAATTTGTCAATGTTGCGTGCAACTCCTATGCTGTCCTCATGTATGGATCCCCTCCAATATAAAGAGAAATAGGAGCAATGATGTCATCATGTATGCATCTCTCTCATGTATGCTGGAAGGAACTGTAAGTTCAGTAAATTTGTCTTCTTTGTTCATTTTGAGTATCCTGTAGTCTTTAAAAATTCTAGGGAAGCATTGCTTTAGTTTCCAGGCTACAGTTCCTTTTAATTTTTTAAACTCATCTTGTTAAGGTATAAGTGTCACAAAGTGCCTGCTTGTTTAGCCTGGTTATTTATTTCTAATTAATTTCCTTGTTGATTGTTTTACATACATTATGTTGTCTCAGGTTGTAAATGTACCTGATAATAGAGCACGGAAACATTCTCGTGGTGACAGTATTCAGGTGTTGCATCTAGACCCATCTCATCTTACTTTCCTTTACTTGCATAACAATTGTGGAGTATCACTAATCTTGAATTAGGATGTAAGAATTGTGGAGTACATCTCTTATACTAAACAAACTTTAGAATTAGGATGTAAGAATTGTGGAGTACATCTCTTATACTAAACAAACTTTAGAATTAGGATGTAAGAATTCAGAAGTTTTCTATTTTTTCTGTGTTAGATTACTTAAACATAAAAGACATTCCTTTAATTTTCTAGTCATTTTGTAAAATGCATAGGTATCTACTCATTCAGTGTTAGATTACTTATATCACGGTCCATTTTTGGTGAAGGTTTACACTTGATCAACTTCATTGAAGGAGGTTGTGGATGCTGCATTGATCAAGGCCATTGAAGCAGTGCCGGATTTGAAGGCTTATTTCGGTGCAACGAGCATACTTATGTAGTATCAAATAAGTATATTTTCATACTTAAGTAGTACGGAGTATCAATCAAGTAGTATATATTTTTTATGTTTTTTTTTATGAACATGAACATAATTTTTGTTGTAAATAATTTTGATGTTTAAATATATTTTCAATTTTCAATTTTCAATTTAGTGTGTTCATTAATTTGTTTATGACATAATTTATTAACAACAGTTATAAATAAAATTATGATAATTTAAAAATAATAAAAATATTCCATATGATTTAGGATTTTCCTACCAACAGTTGGAAGGAAAATAACAAAATATAATAGGTGAGTTTTCCGTCCAACGTTGGGTCGGAATTTCCGACCAACGCACTTAGTTGGACGGAATTTCCGACCAACGGACAAAGTTGATCGGAAGTTCCCACGTTTTAAAAATGGTGGGTTACTTTCCGAAATTTCCGTCCGATTTTTGTTCGTTGGACGCTATTTCCGACCAAAAACTATAGTTGGACGGAATTTCCCACGGAGGTTTTTCCGAACGTTCCTTTTGGTCGGTATGTTGGACGGAAACGTCGTTTCCGACCAATATATCGCGTTTTCCGTACAACATTTGTTGGACGGAAAATGCGAAATTTCCAGCAGTGGTAAACTGCACTAAAAAAGTCTTATGAGATAGGCTCAACCGAGAGGGTGCTATAATTTTTCCTCATTTATGAAATTCCTATACACATACATGTTCGTGAGTCTTGACAATAGTCATAGCTTATATGACCTTTTTTCATATGAATTTGGCTCTAAATATCAAATTAAAAAATGCATTTTGTTTCACTTAAAAGTTGAAATTAATAGTTGGATTATACATTCATATTTTATGAGAGAAATAACATTTTTCATTCTTAAATTACAAAAAAAAAATAAAAAAAATGCACTTTTAGTCCATTAATTGTCTAATTCTTTTAACCACACATTAATAGAATATAGCGACAAAAAAAACTCTCATCAAAGATAAGTAGGGAACAAAAAGACTTGTATAATTTTAAAAAAATTAAAAAAAAAAAAACTATTTTTCAATAATTTAGGTAAGAAAATTGTCATTTTCCCTATTGTGCATATTGCTCAACATATACCAATACAATCTTTTGAAAAAAAAAAACTTCGCTCAAAAATCTTTTTAAGAAAATAGCTTTAAAATCTTGTCGATTCGACAGAACCTTCATTCAGTACTTTTTTGCTAGTATTTATCCTTGCAAACCAAACAAATGTCATTGCAATTAAGTTGTGGAGCATGAGTCATCAATGGTTTTGGTGAAGAATTTTTATCAACTTTTTGGGAGGGGAAAAAAAAAAAAGAAAAAGAAAAAAGCACTAAGAAGGATGAAATTGTGAATAATGAGATTGGAAGGAAGCAATTTTCAATCGTTGGCTTAAAAGCTTAGGCTAAAAAGTTTGAATATGTCATTGTTTGTAGTGGATTAATTTGTCATTTGCCATTCTCCTTTTCTTGACCATTATTACTTCTTTATTATTTTCTATTTTTATTAATATTAAAGTGAGATGAGATAAAGCCATTTTATATTTGTGCAAAATGAATCATGGTTTTTAGCATCCGCATTATCGTATGATTTTACATTATTATCATAATTTTTGTAATTTATGTATAATTACAAAGCGTAGGGAGATGTTTTTCTTGCAATGTTTGATAATAGAATTCATTATTTTATTTGAGTAACAAATACTAATTGATTCATAATCTTGAAACACTACTTTCCATAGTATACCAATAGTGCAATATCAATGTACCAAAGAAAAAAAAAAACATTCCACAATTTCTTTTAGAAATACACACCATCTTATTGCTTCAAAAACAAATGTCATAACAAAATAATAATTTTTTAAAGAATTTTAAGAAAGCATGCATCTCTTAGTGAGGAAATAAGCAAAAATAAAAAATTACATGCTAGCTTCCACTTCAACATAAATTAGAAAAATTATAATAATAATGTAAAATCATATGATGATGTGGATGTTCAGTTGTCAAATAATCGTCCAACTTAACAAATTTAGATAAGGCATCCTAATGATATACCATGGACTATTGTCGGTTTGCAGTTAACATATTATGTGTCTGTAGTTAAAAATTGTGTCTTCAATTTATTAACAAGCATATAATTTATTAACGAAAGAAACATAATGTGTAGGGATGTTAATCTTAGTCTGAATATGATGAGTTATCCTAATAAAACTGAAAAATTTTAGGATTATATTAGACTCGAAATATTTTAGCTTGAAAAAAATTAGTTCGATGAACCCGACAGCCTAAACGGGCTAGCTCGATAGCGTGAGCTATTTAATAGAAGTGATTAGAAACATAACATATTAACATATATGGAGTTTATAGGTAAGCTCATCTTTAGTTTTTTTTTTTTTTTTTTATATTAAAATTTTAATGAATATAGTACAAAATAAAATATTTTATGAGAATAAATAAAGAAAAACTAAAAACTTACTATAAATATTATATTATAGTGTAAGTATATTAATTATTTTTAGTTGGAATTTAGAAATGTAGGTGTAAAGTGATTGAATGATGTACACGTTTATATTTATTATGGGCTGTTTGGTTCACGGAATAGGCCTGGAATGACATAGCTGTTAGTATTATTCACAATATTATTATTATTATTATTATTATTATTATTATTATTATTATTATTATTATTATTATTATTATTATTATTATTATTATTATTATTATGTCTATAGTATATTAGTTTGTGGTAGGAGATTAAGTCTAACTCTCTTAGCCTATTAGTTAGGAGTCTTTAGTGGCAGGCTTCTGATATACTATCCGGTAATCTATTCTGTTACGATTTGATCAATCTAATCACATTCATCATAGCACTCCCAGTAATAGGTTTATTCCTCTGTTTGGTTACCACTTGTATTCCCATGAACATTGTTCCCGGGAATGACCTATTCCCCTTGCAAGGGAAATAGAGATTCATGGGGGGCCTTGGTATTAGGCTATTCCTGAGTTCTCAGGAATAGCCTAAAGTTTGTATTTCCTATTTTACTCCCAATTAAATTTATTTCCAATTTTACCACCACCATCGTCACCGCCGTCGCCACCACCACCATCGCCGCCGCCGCCACCACCCCAGCACTAGCACCGCCGCCGCCGCCGCCATCACCACCACCGCCACCGCCACATCGCCACCATCACATATTTTTATAAGGGTGTTTATGTCTTTTAAAACATATTTCATTTCTATTCCTTCAATCAACAAAACACTGTAATATAATTCATAAAGTCTATTCCTTCCGTGAACCAAACAATAGAATACAATTCCTATTTTATTCCTTGTCTATTTCATTCATTATGGAATAGCATTCCTATTACCTCAAAATTCATTATGTGAACCAAACGTGTTGTTCGTTATAGTGTAAATGTGCTAGTTTATAAAAATTGAAAGTTTTGGGAATGTTAATTTGAAAATGTCAAAAGTTTTAGTCCAATAAGCTCGGCAACCCGAGATTTTAAGGTTAGAGCGAAGGGTTAAGGCGAAGAATGTTGAACCCGAACAAAAAAAAATGATTATCTTGAACTAATAAGTCTGGTATATCAAATCTCGATAGGGCTAGCACAAAACCTACACCAAATTAAAGGGACTAGCCTGACTGACATCCCTATCTATAACATGACATATTTACGTGTAGTTAATTTATAAGGTGATTTGTATCATTTACATGTCATGAAATAAATCACAACTTGTCGACGTCGTAGGTGGGTGTTTTTCAAATTTTATCCCATTTCTACTGAATGTGGGTACCCACTCTCATTTTTCAATTTTAGTTCAGCGGTTTAGCTCGCTTGATAAGCACGATAGCTCGAGGTTTAAAGTTAGAGCCAACCCAACCAAAAAAAAAAAAAAACTAATTAGCCTGACAAGACTAGCTTGAAACCGAACGGGTTGGCCAGATTGACATCATTAATATGTTACACTCGTGAATCTTTACAAGGTAATATATGTTCTATACTTTCACAATCTTTTGTAGCCCAAAGAACAATGCCTCCACAACCAGGGTTCGATAATATGACCACCCATTTGGAATGATAACAAAGGTGTCATCGCACTACATAGTAGTTGGCATGGGTTGGATACTTGGATATTATAATTGGGTAAAATTGCTAGAAAATGTAAATATTTGGTAGTAAATTGCTAAATTTAAATATTTAGATATAATCACAACAAAGTGTAAAGTTTTGGATTTTTTTCACCAATAAACCAATAAATAAATAAATAACGATGAGTACCCGGGTTGGACTTCCATTTGGAAGATTATGAGTTCAAGCCTCAGTGGAGGCGTTATTGGTTCTTTGTGTTTCAGTAGATTGAGAAAGTATATGAACAGATACTACAATGTAATAGAGCCAGTAGCTTTCAAAAAAAAAAAATAATAAATAACGATGAATTTACTTCAATTTTCTAAAAGATCAACTTCATTAGTTAAAACCTATTTCGAGTTTTATGTGAGCTCAAAGTAGGATGTGTGGGGAGAGAAGGAAAAATAATTGTCCACATAGGTGACGTGTCTAGAGAATGCGTGAAAGACATGTGCGTAGTATGATCAAGTCAACGAGACATTACGAATGACATTGGGCCGGATTTTAGGCTGTGCAAGCTGGGCTACCGCGCAGGACCCCCAATTTTTAGAGGGGCCCCAAATTTTATAGGTTCAATATTTAATTTTTACCTAGCTAGTTTAGAAATAAAATTAAAAATTTTCAATTAAACTTAAAAGGTTCTATGAAGAGATGGTAAAAATGTGTATTTGTTGTATTTTAACTTGGAGGTCAAAGGTTCGAAATTTGCATGTATTATTTTAAAAATTGTGATTTTGGTAGGGCCACATTTATTTACCAGAACAGGGCAACCAAAACTTAAAATACGGCCCTGGACATTAATACCTAGAACCAATACCCTGATCATTAATCAATAATTGACCGGTAGTAATAATTTAGAGTTTTACGTTGTAAGTTATATAAGCATCACCACCCCAACCGTTAAAAAACACGTCAATAATGACATGATAAGTAGTAACGGCTCGAATAATTCAATAGATCAAGACGCATTGACGCTATTCGTTAATATACTCTGTATACATCGGAATAATCAACCTCTAACTGTGTAATACAGATCACGTCAATTCTAAAAAATATCTATTCGAACACGTTAGAGGCCATATGATTAACGCAACCGCCTTTCCATAGTATGATAAAATTCTCCTCTTTTTTTCTCTCTAAAATGTTTATAACGCATTTACTAATTAGAGAATTTCTTCATTTTTTTAAACAAAATTTAAAAGCTTTGATTAACAAATCTTTTATTCACTTCTAATATTATAAGGTAGAAAATTGGATGAATAGGTGGGCGCAATGTGAAGAATGTGGATTTGCCTTTTGTTGCCGCAGATTTACTTAGAATATTTTGATTGTATCGCAATAGATTTGTATATTTGGTTATTTTAAATAACCATTACACTTGTCATTATTCATCTAATCCAAACCAATCACTTAATGAAACGACATAGTACCCACTAATCAAATCAAATCAAATCAAAAACAAACCTCATATATATAAAAGTAATTGAGTTACTTATATTCTTGTCACACATAATGATATTTATCAATATTTTGTGACATTAACAATAATAGAAGCCCCAAAATAAGTGGCTAAGTAAGTGATCGAAATATGATTCATGTACATAAAAGTTATAAATTTAATTATTACTTATACCATCTTGGTAAAACTCCGCGCATATGATTTTGCGAGTGGTTAGAATATATTTATAATTTTTCATAAATGTGGTGAGTAGATAAACATGTACCACTTCTCTATTTTTAAAATATGACATTTTTTACAAATGACACTATAATTTTTTTTCCCTTGAGATTCTCACCCTAAAATTATATCTTAATATTCACTTTAAAAACAAAAATTCTATATTTTTCACATTATAGGAGAAAGTGAATAGAATAAAGAACATTGTTATTGTTCATCTAAAAATAGTAAAATTCCAATGTAAAATACAAAAATAAAAATAATAAAATTTGTATTTGAAGTATTAATACTATTAAATATTATAGTTAAATTTAAAATTTTATAATTATCAAGTTAATCGATCAATCAACTTACGTAGGATTGTCCCACAGTTGATATTATCCTATGTATAATGTATGTGTCACGCCTAATGTCTAAAACTTTCTAATCAAATTAGATTAATAAATTAGATGTACCTAAAATAAAGATGACCAAAAAAAAAAAAAGTAAAAGGAATAAGTAATAATGTGCCAACTCATGATCATCACCACATACATAATATTCTCCATTAAATTAAAATGTATATTAAAAAAGAGTTAATAGCCATTATTATTATTCATTAAAGTAAATGAAAAACTTAAAAGCAAATGAATAATAATAACAAATTAAAAATTTTCAAGTAGCCTATTAATGTTAATGCTAAGTGTACGTATATGATATAATAATGTATTTGATTGTGTATTATTGAATATTATCAATAATGTTCAATAATACTCAATAAGAAAAATGAAACTTTTTGTTCGTAAATTATAGTAGTGCCACAACTTTTCATCCATTTAATTGTATGTGAATGATTTTTGTCTGTTAATTGTTTACAAAGTGAATTCAAGGATGAAAATATCACTTCGCAAGCAATCGAGAGACAACAAATATGGACAAGTATAATTATATGATGAAAAGTACTATTTCTTAATAATTTAAAGATGAAAAGTATAATTTGATGACCCAAAACAATTATATATAATATAGATCATTTTATTGGAAATGATAGGAAACACTTCATATGATATATACGTGATTGTATCATACATTATTATCTAAAAATTAACATTGGTACCATTACAATACATGACTATATTGATGGCCAACTAATTATACTAATACAATATATAAATATATCAATAATTTACTGATTAGTTACGATTCACACTATAACAAGTTCACAATAATAATACTCCATATTCCATACACTAATAAAAGATAAAAATGTATCTATCTATTATACACACACACACACACACACATATATATAGGGAAAATGACACTTTTTCTACCTGTGTTGTTTACTAATAGCACATTTTTTTCCTATGTTGTTTATGTAATCACTTTATCCCCCTCAATTATTTTTGAAGTGGTTATTTTTTCCTCTCTCCGTTAAATAAGTGTTAGGGATGTTAAATATGAGGGTAAAAATAACATTTCACTTATTATTATTATTATTATTATTATTATTATTATTATTATTATTATTATTAGTAATTTAGAAATGAATTTGGTTTGCAATATAACTGTGCATTTTAGACGTGGAGTACTGCAGTATATTAGGGCGTTGGGTGGGACTTATTATTATTATTATTATTATTATTATTATTATTATTATTATTATTATTAGCAATGAATTTGGTTAATAATAATAATAATAATAATAATAATAATAATAATAATAATAATAATAATAATAAGTGAAATGTCATTTTTACCCTCATATTTAACCGCCCTAACACTTACTTAACGGAGAGGGAGAAAAATAGCCACTTCAAAAACAATTGAGGAGGATAAAGTGGTTACATAAACAACACAGGGGGAAAATGTACTATTAGTAAACAACACAGGAGAAAAAAATACTATTTTCCCTATATATATATATATATTAATGGCAATGATAAGACCTAAGAAAGAATATGAACATATGGAAATGAAAGGGAAATAAAAAAGGAACGAAGGAGGTCGGTTCCTTGCACCCAACGTATCTAGAGGCTTTGCCTCGGAGCTAGGCTCGGAATTTTTTATTTTTTATTTTTTTGTATGACCGAAAGGATAAGAACGACCCAATTTGCCTTCTTACACCACCCCCCTATCCAAACCACCCACCCCACTCTACCCCCTACCCCCACCCTAGTCCATTCTCAATACAAAAGTAGCTCCCCCACCTCTCACCGCCTCCAATTCCCAAACCCAATTCTCTCTCTCTCTCTCTATATCTCTATATCTCTCTCTTTGTATAATTGTATCTATAGGTTTCTGCTCAGAGTTTCAGAGGCGTTACTGCTGTTACTACTCGCACTATTCTATAATCTATACCGTTCTTTGCATTGAAGCCGTCTTTCAAGCTGGCGATCGATAATCAGGAAACCACCGTCCGGGAATTCAAGCCGAAGAACCGGCGAATCATGGTGAGTTTCCGATACCCTTTGCTCCATTCTTGATTCTCCGGCGTTTGGTGGTCGGTTTTGAACTTTTGATTGAGTTTTTTTTGTGGGTTTTTTTAGGGAGCTGGAGGGCCGGACGAGGACGATAACCGGTGGCCGCCATGGCTGAAGCCTCTGCTCCGAGAGCGATTCTTCGTTCAATGCAAACTCCACGCCGATTCCCACAAGAGCGAATGCAATATGTACTGCCTTGACTGCACCAATGGCGCTCTCTGTTCACTCTGCTTAGCCAATCACAAAGACCACCGCGCCATTCAGGTAAATTTTTCAGCTTTTTTCCGGTAAAGATTGCGTCTTTTTCCTCCAATTTTGCGGCGTTGACCTGGGTTTTTTCAGATACGGAGGTCTTCATACCATGATGTGATCAGAGTTAATGAGATTCAGAAGTTTTTGGACATCTCTTCGGTTCAGACCTACATTATCAACAGCGCTAAAGTTGTGTTCTTGAATGAACGGCCGCAGCCCAGGCCGGGAAAGGGCGTCACCAATACCTGTGAGGTCTGTGAGCGTAGCCTCCTTGATTCCTTCCGCTTCTGCTCTCTTGGCTGCAAGGTATTCTTATTTTCTGCATTTTTTCCTAAGGATTTTCTTGCTTTTTCAATCCGGGTTTAATGTTGATATCTGCTTTTACTGCTTCAATGCTTGATTGCTCGAGAAAAACCCAATCACATTAAGAATTTGGGCTTAAAGATCTTGATTTCTGGCGATTTTGTTTAAAAATTTCTGAGAATTTTGGGTTTCTGGGCATTCATTACAGATTGTCGGGACATCCAAGAACTTCGTGAAGAAGCCGAAGCACTTCTCGGAGAAGAAGAGGGCGGCGGCGGCGGCGGTGGGTTCAGACTCCGAGGACTCCTACAGCAGCAGCAGCAGTCACGGCGGCCGCCACGGCCACGGCGGCGGCGGGAAGCTTCACAGCTTCAGCCCGTCAACGCCGCCGCCAACTTCTGGCAACTACAGGGCGGCGAAGAGAAGAAAGGGAATTCCACATAGGGCCCCAATGGGAGGACTGATCATAGAGTTCTACTAAGCAAAATTTGCTAATCACCCCTCAATATTTCTCCTAATCATGAAAATCCCCCCAACACTTGCGCCTTTTTACCTTAAAGGCCAGTGTCCCCACCCCCCATCATATATTGTACATAGTAGAAGACGCGAATACAAGAATGCTGATGCCTGATGGGAAAAACAAAAAATGCAGGAGCAGAAATGGGAATAAGGAAAAGTGGAAGGACTAAAGTCTAAATTTGTTAATGTAGAAGTTGGGCTTAGAAAATAAGCTATAATATATTATATTATATTATATAGTATGATGATGGTGAAATGTCAAATACTCCGTACTAGAGAGTGTTTATACATATAAGAAAGTTTTGTTTGTATAAAAATGAAATAAAAAAAAAATGTATATACTTGCCTCTTTGTGTTACAATATTTTAACCATGCCCTTTTATAATGTACTTAGTTCCTTAATTTCTTTAATTTATACATTTTTCTACTCGCTTTCTATTGCATTTATATTTATAATGACAACAAATTGGGTATATGATACACATTGTCACAAAATGCTTGATTATTTATACATTGATATAATACTTAGTTGTTAATGGGTCTTTTTATACTGTCAATTAACATAATAACATTATTACTATAACGAGTATCATTACTATCTTTATAACAGTATTTGATACAACAAAAAAAATATTATACGTTGTAACAATGAATGATATACCAAATTGTAACGAGTATTTTTAGTATCAATGTTTATAGTACGCAGTAAAATATAAAATATACAATATAAATAGTGCAATACCAAGATTTTCATAATATAATTGATCTTGGTGTTGGTAATATTAGGTACAAACTATTAGTACCATAGTATATAGAACTTCTAAAATAATGATCTGGTAAATTAGATGTTGTACTTAATAATAATTTTATAGTAGTATTAAGATATTTGGATGGTCTGAAAAATATAATATTCTGTATATAAAATTTATTAAGAATTATCAATACTGATATTGGTCGACACTATAGACTTTTTAAATGTAGACTAGTATAGAGTATGGAGCATTTTATTCTTTTTTCTTTAAATTCTTGTTTTATGTATTTATTTATTTATTTTTGAATGATGTTTTTTTTTTTTTTTTAAAGCTTATTTTTGAATGAGGTTAGAATTGGGACTAAGATGTTATTCTTGGAAAATGTCGATTTGTAAAAGGTTACTTTCAAATGGTGGGGCCGGGTGAAATGGTGGTGGGTATCAAGCTGGTGACGTGGCGAGACTGGATTGGTTAGAGGAAAGCTAGGTGTCCTTGTTCACTTGTTCTCCGATCGTCACGAATTTGATCAGCCGCCCACAATAGTAGAGTTCTCTCTTGGTTTGCGTGGGCGATGGGGGCTGTTTTCTGACCGTCCGATCTTCAATCAACGGTAGTGATGAATGCGAAACGTCTTCTTTGGTTTTGTTATTGTCAACTCTCGTTTAAGCTTTTCATTCCCAACAATAAACAATGTTACTCCCTCGAACTCATTTTATAAGTCATACTTACTATTTTCTTAACGGGGCATTTGGTTGGAAGGAAGGAATTATGGGAAAAAATTGTAATTCGATAGGAAAAGAATAATGTGAGAATAAAGTAAGAATTCAAATTACGTTGTTTGGTAATGAGAAATAAAATTATTGAAATTGAGAAGGAAATAAGTGGTATAAAGACTAAAATACCCTTGTATAATAATAATAGTAATAATAACCAAGGGTAATAATGTCATTTCATATATTTTTCCTTTCCCAAATTCATTGAATTGCAATTCCCTCCAACCAAACAATGTAATTGTCCCGCAGTTTGAGAGATTGCTCCCACACTGCTGCTGGTGAGACTTGAGCGAGTCATTGTTTTCAAACTTCACTCGTGTGACCAACTGAACTATCCATGCGTAATTAGTTAATAATTATATCCTGAGTAGACCTTGACTATAGGAGACACATTTAAGTCCATATTATACTTAAATTAATTTCCATTCGCACCGAGCTATTCAATTTAGGGCAAAGTACTGACTAAATAATTTTTCCGTACGAGATGGGAGTTCGAATTCTATTCAGATTTGATATTATTGATATGAATATTGATGATATTCGATAACATCAATGTTGATAGTACTCGATATATGTAGTGTTTAATGGGGTGAGGTTCTAGTAGTTGATGGGGTATATATGGGTTGATGAGTAAAGGACGCTTGGCAGGGCAAGTGGGCATGAAGATTCTGACCAATTGCGTGTGATGAGATTAGATCGTGACCCTTGAAAACTGAAAAGTCGTTAGATGCTGTTATCGCAATTGGGCGTGTGTGTGTATATATATATATTATATATGTGAGTGTGTATGTATATTGGCATGGCCATTGGGATGGGGTATCCTCTCTAACTTTCATACCTCTTCCTTATGTTTCTCATTTTCTGCAAAGACATGATGTGCTCCGTGGGTCCCACCACACACAATTCCACATCAACTGTTTCATCACAATTCGTTTCTCGAGTGTTTAGTAAATAGTTGATAGCGGTTAACTGATTAAGTGTGTGGGTACGACTAGTTGATATATTTGTATTATAGACCCTATCAACTTAATTTTAAGTCTATAAAGAAAAGAGTGAATATCAATTTTGATCTCACGAGTATTAATTAATAAAATGACGGTTTGAATTCACATGCTTAATTCGTATTAATTTTCATCTACGACTATTGTTTTATTACTATTTTTATTTACGATTATTATTTTAGTGTCAAAATTCATCACGTAAGTACCATTACATTGAAGACATATTGAAATCTAAAAATTTTAAAATTATTTTTGTGATTTTCAACTTAAATTCTAATTTAAGCATAATAAATATAAACCTTAAGATTGATCTCAATTCGCAATTTTTCTCATCGTCTCAATTCGCAAACATGTACTCAATTCATTAATAATAATAATAATAATAATAATAATAATAATAATAAGGAATAAGGGTCAAATAGGCCATCGAACTGCACACGATAAAACAATTAGGCCATTGAACCTAAAAAACCAACAATTAGGTCCCTAAACTAATCAATTTCAAACAATTCTTCCAATTTGAAGGTTTCCAACAGGTCAACAGGTCATCTCCCAAATTAATTATTTTTTAAAAAAATAAATTTTAAAAATTAATTATTTTTAAATTAAATTAAAAAGAAAACTGGAATCCAGCCGGAGACGGTGCCGTCTCCGGCTGGAACCAGTTTTTTTTTTTTTTTTTTTTTTTTAAATAATTAATTTTTAAAATTTAAATTTTAAAAAATAATTAATTTGGAAGGATGACCTGTTGGAAACCTTCAAATTGGAAGAATTGTTTGAAATTGATAAGTTTAGGGACCCAATTGTTGATTTTTTAAGTTCAGTGGCCTAATTGTTTTATCGTGTGCAGTTCGATGGCCTATTTGACCCTTATTCCTAATAATAATAATAAATGTAATAGGTTTACATATGTAACATATACATTAGATAGTGATTTTTTTTTTTTCAATTTCTACTTTTTTTACCACTTAAATTACGGCTAGTGAAGGGAGAGTGAGGGGTACGTGTTGCGAGTGTGTGAAAGTAGCTTTTTTAGCAGCACGTGAAACACGCACACGTCGACCATTAGAATTTAAAAATGTTCACTAAACGGCGCCGTTTTGTCCCTCCTAAATTATTCCACGCTAATGGTTAGTCCAACCAAAATTGACCGACGACCACGTCTATCGCTCTAGACTTCGTTACCCATCCTAATTTTATGTAATTTTTTTTAAATAAATTACAATACAAATTATTAGAATGGTAATATATTCTTTACAATTAAACATAAAAAATAAATTTTTTAACAATGTTACAGAAAAATTTGGATCGCAAACTGTTTTACAAATTTGAGCTAAAGTTGTGAAATAAATTCGACGCTCCCTCATAGATCTATTCAAACATAGCCAAGCGTAATTTTGGTGTGACCATTTTATCATTCCACACTTATGAGGAGAACTCGCCAAAGAAATGAGAGAAAAAATTTGCCAAAGAGAGGAGAGGTAAACTAATAAGATAAATACTTTATATTTTATTAAAAAAAATAAGATAAAATTTTATTAATAGTATTTGATATCTCTATCATTATAAAATTAATATAAATTTGATTTGAGCCGCGCCAATAAATTATTTTAATTTTTACTATAGGACAAAGCTTATATTGCAATGTTAGTTAAATGTGAAACTTTTTTATTTTTTTCACATAGCTTGTATTGACCAAGTCTTTTAGCTTGTGACCACTTTTATGGAAATTTGGGATGCAGAGTGATAATATGCTACAATAATATCAGGTGGCCCGGCCAAACTCTTTAGGCACAAGAAATGTGCTTTCTCTCAAACTTTCCGGAAAGTTGCATGAAATTTCATATGAACTTTGACCACTATTATGCATCATCTCTCTTTGATTTACAAAAACATCCATAGCAACTATTCAAACATATCCCATTTGAGCTCATTGGGTCTTAACTTACTGGGTCAATAAGTAATATTTAAAAAAAAAACTTAATATTTAAACTTTGACAGTAATAATATGAGATAGATTTTTTGTGCAAACCAATATTTGGTCCAATCTACTGAATCATTCTGAATTACATCTTCCCAAATTCAAATGTGACAATATGAGGATTATGTTCAAAGTGGAACCTGTCTACTATGTCATTGAGTCATTCTGATTTACCTCGCTTCCACTGAAGTTTGATCTCATGACCTCTCATATAGGAGAGTCACTACATATCATCTAAGCATAAAGTGCTATTTATCTGATAAAATTACGTCAAACGATACAAAATACCACATAAAATATGTGGTTTATATAATATCGTTGTTTCAAAAATATATATAATATGTTTGAACGATGCATATGATGCCACGTGTCAGTGTGTGTGCGCTCTAGTGTGTAACAACGCATCACTACGGATGGTCCAGATTGTGTGTGGCATTCCACGTAGCATGTACCTTGATGTCGTGGTGCACCTTCCAGAAAACCGATGATATATCCTGGGCAAAAAGAAAACGACCGAATTTGTCGCCAAAGCAAAATAAATACTCTGTACTATAGTGTCAAGGATTCACACATTTCCATTCAAAAAAGTACATCTGGCTTCATTTAGGTTGTTAGGTGTAATTTAATTATATATTCATATATTTTTTATAACACAAGTTATTTTATTTTCACCCTGATGGGTAAATAACTAGTCTATCAGTTAATTTTAGTTTATTTGACTATTACTGACATTTGACTTGGTTAAACAATTAATACGTGTATTTGATTAATTAACTTTTTGAGAAAGTCATTTTATATGTAATCAGCTATCAACTAATAATTAATTTACCAAATATCTCTCTACAATCAGCTAATGTTATCAACTAGTCAAGCCCACTAACCAAATTAGCTAACAACTATTAGCTATTTACGAAACCCACCCTTTGCTGAATTACATCTTGATGGGGAATATACCCTGGGTTCAGGCTCCCTCATATGCTCCCTGCTCCTATTTTGGGTCGGATCAAACGGGTCGTGCCAAGGTCAACGGGTCAAGGCCAAACCCATCTTTGTTTCACCTATATAATGGCACTTGACCCTTCATTTTAGGGAGTCCATGCTCTCTCTTTCGACTACACACACTCTCTTTAGTTAAATTCCTCTCAACTCTCTCTAGAAATAGGGAAGAATAACAATAAATAAAGCTCTCTAGAAATAGGGAAGAAGGATAAAGAAAGAGGACTTTGAGCTAGTATTCTACAAGGTTTACTCTACATTGTTCATACATACAACACACATTCTACGGGAATTAATCGTATCATTTTGGCGCCGTCTGTGGGGTCCCGTTTGGTAAAAATAATTAGTCTATTATTCAATTTTGACTTATTCGACCACTATTAGATGTTTGATTTGGTTAAACAATCAATATGAGTGTTTGATTAATTAACTTTTTGTAACAGCTTATTATTCCAAAATGTTAAAATTAAAAAAAAAAAAAAAGATGCTCAAAGTAGTTTTTTCGATCAATTTTTTGAAAAATTTATTTTGCATGTAATAAGCTATTACCTAATAGCTAATTTACCAAACACTTTTCTACAATCAGCTAATGCGACCAATTAGTCAAACTTACTAACTCAATCAGCTAATAGCTATTTACCAAAAAACTCCAAGTATCTCAATTTTTTTTTTTAAAAAATATCAATAGACTATATCTCAAACCTCATATCTATCTTTAATACTCAACATAAAATTATATACTTTTGCCCACAAAGAGGCAAACCCGAACTCAAATCCAAAATATTCATGTCAATCCAAATCTAAACTTCAAATGTTAATGGTAAAAATCAAATGTCTATCCTACCACTATAAATAAGTCATAAGTGAAACCTTCTCATCGTCAATTACACTAATATCCTGAATCTTAATTTGAGTATCGTCATCTGTATTATTTTAAATTTTTACACACATAACATTACTTCTCATTAAGTTACGTAAACTTTCTAAACACAATATGAACTAAATACCGTTAAATATATTTTTTCAAAATGCACACACAAAACCACTCTCGACATATAAGCAAAGTTGAGGAAGAAAAGTAATTTGTTGTCACCAAAAGGATGGACTCATAAACAGAAATTAAGAATCTGATTAAGAAGATAATTTAATATATAGGACAAGTGTCAAAGGATGTTTGGTGGATTCCATTTTTCATTCCAATCCATCTTTGGAATTTGGAAAGTGACATTATTTGTATGGATCCGAATTCACTTCCCCCTAATTTGGGTCACCCGATAATAAACTATTGATGGCTATAGCATAGACTTAAATTATGTTCACAAATAAATTGAAGAAAATTAGGACAACATTCCAAAACATCCTTATATTAAGGGAAGGGTATAAGCAACCTTTTAACTTATGTTTCAAGTAATTCTAGGAAGTCATATAGAAACAACAAAGAGGTCATTATTGGTGATCAAATGTTGATTAATAAATTATTCGTTATTATATGTATGTTTAAGTGTGTACAATGACTTATTTATTCACTCATTATTGTTTTAAACTTAACAACCCTAACCTTAACTTGTATAATATTCAAAAGGGAGTTGATTTGTGTGTAAACTAACTAACTAATAACATATATAGACAAACATAAGCGGTTTAGTTTCCAAATTTTGGCTGATCCACTAGTTGATATATATGTAATCCAATTTGATAGTGGACAACATAGGACTACGTGGTATTATCATATTTTATGTAATTCAATGTTTTTTCTTTTTCTTAATTTTTTTTTTTTTGTTGAGTACTATTGACTCTGTTACAATGCAGTATTTGTTCAACCTACTGAAGTACAAAGAGTCAATATCGTTTGCATTGAGGCTCAAACTCATAACAAGTTTTGCGTTTATTTAAAATTAGTATTTCTCTTAGCTGCTCATGAACTGATCGACCATACCAAGAGTTACATTACCAAATTGCCCACACAATAATCATAATATGTCAATAAAAATTTACTAAGATCATGATATGTCGTCACATTGAGAAAGACACATCAAAATTTGTTTGTTTTATTTTTTTTAGTGGGGTGTGAAACTCAAGCCAAAAGTAAAAAAAGATTGGATAAAAGAATGAGTAGAAATAGCATTTTTCCATTCGTGGATTACTGTTAAATGTCAAAAGAATATTTGCATTAATGCCAACCCACCAAATCCAGTAGTTAATCTATCCAAACAGCACCCAACTTTTATGTGGGGTGTTCATCACAAAGTGGTGGCCGAGTCGGATCACAAAAACGGATCCCCAATAATCTTTTCCTTTCTGCTTTGAGCAGTGTTTGGCTTCTGCCACCTTCCTTTTGCTGCCATTGATCCTCCTTTCATTTTCTGGTAATGGCTAAACATATAAAATATTATTCTTCTGTACTATATGCTTCAGCATCTGGCATTTCTTTATTTATTTAGAGATAGATGATGGATGGTGGCCTTGGTGCAAATGAACATTATAATGTATTCCTTATCATTCCATTCTTTTTTTAATCAACATTATCAATTCAACTTGCCTCACCCATGATGTCACTTAAGTTTACCAAGTCTTTAATTATATATATAACATATATTAAATTATTATGATTTTTTAAAGTGTTGATTGATGTTTATGTCTTTCTGTATCTGGTATAATTGCGCATGGTATGTCTAGTTACATCGAGTACTGGGTGGATAAGTGTTGACAGTGTTGATACAACACAAACACATAACACATATAGTTGTATTTAGTACAAAAATATATGTCACTATTGAACAACACTGCAAAAATTTCCTAAATTATTATTATTGGGAACCAAGGTTTCCCGACTTCGTTGAACTATATCTTGGACCCAAACACGTAATATTTGTGGTAGGGATCGAACCCACCCTGTAGCTCCTAATAGCTAAAAACATGTTGTAACTGAGGTACTCATTCACTAAACCAATGGTCTAAGGAAAAATATGCAAGACAAGTGTTGATGATACAACCTAAATAACATATATGATTGTACAAATTAAATTAAAAAACATCACTGAACGATATCGTAAACATTTCCAAAATTCTGATAACTCTCGGTACTATTGAGACATATACTAACAATATTTGATCAGCACAACGCAAATAATATATATATATATATATATATATATATATATATATATATATATATATATATATATATATAATTGTACTTGATACAAAAATTACTGTTGTCGGGTTATACCATGAAAATATTCTAAATTATTATTAGTATTAGAAAAAATTGTGAAGAGGGGGCCATGGGCAATGGCCATTTGCATGCCAACACACATTGCTGAGGTTTGTATTTAATTATGTCCATGATGTGGGGCCCAGCACTCCTAATACCATTGGTTAAGAATTAAGATTGATTTAGCAAGTCTTCTGTAAGCTCACCTACATTACCTGCCCTGCCCTGTTTGCATATCAAATTTTATATTTGGCCCCTCAATTCCTAGAGAGTTGCTTAATTCCACCCCTCCATTGCTTTTTTTGACCAACTTTTGTTGTTACTTTCTTTCAATCACTAGCCACCAATTTAATGCACTTAGTGTGTCATCTACCCACTTTAGTGTACATGAACAAATCCCTCATTTTTTAAAATTCTTTGAATCATAAGTAGGTGTCCAACAATTTTAATAAGGGAAATGATTAAAGTGTACAATCTTCTTAATAACCACCATCAAATTATTCTCTAATTCCAATCCCCAAAGTCATATTTTCCAGTATAAATGATTTCCTGATAAATAACTCAAACTTTATCAATTGCTAGGGACATTGGGGACATTACTGTCCGTCGTGTCCAAAGGTCAACGATTCATGTAGCTCACGTGTTAGCACACATGCGACTGGTTCCTCGTCTGTCCTTGGAATTTGGGACGTTGTTCCACCGCTTTGTATTTCAGATTTGATTCTAGTTTGATTTAATGAAGTTAGTTGATTTTCAAAAAAAAAAAAAAAAAAAAAAAAAAAACTCAAAACTTTAATGCAAGGTCAAACCAACTATCACACTAAAAGTGAAACTACAAACTTATTCTCTAGGACAGTTTCCCTCGTTACGTTGCAACTTCTTTTGATGGACCCTTAGCATTTGGTTTTATATTTCACTTGAAAACACAACTCTTGTTAATTAGACACAAGTTTTAATTTTGAGTGTCACACTCATGCAAAAAAGCATGTAAAAAGATACATTTCTAATTCAATTTAAAGTCCAATGTTAGTTCATCATGTCATGATAAAATAGTATGATTAATGCAATAATGGACCACTAGGCTAAGAAGGACACAATCCATTGCATCTATGCATCTAGGGACAAGCTAAGCTAGGGGAGTTCTCAAGTAAACAAATTCGGTAACCTATAGCTTTACAACATACCACATTAGGCAAGTGCAAAATCAAATAGGAGTAGATAGAGGGTGGACATACATTACAATAACCCAAGCCATAAAATTGGGCCATCTCACAAAAAGTAGATGACACCATATTTGGCCCAAGTAGCTTGCAAGTGGGGTCCATGCTTGCTAAGAGATAAGCCCAAGAAGAAGGGATAAGATGAAGATGAAGAAGATGATGAGAGTATAGGGAAAACAAGAGGGAAGTATCTATCCAAACAAGTCAATTGTTTGAAACTAGGAAAATGCCAAAACAACATTAATAAGTGTATTGCATACATCCCACACTTCACTTGTTGGGTGGGATCATATTGCTTTCAAGATGAAGTAATGGGTCATGGAAAGTTGGGCACGCAATTAAGTTGCAGGGACCCTTTCATGTAAAGCATATTTGTTTGGACATGGACATATCAATTTTGTTGAATGCTCCCAAATTAAATACTTCACTATTCACCACAATTATATGTGTAATTATTATTAGACCGATCAGATATTATCTCATTATATGAGCATTATCTTCTCTGATTGACACCGATAACTATTTTACTTTCTTATTATATAAATACTCTCACCTGTTTCATGTCAAAAAATAAATGATGATTGTGAAACGATGATATATAACAGTTGATTGATGTAGTAAATTTTGATTTACTTTAGAATAAAGAAATCTTATTTTATCCATCCAAAAAAAATATTAGTAATTTTCTCTAATCGACATTATACTATTTAAGTCAATATACACTAAAGTATAGAATGAAAAACGCATTTGAGTTTACCTCTTTATTACAAGTTCAATTCTTATCAACTGTTTTTTTGGTCGAGTCTGACGTACATGGTTTCCTAGTGCAATTTACTTTTCATGTGTGATTTACGAATTATTACACAGGAACATGATTTACACAATAAATCCGTGTTATTTATTTCTATTTGTATTATGTAGTTGTTGAGATTGGATAACATGAGAGTGATGTTTTTTTTATTTTATGTTCCACATGTTAGTATAAAAAAAAGTACAGTGTACATTCCATCAAAATGAAAATATCATTTATTAAGTCCAATCAAGGGAAATCATAATATAAAGTATTATCATAGTAATGGGTGATGAATATGTGAGTTGGACATATTTTGTATATTGTTGAAATGACTAATGAGTATCAATTTTTATAATGTACTTCTTATTATAGTATGTATCTATAAATCTATAATCAATATCTTTGTTCTGCTCTTTGTAGATATGGACTAAATACATCTCCCCTCGACGATTCATCAAAACTCTACAACTTTCTCTCAATCATATTAACTAATAGATCTTAAGATAAATTTTCTTGTGTCAGCTAACTCACCATCCGCTCCAAATCGCACTCCACCTTTGATACAACAAAAGCCTTGCTCTCGAGGCACAACGAACTCAATTAGTTAAACTAATTCAAAATAAGTTCATAAGCTCTGCTTTGCTAGCAGTCACAGTGTCCAGGGTTCGAATCCTACCGAAAGTAAAAAATGTAAGATCTTGTGAACACTAATGTATAAATATTTAAAAGACTTTTAGCTAGTTGAGACATATATGTGATTTATCTCCTCTACCCGTCTATTAAAACAAGAGTAGTATGGAACCTTTTAAGTTTGGAATTCACACTTAAAAAATCTTATTTCGATCAAGTAGAAATGTACCAAATGGGCAATTATTGGGTGACATTTGGGCCATCCATCTTAATACCTGGAAAGCACTTGCAGTGTACATTAACTAGGCCAATGGAGAATGGGCTTGGAAAGTGACATTTCTAAGTTCACTGAGATTCTTGACTGGGCCTCAATATGAAGGCCCCAACTAAGGCAAATTATTGCGTTCTGAATGTACATTATACAAAATAATATACTTTCAGTACTCAAATAATATATTTTTTTTAAATATAATATATATTTTTAATATATTAATAATACATTATTTATATATTGAACGTAAATTATTTAATAGTATGATCCACAGAGCTGTATAACCATGGGACATATTGTCCCAAATACGTATACTAACATAAAAATAATCAACTTTCGGCGCCAGCGCGAATGTTGGTGTTTTTGGCGACTTTTGTCATCATATTTTCCGACCAAATAGTCAACGACATTGGCCCCCATCCACTCTTTGTGAAAAGATGAGCATAGGAAAAATGTTGGAAGAACAAATCTCACATGAAATGATGTGTTTTTGTATGTATAGTATATTTATATTTAAGAGAGCCGATACTACTTGAAACGTTTATAAAAATAAATGAAGAGAAAATGGATGAATTAGTTTCTTATTCATTGTATTTAGGTAGTTATCGCCATATTTCTTTCAGCAGTTTTGTCATAATTTTAATGTTTCCGTGAGTTTTATATAAGTGTTGGTTACATCATATTTTGTTGTTTTTTATTTTTATTTTTTCTTTATTGATTTTTCTAAAGTTTCAATCTGAACTTGAAAAAGAACATTTCCCAAGTAGCTTGTAGCTCGATGAGACTTTTGTGACTCTCCTAAATAGGAGGTCACAGGTTTGAACTCCAGGTAAGGGCATTGACTCTTTGTGTTTCAATAGATTGTGAAAGTATATATGTAAGTGAGTACTAATACTCAAAAACAAAAACAAAAAAAAAAAAAAAAAAATTGAAAGTCAAATACACATACGAGGTTAGGGTCTTAGGGATGACAATTTCTTCACGATCTTTTGAGACCTCCGATCCCCACTCTAACTAGGACGAGAACAATGGGAAACACATATGAGGACAGGGATACCCCTTCTTGCCCTACCCTACTGTCCATGTCTTGTCACACCCTATCTCGGGTACATTTATTTAAAGAAATAATATTTTTTTTATGAAGTTATGAAATATTAATGACTTATAATGCTAGACTAATATTTGAATTTAATAATTTAAATTTTAATTTTAATATTTAAAGTTTTTATTAAAATATTTAAAATTGTACTAAACTATTAGTTTGACTATAAGGTTGACCGGGGACAGAAATGTAAAGAAATTTCTATTCCCAAACAAGGATGGGGTATAGTCTTAGGCCCTAGCCTCATTGCCATCCATATATATATCGATAGCTTATTGATTGACTCAAACCAACAAGTCAATTGTTTGACTAAGTCCGCAAAATTTGCTACATTTAAAAATTTAACTTACCATCAAATTAGGTTAAGATAATACCAAACCCAAGTGTTATAGTACAACTTCTGATCTCCATTGGTATCTAAGTATCATTACTAGCTACTACCTTGCTTGTATTTGCGGGAGAGGTGTGGAGTTTTGGCACGTCTAAAGGCGCAGCAGCCGGCGAGATAAACGGCGATGAGGGCGACAAGAGTGATCCCCAGAATGATATCCACCCTTCTCCATTCCTTGTACAGATTTGCCAGCAAACCGGCTTTGCAAGAATCGCAGGAATAGCAGAGCTGCGTTTGGTCGTTGCTCCACCGCAGACAATCCATGTCCGCCGCCATGTCTTTCGGACTGATCCAATACGTCGGGTTCACAAATGTGTGCCCGCATTCCGTCGGCGGCTTACAGCATCCCGACTGTGGAGACAAAGCAGGGTGTTAACATAACAGTTACAGTGTGAGAGTTACAATAATATTGTGACTCCTTGCGTTGTGAGAGCCAGACGTTCGTCCTTAAACCTAAGTAACAGGTCACTGAGTTACTGTGATTTATCTTTTCACTATCCTATATAGTCAGGGTGTGGGGCCCTTAGAGCGAGGGATTTCGCCTTCACCAGAAAATGATCAGTCGAGTGACGAGTGGTAACATGATTTGATTCTCGTACAAGAAGGTCACAAGTTCTGGTAGCGACACCCTCTGGTCACGAGCTCTAGTGTGGTTTACGGTAGTCTCACTCTAAAAAAAAAAAAAACCTAGAAGTGAATAATCCCGACCTCTATAGGAAAGTGTACGTGTTTTGGCTGGGTGGAACTCACAAAGAAATAAATTAGCTTATGCTGCTTATAATTAATCAATTCAAATAAAAAGAGCCACTAAATAGTGTCAACTAATGTCTTGCCCAATTCTCCCTATTAAAAAGAGTTATATTACACATAGTCTCACTCTTTCATTCATTCAAAGAAAAGGTAAGTCATCCTACAATTTTTATTACTTTATTTTCATCATCTTCTAATAAAATCAAAACACATGGTAGGAGTTTTACTTTCTTAGAGTCCATTTATCATTTTTCTCCCAAGAATTGACTCAATAATTAATTAGAGCAAAATGGGAAGTTGGGAACAAATTAAGAGTGAATCAATTAATTAATTACCTGCAAGGGGGTAATATGAGCATTGAAGAAATCTTGAGCCAAGCGGTAATTCTGATTCAACCCACCGCACATACTCGACGATCTAAGGCAGCTTCTGATCCCATCCCACTTCCGGTAACTCTGAACCCACCGCCGGAGCCAGCCGGAGTAGTCGTCGAGGCGGTACTCCAAGAACGTCCGGCTAGGTTCAGGGTGGCCGGAGCCTTTCAGGGTGACCCAGTACACCATAGCCACGAAGCAAGCCAGCAAGACGATGAGAGCAAGCATGGCGACCAAGTAGAAGATGAGAAGCCAGCGGATCCTCCAGAACCCGGCGACAGCGCCGGCGAGAGAGAGTACGAGGACGACGAGTCCCATGATTATGAGCGGCCATTGCAGGATCTTGACGCAGAGGTTGTCTGGTTGGGATGAGAGCCAGATGCCGGAGCCGATGATGGGGATTGAGAGGAGCATTGCTGTGAAGTTTATGCAGCCCACCATAATGTTGTTGGTGACCGCCATTTTTGAATGGAGCTAAAACTATGGTTTTGGGGGTTTGTTTATTTTGCTGGTAAAAAACCTAAGTCTTGAGATGGGAGATTGAAAGGAGGAAGAGGAAATGGCATAGCTTTATGGGGGCAATGTTGGAATTACGTTCAAAGTAGGTAGATTTCTTATGCACACATGCATTTGGTTATGTCTACTGTCACCGTGACATCCTTCTAAATATTCTGTCAGATTAAAGTATGGGGTCTTTAACGTTGGGGATTATGGTCGAAGTAGACAGATCCCTTGTTGTGCATTGGTATTTGACTATGTCTGTTAAGCCGTTAAGTTATCGTGATTTACATCCTCCTAAATGTTCTATTGGGTCGGAGTGTAGAGACCATTGAAGTTGGGGATTTAACCTTTTGAAAGAGGAAGGTATGAATTAAAGAAGGAAAGCAGCTTTTATTGTTAAGAGCTTAATGGCATTCTTATTATATATTGATGTAGAATTATAAAAATTTGTCAATATATGTGCATGAATTTTATTTTTATTTTTCAACTTTGATTCTTTCGATGTAAAATCTTTTGAATTTTGTTACATGATTTTGGAATGATCCAAGTTTATAGGAAAAAATCACACTTTTTACACGGTAAGAGCATATCGTGTAAATGAACTACTACAACTTGTAAACTTTAGTCAGTCATGTAATGAAATCGAGAGAAATTTCATTCGGATTTCTTACCAGAACAAGCAACAACGATAAGCAAATAAAGAAAAGATTTGTGCATCTATAGTGATAATTTTTATTATAATGCATCAATGATAAAAATGACATCAAACTTTTAGGATAAAAATGATGAAAATTAAAATGAAAAAAATTAAATAAAACGATACAAGGTATGTTATGAATAATTCTTTACTATTATAAGTTCGACTTCAGCTCTTCTTATTTCTCTTATATATAGCGTCACTCAAACTAATAACAAACGTACCAAACATTTGCTACAAAAAGAGGTGATCTACAAGGTGAAGCATGACCTTCACACATGAAGATTATGAGTTAGATTTTGCCACCACTCATTTGGTCGAGCCAATTTATAAAACACACAAAAAAAAAAAAAAAAAAAAAAAAAAAAAAAAAAAAAAAAAACATTTTTACCCCCATAGAACATTGGATCCATGAGAGCTGGAACTTGCTAGCTAAGGAGCAGAATCGACAATGATTCTTAATTATAAGTAGGATTTTAATTCAATGCTTTAGGCCAGGTCAGATGTACAGAAACTTTAGTGCAACTTTTTTCAAAAGAAGCTAGCTAGATAGGTTGATTAGTAATGAGAACAAAAGTAAAAGAAAGAAGACTTTTGTTGCCAATTAAGCACCTTGATATTCATGTGCCAAAGAGCAGTACAAAGAAGTGATGAAATCTTCAAATGCATCTGCGCTGCATTTACACTTGAGAATAGGAGTCTTCAAATGCAATTCTCCTCTTTTGAAACATAACTTATTCAACTAATTAACCAATTTAATAGGGAATATATACCCTGGCATATGGTCTTTCTTGTGCCTAGGACCTGGTCGTATACGAACTGTCTTGAGACTCGGACTGTTTCTCGACCTGAATCTATCGTAGTGTGGCGCTTGATCGACCCGACCTTGATTAATTGTCTTGTTGGCTCTATGAGTCGTTGGCTTAGTCTTTTTGTGCTCGGTTTGACATGATTGCTCGTCCGAGATCTCGAACACAAGTGCTTATATTAGCGCCTGAATTGATTCCAATAAGTAAATAGCTAGCCAGACATATTAATACACATGTGCGCTTCTCCTTAACTGGCCGGATTACCGAGTGCATGGAGGACGTGTCACGCGTGGCGCGCATGCCGACCCCCCTCGGCATGTGTTCCCCGAATCACCTATAAATACCCCGCAAAGTAGCGATAAAGTGGACTTTTGTTGGGCTATTTCTACACAGCCTTAATATGCACGGGAATCTCTGGTCTCACGCCACTTGCCGAGCCCAATACTTTAAACCGACAAGCAGACCAAACTATGGTCAAACCCCAGTCCAATCTTGTACTGTATACGTATTCATAATAAAAGAGTTTACAAAGTGTTTGCAGGAAATATTTTACCGCATCACAATTCAAATATATAGATCAGAATTAATAGTTCTATTTCGCTGACCGTCAATAAGGTATAAATACTTTGAGCAAGGAATCTAGACAATTGAAACGTATATATCCCGCAATTTATTTCTTAATTATATCAAAACTTCAACCTGAAAACAAGAAAGAAGATACAATGTTTTTTTTTTTTTTTGTTTTGTTTTGTTTTGTTTTTTTTTTTTTGTTTTTTGTTTTTTGTTTTTTTTAAAGAATGCATGTCCCAAATCAGCCCAATTTCTATTTCCTGCAAACACTTTGTAAAAAGAGATGGTCCAAATAGATTGGACTTCTTTCTTTAATTTCTCTAATGTAATACAGAGTAAGTAATTCTGCAAGCCCAAGTATCTCATGACAAAAGACCACCTTAATGGGTCACAACCAATCGTTATACCCTACACCACGGCGCGCGTAGCACTGTGCGCCGCGCGCCTCCCAAAACGACGTCGTTTTGTGGTTGTTTTGGGAGGCGCGGTAGGAAGTTGCTGTGATTATGTGTTTTGTTCACACAATTATGTGTATTTGTTCACACAATTATGTGTATTTGTTCATACAGTTATGTACATTTTTTTATACAATTATGTACATTCTTTTTATACAATTATGTACATCCGAATCAGAAAATTTGTGTGTATTATGTTAAGAGTTGATGTGTATTATGTTAAAAGTTTATGTTTATTATGTATTATGTTAGATTATGTGTATTATCTTTTAAAAAGAGTATGTATATTTTGTTATATAATTATGTACATTCATGTATACAATTATGTATATTCTAGTATAACATTATGTACATTTTTGAACAACGGATTTTTTTTTAAAGAAAAAATTACTGTCATTCACTGGGGCGGGAAATTTAAAAAAAAAAATTAAAAAAATTAAAATGACGTC
This sequence comes from Ipomoea nil, assembly GCF_001879475.1. Taxonomy (NCBI): domain Eukaryota; kingdom Viridiplantae; phylum Streptophyta; class Magnoliopsida; order Solanales; family Convolvulaceae; genus Ipomoea; species Ipomoea nil. Next base: position 1,494,079 of record NW_017618908.1, read on the forward strand.
GTTTTGCATCTGGGCGCACAGTGTAACGCGCGCCGTGGTGTAGGATATAAATTGCCGGTCACAACACCATATATGACCCAAATCAATTTTGGTGGTTAGTTTCATTTGCAACAATGGCTTTTCAGTACTCACTTAGCTTGTTGGGAGAAAGCTGGTGCTGCAATTTACTAGCTAGTTGGATTCTTATCTTAGTTATCTATGTTGTTTTTAGATTTAGTCATATAATCCACTGATTCTCAAATCCACTTTCAAGTTACCAATTCAAAAGACGTTGACTCAAGTGAAAGGAATTTCAAATTTGAGTCACATAAATATAAGATCAAGAGAACTCATGTGTACTCACAGTGAGAGCTGCCTATTGACCTTCTTTGTTTGAACCAATTAGGGGCAACTTGGACTGATTTACTTCCTTGTAGTCCTTAGCTGGCTAGCCCCCAACCACAAAGCAGAGTTTCCTGCATGCACACCCTCGAGTTTCCCTCGCCACCCAAAAAAATAAGAGAACTCATGTGTATGTAGCAACGCCCTTAAAAAAAATCAAGATGCTCTTAAATGGGATCGATCAAAACTCGATTGGATTAGTCTTATTATATTTGTATTATGTTCTTTTGTCTTTTTAATATATATTTAAAAGTAAAAAATCTTTCTTGTCCCTAATATAGTTGTGTATAGTAGCAGGAGCACAAAATATATATTAATTGAATTATATACATATGTAGGCCAACTATAGGAATGTTTTAATAATGGCAGTCAAAAGTTCATTGTTTGTTGAACACTTGAACATCTAGTCTAGCAATGTTATATAATTTCTTTTTGACTACATTGATTTTATGTCTATATATGCTCTGAAAATTATGTTGTGTGTTAATTTGGCAACACAATTCATGTAAAATTGGGTTAAAAGGACACAATTAGGGAACCATATTTTCATAGGGAATATATTTTGTAGTATAATAGGGAGTAGAAAGCATAAAAAATAAAGCTCGACTCTCAGTTAAAACTGTCTATATATTAATCTTCTCAATCTGAATCGATTAGTTATAAATCATTTAGACTGATTTATCTCAAGCGGTTCGCCATGCATGTGATTGTGTAAACTAGGGGGATGCATGCAACAAATTTAAAAGCTTCATCATCAACTTGACTGTATATATACATAATTGATTCTTGCACAAAAGAAGCATTTAGGAAATTGCAAAAAGGAATATAATATATGTATAATGTCATTTGACTTTAGCATGAGAATGCGTGTTGGAGGAGGTGATGAGAAAGAATATTTTAATTCGAACCTAAATTTAATTATATTTATTATAGTGTTGGTGTTTTTTTAAAAGATTTTTTTTTTAATTTGTAAGTATTTTTATATTTCTTTTCTAGTTAGCTTGTATAATATACGATTACCATATTATATATTTACAGTTAACTGATTATGTATTTGTAGTTGACATATTTTATACTTTCAAATTATTCATATGTGACATAATTTATTAATTGAACCATGATTTCACAATCAAATTATTCATATGTGGCATAATTTATTAATTGAACCATGATTTCACAATGTAAAGTGAACCTGGTCCATGATATAAAAATAGGGAAAGATTGGAGAATTGATGTAATTGGGCATGACAATTTTGTGACTTAGTGAATCAAGCATTGAATATATTTCAAAGAATTTATTTTATTATTATTATTTTTTTGAATGCTACTAGCTCTATTAGATTGTAGTATCTGTTCATATACTTTCTCAAAATACTAAAACACAAAGAGCCAATAACGTCTCCATTGAGATTCAACATCACAACCTTTCAAATAGAAGTCCAACCTGAGTACCATTAAACCACATAGTCCTGGTAGATCCAACCCTTCTTCCTTCCATCCTAGAACATTTTGAAGGAAGTGAATCACGGTGACTCAATGGTTCAACAAATAGGGCCAAATATCAGTGATCTGCCCATTTTGAGCATAATAATCCCCACACTGTTGCTGTTGGGGTTCAAAAAAGTATATACATACCTCACTATATAAACATAAATTATTAATTATATATAATATATTGATTTAATTAAAAGCCCGCGATCACTATTCTTCTCTCAAAAGATTGAATTCACAATCCAAAAATTCCTTACACCTTGACCTGATAGAGCATTTGAAAGGATGTAAATTACGGTAACTCAATGACTCAATCGATAGAGTCAAATATTGGTACCCACACGCAATTAGTATCCAGCTTTTGTGAAGCCTATTAATTATATACAACTCTATCTTTAGCTTTACGTGAATTGAAATTATGATATTTTGAGTAGTAAAGAACTAGAGAATATTTAGGATTTTACGCTTTGAAAAGTTGCATTTTTTACTATTCTTGATTCTTTCACCAAGACGTTCCAAAATAAATAAAATAATAATAATAATAATATATAATTAATAATTAATAATAAATAAAAAAGATATGCCGATCTCCAGTTCAGTGAAGATCTGTTTCAGTTTTCTGACTCCTGCATAGCTGCATCGCTTTTTGTATTCTTGGATTCATCAAAATCTGGTCTATGCTCTTTATCTTTGTTGTGGTGTATAGAAATTTGTGACCTTGATCATATTTCAATTAATTGATAGAATTTAAAGTATGATTAATAATTAATTATTGACGGTCATAATGCGCAAGTTCAAATCTTACTAAGATAATAATAGAGATTTGTTCAGTTAACAATAGTTTGTTGATATAAATTTGTCTGATTAACAACTTAATCGTATAGATTTATCCGTTTGTCGATAGTTATAGTGTGCAAGTTCAGATCTTATTGAGAAAAAATAGTATGAATTTAATTTGTCTGGTTAATAATTTGTTGCTATAAATGTGTCTTGTTAACAATTTACTGGTATAGATTTATCATGTTAACAGTCTGATTTGTTTTCTAACTGTCATAATGTGTGAGTTCAAATACTATTGAGGGGAGCATTATAAATTTATCTTATCGTGGGTATTAATATATTATTGAACACGTCTCATGATTTTTTTTTTTGAGTGATCGAGAAAAATTTGTAATCATTACTTAAGGTGTGCAGCAGATAAGCTTTACTATGTAATAGTCTGCAAACTATACAAAATAAATCGTATTATAAATATCTTGTTATGGGCTTAACTGAAAAGGAAACCTGTAATCATTACTTAAGGTGTGCAGCAGATAAGCTTCACTATGTAATAGTCTGCAAACTACACAAAATAAATCGTATTATAAATATCTTGCTATGGGCTTAATTAACTGATAAGGTATTGGCAAGAACACCTTGGCCCGATTGAGCATTTCGAATGATATAAATCACAGTGACTCAATATCTTGCTATGGGCTTAACTGAAAAGGTATTGGCAAGAACACCCAGGCATGGGCTTAACTGAAAAGGTATTGGCAAAAACACTCCAGCCCGATTGAGCATTTCGGATGATTAAATCACAGTGAATCAATGGTTCAACGGAGGTCAAAGTACCTATGAGGTCCCTGTACTATAGTCTTTTGTTCAATTTAGTCCTTCTACCTTAATTTTGTTTAATTTAGTCCTTGTACTTTAAAAAGTGAAACAATTAAGGACAATCGCTGATATGGCGTAGACATCTTATCTATCACATCATCATACTTACATACCAACTCATATATTATTTTATAAATATTTAAAATTACTTATTTTTACCACCAATATATTACATAATATGTCCAAAATAAATACATAAATATCAATTATTGTCCTTAATCGTTTCACTTTTTAAAGTATAGGGACTAAATTGAACAAAATTAAGGTAGAATGACTAAATTGAACAAAACGTTATAGTACAGGGATCTCATAAGTACTTTGACCTTCAACGGACAATATCAAATATCGATACATACAAGAAATCTGCTCACTTTGAACATAATCTCCACATTGTGGCACAATCGAAGTTTGAACCTTGACCTCTTCTTCTAAATATATTGTTTATTGTACCAGTGAGTTAAAACTCGTGCAGGCTCGTAATTTATTTTTATTATTATTATTTTTTTTTACCAAGACTATTGGACGGTAGGTAGTGATTCTCGAGTTTGAGATGAAAATTTCTGAGATGTGGATCATATGTACTGTAGGCTGGCTAGGTGTCTCTGTCTCACCTGTCTAAGTAGAAAACAGAAACACTAATATAAGAATTGACATATAATTGATCATAGGAAGTTGAAAAAAAAAAAAAAATCATTCAAGAAAAGCTTTAGTTCCAAAACAACAAAAGATCTGAGACATCATCAACCACAACAAGTAGGAATATGTTCCACTTTCCAAGTTGCATTCACTAGATTCCCATTATATTCCCCATGGCACTCTTCATCTTTTAATATTCATCTCTCTCATGACTAATGCATATATTCCCCTCTTTTAACCATTTTCTAAAATAAAGATAAAAATCTTGATCATCTATTTTATTCATCACAATCCTTATCGATAAGTACTCACATATATATTTTGATTATTGTCAAACTACATTATACACTACAAGAACTAGTGCATTCATCCATACTACAAAATGAACCCGTCACAGGTGTTACCTAAAAGTGCATTATAGGTAAAATTTAAGGAGGTAAACAAGTCTAGATTGTCTATAGCTGTTCATTCTAAGAAAGCGAATAGGTAAATTAAAGGTAAATCAGTCTAGGTTTTTCATAGCTGATTAGCTTAAACTAAGAAGGCCATAGGCGGCTCCCATGCATAGAGGCTGTACGTAAAACGTAGTGGTTAACAAGTCAACTGTCCGATCAACTCAGTTAGGGTTCCCTCTATATGTATTAATAATAAATTAAAGTAACATATATAGGGTTATACATTGAAGAAGAAGCTAGATTTGTGGAAGAGTAAACATGGTTACTTTGCATGCAAGTGGCCTTGAGCAATAATAAAAGCATTGATTACTTTGATGAATTTCCCAACAAACATGGCCTATAGTAGTCAACAAACCATTATCTCCATTAAAGCAAGCTAGCTAAGGTAAAGAAGAAAAAAGACAAGTACTATACATATAGAAAACAAAATAAAGTAAAGATAACAAAAAACAAAAGAAAAGAAACACAATTCTAATCAAAAGCATTTTCTTCTCTGTTACCCCCCCCCCCCCCCCCCCCCCCCCCTCAAACTCCTTTCCATCTAAGCTTCTTCTTTCCCCTCTTCCTGTCTGTCATTCCCAAATCTCTTCTTCTTCTTCTTCTTCCTCTTCTTCTGTTGCATCTATACATAAACCCTAACCTTGTTTCACAGATAGGTTTTCCCAGGTGCCCAAGATGGAGAGGTGAGTAAGAATTTGAAGCTTTTTTCTTGAATCTTCTTCATCTGATATTCTGCAAAATATAATGGTGGCTACTGTAAGTGATCCAAAAACATGGGTGCCATACATGAACAGCAGGGATTGTTCTCAAGGATTCTGCAGCTTATACTGTCCCCAATGGTGCTACATCATCTTCCCCCCTCCACCTCCATTTGACTTCCCAGAAGATAACACCTCCTCAGCCCCCAGTTTTTCCCCTCTTGTGATTGCCATTATTGGGATCTTAGCCAGTGCTTTTCTTCTGGTGAGTTACTATGCTATAATGTCAAAGTACTGTGGAAACAGAAGAAGAAGGAGGGGTGATGATCATCAGGGAGAGTCTGATAATGATTCTGAGGAGAATAATAATCACCAGGACCCTTCAATCCATGGGCAGCAGCCATGGAATGCTGCAAATACAGGCTTGGATGAGGCTTTGATCAAATCAATTACTGTTTTCAAGTACAAGAAAGGTGATGGGGTGGTGATTGATGGCTCAGATTGCCCAGTTTGTCTCAGTGAGTTTCAAGAAGATGAGAATCTCAGGCTTCTCCCAAAATGCAGCCATTCATTCCATGTTAGTTGCATAGATACCTGGCTTAAATCCCACTCCAATTGCCCTCTCTGCAGATCAAACATTGTGTTCTTGAACCCTTCTCTCCCTCCCCCAATCTTGGAACCCCCTCCAAGAACCCCAGAACCCCAGAATCAAGAACAACCTTCATCATCATCATCAGAAACAGAAGAAAGTGCAGAAACCCCCAAGAGCCCTGCAAGAGATCACCATACAATCACAATCAGAGAAGACAATAATAATAATGGCACCCAAGCAGAAATCCTCAGAAGAAGATCTATGTCCATGGATTCTTATTCTTCCTGCCAAGCCAGGCTATCCATAGCAGACATTCTTCGAATCGATCACGACGAAGAATGCAGCTTCCATGATTCCCAGAATCCTCAGGAGATTATTGGATCATCCAAAGTAGAAGAAATAAGCAACCATAGACACAATGTTCTGGGCTGTGTTATTAGCCCTGCAGTGATGCATAGATCATTCTCCAGTGGCAGATTCTTCTTCCCTAAACTCAATAGACCACCAAACACATCTATACTTCCTTCTTGAAAACATTTTCCTTCATTTCTAGGATTAATCTTTGTTAAGATTAAGGTTGCAGAAACATAAACAAAGAGTTTGAGTTTATTTTCCCTTTTTTGTTCATGGTTTTTTGATGATGATTGATAATTTTGTATGACTTCACTGTTCTATAAACAGCATTGGAGAAAGTTTATGATCCAGCAGAATTTAATTTAGACATTATGGTTGTTGGCTTTACAATGATATATGTTTGTCTTTCAGCATTTAATATGAGAAGTGAAACATTTATGGCTATTTAATTTGATAGATATTTTTAGTGTCATGTCCAATCATCTTAGTGGCAAACTATAAGGACCTCAAATCTTGTATATATGACTATGTTATAAGTGCATATATATATATATATAATAAGGTGGACCAAATTTGCACCCCTTAATATTGTCGGTGTAGAATTGGATGTGTCGCAACGTTGTTTGAAAGTGGGGGCAAATTTCCATCCATCTTTATGTGGATTGGTGTGTGATTTGTCTTTATGTTATTGGAAGATAACACGCGATAGAGCGTAATAGAGCAACAAGGGTTGAGGGTGCAGGGCAGTTCACTGACTGTATAGTAATCAGAATGTTTTATCATTACAATTAATGAAAGATTTCATTCATTCTTGTGGATGTAGCTAGGTTCTCGGTGAAACCACGTAAATTCTTCTTCTTTGTTTCTGTTTTTTTTTTTTTTTTTTTTTTTGATCTCTAGATCCCGTTTTTCTCGACATGGATGTATCTAGTGAATGCTAATTCAGGAGTTTCTAACTATATATGTTTGTACGAGCTATACCGACTAACTGTTTGGTGAAAGATAAAGTGAGAGGCATAGAGAGCACTTAGGATGGGCCTGCCTAGTAGGCATGTGCCCTTAACGCACTCATTGAGTGATTGGAGTGGTCCACCGTATCGCGATTGTGATGGATATATACACTACTGGAAATTATGAAATTTTCGACCACCTAAAAGTGATCTTAAATTAAGTCGAAAGTCTTGTTCCGGTCACTTTTGGTATCCGGAAAAACCTTTGTTGCTATTTCCGACCACTTTTTGGTATCAACTTAATTTAAGATCACTTTCAGGTGGTCGGAAATTCCATAATTTCCAATAGTGATAGTATGCAGCGGGGCTGAAATCTTAAATGGTGGTGCCTACATATATTAACTAGTATTCTACTCGTGCGATGCACGGTATAAAAATAGGAGTATAATAATTCTTTCTGAAAATATATTATAAACACAAATAAAGGATTAATAAATAAATAATTGCATTGGAAAATATAAATTTGAACATGTAATAAAAAAAAATTATTAGAAACTATTAATTGTTATTAAATTTTACATATAAAAAAGGAATATGAGCATTTTATTCATTTTTAAATTTTTGTTAGTCATGCGTTTGGCGTTTTGTTTCCAAACCAAATCTAATCATTCTAAATGTTATTATCACTTTGCTTTCAAGTGCAGAGTGATTCCATTTCATGTCCTATACAAGAAGGGACCAAATTATCACCTTCCTTCCTGTTTTCGTGCGTAACCACAGACAAAAAAAAAAAAAAAAAAAAAAAAAAAAAAAAAAAAAAACCGAGTTAGGATAGAATCAAATTAAAGTCAAGTTTTTTTTTTTTTTTTTTTTTTTTTTGGTATCAGAGTAATTAAATAAGACCAAATACTTGGTTACGGGTTATATTAATCATGAAGTAAAACTAAATATATAAATAAAAATGCATAAAGAAAATAAAAACACCAAGATTTTAACGTGATTGAATCCACGAGGCCCTAAGTTCAATTCAATCTGCATTTTTTAATTACATAAGACATATAAACTTGTACAAGCAAGTACGAATCCTGAACACTTGTTGCTGCTCTTTATGTAACGATCTGGGAATTGAGAACACGATTCCCTCGTGCTGAAAGATCCCTCTTGTCTTCAGATGCAACTCACGTTGCAGAGGTGATTTCCCGTTCACAAATGATAGTAACCAATTTCCTCAAGGTCAAACTATAGTCTCCGTTGTAGTACGTAGAAAATTCCTTGAGCGACCTATTGTCTAATCCCTTGTTAGAATTATAGAATTTGATCCCCCACCATTCTCAAAGCACCTCTGGGAATATATAGTAGTCATATGTGTTAAGGATATCTGTGGCTGACATCTTTTGTATATGATTAGTTCTAGTTGCATTCCTTTTATGTAGCATTGTTAGACTGGTTGTTACAACAACCTTCTATCTTCCTGCTATCTTCTCTCCCTTGTATGCTATTTAAAGCTGATTGTTTTACATCAATAATATCAGTTAAGTTCATAATCTATTAATATGAACCCTAGTTGAGTATTTCCTTGAATAAAAAACTTCTCAAGTGTAAAAGGAAACTTGACAGATTCTCTAGTCTGACTTCAACCGAATTTTCGAGCATCTTAACATTCAAATATGCGAATGGTTTCTTCTAAAAAGATGTAGCCACATGAGATACCTTTCTAATGACATCTTACTCAACTCAATTGGATTTATGTAAAAAGAGTTATACCCAAAATACTACAAGTGATCAAACCTGCGGGAAAATGAAAACTTCCCAAGTTTTCTTTCCTTTTCAATGAAGATCATAATATGAGAAATATCTTCAAGATCATCTCCTCCAAGAGTGATAAGAAACATCCATGATCTTCTTGGATTTTTACAATTCTTGAATGTTCAATCTTCTTTGATTTCCATACTTGTTGAATCTCCTTTATTTCACAATGTTCAATACCTTCAAAGATTAGGAAACTAACAAAATAATACACCAACAACCTTTTTTAATCTAAATTAGTTTTGACGAGTAGTTATGTTGTGCATCCGTATGCACTATGCATGGTGCATACGGATGCAAAAACGACGTCGTTTTATTAAAAACGCGATGTCTCCCCTTTAAAAAAAAAATTCAGGTTCGATTCCCAGCAACAGCATTATATTGTTCATTCATTCTGGAATTTTAGTTCATAGATTATGGAATTATAGTTCATCGATTCTGAAATTATAGTTCATCGATTCTGGAATTATAGTTCATCGATTCTGGAATTGTAGTTCATCGATTCTGAAATTTTAATTCATAGATTTTAGAATTTTAGTACATTCATTCTAGAATTTTTAGTTCATAGATTAGATTATGGAAATTTAGTTCATCAATTATGGAATTATAGTTCATCGATTCTGGAATTTTAGTTCATATGTTGTTGCTGGGAATCGAACCTGATTTTTTTTTTAAGAGGAGACGCGCGTTTTTAATATGCCAATACAATATTATTATACTGACAGAGTAGTCATCAAACTAATTTAGGCCTGGACCGTCTTGGATTATATTAGTTCAGGATTGCGTCAATGTTAGGCATGGCAAAGACTGACCTCTTTGACTAAGTACGTAGATGGAGTATGATTCTCATATTTGAATGTCGGGCTGGTTCAATTTGGTTCTTATCAATACCCTCTTGATTGAAACTGTTGCACAATGTTTTTCTAGTCCAGATGTGTTATTACATAGAAGTGGGGTTTACAATCCCTAATCACTCAACTTGGAACTGTTTTAAGATAATAAGTTCGTGACTAACATTGACTTTAAAACTACTGATCTAAATCCAGATCATTCTTTTTTCATGTTTATTTTAGTCCATTGAAGGGGCAAATTATGCTATGCGCACGTGCGCACGTTGCAAGGTGCGCACGGCGCTAAAACGGTGTCGTTTTCCGTGAAAACGACGCTGTTTTAATTATAAAAAAAAAAAATTGTTCGAAACGCCGTTAACGGCGTTAACGGCATATTCGTTATGAAATTATGAATATACAGTTATGACATTATGAATGTACAGTTATAGAATTATGAATGTATAGTTATGGAATTATGAACATAGAGCTTCGAAAATTATGAATGTTCGGTATGGAATTATGAATATACAATATGGAATTATGAATGTACAGTTATGGAATTATGAATGTACAGTTATGAAATTATGAATGTACAGTTATGAAATTATGAACATAGAACTCTGACATTATGAACTTACAATTATGAACATAGAGCTTCGAAAATTATGAATTTACAGTTATTGAATTATGAATGTACAGTTACGGAATTATGAATGTACAGTTATAGAATTATAAATGTACAGTTATGGAATTATGAATGTACAGTTATGAAATTATGAACACAAAGCTGTGAATATATGCTCCTATAACGAAGCGGTCTGAAATTTAAAAAAAAAAAAAAAAAAAAAAAAAAAAAAAAAAAAAAAAAAAAAAAGGGAAGATAACGGTGCCTGACGGCACCGTTATCCGTGCGCATGAAGCACGCTGGGCACGAGCCCACAGCATAACTATCCCCATTGAAGGGGGCTAGGGTCACTCAAACAACACTATCTACTCACAGTTGTCAATTTCGAAACACCCAGCTCATGCCCTGAAAGTGGTGGTCGAGAAGGTGAAACATAATTTTTATACTAGAAGATTACAGATTTGATTCTTGTTAATATCCTCCCAGTCGAGCCCAGCGCATAGAATCTTCCTAATATAATTTATCTTTTCTGTGTAATTTGTAAGCTATTACATAAAAGATGAGTTTATCCAACGAACACCTAATTCGTCAAGATGTATATACACCGAAGGACAATGATGTCATTTTCAATCCAGCAAGTAAAACACGGAATTGGGCTGATATCCTCCAGGAAAATGTATTTGGGCTTCAAGACCAAGTCCAAAGCTATGTAAAAAAAAATGAAGTATGGGCTTAATGGGCTTTAACAGCCCATCCTAATCACGGGCCTTAACTCTAAGCCCAGAATTGCATGTCAAATTCTATTGGGCCAACGCTAATCACATATATATTACGTCATCCGTCTAATTTTATGTATCACAATTTATTTTCTTTTAAAGATTTTTAATTTAATATTCGTACATAAAGTTTATATTTAGAAACCATACAAAAAGCACCATTAAACACAAAAATCCAAATTTAAAAATTATAACAAAATATTAAAAAAAAATAACATTTTAAGAGTTGAATTGAACAATAAATAATAAACAAGACAAGTAAAATAAGATAGATAGAGTATCTAATACGTGTGACGGTATCATTTCTTATACCGTGGACCATGGTCCATATTGTAAAGTTGACCACTATCATACAAATTTATTTTTATTTTTTAATATACTGCAGATTCATTTTTAGTAGATTCATTATATTTTGACACATGTACATTTTATTGTATGGAAAATTCATTTTTATTGCACGATCCAAAAAATGAATGTATAGAACAATCTATACTATACTAAAAATAAGCATGTATTACTGGTGTATCTTACAATGTGAATCATGACCCACGATTCACATTATACTTTGCTATGAGATACCTCGTAAGTATAAAAAAAAATCAAATTTTCATTAATAATAAATTATTAAAACATTTAGAGCATCCACAATAGTGGATTTTAGATGATTTTTGCTGATTTTCATGCACATGTGGAGGAAGAGAAGATTTGGAATTTTAGCATGATGACCTGGTTTTTATCTGCACAGTGGGCCCACCAAAATTGAAAAAACTGTTGCGTTTGTCAAGTGAAGCGCACTAAAAGTGCCCAGCCATGTGCTTGCACTTCACGCGCCCAGTCGCATAATTTCCTTTGATTTTTATTTTTATTTTTTTTCTTCTATCCATTTTCTTTCTCATATTCTCTTTCAGAATCATTCGTGCAAGAATTCATCAAAATCTATACCTATTGATGTTTTATGTACACTACAAAATTGCAAGGTGACAAAGAACTGATTTTGCATGCCTTTTCTGCCCAAAGCCTAAAAACTTAATAGTGTTTGTCAGCACTGCAAAATTTCACACTCCCTTTTGTCTTTTCTTCACTTTCCACTTCATCATCACTACTGGTATAAGTTAATGTATGTGCAAGTCTTAAGATACTTTTAAATTGCAAAATTTCACTACTATTCAATTGATTACTTATTACAAATTTAATTGTTTCTAGAAATATTTTGTTGGTATTTCGATCCATAGAATAGTAGTAAAATTTATAAGTGAATGTATGTGCTAGCCTCGACCTCGACCACGGGCTCCCAACGTGCCAATGCCGGCCTCGGCCTTCGACCCAGTCAAATCGCAACTACCCGCCCTTTTTACGTGGGGCAATTGCATGTTCTGAGCATAGTATAAATTCTTGCAATATTTAGGACATCATAAAATTTCTTGTGATCACATTACACAAGTCTTAATACAACATTTTTATCTTTTCAACATCTTTGTCTTTATCTCTCATTATTCTTTTAATTATCAGGGTTTTGTTAATTCGGTCACCTGAGTTAATTTAATTCATTAGATTGATGGATTTGGAGAGATATGGTTAGGTGAAAAAATATATAGATGGGATGCACATGTAGTAGTAGGGATGAAAACAAAATCCTTATTCAAAATGACATTGACAATGTCATGTGCTTTCACTATTATAATATATATATATATATATATATATATATATATATATATATATACTATACATATATGTAAGATATATAATAATAATATTTTAATTACTTAAAATGCTTAATCAATTATGAAAGCTTAGTAATTGTCTTGAGGCATGTTTCCAAGAGTGATGACAACCCAATTCCTCTACATCCACATCCCCATATGGTCCATGCATCTACACTTTATAGATTTAAAATTCCCCTTTTTTCTTCTCTAGGAAAAGAGTTCATCTATGAAAATAATATCTATTTTATGGGAAATGATTATATATGCATGTCTAGAATATTATATTATTTTATATGTTTTTAATCATTTAATGACGCGTCAATTCAGTTTTTGATCAATTATTATCTTAGGGCATTCTAATAAAGAAAGAGAGACAAAGCGATAATTTATCTATTGTGTATAAGAATGAATTCACCAATTTAGTTATTAGTGAAAAACTTGTCTTGTGGGATAAATTTTTGTATTTATGTGTAAAAGTTAATGTAGCTGATGCATAATAGTACTAAAGAGCCAATTGGTAGAGGCTTACATCTAGGGGCCGGGTGTGTTGAGAAGTGCTTTTGTTACGTTACTCTCTTAGAATAAATGTTAATTGTAAAAGTGTGGAATTATTGAATTAGAAAATGAAAAATCATAAGCTCGATCTGGTACAATGTGGAAACAAGAAGGACCCTCACTTTCACTTACTTGAGGTTATTAATAATAAGAGGCTTTTTATAGAGCTTTAAGGCCATGTTATGTAACGTTAGGCATTTTCGACAGAGAGACAAATCAATTAAGGAATTTATTAAGGGACATCGGAAGTAGGTGTTTTGTTAGACACCTTCATAAATAAACAAATTAATATGTAGATTAGATAGATTTCCAATTTTAAACATGTCTAACTTAGAGTTCAAACTTTCGACAATTTGCCCTAAAGTCTTCAACCTCTACTTGCACAAGATAACATGCATCATTTGAACTAAGTATCGTGATCTTATTTTCATGTGTTCTCTACCCTAGTTCGTTTCTTTTAAACTTTATTAATTTAAAATAAAATATTATCACTTCATCAACCTCATTTCTAGATCAATCAATCAAATTCTAGGATGGCATTGTAAGCAAGCTTCAAAATAGAAAAAATGGTTTTTGGAGTACAATTAAAACAAGAGATCAGCAAATCCTTTCACACTAATATGGACCTACCAAAAATGGATTAGGGTTTATGATTATGGAAGCTAAGCACAATTGCTAACCCTATCTCCCATTTCCAGCAAAGATTCCAACCCAGTCATTTTACCTTTGCCCCAAATTTACAGAAACCCCAAAAAAGCTGAAAAGCATATATATTATTGGTTCTAACTTTTACTTGTTTCTATACAAAATTTGTAGGATAATTGTTTGTCTAACCACTGCTACCATGCACATGCACATGTGTAGCCACATGTTGCACTCAAAGATTGCCATCAACTCACTATATATAGATAAACATTTTGAACATATATACCCTATCACTTCATATATATAATGTGTGTGTGAAAATGATTATACTTTATATGCTATATATTTTGGTCATGAAACAAAAACCTAATATATGATATAAAATATAAACTTTGATTTACGAGTAAACTTATCATAATGAGGTAAATCAGTCTAGGTTGTCCATAGTTGATCGATCCAAATCAAAACGACGACTAATGAGTAGCTCCTACTGATAGTCAAACTTAGTTACCAAGCCAATGGTCTGACCAACTCAACTAGGAGTACTCCTGATAAAATTTAGGCTGCGTCACATAAGAGCTCTAGAGTAGGCTATAGTGGTGGAAATAGTGTATTACATGGATATACAAAAAGATCTATATAGATTGTATGTATAGTATTTAGTCAAATCATTTAAAAATTATCACCTTTTTTAAAACCTATCATAATAATGATAAGATTTATTCAAAGAAACAATAATATTCAAAGAGACAAAATTGGGTCTTACATTCCATTCCTATCAATATGCTATTAAGTTTGATATTATCAACTATAAACTTAGTCATTATTTCATATTTGCAAGAGTTGTATATATAGTCTTCAAATTAATTGGCTCACTATCAATCATATCTTAATTGACATGACTCGTGATGTAATTTAATGATAAGTTACAATTTTTTGGACAATAAACCTAACTTTCAATACTATTATTTTTATGATACTTTTAAAAAACCATAAAGATAAATATGGAAGAAAGAAAGAGGCTTGCAAGTGTTAAAAACAAATTAACTCTACTCAACCTCTCAACAACGATAGTGTGGGAGCAACATCTCAAAGTGAGGGGATTCCTTGTGCGCAGTAAGCAAAGGTCTAGCCTCTGTGTTCAGCTGAGTTACCATGATTTACATAATCCCAGATGCTCTGTCGGGTGGGGTGTGGTGGCCCTTAGGATTGGGGATTCAACTTTTTGGGAAGAATTAATATAATTCTACTCAAATATAATTGAATTAAAGTTTTAAAATTTGAAAATAGTATATGAAAGTTAAAATACAAACCCTATATATATATATGGGATTTTTTGGAGAAAAGGGGACCCCAACGACAATAAATGACTTCTGTTCTTGTCTCCTAGGTTGGAAATTAGGAAATGGCCTCATCATGTACATTCACAAATTTCCAACTTTTGGTCTACCTTTGGCTTTCATGCATTCATCTCTCTCTCCCCCTCTCTCTCTCTCAATCCACAAGCTTCCAATTCTATTCTCCATGATTGATCTCACATCCCATATGCCAAAAAAGACAAATGTATATGTCAAAAATCATTTAATTTCCTGTAGCACAACATACCCATTTATTTTTTGTACGATATATTAAAACCAGACGTTTGAATTGAAACACGTCTATAAATTAAATTACATTCTCTGATCTTTTAGTATTTTTGATGGGTTGCAAGATTGTGAAATTTAAACTTAACTTTATTATCTTATACTTATCGCGTCTACAATCAAATTATACGAACCCTAATATATAAATTCCAATCAATGTGCTAACTACATAGTTAAGAGAATTAATAATCACCAAACCCTAATAGGGTAAGATTAATTAACATGCATTAATATAATACAACTATTTGTACCTGTAAGGAAGGACAAGAAACTCTAAGCAACATTCAGAGATAGAGATAGAGATGATGTTTCACTGAAACTAGCTTAGCCACACACAAAAAAATAAAAATAAAAATAAAAATAAAAATGAATACTGTGGGGTGCCCTAATTTGCAGCCAGCTTAATAGGGAAGAAGAAGATGAGCTTAGGGTATAGTGACCTCTTCTTCTTCCTCTATTACTCTGAGAATGTGGTGAACTGCCTCTGCAATTTCATCTGCAGAACTTAGTTGGCAACCCCCTTCCACCTGCACATTTTCATCATAATTAACACTAACAATCATTTCCATTTTCATAAAAAAAATAAACTTAATTATTATCACAATATATATATATATATATATATATATATATATATATATATATATATATATATATATATATATATATATATATATACACACACACGAGAAAGTCTACAATGCTGATCAGCATGGATGCCTTTTGCATCTGACACCATCACATATACCGGCATAATTTATCAGGTATTATTGGTAATGGTTTCCAATAACTAGTACCAGATACAATTATATTAGTATATATATATGATGGTGTTTTAATATTGCTATTGAAAATTTATAAACAAGAAGTATTGTTAAGTTTGAACCATAAACTTAAAGATTTTCTTAATCGATCAATTAAATCACACTTCCCAACCTAATTGTAACACATTTTAATGATATTTATATTCTTGTTCATATTTAATTTGTATATATTTACATGCTTTTGAAAATGGAAATCATTTTAATTCCCCCTCATATTACCAAACATAAATGAAGAAAAAAAATTAATGGGAAATGGCTCATGTTTCCATGTGATGATTAAGTCCATAAAGCCATTTCTAAAAAGTAGATTCTTGCATATTCTCCCGTCATTTTCACTAAAAAATTTTAGGTAAATTAAAATTCTCCTTACATATTCAAAATTTATTTTTAAAAATCTATTTTTTTTTTAGATGAGGAGTGAAACCCCATAATCTTTTCAAGAGTGAGTAAATTCCGTCTTGTAACCTTAGCTAGCAAAAGACCAAAAAGAAGTAAATCAACTTAAATTATTTATAACTGACTAGTTCAAATCAAAGGGGCAAGAAAAAGAGTATTTTCTCTGTCCCATTTTATCTGTCATACTTACTATTTATTGGTCAAATCAACTCTTTCTTCTTTGTTTATTTTTTTTAGTATTTTAAATTTAATTTTTGTGTTTAATAGCACTTTTAGTGTAGTTTCTAAATATATAAATTTTGTATACTAATACTAAACTTAATATTACGAAAAATTGAATTAAAAATAATTTCAGTCAAGTCTCGTTAACCGATCAGACACATTTTTAAATTTAATTTTTTGTGTTTAATAGTTGTAGTTTCTAAATATATAAATTTTGTATATTAATACTAAACTTAATATTATAAAAAATTGGATTAAAAATAATTTCAGTCAAGTCTGGTTAATCGAATCAGACACGTAAAATGGGATTGATGGAGTAGTTTTTTATGTACCTTAGCACTGATAGAATAGAGAACCAAAAGATCGAAGGTGGTGACATTGAGGTGGAGAACAGACATGCACATTGTCTGAAAGGCGGCCACCATTTTCGACAGCTGCCGAGTTTTTCTCGTCGACGACAAGATTCGAACGTTTGCATGGGTTTCGATCAAGGTTACTTCAATGTCGGCGGTGGCCGCCGTGGTTTTAGAGGTGCACTTGTTGGGAATCATCGACGACGAGCACGACGTAGTGTACTGTGGGTACGCGAAGAATTGCCAGAATGGGTTCGTGAAACTCCTCCCCTTCACGCCGCCGGAGACGGAGGCGACGGCTCCGTCATCGGTCTTGGTTGCCGCCGTTGCTCCGTCGTCACCGGCGGCGGATTGTTGTTGTTGTCGTTGTAATCGGAGCTTTTCAGCTTCTAGGGATTGCAAGAGATGTTCTAACTCCTTCACAAACTCTATAGCGCCACCAACTATTGAGGCTTGGTCACCCTACACCACAAATTTTTAGGGTTCATATAAGATTTCTTTTTGGATGACGAGAAAAATAAGAGTGTGTACAAAATAAATCTTAGCTGACTGAATTAAAATAAATCAATAATCTGACTAATTTGACTGGTAGAGATGACTCAAAACAAGTTAACAATCTGACTAATTTGACTGCAGCTTATTTATTCTGGTAAGTTTTTATTGGATATTTTTTTAGTACTACTGACTCTATCACTGCTGAAAATTATGGAATTTCTTACCCGCTAAAAGTGATCTTAAATCAAGTTAAAAGCAAAAAGTGATTAGAAATAGCAACAAAAGTTTTTTCGGATACCGAAAGTGGTCGGAACAAGATTTTCGACTTGATTTAAGATCACTTTCAGGTGATCGAAAATTTCATAATTTCCAGCCGTGTGTGTTATAGTATAGTATCTATTCATAGCTATTTTTTCAATCTAGTGAAACACAAAGAGTCAATACTATTACTGAGGCTCAAACTTATGACATCTCATTTGGGATATAATTGTATTGGATAAAAATTAGGGTGAAAAAGTGTTTTTTTTTTTTTTTTTTGCAACAAAATCTAAGCTACTAAATATATATGCAATATAGGAATGAATGAATGGAATACCCTTTGGACATAAGATTCCGGCATGAGAGACCGGAGCACGGCGAGGTGTTCATTCATCTGTTTCCGGCGGTTTCTCTCGACGGCAATGTGAGTCATCCTCTGAGTCTCAGCCTCCTCTTTGTTCTTACAAACCTTGGGCCGCCTCCGCCGCTTCTTCCGGCCACCACCGCCTTCCCGCACGGCCCCCTCGGAACCCTCCGCCGCCCCCACCAAGTTACTGCTCCGACCGCTATTTAAACCACCACTACCCACGCCGCCGGTGGTCAAATCTTGAGTCTCCGGGCAGACATTTTCCGAGAAGAGGGCGTTGTTTCCGCCGGCGGCGGCGCCGGAGAGCGTGGCGTCGTAGAATATGAAGTTGAAGGGGTCATTATTATTGCAGGGAGTGGTGGAAAGTGCTTCCAAAGCCATATCTGATCTCTCTGTGTACTTTAATTTCTGCAGAATCTATATATATATATACATACAGTGCATGTGGGAAGAAAGAAGGTTGAATTGGTGGTCTTCAATGGCTACTTCTCATCATCTATCATCGTCCATTCTTCTGCAAGAATCGAAAAGGCTTCAATTATTTTATAGTTCATTCATCAGCTATTGTGTCTGGAACATGAAAGAGAGAGAAGAGAGAGATTTGTGTACTTTGCTCTCTCTCTCTTTTTGCACGCTTTTTGAAGCTGAAAAGCACAACACAATATGCTATATAGTCCTGGCCTCTATTATATTGAGTCTACCTAGTCTTGAGTCTTTGTACCAACCTAATCCCGAGACTCCCCGCCACTCTTATCCCTACTCTTCATAGAGGATCTTTGTATCAATATCTTCTGATTTTGTTAAGCGATCTGTAAATTGTGCTGCCTACTCTTTATTGATCGGAAAGTTATTTTTATGTCAGGTATGAGGTGATATCCCTCCCCCTTTCTTGTTGATGTGCTTTCTAGTGATTGTATGCATTAAGTATTTCTTCTCAATCAATATATATATACTATTTGTCCCATTTTACATGTCTTACTATCCTTTTTAGTAAGTACCAAAATGTTGTGTCATGTTTCTAAAATTGAACGTCACCATCATTTTTACCCTTATTAGTGTTGCATTCTTTGTTGCTTTTATTTTCAAAAGTGAGGACATAATTGGAAAACACATAATATTTATGAAGTACTTTAATTTCTTAAAAAAGTGTGTAGAAAGCTAATGTGACAACCAATTCGGGACGGAAGGAGTATTAACTTTTTTAAATCAATTAGTTAATCAGTTAATTAGTACTCAGCTCCGAGGACAATTAAGGTCTTTTTTTGTTGTTGTTGTTAGACAATGATGTGTTTTGAGTAGGTTATAAATGTAGGAGGCAGCAATTAAGGTCTTATTGAATCATAATGGATGGTTGAACTGTAACTCGGGAACACGGAAAAGTATTTACAAAATATTCCTATATTTTTTTATAAGGTGAGATAAGTGTCAAATAAATTATTGAAGTAGCTTAGTCTAAATAGTAGAATTCAGTTGTTTAAATAAAAAAAAGTTTCATTTAAACCTTACAACTAGACAAAAAAGTGCAATTAGCTCATTTAGAAAGTTAAATTAACACCATGTAAAAGCTCTACCAAAAAAAAAAAAAAAAAAACACCATGCAAAAGCTAAATTAATAGTAAATTAATGTTAAATTTGGGACGATAAAGGAAGACAATCGGACAAGGTTGTCTCTGTTGCCCTTTGTTGACAAATTTTTATTTCTTTTTCAATTTTTTTAAAAATCATAGTAAGCTAAACTAACACCACATAATATGTCAAATCAGTACCAATTCTTCAAAAAATTCACAAGGAATCTAATATAGCATTAATTTAATATCAACTCAGCTTTTTAAATGAGCTAAGTGTACTTTTTATTTTACCTACTTTTGAAGTCTAAATATAGCTTATTTATTTATTTATTTAAGGTAGTCAATTGCATTATTTATAATTACACATTTTCTCCTCACATTTTGTGTTTTACATTTTCATGTTTCTAATATCTCATTTTCTTGATTTTGTGCTACTTAGAAATAATTGAATACGTACAACCAATTAATTAGTTGAACTCATAATAATATAAACACATATTATCTTTATAATATTGTAACAAATTAATCATATTAACAAGTGATTGAATTATAAATAAGAGGAACATAATGTTTGCATGGGCAACTCAGTTGGTCACATGAGTGAAGTTGGAAACAATGACCCGGAATCGACTCTCACCAACGACAGTGTGAGAGCAACCTCTCAAAGTGAGGGGCTCCTTGTGCACAGTAAGCAAAGGTCTAACCGGCCTCTGTGTTCAGCTGAGTTACCATCATTTACATCCTCTCAAATGCTCTGTCGGACCGAGATATGAGGACCCTTGGGGTTGGGAATTCAACCTGTTGGGAACAACAATAAAAAGTACATAATATTGACTCTCAGAAATATATCATATATAAATAATAAATGTATTCTCTAACTATTAATTTAAACTTTTAGTTTGATACAACGAGTTAACACAAGGTAATCTTTATTTATTATTGTAGTAACATTTTAACATATTTCCTCATTATGAAAAAAAAAAAAAAAACAATCAAATGATAATATAATTTGCAATATATTTATGACATCAGATGAAGAAATACTGTTTGTTTTTTAATTAATTAATTAGGAATAAAATTAAAAAATGAAACATAAATTATTGTTTTTGTACTGATAAGTTTCGTCCCCACACTGCTCAATATTTCTCAGAGAAGTCATAAAGGCGGTGTTTTGTTTGGGTTCCCATTTTGACAAATGTAGTCAGACCATACTGTCACTGATTTTGTGTTTGCAGAGAAAAAGGATGGCCCAACTATATAATAAAAATATCAAAATTAATTTCTAAGGTATATTTAGTATAATCATGTAAATGTAAACAACGAATTGTATTGAGTATTATTAACAATTGAGTATTATTAACACTTGTGTTTACGATACTAAATAATTGATACAACCTATTACACATGTGTATTTGTACTAGGTACAACATGACACCTGTACTATCGTGCAAATGTAGTCAATTATATTGTGCATGTCGATTTTGTTGTTAAACAATATATTAAGATTGCTAGTGACATTGAAAATGTGTCCGTTCGTCATGTCAAGAGGCCAATGAATCAAGTGGCTCATGTGTTTGCACGGACAACTAATTCCTCATTTGTCCTGGGTTCGTGGTTTTCTTCCCCACCCATCTTTTATCTCTGATTTAATTATTAAGTTCTTAATACAGTTTGCTTCGTTTTGCTTCAAATATTGTGCATGTGTCCTGCTAATAACATCAATGCTAATCATACCTAATGGCGTAAATTAGATTGGAGTTTAGGGATTGAGTGTATATAGATAAAACGTCAATTGGTTAGTGCCTTAGTGTAGAGACTCTAGGTGATTGGGCACAACATTTGAGCAAAACGTATGCAATGAAGTGAATACAATATGTCCCTTTAAGTAAGGTCTACCGAACTATTTATATTATACATGAAGTCGACCTATATATATACTAAATATGTCCATTGTTGTGTGCTTCCACCCGTCTTTCCTTGACTAGCTCGTCAGGGTAGTTAGTCAACCTAGTTGTTTTTTGCATCGAGCCATGTTCAATCTTCTCCTATGTCACACATGGCCAACCTCTTACTCTGGCCAACTATGCTGACCTAGTGTTGCGGGCAATTAAACTTGTCAAGCTATTCGAACAACCGAGTAGATATATATATTCTATCCTCGATACAACTCATTATATTACACTTGCATATTTGTACTAAGTACATCATAACACCAATAAAGTTTCCAAAAACATTATATTATTAAACATAACTTCTTCTTTTTTTCTATCATATATGGTGTCACTACTATTCAATAATCACATCAATGTTGGGATAAATAAAATTAAGTCGTACTACTTTTGAAAACCCTTTGAACTAAATAGTTATTATATTGTATTTAGAAGACTGACATTAATTAAATTTGAGAGTTGATTAATTAATTAAGAGAATTGAATTGTTGAACGACAATTTTTGTGTTACCCCACAACTGATGGATGCATAACGTACAAACAACACCACAAAGCAGCTTTGCAAAAGCTACTGCTACTCTTCACGTTCCACAATTTTAATATTATTATATTTGCTTTCATTTGGATATATAGTAGAGATTTTGCAAGAGGTGACTGTCCCCCACCGCTCAACCACAATTCCCTAGTATATATATGTATCACACAACATTATTATAATATATATATATATATATATACCTCGGTTTGGTAACACAGTTAGCTTATCGGTCAATTTTGACTTATTTGACCACTATTATTTGTTAATATCAACATTTTATTAATTAGATTTTTTTAAGTTATTGTTTCAAAATGCTAAAATACAAAAAAATGCTCAAAGTAATTTTTTCGATCAGCTTTTTGTGAAAGTTATTTTGCATGTAATCAGCTATCAGTTAACAACTAATTTACCAAACATTTTTCTACAATCAACTAATTAATGCAAAACTAGTCAAACCCACTAACTCAATCAGCTAACAACTATTTATCAAACACCTCTATAATCCTTTTTATTTATGAGGAAATTCGTAGCACAAATCTAAAAGTTGTTTAAAGGATTACAATGATGAGGTAAACAAACCTAGATTATTTTCAACTGATCGTCTCAAACCATAAAAGCTAATAAACATTTGTCATGAGGATCCTATAATAAGCTCAAATAGTAAGAATGTAAATTACTATAAGCTCAAAAAAGTAAGAATGTAAATTAGTATAAATATGAAATGTAATGTTGTTTTTTTTTTTTTAAATGTAATGTTTTTATGAATAGTGAAAGTATCTTTTTGTAACTCATCAGTTTAGAATAATTGGTAAGCGAACTGTTAATACAAAATACAAATATTGTAAAGTCGGATGATCAATAGTGGTGTGACATATTAATTAAAAAATTATGAGATAGGTCTTCCTCAAGATAATAATTAAACTGAACTCTCCTCAACTAAAAAAAAAAAAAAAAAAAAAAAAAAAAAAAAAAAAAAAAAAACCCGGCATATATAGTCATTCAACAACAACTATTGCACCAACAAGGGTTGCACTCACAAAAAATATGCAATTCTATTTTGTTGTCGAAATTATTTTATTTACAAAAATATCATTCCCATACTCTTAATCCACATTATTATTGTCTGACATTATTATTGATTAGTAGCTGTCGTACGTGCATGATCCCCATAATCATACATAAATTAAGGAATTAATCAATCAATGATGCATTGACTTGGAAAGAGAAATCTATCACGGATTCAGTAGGTAGTATTTGGAAAAAGATATTAAGGTTTGAATCTCGGTAACAATAGTATTGGTGATTGGGGATTATGCTTAAAGTGGTCAGATCCCTTGTGCACAACCGTCATTTAGCCACATTGAGTCACGACGATTTACATTGGTCCTATTTGGTAAAATAGTTAGCATATAAGCTAAGTTTGACTTATTTGACTACTATTAATTGTTTCACTTGGTTTAAAAATCAATGTAAATGTTTGGTTAATTAATTTTTTGTACTCCAAAATATAAAAATTTAAAAAGCTACTCAAAGCAACTCTTTCAATTAGCTTGCATTGTTGAGAAAAGAAATTATATCAAACAGCTATCAGCTAACAGTTAATTTACCAAACATCTTTCTACAATCAGTTAATGTTATCAACTAATTATACCCTCTAATTGACCCGATCAGCTAGCTAACAGCTAACCGTCATTTACCAAACAAGGTCATCCTCCCAAATACTATGTCGGGTTAGGTTGTGGAGGCCATTAGGATTGGAGATTCAACATTTTGGAAGAAGATTTAGGATATACGAGAAAATTCACAATCATTATACAATGATACGTAAAATTACAAGAAGATAAACCAGTTTATGTTATTCATAGTTGACCGATTCAAATCGAGAAAATTAATATATGACATCACAAGAAATTAAACTTTGAAACTTAGTAAAGTGTTATCCATATCCGTGTCTAGCTAGCTAATGCATGCTCATCACCACAGATCCAATAATTCATAGGAGCCGAGGAAGAAAACATAATGTATTGTCTTGTAGGAAATCTTCATTGTCTCGTAGGATATCTTCAAATGACATTTCCCAAGAATCGTACAATGTCGAGGATAATGATCGTCTCTTGGAGCTTTGTGTGTTGGATTAGGAAACAAAGTTAAACTATACTTCACACAACACAAGGTAAAGATAAAAGGAAAATGATAAATGTAGAAAAAGTTCGACTCCCACCAACAACATCTTGGAGTTAGGGCTCTCCAAACTAGAGTTTGGACACTTGAACTTAGAGACTGCTTGGATGACCCGCAATTTACCTCCTTCAGTAAATCTTGGGCAGAGGGCCAAGAGTTTGATTCTTGCCAACACCCACTCTCTTTGGGTTGATCCCGTATTCCCGTCACACGAATAACTGTAAATTTTTCTCATAATCCAAAAAAATTAAAAATTAAAAATTAAAAAATTGCAATTACTAAAACAAGAACTTCATTGCTAAACTACCTTCCAAAAACAAATTTCAGTTAGGTCAACATGCTCTTTAAGGCTGACATAAATGCAGAAAAAATTCTCAGTTGAAGAGGAAAACCATATCTGTACATTTCTTGGGCATAATCAATCCTTAAAAGTTAAAACCTATGGTCAGTGCTATCCGGGCCGCACCAGTAAAGTTTGACTCTTACTCGAAAGAAGATCCGATCTAGAACTCTTTAACATTGCGCACACACACAAGAGCGTATCTTCCAACTTTACGGTCCTTACGAAGTCCCTCCAATTCAAAGCAATCCTTTTGAAAACTATTCTAAGTAAATGTTATATGCAATGCAGTGATGGGATGATGATCAATGGAGTGACAGATATTGAAGATACAAACAGTATTTTCCAGTCACATACCGGAAATCAAAACACGGGATCTGGCTTGGAAGTTGGAATATCTAGTCCTGAAAGCGTTAAAGTTACCTGTAATGTTCAGACAGACGCGTTGCTCGCTGAATTGCTTCGGTACAAAGAAACACCTAAGTAATCCCACAAAACACAGTAATAAATCCATGATCAAAGTATGAAGCAAAACCTTCACTGCAAAAGCCATATGTTCATAACATCAATAATGCAAGATCTCATATCAGTATAGTAGATTTGAATATGTTGAGAGGCAAAACACACAATATGCTGCAAAAACGAAACTCAAGCTTCATGAAACACAAAATTTACTATATCACAAAGAAATCTTATTCAAAGATTGCACTTGCACAGGACAAAGACCATCATTGTTGCCAACATAATTGCTTCTCAAAACAAGAACCCTACCCTTTCACGGTATTACATTGCAGTTTCATCTTTCCTTTCCTTTTCTTTTTTTACGCCTTGCTCTGATAAAGACAAACGTGCAAATCTCAACCCATAACTATTACTAGAAATCTTATCAGGCACAACCATTAAGCTTTGATATGATATTAGTACAAATCTCAATCCATAAAGCGGTATAGCTGCATTTCCATAGTACTGCACTAGTCTCGAAACATCTAAAAGAAAGAAAGAAAGAAAGAAAGGGGAAACACAAACAACGGACACTCAATGTTTCCAAACTGCAAAGGATGCCACTTAAGTAATCAAATCAAACTATCAAAGACCATACTTTAATAGTAATAAGTATAGCAAAGTATGCTCAGACAATCTCACTAGATTGGCTAACAAATAGGAATATTTTTGTAAGTTGTGCAATCTAATGTAGTAATAAGAAGTTATTGCATTTCCCTAGAGTAATAACAATAGTAGGAAAAATAAAAAATAAACTCTCTGTTTTACAGTTTTGGTGAGAAAAAATGGATAAAGCATAGATACATAAAGTCAAGGTGCACCCTCTCATATAGCATCCATAAAAATAATAAGAGCAATATGTGAAAGAGTCGCTTCTACAACTCAGGCATGCATGCTCAGAGCAGCACAAATACAAAGACAGAAGTTCATACATTTCCTGCCATCGAGACTAAAAATCAAATGGAGCATTGAAATTTAACAATAGTAGTGAGAATATAAAATATTTTTAAATAAGATCATGGAAAACAAGGCACGTTTTTTCTTAAGAATATGCAAACAACCTACAATAGAGAATACTTGTCACGGAAAGATAGAATGCAAATGCTCAGTTAGTCACACAAACAACTAGCACGATACATTTAATGATGCCATGCAAAATATTTGTTCTATATTTCCTGTTCACAATGCATAACTGCTTAAGACAAACAATTCAGAACCTCAAAAAAAAAAAAAAAAAAAAAAAAAAAAAACTCCAATTAATCTATATCAGTAAACCATTAATAACATCAATAAATGCAGATCGGCTCGTGCTCTGGTTCAACTTAACTCTATAGATTAATCTGCATTCCAGTACAACTATGGGACCTCCAATCACCCTAACTAATAGTCACATAAAAAACATATAACAGAAAAGATATGCTGTCAACAAACTTTCACACATATGCAAAGATGCAAGCAGATCTGCACGTAGAGACCTAATTCTTATTAAACTGGACTTGTGAACCCAAATGGAACAATCAGCAGGACTACTGCACATTCATTTATTAAATATTCTATATGGATTTAAATAGAAAAATCTTCAATGAGGATCTATACGTAGTTTCTCATACTACTTTTCTAGTCATAACTAGCAAGTTCTCAATTTCAGTAGTCCATCAATCCAGGAACATAGATATAATAGGGATGTTTCTTTTAACAGTAAATTTTAGATGCATATTGAAAATGTTGATCTTTCTGGAGATAAGTGTATGGTGACAGAGAAAGAAGTTTGGGACCATGAAGGAATAAATTTCTTCCTTATCTGTAGATTTAGCACAAATACATATTGCCCATAGACCAGGTGGGGTTATTAACTCACTAATTTGAAGTCACAGATTGAAGGAGATCTTAGGTTCCCATGTCTTCTAATTTTTGGTCCAGGAACATAGCAATAATAAGGATGTTTCTTTTAATAGTAAATTTTGGAAGCATATTAACAATGTTGATCTTTCTTCATTATCGGTAGATTTAGGACAAATACATATTGCCAATAGACAGGGTAGGGTACTAGGGTGGTTAACTCACTAAAGTCACAGCTTGAAGGAGATCTTAGGTTCCCATTGCTTCTAATTTTTAGTCAAGGAACATAGCAATAATAGGGATGTCATTTCTTTTAACAGTAAATTTTATATGCATATTGACACTGTTGGTCTTTCTCGAGATAACTGCATGGTGACAGAGAGAAGAAGTTTGGGACCCTGAAAGGAAGAAATTTCTTTACTATCTGTACATCTAGAGCAGATATATATCTCCAATAGACAGGGTAGGATGGTTAATTCACTAACTTTAAGTCACAGCTTGAAGGAGATCTTAGGTTCCCATGTCTTCTAACTTTAGGTCTAGTAGGGAGAGAAATCAAGAGACCAATGGGAGAATATGTAGCTTGTTTTTCACTCTCCCGATCATTTATAAAGATTACAAGAAAACAACGTGACAATCCAATGGATAAGAAACAGAAAAAAGAAGAGCACTTCGGGTTTTCTTTAAATAACTATTTAGTGCTTGAAGAAAAACTAAAGACCATGGTATACGAGGCACATAATACAACAGAACAGTAACAAGGATTGCCTGCCATAACTAACAAAAATAATAGGAATTAACTCACAGTCAAAGTAATATCATCCATGTTATATGAATTAACAATGCAACCAGGATATGGAAACAGATAAAAACTTATATTTCAAGTTTCACAAGTAGCCGAATGTTGAATTATATTTTTCCATTGCAAGAATATCTAGCATCAGATATGTTTCATTCAGAATCATACATGAAAATAAGTAGGTTTTGAAACAAGATCTAAACCCTTAAGGTAAGATATGTATAATATTTCCAGCCCCCCCTTGGCAATATATAACTCCAGAAAGGGAATATTCCTAGAACATCCTTATTTCAACTTCCATGAGTCACCAATATTATAAAGGGTCTTTAAAGCCAATCAAATGGGGGGAGGGGGGACACGGATGGGATCCACCAATGGTGCATATAATGGATAAGCTGAAAAGATACATAGTGTTTGCTGTTAAACAACACATTAGCTATAACATTTCCTACCAAGTACAGCATGCATGCAACCTCTTATCAATAACAAAAATAAAAGATAAAATTTGATTGACAAACCAGCAAATTCATTGATCAAAGTTGTTAAAGGCAGAGGTTTAAGATATTTTCTGAGCCAGGAAATACATTTGCCTTGAAGGAAAACTTTAGCTTTCCTAGAAAAGAGTATTTGCAAAGTACCTATCTCCACTGCAAAGATGGAATTGTACATTTCAACAAAGAACTTTCATGGGGCCAGAACAAAGCCAAGAACCTAGTTATTACTGCTGTACTAACTCTCTACCTAAAAGAAAACCCTGCAAACCAAGAGAAAGATCACTATCTTTTAGCAATTTTTTTTTTCTGACCAAACCTTGGAATTTGCAAGGCCAGTGCGACATCCTCAGACCTGGATAGCACTCTCATTCTCCTCCCTCTTAAGAGGTGAAACAGGCAATGCGACTTCATCTTCATCATATCCAGTGTTTCCAACCAATATCCTCACTTCTTTTTCACATCCAAGCTTCCTGAAACTCTCTGAAGTCTTCTCTTTTTTACTTAAGACATCCCAGAAAAATTCAGTCATGACAGACTCATAATTCGGCATCTTCGCATACCCGGGGAAGTAGTTAATGTCAATAACAAGGTACCTATTCCCAACCTTATTGTCCCTAATCACATCAAAGTTAAAAAGATGCAACCTTGTTGCTCGCCTAAGCCCCCTGGCTATTTCTGTGAGGAAACTCAAAGGGGGCAACTCTGCATCCTCCAAATTCATCATCTTACAGTACTTATCAACATTTTTCTCATTAGTACGACAGTTTGAAACCTGCGAAAACGAAAAGTAACCCTCTAAACACCCTAAATTATCTTCGGTCACATCAGGCAACGACTTCCTCTTGACACATTTCACATAATCTCCGACCACATACACCTTGAAAATCACGGCCCCATGGTTGACGAACTCCTGCAGCACAATGGGGGGCTTCAGCTTACACAGCCCGTCCTTGTTGAACACGAGCAGCATCTTGTGCGATTTGGCGCTGCCGTCCGCGACTAGCGGCTTGGCAATCACGGGGAACTTGAGCCCCTCGGTGTCCATGTCCAAGGCCGACACCATTTGCGCGTCGTAGATCACAATCTGCTTGGGAATCCCCAGCGACGCCCCCGCCTGGCAGTCCTTCACCTCCACCTGCGCCACGAACTGCAGCATGGAGATTCGGTTGTGCAGCCGCTCAATCGCCTCCGGGAAGTCGATGATTAGGGCGCTAGGGTTCCTCGCCGCGAACTCCTGCAGCTGCCGCTTCCAATCCTCCCCGTACAGCTTGTGCAGGACGCAATCGAACGGCCCCTGATCCACCAGCGCCTTCTCCGTGTCGATCTTCACCAGATCGATTCCCCTCTCCCTCGCCAGATTCACCAGCGACGTCTGTATGAAACTCGCCTGCTTCTTCGGCGCCAAGGCGTACCCCACTCCATACCTCCCCATTCTCTCCGCCATTGACACCAATCCAATCCCCTCTCCTCTCCTCTCACTCAACAACAATCTCTCAACAAACAAACCCCAACCCACATTACACAATTCCAATCGCACACACTCTACTTATATTAGGGTTTATTCAACCAAATTGACAGAATCTTCCCAGCTTCAATACAAATGGATGACAGATACCTATATGTATAGGTGGCAGTAACTTGTATCTATCTATCTCTATCTCTCTATATATATAATATATCGATATATGTATATGTGTGTGTTTTTTTGTGTGTTTGTGTGTGTGTCAGAGATAAGCGAGGAGGTACAAATGGAAGCCACTCTGGGGTATATATAGGTGGGAGGAAGACACCGAGCTAGGGTTCGATAAAGTGACTGACGGTCGTGCACCGCGTGCTACGTGGTGTCACGTGATAGGTTCGTGCAGCTTCCGTGCAGAGATGCGTCAGCTGTGATGGGATTCCAGTGAACGACAGTCGACAAAGGTCAACCTTTTGACCCCTATTTTTTTTTCCTATTTTTTAACATTAAAAAAAGAGTTAATACCCAAAATCGTCCTCG